>NC_138160.1:69244765-70444765 GCF_964165515.1 Mesoplodon bidens
TACTCTAGAAGGATACAACAGCAGAATAACAGAGGCAGAAGAACATATAAGTGAGTGGAAGAAAGAACTGTGGAAATAACTGCCACAGAGCAGGAAAAAGAAAAAAGAATGAAAAGAATAGAGGACAGTCTCAGAGACCTCTGGGACATTAAGCAAACCAACATTTGAATTATAGGCATCCCAGAAGAAGAAAATAAATGGTCAGAGAAAATATTTGAAGAGATTAGAGTTGAAAACTTTCCCAACATGGGAAAGGAAATAGTCCATCAAGCCCAGGAAGCAGAGAGAGTCCCATAGAGGATAAACCAAGAAGAAACACACCTTATTATTCATACTCACACAAATTAAACACAAAGAAAAAATATTAAAATCGGAAAGGGAGAAGCAACAAATATCATACAAGGGAGTCTCCATAAGGTTAACAGCTGATCTTTCAGCAGAAACTGTACAAGCCTGAAGGGAGTGGCAAGATATATTTAAAGTGATGAAAGGGAAAAACCTACAACCAAGTTTACTCTACCCAGCAAAGATCTCATTCAGATTCAACAGAGGAATCAAAAGTGTTATAGACAAACAAAACTTAAGGGAATTCAGCACCACCAAACCAGCTTTACAACAAATGCTAAAGAAACTTCTCTAGTCAGGAAACACAAGAGAAGGATAAGACTTACAATAAGAAATGAAAAACAATTCAGAAAATTGTTATAGGAACATACATATCAGTAATTACCTTGAATATAAATGGATTAAATGCCCCAACCAAAAGACACAGACTGGCTGAATGGACACAAAAACAATATCTGTATATATGCTGTCTACAAGAGACCCCACTTCAGACCTAGGGACACATACAGACTGAAAGTGAGGGGATGGAAAAACACATTCCATGCAAATAGAAATGAAAAGAAAGCTGGAGTAGTAAAACTCATATCAGACAAAATAGACTTTAAAATAAAGACTATTACAAGAGACAAGGAAGGTCACTATATAAATATCAAGGGATCAATTCAAGAAGAAGATATAACAATTGTAAATATCTATGTACCTAACATAGGAGCACCTCAATATATAAGGCAAACGCTAACAGCCAGAAAAGGGTAAATCAACAGAAACACAATAATAGTGGGGGACTCTAACACCTCAGTGACACCAAGAGACAGATCATCCAAACAGAAAATAAGTAGGAAACACAAGCTTCAAATGACACATTAGACCAGATGGACTTAATTGATATTTATAGGACATTCCATCCAAAAACAACAGAATACAGTTGCTTCTCAAGTGTACACGGAACATTCTCCATGATAGATCACACCTTGGGACACAAATCAACCCTGAGTTAATTGAAATCGTATCAAGCATCTTTTCTGACCACAATGCTATGAGACTGGAAATCAATTACAGGAAAAAAAAGACTGTAAAAAATACAAACACATGGAGGCTAAACAATATGCTACTAAATTACCAAGAAATCACTGAAGAAATCAAAGAGGAAATAAAAAATACCTAGAAACAAATGACAATGAAAACACGATGACCCAAAACCTATGGGATGCAGCAAAAGCAGTTCTAAGAGGGAAGTTTACAGCAATGCAATCCTACCACAAGAAACAAAAAAATCTCTAATAAACAACCTAAACTTACACTTAAAGCAACTAGAGAAAGAAGAAAAAGAAGAAGAAGAACGAAAAAAAACCCCTAAGTTAGCAGAAGGGAAGAAATCCTAAAGATTAGATCACAAATAAATGAAAAGAAATGCTGGAAACAATAGCAAAGATCAATAAAAGTAAAAGCTCGTTCTTTGAGAAGATAAACGAAATTGATAAACCTTTAGCCAGACTCCTCAGGAAAAACAGGGAGAAGACCCAATTCTACAGAATTAGAAATGAAAAAGAAGTAACAACTGGCACCGCAGAAATACAAAGGATCATGACGGACTTTTATAAGCAATTGTATGCCAATAAAATGGACAACCTGTATGAAATGGAGACATTCTTAGAAAAGCACCATCTTCTAAGAGTGAACCAGGAAGAAACAGAAAACATGAACAGACCAATCACAAGCACTGAAATTCAAACTGTCATTAAAAATCTTCCAACGAACAAAAGCCCAGGGCCAGATGGCATCAACGGTGAATTCTATCAAACATTCAGAGAAGAGCTAACACTTATCCTTCTCAAACTCTTCCAAAATTTAGAAGAGAGAGGAAAACTCCCAAACTCATTCTACGAGGTCACCATCACCCTGATACCAAAGCAGACAAAGATGTCACAAAAAAAGAAAACTACAGGCCCATATCACTGATCAATATAGACGCAAAAATCCTGAACAAAATACTAGCAAACAGAATCCAACAGTACATTAAAAGGATCATACACAATGATCAAGTGGGATTTATGCCAAGAATGCACGGATTCTTCAATATACACAAATCAATCAATGTGATACACCATATTAACAAACTGAAGGGTAAAAACCATATGATAATCTCAATAGATGCAGAAAAGCTTTTGACAAAATTCCACACCCATTTACGATAAAAACCCTTCAAAAATGTGGGTCCTCAACATAATAAAGACCATATACGACAAACCCACACACAAGATCATTCTCAATGATGAAAATCTGAAACCATTTCTTCTAAGATCAGGAAGAAGACAAAGGTGCCCACTCCCACCACTCTTATTCAACATAGTTTGGGAAGTTTTAACCATGACAATCAGAGAAGGAAAGGAAACAAAAGGAATCCAAATTGAAAAAGAAGAAGTAAAACTGTCACTGTTTACAGATGACACGATACTGTACAGAAAAATCCTAAAGATGCCACCAGAAACTCCTAGAGCTTATCAATGAATTGGGTAAAGTAGCAGAATATAAAATTAATGCACAGAAATCTCTTGCATTCCTATACACTAAAAATAAAAATTAGAAAGAGAAATCAAGGAAACACTCACATTTACCATTGCAACAAAATGAATAAAACACCCAAGAATAAACCTACCTAAGGAGGCAAAAGATGTGTATGTAGAAAATTATGACACTGATGAAGAAATCAAAAACAATAAAAACAGATGGATAAATATACCATGTTCTTGCATTGGAAGAATCAACATTGTGAAAATGACTATACTACACAAAGCAATCTACAGATTCAATACAATCCCAATCAAATTACCAATGGCATTTTTCTCAGAGCTAGAACAAAAAATTTCACACTTTGTATGGGAACACAAAAGACCCCGAACAGCCAAATCAATCTTCAGAAAGAAAAATGGAGCTGGAGGAATCAGGCTCCCTGACTTCAGACTATAGTACAAAGCTACAGTAATCAAGACAGTATGGTACTGGCACAAAAACAGAAAGATAGATGAATGGAACAGGATAGAAAGCCCAGAGATAAACCCATGCACATATGGTCACCTTATATTTGACAAAGGAAGCAAGAATATACAATGGAGAAAAGACAGCCTCTTTAATAAGTGGTGCTCAGAAAACTGGACAGCTATGTGTAAAAAAATGATATTAGAACACTCCCTAACACCATACACAAAGATAAACTTAAAATGGATTAAAGACCTGAATGTAAAGACCAGGCACTATAAAACTCTTAAGAAGAAAACATCGGCAGAACACTCTTTGACATAAATCACAGCACAATCTTTTTTGACCCACCTCTTAGAGTAATGGAAATAAAATAAAAAATAAACAAATCTGAACTAATGAAACTTGAAAGCTTTTGTGCAGCAAAGGAAACCATAAACAAACTTAAAATACAACACTCAGAATGGGAGAAAATGTTTGCAAATGAAGCAACTGACAAAGGATTAATCTCCAGAATATATAAGCAGCTCATGCAGCTCAATATCAAAAACAAAAACAAAAACAAAAACAAAAACTACTCAATCCAAAAATAGGTGGAAGACCTAAAAAGACATTTCTCCAAAGAAGACATGCAGTTTGCCAACAAACACATTAAAGGATGCTCAACATTGCTAATCATTAGAAAAATGCAAATCAAAACCACACCAGTCAGAATTGTCATCATCAAAAATCTTCAAACAATAAATGCTGGAGAAGGTGTTAAGAAAAGGGAACCCTCCTGCTCTGTTGATGGGTATGTAAATTGATACAGTCACTGTGGAGAACAGTATGGAGTTTCCTTAAAAAACTAAAATCAGAATTACCATATGACCCAGGAATCCCACTGCTGGGCATATACACTGAGAGAACCATAATTTAAAAAGACACATGTACCACAATGTTCATTGCAGCAGTATTTACAATTGCCAGGACATGGAAGAAACCTAAATGTCCATCAATAGATGAATGGATAAAGAAGATGTGGCACATATATAGAATGGAATATTACTTAGCTACGAAAAGAAATGAAATGGAGTTATTTGTAGCGAGTTGGATGGACCTAGAGTCTGTCATAGAGTGAAGTAAGTCAGGAAGAGAAAAACAAATAGTGTATGCTCACACAGATATGTGGAATCTAAAAAAAGGTACTGGGCTTCCCAGGTGGCGCAGTGGTTGAGAGTCTGCCTGCCGATGCAGGGGACACGGGTTCATGCCCCAGAACGGGAAGATCCCACAAGCCATGGAGCGGCTAGGCCCATGAGCCATGGCCGCTGAGCCTGCACATCCGGAGCCTGTGCTCCTCAACGGGAGAGGCCACAACAGTGAGAGGCCCACGTACTGCAAAAAAAAAAAAAATGGTACTGATGAACCTAGTGGCAGAGCAGGAATAAGACGCAGACATACAGAACGGACTTGAGGGCATGGGGGGGAATGGGAAGCTTGGACGAAGTGAGAGAGTAGATTGACATATATACACTACCAAATGTAAAATGGATGGCTGGTGGGAAGCTGCTGCATAACAAAGGGAGATCAGCTCAATGCTTTATGATGACCTAGACTGGTGGGATAAGGAGGATGGGAGGGATGCTCAAGAGGGAGGGGATATGGGGATATTTGTATACTTATAGCTGATTCACTTTGTTGTACAACAGAAACCAACACAACATTGTAAAGCAAGTATACTCCAATAAAAAAGAAAAAAAAAGCCTATGAAACTAAGTTTTGTAATAGGGGAGTGTCACTGTCAGTGTGGTAATGCAGCCCTGAGTTTGTACAGCATCCAGTTTTCATTAAGTAAACTCACAGGAATAACCTTGTATCAGCTAATTTATATTTTAGATATACTATATATATCTAATACAGAAGGAGATCCTCATGGATGATGAAAATATACTTCTTTTATATTTTTTATTTTTTATTCAGATACCTTTTCATTTTAAACTATTCACCTCATGGTATTTTCCAAATTTGTAAATTCAAGTGCAGCAACATTCATTTACACACACACCCCACACATGAGTATAGATTGGTTCCCTTTCCCAACAGTGATCACTTAACTCTTTATGGATCTTGAGGAACACTGTGTTTAAGAGATTCTGTAGTTCTTTTCTAGATTTTCTTTTTTACTTAAATAAAGCCTTAAACAGTGATGAACTTACTTATGGGCAGAAGTTTCCCTATTCTCTTACCGGAAAACTAGGTTCAATTATTTTTCTTATTCAGTCATTTAGCAGAAGGAGAGTTTTATTGACATGATTGTTTGAAATCTATAATGCTGTCATCTACATCTACATCTTTACCCTGGGCATATACCATATTCAAAGGCACTGCTGGCCAAGTAGATGAGGGAGAATAAAGAGGTACATGGGTGAGTGGACCCTATTCCTCAAGCTGATTATAGGAGTTTTTTAAGCTGTAACATAATTGCCCAGCATATACAGGTCATATTGCATATGAAAGGAAAGGAAAAGAGCACTACAACCTGTGCCATGAATACTCCTCTGCTGTAAGGATTTATCCCTCTTTTCTCTGGAAAAGGATATGTAGGGCAAAGTATTTGATGTTTATTAAGTACTAGATAGCAGCTAGGAAATGTGCCACTTTCTCTAGTTTATAAACATGTACTTTAATATACACAGAAACTCAATAAAGCAGAATTTTTAATACTAATTTTACCATTGAAGAAACTTGGGCACAGAGAATGTTAAAGTTTTTTTTGCCCATACTCAAATAATAGGAACTCTTCAGAGTTATTGCATGAGTGTGAATGTATGTACACTGAATTGTAATGAATTACAGAGAGAGTTACCATGTCTGGGCATTTCCAAAAAATTGTATAGGTTGAATCTTTATTGAATGCAGGTGGCATTTCTGTAGTTGTCTTATATCTTGAGAGATATTCAGTGGGAGTCACTGCCTGGTGCAACAAGTGTTTATTTCTTTGGGTTCTCCTCAAGGACTCTTTTTTTTTTTTTTTTTTTTTTTTTTTTTTTGCGGTATGCAGGCCTCTCACTGTTGTGGCCTCTCCCGCTATAGAGCACAGGCTCCGGATGCGCAGGCTGAGTGGCCATGGCTCACGGTCCTAGCCGCTCCATGGCATGTGGGATCTTCCCGGACTGGGGCACGAACCCATGTCCCCTGCATCGGCAGGTGGACTCTCAACTACTGAGCCACCAGGGAAGCCCCTCAAGGACTCTTAAGATGGTTAAGTCCTTGCAGCAGAGGAGCATAGTCATGTATAGAAAATCATAAGGAATACATTAGAAATTATTACAAATAATAAATGAATTCAGAAATTTTACAGAATGTAAGATCAAGACACAAAAAGTCAACTGTATTTCTATATACTGTTAGTGAAAAATCTAAAATGAAATGAAGAAAATAATTTCATCTACAATAGCACCAAAAAGGGTAAATTATTTAGAAATGAGCCTACCCATGAGGTATAAGATTTTTACACTGAAAACTACAAAAGATTCTTGAAATATACTAAAGGAGACCTAAATAAATGGAAAGACATTATGTGTTCATCATAGATTGGAATTAATGTTGTTGAAATAACAATATTTCCCAAACTAATTTATAGATTTATTGCAATCTCTATCAGAACCCCAGTTTACTTTTTTTGTAGAAATTGACTAGCTGATTATCAAAATAATACAGAACTACAAAGGATCCAGAAGAGCAAAAAATAGTTTTAAAAAGGAAGAACAAAATTAGAGGATTGTATTTCTCAATTTCAAAACTTACTACAAAATTACAGTGATGGAAATTGTGTAGTACTGACATAAAGATAGCTATAAAGATAAGTGAAATAGAATTAAGAGTCTTAAATTCTTAAGTTTATGGGCATTTTTGGACAAAGGTTGCAAGAAAATTCAATGGAAAAAGAATATTCTGTTCAACAAATGATTTTGAGACAAGTGGATATCACATGTAAAGAATTAAGTTCAACCCCTACCTTACATCATACACAAAATTACTCAAAATGCATCAAAGACCTGAATACAAGAGCTAAAACTATTTTTAAAAACTATGAAATTCTTAGAAGAAAACTTATGCATAAATCTTCCTGACCTTGGGTTAGGCAACAGTTTCATAGATATGATACCACAGTGTCAAGCAACCAAAGAAAAAGTAGATAAACTTCATCACAATTAAAACTTTGGTGCTTCAAAGCACCATCAAGAAACTAAAAAGACAATCCACCAAATGACTTAAGTAAACTCCATTTAGTGACAAAAGATAGCACTTCAATGGGATATCCCATTAACAGCAGCCCATTTTTTCCAACTTAATATATACCCTGGAATTAACCACTAAAATCACAGCATAAGGCAAGGCCTTTTGAGCTTGGGGTGACACTTATTATCAAATTTAGGTAGTGGCTTGTATGAAAAGAATACCTGGAATAATTAAAGATGTGAAAATGCTGCCTTTATAAAGTTATGGATGCTGACTGAGGGATGAAGTGAAGGGAAATATATTCTTTCTCTTCACTGTGATTTTAAAAAGTCCCCTTTGAGAATATGGAGTGGAGAAAGTATTCTAAGTTTTGCAAATCAAAGGTATACAAAGTATAAATCTTAAGATTCATGGATTTCTCTTCAGTGAAGCACATAAACAAAGTTAACAGATGGGGTGACAGCCTGAACTTTGATATTTACAACATCTACAATTGACAAGGGATTAGGATCAGGAACTTAGGAGGAACTTCTGCAAAACAACTGAGACACAGAAAACAACAGGAACTGGAGCAAAGAACATGAGTTATAAAAAGAAATTAAACTAGAAAATTCAGGTTAAGTTAAAAGTAATAAATTCAAAGCAATGGAAATTCAGATTAATATAATAAGATAATAATTTCAGATGAACTGCCTGGCAAAAATTAAAAGATAATACCAATGTTAGAGATCTGGGAAACTTCACTGGCTCATGGCAAAACTGTAAATTGGCTATAGTCTAAAAAATTAAAAAAGAAAGATTCAGAACTTGGTGAAATTAAGTAGCACACATTAAGTTCCCAGAAATACATTCCTGGGCAATTACCACCAGAGAATACCTTTTCTTGGTGCATAAGGGAACAAGAATACACTCATTTTCAGGGTGATAGAACAGAAGTATAGAGGAAACCTAGATATCCATCTTTAGCGGAAATAAGTAGGATTTTATGGATATTTCCTCTGGAATTCTACGCAAGAGTTAAACTCCACTTGCTATTCCCTGCGAAGCGAATCTCTTCGGTTCTTCACTTACTTCTTCCTCTTGCCTCTCTTTGTCCTTTCTCTGGACCTCCAATTCCATCAGGTCTTCATTAGTAAGCTCGTGCTGCACAGCAAGGAGTTCAATGAAGTTGTCCTCTTGCAGATCTAGCTTGAAATAAAGATGCTGTACTACTGTACTCTATACAGTACTATACAGTAAAGTACAGAAAAGCACAACCACTTGTAGAGGATGCATGCACCTGACAATGTATGCCAGACATTTAAACTAACTTACGTGATTGGACATGCGTACACGTGTTCACATCTTTGAAAGTTCACAACTTGAAGGTTCGCATGTAGGGGACTTACTATATTCCATTCTGTTCTCTTTACATATTTACTGTTATATCCTGTGTGTGAATTCCTCATCTATAATCTCTTCTTTCTCTTTGTTTTTAAGAGCTTTTTTTTTTTTTGGTATACTAAATTGTCTCTTCATTATATCTAGCTTGATATGGGATTAATTTTATTTATCTTTGTTGGGATAAATAGTGATATTAATAACCTGAATTTTAACAAGGATAAAACCAATATGGTCATCTCAATATATTCAAAATATTCAACACCTATTTATGAATTGTTCACAAAACAGTAAGAACACTAGGGAAGGAGTAAAAGTCCTTAATCTGAGAAAGAACATTGTGAAAAAAATACAAAAACAAAAAAGAAGACTACAGCTAACATTATCCTTAATCATGAAAGATTACATGCTTTCCCTGTAATATTGGGAAAAAGAAAGATATCCACTAACACTACTTCTCTTTAACATTTTTCTGAAGGCTCTAAAAAGTGCAACTAGGCAAGGAAATGAAATAAAAGACTTGCACTTTGGAAATAAAAACAAAAAATCTTTCTTCACAAATAAAACAATTATGCACACAGAAAATAAGGAATCACAAAACAACTTCTAGAACTCAAATGTGAGTTTAGTGATACAATTTATTAAAAAATAATTGTTTCTATATACTAGCAATAAAAATTGTAATATAAAATTTAAAATAATACCACTTACAACAGCATCTCAAAATATGAAATAGCAATAAATTCAGCAAAATCTATGCAAGACTCTTTGCACCTAAACCTATAAACATTGCTGAGAGAAATTAAAGAAGACCTACATAAATGGTAAGATCTAGCATGTGTTTGGATTGGAAGTCATAGAATAATGTTTAGGTAGAAATTCTTCATAAACTAATTAATAGATTAAATATAATTCCAAATAAAATGTAAGAAGTAATTTTGGAGAAATTGAAAAGCTGGCATTAATATTTCATATCAATATGCAAAGAACCCAGAAAAGCCAAAACAATTTCAATTTGGTGGGGGGAATAAACTGGAAGACTGACATTACCTCATTTTGAGACTTACTGGAAAGACAGAGTAATAACAACAACTCACTTAAGGATACACATATAGAACAGTAGACTACAGTAGAGGGATTGAACATAAACTTACACATATATGGCTGATTTATGATTTACAATGATGTCAAGGTGTTGGAACAAATGAATATCTATATTTTTTTAAAGCCTTAATTTTCATCTCACACCATGTACAAAAATTAAATTTAAGCCATTCACAGACCTAAATTTAAAATGTAAAACCATGAAACTTCCACAAGAAAATAAAAGTATTCCATAAGAAAATCTTTGTGACCTTGGAGTAAGCAAAGATATCATGCATAGGACAGATAAATCACAAACCATAAAAGGGAAATTTATAAATTGGACTTCATCAAGATAAAAACCTTTCATAGACAGTGATAAATAAAGGAAAAGGAAATCCACAGACCAGAAGTAAAATAATATTGGTTCATATAGATATGACAAAGAATCATGCTCAAGAATATAAAAAGAAGCCTTAAAACAATAAAAAAGAGAAATAAATTTAAAATGACCACTTTAAATTAGAATTTAAAAATGACTAAATTATCTTAAGACATACTTTACAGAAGATATAAAGCTAGCTATTAAGCACATGAAAAAATGTTCAGCCTTATTAGTCATCAAGGGAATGAGAATTAAAATCATAGTAAGATATGGCTACAAACACACTATAATAGAAAAATTTACAGTGACTGATAATATCAAATGCTGTCAAAGATAAGGAGTAACTGTAAACAAGCCTTTGGAAAACAATTTGTCTGCTTCTTATAAATTTATATGTACAACCCAGCAACTCCACCCAAGAGACACAAGAACATAAACTGTTTTTTATTCTTGATAGCCAGAAACTAAAAACATCTCGAATTTCTATCAACAGGTGAATATGTAAAGAAATGTGTGTGTCTCTGTTTATGTATGTTTGTACACTCACAGTGGACTCCTACTTAACAATAAAAATTTTAAATAACCAACTATGCATACATATAGTTTGGATGAATCTCAGAAATAGTATGCTAAGTAAAAGAAGTCAGACACAAAAAGGTACAATATCAGCTTCAGTTTTTATGAAAACTGAATTTCCATAATATAACTGCTTGTTTATAGTGAATGGTCTGCTTGTCAGATAGCTGCTGTTATTTCTGCTCAATTTCAAGGAGCGCTACTTAGCTCTGTACCTGCTTCCTAGATTTCTGCTAATACACCCTACCAACCTTACTAGAAGGGCCTACACAAAATATGTTTAACTTTTTATTCCCCTTTAGTCTTGATGCTTTGAACAACTTGGATATAGCCAGACCAATGACCCTACTCTGTCTCATCTTCTTTCCTTAGCAATCTAAAACCAGGTACAAAGACCCTTCATAAGCAAGCTTGTTAGAATTTTTGCACACGTCTGATTTAACAACAAGAAACACCTGACTTTGAATAAACATTTATTATAAAAGAAAGTAGCTGCTAGCTCAACTGAATTTTAACAAAATGATTCATTCCGATTTTAATAAATATTTAGTAATAAATTAGTAATAGAAATTAAATATCAATAGATTATTGAAAATATACTTACGGCAAAATAGCTATATCATGAAGAGCTCTCCTATGCAGAATTAATTCTATTATACAAACTAATCATTTTCATAGATTTTTTATTAATGTGAGTTGAATTTAGATAATGATGAATAACAATATAACTAATGCAGTATATTTAAGGCTACAGCTTCCAAATCTTTAAATTTAGCAAACTGACTGAGCTAAACACTGAAGACTCGAACTATAATGGTAACAGGTTTCTCTCAGATAATAGAAGATTGAAGGGAAAATAAAAACAAATGTGTAACACTTCAAAAAAATCCTCGTTGACACAGAGCCAAACACTCCAGAATTCAGTGCCTACTGTCATATCCAGAATCAGTCTCATTTGCTTACCTCTGAAATATTAACCCCAAATTTACTACAGCTCTCCGAAAGTAACTGAGAAGATATAATTAGACTGTATTCTACATAGACACATAGATATTTCTGAAGTTGAGAGGGAAAATAAGAACTAGTAAAATCAATCTTCTGATGTAAGATGAACATATCACGTGGTATATGAATATGAGCATTTGAAAGAACACTAAAAATAGATCTTTCTTAACATATAAAATCTATTCAGTCTAAATAGAAGTGGGATTCAAAAAGATGAGTTGTCAATAGAAAGAAGAGAAGACACAGTATGAAGGGCAAGGGATTCAACAGTCAGAAACTGAAGGTTTTCCAGACTGAAATGTAGGATAATTTTGAAAACCTAGGTGTTATGTCTGTGGGAGACACCTAAGTATAAAATACGCAAAGCAAGTTTGATAAATAGAGGGAGAGATTGTAATGATCTAACCATATCATTATTAGAAGACCAATGGTCTTCAGATCCAGAAGGAGGTGAAAGTGGATGGGGAACTTCAACATTTCAGTAAAAGCGGCAGCATCCAGAGTAAGCTACCTACAGTAAACAAAAAACAGAACAGAGAGTAGTGGCAAGAAATTTGGGAAAACCCAGAATCTTCCTAAATTTTCCTAAAATTTTTTTAGGAAAAATTTCCTAAAAAACTTAGGAAAATTTAGGAAGATTCTCCTTCCTGGAGCACTTGCATAGTAAGTGTTGTGTGAGACCAACCATCTCTTGAAGGGATAGGGACGTCAAGACCTAGCACATCAAATTGAGTAATACCTGTTCATCACCTCTAACCCCACCCTACTCTGCCTCAGCCTGACTACATCAGTAAAGAATGAACACCTAGGTATTAGTAGTTTGTCGTTCTTCTTCTTGAATCCATGAATTTTATAAATATTCCATTATCCAGCATGAAGCATGAAAATACAAACAGGCAAAGAAACACACAAAAACAACACCAACAACAAAACACAAAAGACCAAAACTGCAAACACTCATTGTGAGAAAAAATAAAACAAACCTTCAAACACAATGCAGGTTGACCTTACTACCAGGAACTTAGGATATTTTCACATCCCCGTCCTAACCCCTCCACTTTGTTCTGCTAGTCCTTTGCTTCATTCTGCTAGTTATATGGGTCCTTGTTTCTCTCCTTCCCACTTCATTTTCCGAGTTTCCTACTACCACCCACTCTGTGTGGTAGATGTCTCAGGAGTAGAACTCCTCCCTTCCAATAGATGACTACCTGGAAATGTAGTGAATTCTCTAAATTTGCATTTAGATGTAATCTCTAGTCATTAAACCACAGTTTAGGCTGCTATTTTGCCCCAAATACCTAATAATTTCCCCTTTCCTTAAGATAGGTTTACCTCTTTCTCATCATTCCACAGGCTTTTAAAAGATAAAATCTTCTTTAAAGATAATGACACCCCACCTCCAGTCATTATGTCCTCTTTCTGTTATGGTAGCAGTGCAGAAAGCAGATATCCAAGCTAGCCTATCTTTCCCAATCTAATGGAATAGAATTCCATAAATAGAATTCATCCTAATTTAGTTAATAATCCATTATTCAATACTATATATTGATGCTTATTAAGCACCAGGCACTCTGTCAGGTATTGCAAACACATCGTAACGATATATGTACAATCCTTATATTTAGGGAGTTCCATATTTTAAAAGATGAATAGGCATTTAAAAATAATAACCACAAATATTTAAGGGACAATTACAGTGGATGATACAGAGAAACAAATACAGGATGGTGAAAAAAATTATAGATGGTAAAAATATATTTTCTAGAGAGATAACATTGTTGAATCTAATTTTTAATTCTATAACACATATGTTTAAATTACTTATAAAAAATTAACTATGGCTAGTCAGTAGCAGTATACTTTTGCCATATTTACATAACATAACACAGTGTGAACTGAAGAGATAGCAAGTATGTGGTAAAGCTTATCAATATATCCTGTAAAATTGGATAATTTAGCTCTAAAATAAATGTATTGAAACTGCTGGGAAATTTGTCAAATATTGTTTTTGTTTTTTGTAAATGTAGACAAAATAAGAGAAATATAAATTCCCTATTCGGTGCATAATATGTTATCCAAATTTTATCCAAGCAGCAATTTTCAGTGTTCCCCATGTTGCCATCTATAGTAGCATGGAGTCTAAATGAAAATTTTAAACAGTTTTGATATTGTTTGCTCGTTGCACCGATTTATCCCTATTATTTATCTTCTAGTATAAAACATGTTGGTAGATACAAATTCCTGATGACAAACCTTTTTCTTTCTTTAGGCAAAATTTAGGATAAGTTAATTAAGTGATTTTTCTAAACATTCTATTCTTCCTCTATATTGCTGTTTGTTTTTTAGACGTAAAAATTGCTTTCAATTATGGCTTGTATATCACAAAAGTACATAATGTATAGTTATAATGAGGAAATGATGGCCTTGCTAATAGAGCCTGAAATCTCCTAGTATTAAGTTTCACACTCCATCCTTTATAGCTCTCATGTTTTAAAGATGTGACAAGACTCCATTCTTTCATGTTTTTCCCCCAAAATGGTTATATGGTTTAAATTTATTGTTTAAGGGAATATCTTAGTTGCTATTTATGCTATTTATCCATGTATATGGATATATACATACACATATATGCTAATTGTACCCAAAACACAACTGCACAAATACACAATGTATACTTATATACTTCATGTGTTTAGAAACCAGGATTTGTAAATAATAAATGTATTTGAAAAGAACTTACAGAAGAGGCAGAATTTCTTCTGTAGGTGCCTTTGTTTCCTCTTGTTGTCAGCTAACCTATGAATATATATGAAAATTATTCAAACCAAGCAAACAAAGGGATTCAACAACATTGACTAATAGAAGCATACAGCGAGAGCCTCATTTAATAAATATATACAGTGGTTATTATCTCTGCTTATACATCAGCCAAAATACACTTTGGTATCTCCTTAGAAATAAGTAACAGAACATTTCTAGAACTATATTTTAAAAGCCTTCCTACATGCCAAGTTAAGCTCAATACATTGTAAAGCAGTTTACTTGATGAAGCATACTGTACATAACTCTAATATCCTGTATTTACAATTTTCAAATATTTTATATATGTTATTTCATCTAGTCTCTGCAGAGGTATTAATAAGTGAGAGAGGATTTGCTATAATTCAGTTATCATAGATCTCAACTGAGATAGCTAATGTCCAGTTATTTCATCCTTTGTTTCTCTCTTAATTTCATACAGAAAGTTCTTAATTTGCTCGTCAATATATCTTTGGTGCCTGAATCAGGCCAGGAACATCACAGAAACTCATATGCTTGTTGAATGAGTAGATGAATGAGTCAAAAAGGTCTTTTTAAGGTTCCACAACTAATTGCACTATATCAAGGCTCTCTGTGCAGTATGACTGATTACCTATTGATCTATTCACTTTCTATATAAACAAAGAGAAAAGTTGATTGAGGCCAAAAATAAACATAAATAAAAATAGTATTCCAGTATTCTTAAAAAGTAATAAACTTGTTTGATCCAAAAGTCATTTCCATACAGCTAGATAAGCAGTTGCTTCCTGAGTAAAGCGCTGTTCTATTTTGCTGCCACCATGTTTCACAGAACAGTTTGAAAAGTGTGGCTGAAGTACTCATATGGCAATGTCAAATATATTAAAAAAAACAGGTCCATATGGAGGTAAAATTACCCCACTCCTTTTGCTTTATTGATGAAAATAACTTTTACTCAGGTAAAATTTAAACACAGTGAAATATAGACATTTTATTACTACAGTTCAACAAGATTTAATGACTGCATACACACATCATCAATGACCTAATTAAGATGCAGAACATTTCCATCACTCCAGGGAGTTCCCTCATGATCGTTCCACTTAGCTCTCATCTCCCTAGGATATCAATGTGATGATTTCTATCACCAGAAATCAGTTTTAAGTTTTGTTTTTAAATTTAATATCAATGAAGTAATATATTACATATTATTATGTGTCTGATTTTTCTTATTCAACATAAAGTTTTTGAGATTCATCATTTTTCTGAATTTGGTAAGTATTTTTTAAATTGGTAAGATTCCATCATATAAATTCAGAAAAATTTATCTTCCCATTCTCTTATTGATGGACATTTGGGTTGTTCCCAGTTTGAGGCTATTAAAATAAACTCATAATGCATATGCATTTATAATTTTAGTTCTTACTTAATTTGCTTTTAATTTTTTACTCTATTTAGTTTTTGTTTTTGTTTTTGTTTTTGTTTTTGCAGTACGTGGGCCTCTCACTTTTGTAGCCTCTCCCGTTGCGGAAAACAGGTTCCGGACGCGCAGGCTCCATGGCCATGGCTCACGGGCCCAGCCGCTCCACGGCATGTGGGATCCTCCCAGACTGGGGCACGAACCCGTGTCCCCTCCATCGGCAGGTGGACTCTCAACCACTGCGCCACCAGGGAAGCCCTCTATTTAGTTTTACAATTTAGAGATTTAGAAAATTAATTTAAAATTTTCTTATTATCTAATAGAAAGATTTAAACCAAAAAAAAAAAATCCTTTAAACATTGCTTTCACTACATTGCACAAATTGTAATACATTGCATTTTCATTATCATTCAATTGAAAATAATGTCCGTTTTAAAAATATAAGATATATTTAGATATGTGTTGTTTAATTTCCAAATACATGGATATCTTCTAGATAACTTCTTATTACTGATTACAGATTTTCTCCTGCTTGGTCAGTAAATATGTACTCTGTAACATAGCAATTGTTTTCTGAAATTTATTGAGACTAATTATATGGTCCACCTTATGTCCACTTTTGTTGAAAATTTCATGTTCACTTTAAAAAATGATTATTCTGCTGTTGTTGGGTGATGTGTTCTAAAAATATCAATTAGGGCATTTGTTTTTAGTGCTACTGAAATCATCCTTACTGATTGTTCTGAATGCTTTATATGGCTACTCATTTTTAATAAAGTATGCATGCTTTATTATAAATAATTTCCATAATTTAGAACTATGTGGATTACTTTTTATTGGTTTTTGCTGTTTGTATTTTTCTAATTTTGGTATTAAATATCACCTGTTTTATTCCTGATATTGGTTATTTGTGTTTTCTCTCTTTTTCTGGTATGTCTCAATGTTTATCATGATCTTCTCAAACATGTAACTATTCTGTTCACTACTTTTCCTTATTATTTTATCTTTTCTATTTCATAGATTTCTTCTCTATTTTTTCTACTTTGGAGTTTCTTTTGTTTTTATTTAGCTTCTTTAAAAACTATTTTTCGAGGAGTTTTGGGTTCACTGTAAAGTTGAGAGGAAGGTACAGAGATTTCCCATATGCACATGAATAGCCTCACCCACTATTAGCAACACACCTGCCACAGTGGTACAATTGTTAAAACTGTGAACCTACACTGATAGATCATTATGATCTGAAGTCAACAGTTTATATTAGTTTCACTCTTCATTCTATAGCTCTGAAGAAATGTATAATAAATGCATCCACCATTATAGTATTACATAGAGTAGTTTCATCCCTTAAAAATCCTGTGCTCTGCCTATAATCCCTTCCCAATTCCAACCCCTGCCGATCACTGATCTTACCATCTTCATAGTTTTGCCTTACCCAGAATGTCATATAGTTGTAATCATACAGTATGTAGCCTTTTTAGATTAGCTGCTTTCACTTAGCAATATACATTTAAGTTTGCTCCATGTCTTTTCATGGCTTGATAGTTTATTTCTTTGTAGCACTACCATAATACTCCATTGTCTGTATGTACCACTGTTTATCCACTCACCAACTGAAAGGCATTTTGGCTGCTTCCAAGGTTTTGCAATTATGAATAAAGATGCTCTAAATATTTGTGTGCAACTTTTTTTCATGAACATAAGTTTTAAACTCCTTTGGGTAAATACTAAGGAGCATGACTGCTGGATCCTATGGTAAGAGTATGTTTAGTTTTGTAAGAAATCTCCAAACTGTCTTCCAAACTGTCTGTATCATTCTACATTCCCACTGGCAATGAATAAGAGTTTCTGTTACTCAAATCCTCTCTAGCATTTGGTGTTGTCAGTTTTCTGGATTTTGGCCATTCTAATAGGTACATAGTATCCTATTAGTGTTTAAATTTGCAATTCTGTGAATACATGTGATGTGGAACATCTTTTCATGTGCTTATTTGACATCTGAATATCTTTGCTGAGGTGTCTCTTAAGGTCTTTGGTACATTTTTAAATCAAGTGTTTTTTTTGTTAAGTTTTCAAGGTTTTTTTGTATATTTAACAATCCTGTATCAGATATATCTTCTGCAAATATTTTGTCTCAGTCTGTGGTTTCTCTTCATTCTCTTGGTAGTATCTTTTGCAGTACAGAAATTTTTAATTTTAATGAAGTCTAGCTTATCAATTCTTTCTTTCATGGATTGTGCCTTTGGTGCCTTATCCAAAAGGTCATTACCTAACCCAAGGTCATCTAGATTTTCTCCTATGTAATCTTCTATGAGTTTTTATAATTTTTTTTCTACATTTAGGTTTAGAATCCATTACAGGTAAATTTTTGTAAAGGGCAAAAGGTCTGTGTCTAGATTTATTCTTTTTTAATTTACATATGTATGTTCAGTTATTCCAGCACCATTTGTTGAAAAGACAATCTTTGCTCTATTGTATTGCTTCTGCACCTTTTTCAAAGATCAGTTGACTCCATTATGGGGATGCTATTGTGTTTCATTGATCTATGTTTCTATTGTTTTCCAATACCACACCATCTTGATTACTGTAGTAAGTCCAGAAGTAGGATAGTGTCAGTCATCCAACTTTGTTCTTCTCCTACAAAATTATGTTGGTTATTCTGCATACAAATTTTAGAATCAATTTGTTAATAAGTAAAAATAATTTACTTGGATTTTGATTAGCAGTGCATTGAATCTATACGTCAATTTGGGAAGCACTTGTATTTTGACAATATTAATTTTTTCTATCAATGCAAATGGGTTATCTCCCCATTTATTTAGTTCTTCTTGGATTTCTTTCAACTGAACTTTACAGTCTTCCTCATATATGTCTTGTACGTATTTTGTCAGATTTATAACATAGTATTTCATTTTTTTGATGCTGGTGTAAATAGTATTGTTTTTTATTTCAAATTCCACTCATACATTGCTGATATATAGGAAAGTGATTTTTTTTTTTTTTTGTATATTAACCTCATATGCTGTGACCTGGTTCTAATTGCTTATTAATTCCAGGAGATTTTGTTGTTGATGCTTTTGGATTTTCTACAAAGGCTCTCATGTCATCTGTGAACAAAATTTTATTTCTTTCTACCCAATCTGTATATTTTTTCCTTGTTTTGCCTTATTGCATTAGCAAAGACTTTGAGTTCAATATTGAAAAAGTGTTGAGAGGACATTCTTGCTTCATACTTGATCTTAGTGGGAAAGCTTCGAGTATCTCACCATTATGTATGATGTTAGCTGTAGGATAATGCCCATCAAGTCAAGAAAGTTCCCCTCTATTACTAACTTACTGAGAAATTTTAACATGAATGAGTGTTGGGTTTTGTAAAATACTTATGCATTTATTGATATGATAATGTGATTTAATTTTAGTCCATTAATGTGATGAACTACATTAATGCATTTTCAAATGTTGAACTAGTCTTGAATACCTGGAATAAATCCTTTTTGATATGATGTATAATTATTTTCATAAAATTTTTGAATGGGGTTTGATAATATTTGTTTCAGGATTTTTGCATCTATGCTCATGAGAGACATTGTTTTGTAGTTTTCTTTCCTTATAATGTTTTGTCTGTTTTTTGTACTAGGCCTCATACAATGAGTTAAGAAGTACTCCTTCTGCTTTTACCCTTTGAAAGAGAATGCAGAGAATTGCTATAATTTCCTCCTTAAAAGTTTGGGAGAATTTGCCAGTGAATCCATCTGGGCCTGGTGCTTTCTGATTTGGAAAATTATTAATTCAATTAATTTAACAGATTTAGGCTACGCAAATTTTCTATTTCTTCCTATGTGAATTTGGTAAATTGTTTCTTTTGAGGAATTGGTCCATTTCATCTAACGTAACAAATTAGAGGGATAGAGTTGTTCAAAGTATTTCTTTATTACACTTTTTACATCTATGGGATCTGTAGTGATGTCCCCTCTTTTATTTCTGCTATTAGTAAGTTGTATTTTCTCTTTTTTCTTAGCCTTGCTAGAATTTTATTGATCTTTTCAAAGAGCCAACTTTTGGTTTCATTGATTTTCTCATTGATTTCCTATTTTCAATTTTATTGATTTTTGCTCATTTCTTATTATTTTTCTTCTTTATTTCACTTTGGATTTAATTTGCTCTTCTTTTTCTATTTTCCTAAGGTGAAAGTTTAGATGATTAATTTTAGATCTTTCCTTTTCTCCAATATATCCACTCAATGCTATAAATTTCTCTTTAAGTACTATGTTGACTGCACCCCAAAAGTTTTGGTAAGTTGTGCTTTTATTTTCATTTAGCTAAAATATCTTTTAAATTCTCTTTAGAATTTTTTTTCTTTGACTCTGTGTTATTTAGAGGTTTGTCATCTAATCCCAATGTATTTGGCGATTTCTTAGTTATATTTCTGTTGTTGACTTCTAGTTTGTGATCTGAAAGCAGACACTATGATTTATTGCTAAGGTATGTTTTATGGACCAGAATGTGGTCTACCTTGGTGCATATTCCTGTGAGCTTGAGAAGAACTCACCCCTTTATTATTAGGTAATGCCCCTCTTTATCTTGGATAACTTTGCTTTGAATTTTGCTCTAAAATTCATATAGCTACTCCTTTGATTAGTGTTAGCATGGTGTATCTTCCTCTATCCATTTACTTTTAACCTATATGTGTCCTTAGATTTAAAACAGGCCTTACAGACAACATATATTTGGTTCTTGTTTTCCAAATCACTCAGAAGTTCAAGTGATTATTTATATATCTGGATAAATACCTACCATATTTGTTACTGTTTTCTAATTGTCGCTCTTGTTCTTTGTTCCTACCTTTGTCTTATATGTTTTCTGCTTTTTTTCTTTTTGGCTGTATTGGGTCTTTGTTGCTGAGCACGGGCTTTCTTTTTAGTTGTGGCAAGCGGGGGCTACTCTTTGTTGCAATGCACAGGCTCCTCATTGTGGTGGATTCTCTTGTTGTGGAGCATGGGATCTAGGCACAAGGGCTTCAGTAGTTGTACTACATGGGCTCAGTAGTTGTGGCTCATGGGCTCTAGAGCACAGGCCCAGTAGTTGTGGCACACGGGTTCAGTTGCTCCACAGCATGTGGAATTTTCCCACACAAGGGATTGAACCCATGTCCTCTGCAATGGCAGGTGGATTCTTAACCACTGCACCACCAGGGAAGCCCTACCTTTCTGGTTTTAATTGAATGTTTTATATGATTCTATTTTCTCTCTTATCTTAGTATATCAGTTAGACTTTTTTTTTTTACATTTTTTAGTTGTTGCCCTACAGTTTGTTATATACATTTACAACTTATCCAAGCCATCTTTCATATAACACTATGCCACTTTGTATGCAGTGTGAGCACTTCGTAAGAACAAAATGATTCTAATTCTTCTTTCCCATCCCTTGTATCATTGTTATTTGTTATATATTTCACTTATATATAATCATTCATAAGCATACATAATCAACTACACTGTTGCTATTATTATTTTGAACAAACGGTTACCTGTTACGTCAATTATGAATAAGAAAAATATGTTTTTATTTTACTTTCACTTATTCTTTATCATGCTTCCTTTCTTTGTTAATCCGAGTCTGACCTATATTATTTTCCTCCTCTCTAAAGAACTTCTTTTAATATTTCTTGCAAAGCTATTCTACTAGCAACAAATTCCTTCATTTTTTTTTTTAATCTGAGAAAGTCTTTATATCTTCTTCACTTTCGAAGCAAAATTTTACAGGGTACACAATTTGAGGTTGGTGATATTTTTCTTCTCTCATCTATTTTATCCATTAGCGCCCTTAGCATATTAATCATAGTTGTTAAAATCCCTATCTGATAATTCCAACATTCCTGCCTTGTCTAATTATGATACTTGCTCTATCTTTTGAAACTGTTCTTTGCCTTTTAGTATACCTTGTAATTTTTTCTTGACAGTCAGATATGATGTACTGAGCCAAGGAACTACTATAAATAGGTCTTTAGTAATGTGGTGCAGGGGGAAAGGGAAGCATTTCATAGTCCTATAATTAGGTTTCAATCTTTTAGTCAGTCTATGCCTCCAGACTGCAAACTTTACAAGTGTTTCTTAGTTTTTTTTTTCCCACTTTATAGGTGGTACTGAATCGCTAGAGTGGGCTGGAATTGGATATTTCTCCTCTTCTAGCTGATTTAGTCTGATAATACCCCAGCAAGTTAGTTTCTGGTTAACTAGTTTTTCCTGAGGGTATTTCTTGTTAAGAAGAGCTGAGTGCTCTGGCTTATTTCAAAATTATCCAATTCCCTCCCCACCCCAATATTTATTGTAAGAACCTGGTCAAGCTCCTGGCAGTAAAATTCACAAAAGCATGCCCTCTCCTTTCCCATGACCGGGTCCCCCTGGAGTTTTTAAATCTCAGAGTTGTCCACACTGAGCCTCCAGTGTGGCTCAGCTGATTAAAGTTCAGGTTTCCTGCTGGGCACTGTTCCTACAAATGTTTCCGCTACAGTATGCTGTCACTCTCTGTAACCACTTGTCTTTTTCACCAATACTGGGAATCAGTGGCTTGCCCTGTGACCTCACTACTCTTAAGGATCTAAGAAGAGTTGTTCATTTTTCAGTTTGTTTAGCAATTTTACTTGTTAGGAGGGAGTGTTTACTTCCAAGCTCCTTACACACTGAACTGGAAACCTCTTCCCCTTATTTACTTTCTTAAGGTGGGTGCCAAAGTCAGAGTCACTTATTTGAAATATTTCTTTCTTTCTAATTAATATACATCCTTAGTATTATATGTAGCAATCTAAGTACTGCTTTAGCTACATCCCACAATTTTCAAATGATTTGAATTCTCTTAAATTGTTTTATAGCCCAGAATATGTTCTATCTTGGAACATGTTCTGTGTGCCCTGAGAAGAATATACATTCTGCTGTTGTTGAGTGCAGTGTTCTAGAAATGTCAATTAGATCAAAGTAGTTAAGTTTTACTCAATTTCTCTCTAACGCCACTAATTTCCTGTCAACTCATTCTATCAATTATAGAGACAGGTGTTGAAATTTCTGGCTTTAATATGGAATTCTCTATTTCTCTTTATGGATCTATCAGATCTTGCTATATGTATATTAATATATTGTAAGTGTGATATTATATGCAAAAAAGGTTCAGCATCCTCTGCCATCCTGATGAATTAACCCATTTATCATTAAAAAATTATTCTCTTTATCTGTGATATTATTCTTTCCTTGAAAATTATTATTATTATTATTATCTTTTTTTTTTTTGCGGTATGCAGGCCTCTCACTGTAGTGGCCTCTCCCGTTGCGGAGCACAGGCTCTGGATGCGCAGGCTCAGCAGCCATGGCTCACGGGCCCAGCTGCTCCGTGGCATGTGGGATCTTCCCAGACCGGGGCACGAACCCGTGTCCCCTGCATTGGCAGGCAGACTCTCAACCACTGTGCCACCAGGGGAGCCCCAAAATTATTTTGCCTGATATTAATACAGCCACTCTGACTTGTCATCAGCATCATCATGGTGTATTTTTTGCTTTATTCTTATTTTATTTGTATATTTATATTTAAAGTTTACATAAAATAGGCAGCATATAGTTGGGTCTTGGTTTTATATACAATCTGCTAATTGCTTCTTGAAAATGACATTGTTAGATAATTTACACTTATGAGATTATTTTTATGGTTGGGTTTAAATTTACCATCTTGCTATTTGTTTTCAATTT
This sequence comes from Mesoplodon bidens, assembly GCF_964165515.1. Lineage (NCBI taxonomy): Eukaryota > Metazoa > Chordata > Mammalia > Artiodactyla > Ziphiidae > Mesoplodon > Mesoplodon bidens. The sequence goes on from NC_138160.1 coordinate 69,268,668, forward strand.
GTCCCTCCTTTATCTTTTTTTCTCTGATTTTGTATTAATTATTTTTATGTTTCTATTTTATTTCCTTTATTGGCTTATTGTCTGTAGTAGGCATAAATCTTTTATGACAATGAGCTAAGCCCTTGCTTGACACTTGCCCCCTTGAGTAGAGGCAGGACTTGGGAATATGCTATCCCTCCCATGATAATGATACATTATAAGGAACATGTGAAAGAATTGTGTATTTTCTAACTAAGTTCTCATAATCAGTTGACTTTGAATTAATCAAAAGGAACTCCCCCTGGGTAGGTCTGACCTGGGTAATCAGATAAACTCCTTAAATGATGGTCTAGAGGTCAGAGAGATGCTCTCCTGCTGGCTTTGAAACAGCAAGCTGCCATGAGTTCTGTTGCTGTAAAAAATGATTCTGGAAACACATGTTCTTGAAGGAGGATCTTGGGCCTCAGATGAGAATGTAGTCCCAGACAATATCTTGAATGCAGCCTTGTGGGACCCTGTGCAAAGGAACCAGCTAAAACATGCCTAGACTGCTAACCCTAGGAAAGTTGATAATCGAGTGAGATAATAAATACATGTTGTTTAAAGCTACTAGGTTTGTGGCAATTTGTTATGTGGGAAGAGAAACTGAATACATTGATTTTAACTCTGTTTTATTTATAGGTCTAATTTAGGGCTTAGAATATGCATTTTTCACTTATCACAGTTTATTATGAAATGATACTTGACCATTTCATGTAGAGTGAAAGGACATTATGACAGTATATTTTGGATTTCTTCTTTTCTGACCTTCATTCTGTTGTTGTCCGACATTTTACTTCTCTATAAATCCACAATACAGATTTATTACTTTTGTTTTAGCCAGTTAGTTATCATTTAAAGAGCCTTAAATGATAATTTTAATAAAAGCTTTAATAAAAATCTTTATATCTACCCATGAATTTACCATTTCTGGTGCTTGTCATTCATTGGATTTAAACCATTTTCATCTGGTACTATGTTCCTTTTACATGAAGGATTTCTTTAGCATTTCTAGTAGTGTAGTTTAGCTGGTGATATATTTGTTTAGCCTTCATATAACTGAAAAAAACATTTATTTTATCCTTTTTTTGTGTGTGTGTGTGGTATGCGGGCCTCTCACTGTTGTGGCCTCTCCCATTGCAGAGCACAGGCTCCGGACGCACAGGCTCAGTGGCCATGGCTCACGGGCCCAGCTGCTCTGTGGCATGTGGGATCTTCCCGGACCAGGGCACGAACCCATGTCCCCTGCATCGGCAGGTGGACTCTCAACCACTGTGCCACCAGGGAAGCCCTATCCTCATTTTTTAAATATATTTTTTCTTGGTAAAGAATTCTAGGCAGAGATTTGGTTTTTTACTACTTTAAAGATATTTTCCATTGTGTTTTTGCTTGTATGGCTTCTAAAAAGTGATCTGCTCTCATTCTTATCTTTGTTTCTCTGTATATAGCAAGTCTCTTTTCCTCTGGATACATTTACAATTTCCTATCTTTTACTCTTGTGCTTGGGTTTGTTTAGCTTCTTGTGTATTATGTTTACAGTTTTCACCAAGTTTGAAAAATGCTAGCTGTCATTGTTTCAAATTTGTGTCTGTCTGCCCTCTCTTCTTCTTCTCTCTTTCATAACTGATATCTGATGTTATCTCCCAGGTCACTGATACTCTTCACTTTTTAAATTTTCTGTATCTCTTTCCCTGTGTTTTATTTTGTTTTATTTTGTATAATATTAATATTATAATATTATTATTGTATAATATTATAATTATAATATTATTGTTTCATCTTCAGGTTCACTAATCTTTCTTTCTACAATGTGTAATCTTCTCTTAATCCCATCCAGTGTATTTTTCATCTCAGTCATTGTAGTTGCCATTTCTAGAAGTTCAGTTTGGATCTCTTTTTCTATCTTTCGTGTCTCTACAGGTCTTTCTTTCCTCTATTTTCTTGAGCATATGGGATACAATTATAATACATCTTTTAATATCTTTATTTTGTAATTCTATAATCTATTACATATGTGGGTCAAATATAGGTGATTAAATATCTTCATTATTACAGATAATATTTTACTGCTTTTTATGCATGCCTGGTAATGTTTTATTAGATACCCAACATTGTAAATTTTATCTCTTTGAGTATAGGATTTTTTTATTCCTATAAATATTTAGAAATATGATGAAATAATCCATACATTTTTTTTTCTGTAAAAGAACCTTACCTCTTTTAAGGATAATTAAGCAGAGTAAAATATATTTAAGTGACAATAATTTTGGCGTTCTTCCTAAAACTGTCTATTGCTTTACAAAGACAAGACCTAAACTCCTTGAAATTAATTGTTTTGGGTCTTTTGAAGAATCTAGGTTTCATTGAAAATGAGTAAATTTTTCACAGTAATAATCATGAGAATTAAGATGCATAGAATGAGACTGACACAGCTGTCTTTGAATTTACTCATTGATATTTTAACTTTTTCAGTTGTAAACTCATTTTTGTATATTATCAAGTACAATATCATAGTACTCATTTTAGAAATAAATTAATTTTTACAGTTTTTAAAACAACTTTCAACTGCACATCACAGAAAATGCAGCTAAAAATGGGTTAAACAAGAAGGAAACTTGTTCTTTCATATAAAATAATCTCATAGGTAGTGCATTTCTAGCATTAGTTATTTCAACATCTCCACATCATCAATATGCAGATTCTTTCCACCTTTTGTTCTCCATGTTAAATGTGTTGATGATGCTCTTCCTCATAAGCACAGAAACAACAGCTGTCCACTACTGCACCAGTCATAGCAACATCATTTACAAAAAATCCATTTCTCTGTTTTTCTCCCTCCTCCTACTCCTCCCTATCCCTACTGCATCAATGAAAATCTCATCTCAGGTTGACCCTCAGTCTCTAGAGTTCCTATTATTCTTGTTTACCCTGCTTCTGCTTAAATGTAATGATCATTCTCTGGTTCTCTACTCCCACTACCTTACATTTCTATTTCTCCATCTATCAGACCTTATCCTATCCAAATTTTATGTTTTCCATTCTACACTCTTCAGCTGAATTTCTCTACACACATAAGCATGACATAAAATAGCAACAAAATAGTTCTTTCAAAGTCCTAAGACTTTATGGGGCTGTAAGAAATTAAGTCAAGCTTATAGTTCTCTCCTTAGGATTGTGTTGCATAAAAGAAGACATTTGATAAGCCAAATGTCCAAATATTTTGCTGATGGCATCACTGAGTCCATAAAGTGTCCTTGGATGACACTAAGACAATTATTAATCATATGTTATAATGATGCCTGATGGGTCAGATTTGACGTTTATATTAATGGTTCAGAGCATTGAAACGTTATTTTTCTTTGCTATGATACAAAATAGATAACACACTTATTTAGAATATAAGAAATAAGTGCTTCATACATTTTTTGAAGGGATTAATGAGCTTGATGTTCTCCTACTCTTTTAGTAAAATGAATGAGGAGACCAAAAGAGGAAGTGTAAAGTAATGATGTTACTGAGGATAACCTACAAATGTTGCAATGTATAAAATCATTTACACACTCTGATTATTAAGAATTTGGTGATAACTTATTTGTTTGATTTCAATAAGTCATCACACTGGATCAAGAAACACTTATCTAAACAATATATTCAATATTGGGCACTTAAGTGAAAGTTGAAAAATAAAACTAATTTGGGAGATTACATAAAATTTAACTACATAAGTTAGGATTTGTTATTTATATAAGCCAATTACTGGATATTAAAAATAACAAAACTGCTACAACTTTGTAATGAGATAAACTTGAAATAAATTTTCTATGAAAAATAAATAAATAACCATGAGCATTCAGCAACCTAAAATAGGGACTGCACTTTAGGAGCAATTCAGCTAATAGATATATATGCTCACCTGTATGTTTACTCTTCTTTCAAATTGTTGCTTTTTAAAAAAAATTTGGACTTAATGATTGATTTTATATTTTTACTTCAATAATTAACCATACACCTATCACAAATATATTTTAAGATATTTAAACAAAACAAAGACATATTTAAACACTAATTTTAGAATATTTGTACTCCTAGTCAATCACTGAAAATGAAAACGCCAATGTACTTTTAATTTCTCACAATTAACTTTTAGGAAACCATGTGATTTCCATACACACTATTGTTGCAGTATGTTCTTGTGAAAAAAATTCTTCTAAAAAACAAATAACCATCTCTCCAATTTAATTCTTTTGAGAGAAATAGAAAATGACATAATAAATATGTGGGAGGTAAGTGTATAAACAGAGGGCTGGAAAAGGGTGCAGTTTTGAAAAGTCTTAGGAAAGCAGAAGAAAAATAATATATAATAGTGAACATTAACTTTATCACATTTACAAATAATATTACTCAATATTGCAATTCACGTTTGTTTTCTTCTGCAGGTAAAGTTGATTTATACCTTTATTTTGATTATACCCATATTTCTGCAGAAATCATATACACTGGTATGTTTTACAGAAAATTATTCACACAAGTCAATTCAATAAAAAGTCATATGTTAAAATGGTGATTATAACACAATAATAAACAAGTGGAAGCAGATATTTAATATAATTTTATCAAATATGAAAAGCAAATTGTTCAAATATATACAAACACAAACATGCACACTTTAAACATTAATTACATAAAATATGTTTTATGTTCAAAAATTTAGAAAAACAAATTTGAGCAACATAAGAAAGTACTGCAAAAGTCAGTGAAATTAAAAAAATTAAATTGATAAGATTAAGCAAAAATTTAGAGATTTGGGGGCATAAAGGTGCAATTTTCAGATATGATAAAAAAATAGGTTTTATTTTACTGAAAAAATGCTAATGTTTGAGAAAATTATTAAATATGTAATACTTTTTTACTCTGTATAATTCCATATATTCAATGAAAAAGAGGTTTGTAAAAATAATAATTTAGAAACAACCAAATTCTTATTTCAAGTCATATAAGCTTCTCATGGCAAAGTGGCATAATGAATATTACATTTATTAAGATGTTTATTGAATATTTATTGGTTACTTGTTATATTTCAGGTATTCTTTCAAAATGTGAATGACACTGGATACAACAATAAATAACCAAATACCTGCTCTCACGGACTTTACTCTCAAAAGAGCAGACAAATATATGAAGAAAAAATTAAAAGCTGATCTCCCTGTGCGATTAGCTCGGTGCTTTGTGACCACCTAGAGGGGTGGGATAGGGAGGGTGGGAGGGAGGGAGACGCAAGAGGGAAGAGATATGGGAACACATGTATATGTATAACTGTTTCACTTTGTAATAAAGCAGAAACTAACACACCATTGTAAAGCAATTATACTCCAATAAAGATGTAAAAAAAAAAAGCACTTGGTTAAGAATTTTATATTATAGTATCACTTGTTATTTCATTAAAATAGTAAAAAAAGAAAAAAATTAAAAGCAGTGTAACAAATTCTAACTATGCATTCTAAAATGATAATATGTCACTGTGAAACAATAATGTGTTCATGCACTAATATAATATAAAGTTGAAAGGCAAGAGTCTAGAATTTCTCAGAGATTACTATTATATAATATTTAATATATGATATTGAATTTGAATTTCATGATATATGATATTGAATTTCATGTGATATGAATGGCTTTAGTGTTTATTACATTACTTATAAAGAATTGCTTAAATTCACACTTGAAAATTGAAAATGTGGAATACATATAAATGTTGAGATTGTAAATGGTATGTTAGATTACTGAACATCTTATTTAATTATCATCATGGGCATTGTAACATTACTAATAAAGCAAATTCTCATTAAGTAATCTAGCCGTGTATATTAACTGGGAATTTGGGAGGAGTGTCCTTATGCATGCACTGCTCTATTAACATGTTATGACAGTCTTTTAACTAAATTCAAAGACAACTTGTATTTTTAATATTTAAATCATAGTATGTGTTTTCTGCTGTTGGCAACACAATGATGTCAAACAATGAAATGCCTTGAGAAGTGTTAAGAGGTGGTAGCACTTTACAGTTTGTCAGACTGTAAACACACTTAAACAGCGAGTTCATGGAAGCTGTCCTGTGAGGACAGCAGGGGAAACATTGTCATTCCAGTCCTTGCTTACTAGCTTCACAACACCACCTGCCCTTAACATACCTGCTGAGAATGCTGGGGTCATGGAGGAATCAAAAGGCCACACTTCTGGTTTCGGTACAGCTTTAGAGGAGATAAAAGAACTTGGATGGAAATTTGCTCTGTATATTTTCTCAGCAAAAGAAAAGCAAATCTTCTAAAACCCTGTATAAGAAGTGGAAAAACAAAATAAAAAAGAACATTTAGTCTGCAGCTAAAGTAGGACAAAAGCACAACTTATAGTCATAAGAGTTGAAAGTCAGTAAATATATTATAGTTCTTTTCCAAAGAGCTCAACTGGGATAATGGTTCTTCAGTAATATGTAAGAAATAATAGTACTTATGATTTTTAAAAGCGTCATTTAAGATGGTTAGACAGTGAGGCTATAACGTTGGATTAAAGAATAAGACAAACAGCAAGCTTTTGAAATCATAAATCTAGGATACAATTTTGAGGAGTGAGGTTGATTTGTTTTGAGTGGGCTATTGGTGAGCGTAGGCAAAGCATCCTTAGGAACTGAAACCAAGGCTCATAAGACTTGTTATAAATTTTATATGTTCCAATCCTAGTGGGGTCCAAAGTGAGGAATTTGTTTGCATTCTGTTGCAATACCACTTGTATTAACAGATGTTTAAGGATGAATGTTCCAAACCAAGGGCATTTGTTTTATATTTTCAGCATCATTTTTTTCTACCCACATATGTCAAAACAATTCTGAACAGCATGCTTTACAAACTGCTAGTAATTTCTTTAGAGAAATAACTTCAGAAGCAAAAGTAATTAACTAATCAAATAAAGTTTGTATAAAATTAGAACCTATTCATGTAGAACAAAATTTTTGTTAAAAGCTAGTAAAGAGGGAGCACAGTTAATTTGTTTAAATTTCTTTCCACAAATATTAATGTTCTTTGTACTAAAATGGCCTATGTATTCTTATCCAGATCTTAATAGTTGTCATAGTAGAACTGTTTCTGTGATGGAGAATAAAAATTTCACCTCTCGTACCACGTTTTTGTATGATTTTTAAGTTTACAATTTTTTAAAAAATAAAGAAATAGACTCAGGTATCAGCATGCCATACATGTAGAACCAATGCAAAATTATTACTCGGCATTCTCCAAGGCATGTGATTTTCCTCTATTTCCACACAATGTAAACTAAACTGCCAATGTGCAGGGCCCAGAGAACAGGAGCAGTATTCTGTGGACAACTGTCATCATACGTACTTATGAGTGGAAACTCACTAAAATGGGTTATTCTCTCCACACCCAAATCAGGAGATCCAGATCATGTTAAGCTGCTGAGTCCACATTTTAATGCTTTTAGAGATCTGTCCAATATTTGGAATCCTCTCTTTTCTAAATAGGCTGATTTATAGTCATTGACAATTATCCAGTGAAAAAGTCTTCTAGACCATGTGGTCATCTGTTTCCTATCCATCTCCCCTTTAAGATTCCAGGTATCTCTGGGAATCTTGAGGGAAAGCCTGGAAAAGAAACAGACTCTTGGCAAAAGAAATTGACTGGAATTGGTCTTTGTTGTTGTTAATTAAATTTTATTTTTTATTGAAGTATAGTTGATTTACAGTATCACGTTAGTTTCTGGTATACAGCACAGTGATTCAGTTATATATACACACACACACACCTATGTAAATATTCGTTTTCAGATTCTTTTCTCTTATAGGTTATTACAAAATATTGAGCAGAGTTCCCTGTGTTATACAGTAGGTCCTTGTTGGTTACCGATTTTATATATAATAGTGTGTATATGTTATTCCCAACCTCCTAATTTATCCCCTGCCCTTTCTCCTTTGGTAATCATAAGTTTGTTTTCTATGTCTGTGAGTCTCTTTCTGTTTTGTAAATAAGTTCATTTTGCATCTTTTTTTAAGATTCCACACTTATACAATATCATATATTTGTCTTTGTCTGGCTTATTTCACTTAGTATGAAAACCTCTAGGTCCATTCATGTTGCTGCAAATAGCATTATTTCATTCTTTTCATGATTGAGTAATATTTCATTGCCTATATATACCACATCTTCTATATCCATTCAACTGTTGACAGACATTAAGGTTGCTTCCATGTTTTGTATTGTATTATAAATAGTGCTGCTATGAACATTGGGGTGCATGTATCTTTGCGAATTACAGTTTTGTCCAGATATATGCCCAGGAGTGGGATTGCAGGTTCATATGGCAACTCTATTTTTATTTTTTTAAGGAATCTGCATACTCTTCTCCATAGTGGCTGTACCAATTTATATTCCCACCAACAGTGTAGGAGGGTTCCTTTTTCCCCACACCCTCTCCAACATTTATCATTTGTAGACTTTTTGATGATGGCCATTCTGACCAGAATGAGGTGATACCTTATTATAGCTTTTATTTGCATTTAAATCCATTGCATTTCTATACACTGACAATTAAAGATCAGAAAGAGAAATTAAGGAAACATTCCCATTTGCCATTGCATCAAAAATAATAAAATACCTAGGATTAAACTACCTAATAATAAAATACCTAGGATTAAACTACCTAGGATTAAACTAAACTACCTAAATCCTAAAATAGCTAGGATTCAACTACATGTACTCCAAAAACTATAAGATGCTGATGAAAGAAACTGAAGACAACACAAACAGATAGAAAGATATAGCGTGTTCTTGGATAATCAATATCGTTAAAATGACTATACTACCCAAGGAAATCCACAGATTCAATGCAATCCCTATCAAATTACCAATGGCATTTTTCACAGAACTGGAGTTGGTCTTTGAATTATCCAAACACCATACTTGCATAGCAAGGAACTTTGAAGGGAACCTCCACCAACTAAGTCTATAGAGGTGGTCATTTTGAAATACCTATAACAAATTACACGATATAATTGAAATTAATTACTTAAACCTAAAGAGCATAATTAATTACAGTTTGTGCCATGTTAATCCACTGTAGCCAGTGATGAAATGGATGTCACTTTTTGAGATACAGAAACAGACCTATATGATTATAATATAGTATTTGTACCACATCATATAGAGAAATAGCTATTTGACTCAAAATATATATTACACAGCAGAATCTAATACAATACATTAGACAAATAGAAACTCAGGTACTGTATAATTTGATTATCCTTGCAGCCATTCGGGGAACATAAATGGGCATGAAGTCAATAAAGTGAGTAACTTTGAATACCTTGAATACCAATCATGTAAAACCCCAAAGATTTTCACAGTATAATTGAGACTTTTTAAGTGATACCAAAATTTTTGTTACAAGTTACAAAAAACTAAGACTCTATTTTAAAATGTACTTATAAGAAGTTTATGAGATTTTTGAATTAGTGATAATCAATTTTATTCAATATTATTTTATCTGTGATTATATACTCTAATCTCTATCCATCACCCCATTCTTTCCATTTTTTGTAAGTGCAAAGGTAGAGTATGTAGGAAGTATGGAGAAATTTTATAAAAATATAATGCTCTTTTTAAGGAATCTTGTTTGCCTTAGGAAGAACTGGTATGGAGGACAGAAGAAATGCAAAAAGAGTAGCTAACAGTCTAGCTCCCAGATTTGTATTCTGATGTCTATTTGTCTTTTACGTTAAAAATACATTGAATGTTATTTTTAAATTACAGTTTTCAATCTATTGAACAGTTTATTCTATTCCAAGGTTTTAATTTTGACATAATACTAGATTATCACCAAACATTTGTTCTAGCTAATATCACAAAGATGGTGGTTAATTACAGTTGATAATTGTCACACATTTATAAAAAGAAGATAAGTTTTAAGATTCATTTATTTTAGCTCGTCTAATTGGTTATTAAAAATCACAGGTATATTTTTATTTTTATAGTATTATTCATTATCTACGTGTAACTTCATCCCTTTATGGTAATTTGGCCATAATTTCCCTAAGTATTTAATAGTACTTGTCTAAAGCAAGTAATATTACTTTTATCTTCAAATTCCAGTTGCAGATTATGTTTTAATTCCAATCCTATACAATGAAATGAGTAGCAATTTCTATTGCTAAAGAGTGTTTGTAGATTATGAAAGAGTTATAGATATAATCATATTAAATTCTCAAACTGTCACAAATGTTTAAAAGATGTAAAAACCTCACATATTCTCAGAAAAGATAGGATTACCTCTTTTTTTCTCATACAGGAAACATTTCTGTAAATAAACAAGTCTTTCATAATGTCAAGCAATTGCTTTGGCAAAAAAATGATACTACAGCATAAAAATTTAATTCAGTTCATAGAAGACTGTTAAGCTTGACAAGTTTTATTCCAAAAATAAAAAGAGGTCTGTCACTGTAGATTTCCCAGACTCTAGCAATCTTTCACACAAGATATTATCTGTAATCTCATTGAAAATAACCATGACTACATTCTACCATGCATAAAAATATATATTTATGTTTATATTTTATTCCTATATGCCAAGTGAATCAGTCCGTGTTTGTGACTGGTTTAAATTAGGTAATTTGTGAGAAATAAGGAAATCCTGCAATAACATAGTGCACAGGTTGCTTTAAAACTGAAATGCTGCTATAAGGAGGCTCACACAGCAAGATGTCTTTCCTTGCACAGTAAGAGACCCACCTTTTGTGAAATACACTCCTGCACAGGCTTCTAACATCATGATCTCTTTTATTTTTAACCTTTCAGAAAGCCACTCAATATCTACAGATTCTATGAAGCAGAAGTCATGCTGATTTCTGAAAGGTTCAAAAATTTGGGGTCTAACAGGGTTCTTCTCTGACCAAATTTTGTGCTGAATCCACTGCAGCAAATTCCCGTGTGTGTGAAGTCTTCAGTGGAGAATGAATCCAGTTTACTGCTAAAGCAGCCCATCCTTTCCCCACCATCCTCTCTAACCCTTCTTCTACGTGTTAGGCAAAGGAACATTTTTCTTTTCTATCCTCTTTAGCAGAATGACAAATTCCCCAATCCAGTGGAATCTACTCTTTCATTTAACTGTTTTAAAAACATATTTGTTGTGTTATATAGGCTCAGGGACTCAGAAAAACAGAAAATCACACAGCATACTAAAATCCTCCCTTCCCCGATCTAGGAGTTATGAGACCTACTATTGTTATGTAGCTCTGATACTATCCATTTATCTCTCTGGGCCTCAGTTTTTTCACCTGTATAATTACATAGTTGAACAAGATAATTTGTCAGCTCCCTAGAAGATTATCTGATTCTAAAATAGAACAATTTTTAACCTGAATCATTCAGTATTTTCTCTCTGGTTTCCTACAAACTAAAAGAGTTGATATACCCGCCAAAGCCTAATTTACCATGAAACACATTACTTATTGACCTTAGCAACTTAGTAATCACAAACCACTGAATATATCTTCTACTAATATTCTATTTTTATGTGAAGTAATCTTATTTTGTTTTTGGCAACTCTGAATGTGTTGTTCAGGAAGATACCTTCATTGAACAAAAATGCCTTCCAGTGACAATGGTTTCTGTTCTTTGTTTTCTTTTCTAAATACTAATTTTTAATATATTCAAGAAAATGGTAAAATAGGTTGATCCTGTACTGATATGGTAGTTCTCCTCTTCCCTTTATTCCCATCAAGGTACCTTTATTCTTCTGGTTCATATAAGCTCACAACTTCCTCAGATACTACCTAAGAAAACTACCATATCCTCATCCATAGCCTGTGTTTAGATTCACACATCTAGCACTCATCATTTCACAAAGCTGTCCAAAGAACTACTATTGTTAATAAAACCATGCTTTGTACCATTACTCTTCCCACCAACATTATGATTTAGTAAAGATCACTGGATTGATTTCTTGGGCAAGTTAGGAAAAAGTTCAAATCTGAATAAAGCATGGCATTCTATAAACAGATATTGCAGGTAGTAACACAATGGGTGACAAGGAGGGCAAAATGCAAACTAGATGTTTAGAATCAGCAATACAGAAAAAATGCTATTTTAGAATGCTATTTTAAAATTCAACAATTGAGTGATCCTCTGTAAATATTGGATACAAAATAATACCGATGAAAAGCAGGGTAATTTAACATGCAATGATTAAAAAGAAGCTAAACTGGTACGTGGAGGAGGGTAAAGTAAGTCCCCTACATACAAACCTTCAAAGTGCAAATTTTCAAAGATGCGAAAGTGCGTTTGCGTTTCTAATCATGAAAGTTAGTTCAAGTGTCTGGCATACACTGTCACGTACATGCATCCTCTACAAGTGGTTGTGCTTTTGTGTACTTTACTGTACAGTACTGTATAGAGTACAGTAGTACAGTATCTTTATTTCAGGTCCAGGATGTCTGGAAGCATGCATAAAAGCAGCGGTGATGTAGCTGGTACAGTACTACCCAGACATCACTGGATCTCTTTTGCAAGAGGGTAGATAAAATTGAATCCAGCAAGGAACCAGAATCTGTGTCATCAACCTCAGGCATGGGTGAAATTGCAGCTTGCCCTCCGTCTCCTATTGCTGACGATCCTTCAGCTCTACCATCTCCCACCTCCTCTCCCTCCTCGTCAGTAACTCTTTTGTCTGTTTATTCAATGCCAGCCCCTGTATGCCAGTTGTTATACTGTACTACTGTACTTTTCATGGTACTGTACTGTAAAATTAAAAATGTTTTCTATATTTTTGTGTTTCTTTTTTATGTATTATTTGTGTAAAAAGTATTATAAACCTATTACAGTACGGTACTATATAGCCTATTGTGTTAGCTGGGTACCTAGGCTAACTTTGTTGGACTTAAGAACAAATTAGACTTACAAACGCACGCTCAGAATGGAACTTGTTCATATGTAGGGGACTTACTGTATTCCTGAAACAATGCAAAAGAAATGCAGTAGGTGTTGGTTTTGCTCAATTAATAAGGGACATAGCTTTCAATAAATGTATACACTAGCATTTTTCAGTGTAGGAAGTACACACTGCAGAGAAAAACTGCCCAAAGCATTTGAATTGAATAGGCAATATTATATTTCAGGAAATGGAAAGGTCACGTACTCAAAGGCATAAAACAAAACTGCATTGATAGCTAAATCTAGGATGCTATATAGTCAGAAAATTGTCATATTAGATTATTGTTAAACACATGCAGCTCCCCCCAACACACACACACACACACGCATGCTCAAATGGACAAATGCCAGTTTGCAGATGGAGTTAATAGCAAGAGTAGATAAAAAGCTTAACTGAGAGCTTGAGTTATAATAAAATTAACTTTTAAAGCATATTTTAGCTTCAAATGCTTGCTAATATTTAAAATTCTTTACTTTTATAAAGTTAATAAGAAACGTTAGAAAAGATTTGAATTTATATTTCCTTTTGTGGTAAATGTCTTTCATTAACACTGTTCTTTAAACTACTTTGCACCTCAATAAAAATATCTTATGCAGAAACTGTATTAGTGTTTTAAGCCCTGAGAATACAACTCTCTTCCTTCTGGCAGTTACTCCCTGACCACTCACAGATGACAGCTTCATTGTGCCTGATCTGACTTACTTAACCAAGAGGATCAAATTATAAATAGGCTTATATTGATAAATTCTATTCCTTTTTTATGTTACATTTGTCAAAGGGAGTTAAATTAAATAAAAATGCATGCCAGATCCAGTATAGAAGTTTTAAAAATATATTTACTTTATTATTTATATTGCTTCCCATATAACTCAGCCATATTATAAAATAAGCAGTGTAAATGGATTGGTGTTTCCTGTTCACTGAGAATATGAGCAAAAATAATATCCATTACACCTTAATATCACAGATTAATTGTTAATATTAACCAGGATTCACCCTGGTTCACATTATCTTCTTGCTTTACTTGATTTCCTTGATTTCTACTTATATCCTGTCAACTTCCTAATTATATTTTAACACTAACTTCTTTTTGAGCACCTTCGAGTATTATCGATTCTTTATTTAACATCTTGACCCAGATTACCCCTGCTACTGTACCGACACATATTCAACACTGACCTTCTCACTTTTCCATCAACTCATATATGTTTACTTTTTTGTATTTCTCATTTCACTTTTACTGTTATCATCCACTTGTTTTTGCATATCTGTTTGTAGTCATGACTCTCACTGAACTTTAAACTTGCAAAGGGAAGCCTACCTTATTCATTTCTATGTTACTCATTCTATCGCATAGTAAAGAACGCAGACTCTGGAACCAGATTGCTAACATTCAGCTATGTATTTTAATAGTGCTGTGATATCTGACAAATTACTTAGCCTTTGTGTTAGCTTCCTGATCTGGAAAATGGGAACAATAATAGTTCTACCTCAGGATAAACTGAGATAACACATGCAATATAAACAGAAATCACTCAGTAACTGTTAACCACTAATTATTATTACATTTAGTATTATTATTCTATCTCCATACCTGACCGAGTGACTAAACTATATGTATGGAATGACTAAATCCATTAATGTAGGCAAACAAGAACTAATTTACAATATCCCTAAAATGTCCTTGACACATTACTGTAAAAATCTGTGTTTAAAATGAGAGATATGTGTTACTTCAGATGTAAAATTATTGAATTATCAATTGTTTACAAATACTTTACAGTATAGATGTTCTCTGGTATAAGAAAATTATTTGGCCAAATCCTAAAGGTATCAATCATATATTTAGTGGTTACTGAAACTATAATCTTTACAATTCCATCTAGAATAAGAATTAAGTTAAAAATTAGCTTGGCATACAATTTTCCCAAACATATTTATTGTTTACATCAAAGAGTTTCTCGGGATATATTCTCCAAAATATTGGTACAACCAGATAGCAAGGACTTAGAAATTAGAGCTCTCTGGCCAGTAGTTTTGAAAGATTAATGTGTTACCCAGGTAAGCAGATTTCTTCACTGTAATACTTACTAGAAATTTTAATATAGTAATTTGCATTATGAAGACCTAGAAAGAGATATGCATGAAATAGTTTTTCCTAAGTTTATTTAGGCTTTATTCTGAGATCATCACTTAGGACTAGCAATCTGTCAAGCAAACTACAAAAACAAACAAACAAAAAAACCCAATTATTTTAAACTTTTATTTATTGTTTGTTGGCTTAGTTTGGTTTGGTTTGACTTCCACCTGCATAGTTGATTCAATTCTTTACATAAAAGGGAACAGAATAGATAGGAACACAATTCTCCTAATGACATTGGACTGTCTGTCACCTGTCTATTCTGCTAATATTCTTTCTTGGATTTTGTAGAGTCAGTCAGTGTCATAGTCTTGATTTAGGAAGGAATAAGAAAATGAAAAGTTGAAGAAGTAATGAGAAATTTTCTAAGGACTTCTCAGTTTCTCTCCTTTCTTAGTATATTATAGATGAGACTGTGTCTAACAGGATTGTCAAAATATTTTGTGTGGGGTCAGATGAGAGAAGGGTCCCTTAGAGAACTTGGAGTGAGGAAAGTAAAGTAGTTTACTTTCCTTAATAACTAAGACAGTGTCATTTATATGTCTTCTTTTGTTCAAGGAGAAAGTTGGACTCAAAACTTAAACACATATTTATTCAAGTATACCTCATAAAAATTCAAGAATTAAACTCATCTGCCTTATGTAATTAAAATTCTAGGGGTACTTATAATATAACTGAATTATAAGGTGCCCTGTGAGCTTTAACACCTTGAGGGAGAAAGCCATAAAACTAAATAGCTCTCTGGCTGACTGCAAAATGAATGAGGCCTCTATAATTCATTAACAGATGATCCCAGGATCCTTAAAACTTGAATAAACAGTCAGACTTCTTAAGAATCTTTTTCTTTTTTAATCTAAGTAAAACACATGCTTAACTTCCTTGTTTTCTTTGGAAAAAACTACATGAGCTTTCCAAATGACCCACATTACTTGTATCTTATTTTTTTAAATTATTTTTCCACTTCAGCTCAGATTAGCTTGTTTTCCATTTTTACTTTTTAATTACCTTTTTCACATTTATGAATATCTCTCCAGGAAATTTTTAATAACAGAACAGTAAAAATATAAACCGGTGTTTATTACGCCATAGGTGTGTGTATGCACAAATGCTTATGTGTGTTTAATATTTTTCTGAAGGTATATTAATAAGGACAAAAGATGAGAGAGAAGTAGTGAGAGCGAGAGAAAGAAAGAGAACAAAAGTAAAACACACAGGACAGAGAACCGAATTGTGGTCATTTTGAACCTTACTAGATTCTCATTCTTGCATTTATGTGTTCATTTTGTAGAAAGCAGACCACTAACAAGATTCCCTGTGACTGTTAATCAGTGTGTACTGCTGTAGCTCTAAGAGGAGAAGGAAAATGTCACAGATATTTACTCACTTGATGTATTCTATCTTTATCACCAGAACCATTTTTTAAATTAACATAATACTTCACTGCAACATGACACATTCACTATAGATACTGGAGACTTAAATATACCGATGGAGAAGAAAGATTGATTTCAGATGATTAAAGGAATGTTCTTTAAGAAAGAACAGATTTAGTGAGTAAGCATTATGAAAACTATATTAGTTCTTTCATATTATTAGGTCAAAAACAAATCACCTTTACTATTATATTTCAATTTCTATTCTCTCCTTTCCCATTCTTCATACCTCAAATGGATTATCCAAATGAAACTTTCACAGTCACTAAGGCACTCCATTAAGATTCCATTTAACAGTATCAATGCTCTGTTTTGTTTCTTGGAGAATCTGGTTAGCATTGCTTTCAAACAGGCCCTAATAATCAGAATGAGGTTTACACGTGGGCAGATTCAATTCAACATTTTATACACCAATGAAAATACTAACTTGCTGTAGAAGTCTCCATAGACCTTTTATTCAGATGCGGCACACGTTTATTTTCATTTAACTGTTTTATAATCTTAATTTTCTAATGTATAAGTGCTTGCAGCTCTATTTATTCCAAAGCATCATGGATCTATCTGTGCTAAATATATAACCAGTATGCTGTAACAGAGAAACAGCAATGATCTTAGAATTCCCAATGCAGTGCCTTTAAGGAGATTTTACAAAGAAAATGATGTTCATTTAGTACATGAGATTTATGCATCAATTTTAATCTTCTCTTTATGTTGATGTCTAATGGAAGACTATTAATAGCTCCTTTTTCATTTATGATATTGGTAAATTTTTATTTATGTCTTTTTTATGATTTGCTAAGATTTTATTAGTTATTAGTCTTTTAAAAGTACCAACTTTTGTTTTTATCAATTTTTTTCTTTTTTTGTATATTCATGGATTTTGGCTCTGTCATTATTACTTGTTTTTACTTTCTTTGAAGTTGAAGGATGTGATTTTATTAGCTTCTTGAAATGGAAATTTAGTTGACTGATTTTAAGCCTTAAGTGTTTTCATTTTGATGACTTAGTACTGTTTAATTGCATTTACTTGGGGTTTCTAGTTATTCTTCTCCTTATTGATTTTAGCTGAGTTATATTGCATTCAAACAACTTAGGCTGAATTATTTCAAACATTTAAGGATTTCTGAGGCTTTATTTATTGCCCAGCATATGGTTTACTTAATATTTTTTTTTTTTGGTAAATGTTCTAAGTATACTTGAAAAAGCGTAAATTCTCCCAATTTTGGGTGTAATTTTGTATACGTGCTAATTGATCAAGTTTGTTTTCATCTCTAATACTGTTTCTGTTCGTTTGTCTATTTCCCTAGCAGCTACTGAGAGAGGATTCTTAATAGTTTCCATTATCTTGGCAATTTCTCTATTTCTCTTTGCCATTTTTGAATTTTTGCTTTCTGTATTCTGAAGATGTTACCGGATGCATACATAAGTGGGATATATTCCTGATGGCTTAACCTCTTTATCATTATGAAATGCCCCTCTTTACCTCTAACAAAGTCTCCTGCTTTACAGCACTCTGATAAAATTACAGCTTCATCAGCTTTCTTTTTGTGATTACATGGTAATTTTTTACTTCCTTTTAGTTTCAAACTATCTGTGTACTAATTTTTATGGAGTCTGAATATCTAAGTTTTTTATTTGGATCAGACACCCCTGGGGAGAAAGCAGCCCTCAAGAGTTAGCCCATTTTTCTGGATTTTTCTCTTCTCCTGAAGACTGGCTATGATGTTTACTAAAAAAACTGTATTGATTTTATTCTCATGGGGGAGTGTTTCTAAATTACTTAGGCAACAACTACCAGAAATAAATTTTATTTTAATCCTTGCAAATATAATACTTTACTTAGCTGGTAATCTAATGCTATTTTTTTTTAATTATTATAATCAGTATCTATTCTTTTTTTTTTTTTTTTTTTTGTGGTACGCACGCCTCTCACTGCTGTGGCCTCTCCTGTTGCGGAGCACAGGCTCCGGACGTGCAGGCTCAGTGGCCATAGCTCACGGGCCTAGCCACTCCGCGGCAGGTGGGATCTTCCCGGACCGGGGCATGAACCCGTGTCCCCTGAATCGGCAGGCGGACTCTCAACTACTGTGCCACCAGGGAAGCCCAGTTTCTATTCTTTAAAAAATAAATCCGAAGGATAGCATACACACAGAAAAGTGTACATATCATAAATTGAGTGAATTTGCACACTGTGAATACACCTTGTAACTCCACCCAGATTAAACAATAAAACATCACCAGTACCCAGTACACAATCCAAAGTCCATATGCCCAAATGAAAATATAAATATATATATAAATATTATATTTTAGCAGAAGCATATTTCTATCTCATATTAATATTAAAAAGTACGCAAAATACATAACAACAAAAAAACTGTTGCACCCGTAAACTGCTTTTGTGTTCTAATATCCATTCTTTCCCTCTGCAACACATAAATACAAAGAAACACAAATACCCACATTCATACATATCCAAATTTAAAATTTTGCCACATGATAATTCAATTAGTCAATAGTCACTTTTCTGTTTCTCAGTTGACACAGTTCTAAAATTTAATTCATAGTATTTACTAAATTGATTAGTTTGGACATTAGATTAACAGTCATTACTAAAATAGACAAACATTGCTAATTTTTATAAAGCACTTGAAACAACTTAATACCGACCCTCAAAATTTATATTGTAAGGATCTGCTCCAAATGCCTAAAAATCACCTATTTTTATGAGAATTTAAGGGAGAAATTAATTTCCATGCATGGTAGAGTGAAGACTATGTGCAAGGACATCCTAACCTAAAATAATGAGAAGAGCCAGCATCAAATTTATAATCAGACATCCAAAGAAATATTTTAGAAAAAAATTTTAATAGTAGAGGCTAATTCTTTTTTAAAGGAAACATCAAAATTCATCATTTACTAACATTTAGAGATTTGCATGTCAAGAGTAAGTATTAATTCAAGAACAAAGACTTTCATAGTGTCTAAAAAGTTTATCAAAAGTCATAGAAAAAGACCTAGGGGTATTCATTTCTAGTCTGCATAATATGATAGCAGATTTTGCACTGACCATACATCTTAGCAGTTATCATCAGGAGAGCTTATCCTCATACCTGTTAAAATAAGAGTATTGGGGACCACCCAGTCTTTTGCAAGGAGCCCGCGAGGGGGGTTGGCGCGCGCTAAACGGGAGAAGCACTGGTTTGAGAAAAGCATGGGTCGCAAGTACACGTTGGGACCCTGCCATTAATGGAGGGGAAAAGCGGGGAGACGCCAGCAGATTCCATCCTGTAAGCTGGTAGGAAGCCTGAAGGCTTGATGGGATTCCAGTGTGATAGGAGGCAAGGACATGCTTCAGGACCCCGGAGGAAGATGGCGGAAGAGTAAGACGCGGAGATCACCTTCCTCCCCACAGATACATCAGAAATTCATCTACACGTGGAACAACTCCTACAGAACACCTACTGAACGCTGACAGAAGACCTCAGACCCCCCAAAAGGCAAGAAGCTCCCCACATACCTGGGTAGGGCAAAAGAAAAAAAGAATAAACAGAGACAATAGGATAGGGACGGGACCTGCACCAGTGGGAGGGAGCCGTGAAGGGGGGAAGGTTTCTACACACTACAAGCCCCTTCGCGGGCGGAGACTGCAGGTGGCGGAGGGGGAAAGCTTCGGAGTAGCGGAGGAGAGCACAGCAACAGGGGTGCGGAGGGCAAAGCGGAGAGATTCTGGCACAGAGGACCGGTGCCCTCAGGCACACACCAGCCCGAGAGGCTTGTCTGCTCGGCCGCCGTGGCGGGCGGGGCTGGGAGCTGAGGCTCGGGTATCGGCTTTCAGTCGGAGCGCAGGGAGAGGACTGGGGCTGGCGGCAGGAAGAGAGCCTGAAGGGGTTAGTGCACCACGGCTAGCCCGGAGGGAGTCCGGGGAAAGAGTCTGGAGCTGCTGAAGAGGCAAGAGACTTTTTTCCCTTTTGTTTCCTGGTGCGCGAGGAGAGGGCATTAAGAGGGCTGCTTGGGGAAGCGCCGGTGACAGGCACGAGCCGCGGGTAAGGCACGGACCTCGGAGACGGGCGTGGGCCGCCGCCGCCGCCGCCGCCCGCCCGCCGCGGCCCGCCGCCGCCGCCGCCGCCGCGGCCCGCCGCCGCCGCCGCTGCCGCCGCCGCCGCGGGGCCTGTGTGCGAGCGCGGGTCACTGTCCGCCCCGCCTTCCGGGGGGCCTGTGCACCCCGCCACTGCTGGGGTCCCCGAGACCCGGGGACGGCTTTCCCGGGAAAGCGCACGGAGCGCCACGGGCTGCTGCAACGTCACGCCGGCCTCTGCCGCCGCAGGCCCGCCCCACACTGCGCGCCCCTCCCTCCCCTCTGCCTGAGTGAGCCAGAGCCCCCGAATCAGCGGCTCCTTTAAACCCGTCCTGTCTGAGCGAAGAACGGACGCCCTCCGGCGACCTACGCGCAGAGGCGGGGCCAGGTCCAAGGCTGAGACCCGGGAGCTGTGAGAGCAGAGGCAGGGAAATCTCTCTGTGCAGCCTCGGAGGCAGCGGATTAAAGCTCCACGGTCCATTTGATGTGCCCTGCGTCTGTGGAGTGCATGAATGGACAGCGAATCATCCCAAATTGAGGAAGTGGACTTTGAGGACAAGATTTAAGACTTTCCCCCCTTTTCCTCTTTTTACAACGAATTATTCCAAATTAAGGAGGTGGACTTAGAGAGCAAGATTTCAGACTTCTCGCCCTTTTCCTCTTTTTACAACGAATTATCCCAAATTGAGGAGGTGGACTTGGAGAGCAAGATTTTTGATTTTTCCCCCTGCTCTCTTTTTGTGAATGTGTATGTGTAATCTTCTGTGTAAGATTCTCTCTGTATAGCTTTGCTTCCACCATATGTCTCAGGGTTCTATCGGTCCGTTTTTTTTTTTTTTTTCAATAATTACTTTCTAATTTTAATAACGCTACTATATTTCATACTTTATTCTATTTTACTTTACCTGCTCTTTCTTTTTTTCCTACTCTCCCTTCCTCCCTCCCTCCCTCCGCTCCTCCTTTCCTTCTTTCTTTTTCTTTCCTCCCTCCCACCCTTCTTCTTTCCACTTTCTTTTTCTTTCCTTCCTCCCTCCCTCCTGTCTTTCTTCCTTTCCTTTCTCCCTCCCTCCCTCCTTTCTTTCCTTCTTTCTTTCCATCCTTCCTCCCTCCCTCCCTCCCTCCTTTCTTTCTTCCTTCCTTCGTTCCTTCCTTTCTTCCCTTCTTCCTTTCTTTCCCTCTCTCTTTCTTTCTTCTACTAATTCTTTCTTTCTACTTTTTCTCCCTGTTACTCTGAGCCGGGTGGATGAAAGGCTCTTGGTGCTGCAGCCAGGAGCCAGTGCTGTGCCTCTGAAGTGGGAGAGCCAACTTCAGGACACGGGTCCACAACAGACCTCCCAGCTCCACATAATATCAAGCAGCGAAAATCTCCCAGAGATCTCCATCCCAACACCAGCACCCAGCTTCAGTCAACGACCAGCAAGCTACAGTGCAGGTCACCCTATGCCAAGCAACTAGCAAGGCAGGAACACAACCCCACCCATTAGCAGAGAGGCTACCTAAAAACATAATAAGGCCATAGGCACCCCAAAACACACCACCAGACGTGGACCTGTCCACCAGAAAGACAAGATCGAGCCTCAACCACCAGAGCACAGGAATTAGTCCCCCCCACCAGGAAGCCTACACAACCTACTGAAACAACCTTAGCCACTGGGGTCAGACACCAAAAACAACGGGAACTACGAATCTGCAGCCGGCAAAAAGGAGACCCCAAACACAGTAACATAAGCAAAATGAGAAGGCAGAAAAACACACAGCAGGTGAAGGAGCAAGATAAACACCTACCAGACCTAACAAATGAAGAGGTAATAGGCAGTCTACCTGAAAAAGAATTCAGAATAATGATAGTAAAGCTGATCCAAGATTCTATTTCCATGATCCATAATCTTGGAAATAGAATAGACAACATGCAAGAAACAGTTAACAAGGACCTAGAAGAACTAAAGATGAATCAAGCATCGATTAAAAACACAATAAATGAAATGAAAAATACTCTAGATGGGATCAATAGCAGAATAACTGAGGCAGAAGAACGGATAAGTGAGGTGGAAGATAAAATAGTGGAAATAACTGATGCAGAGCAAAATAAAGAAAAAAGAATGAAAAGAACAGAGGAGAGTCTCAGAGATCTCTGGGACAACATTAAACGCACCAACATTCGAATTATAGGGGTTCCAGAAGAAGAAGAGAAAAAGAAAGGGACTGAGAAAATATTTGAAGAGATTATAGTTGAAAACTTCCCTAATTTGGGAAAGGAAATAGTTAATCAAGTCCAGGAGGCACAGAGAGTCCCATACAGAATAAATCCAAGGAGAAATACACCAAGACACATATTAATCAAACTGTCAAAAATTAAACACAAAGAAATCATATTAAAAGCAGCAAGGCAAAAACAACAAATAACACACAAGGGAATCCCCATAAGGTTAACAGCTGATCTCTCAGCAGAAACCCTACAAGCCAGAAGGGAGTGGCAGGACATAATTAAAGTGATGAAGGAGAGAAACCTGCAACCTAGATTACTCTACCCAGCAAGGATCTCATTCAGATTTGATGGAGAAATTAAAACCTTTACAGACAAGCAAAAGCTGAGAGAGTTCAGCACCACCAAACCAGCTTTACAACAAATGCTAAAGGAACTTCTCTAGGCAAGAAACACAACAGAAGGAATATACCTACAATAACGAACCCAAAGCAATTAAGGAAATGGGAATAGGAACATACATATCAATAATTACCTTAAATGTAAATGGACTAAATGCTCCCACCAAAAGACACAGAGTGGCTGAATGGATACAAAAACAAGACCCATATATATGCTGTCTAAAAGAGACCCACTTCAGACCTAGAGACACATACAGATTGAAAGTAAAGGGATGGAAAAAGATATTCCATGCAAATGGAAATCAAAAGAAAGCTGGAGTAGCAATTCTTATATCAGACAAAATAGACTTTAAAATAAAGACTATTAGAAGAGACAAGGAAGGACACTACATAACGATAAAGGGATCGATCCAAGAAGAAGATATAACAATTGTAAATATTTATGCACCCAACATAGGAGCACCTCAATACATAAGGCAAATACTAACAGCCATAAAAGGGGAAATCGACAGTAACACACTCATAGTAGGGGACTTTAACACCCCACTTTCACCAATGGACAGATCATCCAAAATGAAAATAAATAAGGAAACACAAGCTTTAAATGATACATTAAACGAGATGGACTTAGTTGATATTTATAGGACATTCCATCCAAAAACAACAGAATACACATTTTTCTCAAGTGCTCATGGAACATTCTCCAGGATAGATCATATCTTGGGTCACAAATCAAGCCTCGGTAATTTTAAGAAAATTGAAATTGTATCAAGTATCTTCTCCGACCACAATGCTATGAGACTAGACATCAATTACAGGAAAAGATCTGTAAAAAATACAAACACATGGAGGCTAAACAATACACTACTCAATAACGAAGTGATCACTGAAGAAATCAAAGAGGAAATTAAAAAATACCTAGAAACAAATGACAATGGAGACACGACGACCCAAAACCTATGGGACGCAGCAAAAGCAGTTCTAAGGGGGAAGTTTATAGCAATACAATCCCACCTTAAGAAACAGGAAGCATTTCGAGTAAACAACCTGACCCTGCACCTAAAGCAATTAGAGAAAGAAGAACAAAAATACCCCAAAGCTAGCAGAAGGAAAGAAATCATAAAGATCAGATCAGAAATAAATGAAAAAGAAATGAAGGAAACGATAGCAAAGATCAACCAAACTAAAAGCTGGTTCTTTGAGAAGATAAACAAAATTGACAAACCATTAGCCAGACTCATCAAGAAAAAAAGGGAGAAGACTCAAATCAATAGAATTAGAAATGAAAAAGGAGAAGTAACAACTGACACTGCAGAAATACAAAAGATTATGAGAGATTACTATAAGCAACTCTATTCCAATAAAATGGACAACCTGGAAGAAATGGACACATTCTTAGAAATGCACAACCTGCCAAGACTGACTCAGGAAGAAATAGAAAATATGAATAGACCAATCACAAGCACTGAAATTGAAACTGGGATTAAAAATCTTCCATCAAACAAAAGCCCAGGACCAGATGGCTTCACAGGTGAATTCTATCAAACATTTAGAGAAGAGCTAACACCTATCCTTCTCAAACTCTTCCAAAATATAGCAGAGGGAGGAACACTCCCAAACTCATTCTACGAGGCCGACATCACCTTGATACCAAAACCAGGCAAGGATGTCACAAAGAAAGAAAACTACAGGCCAATATCACTGATGAACATAGATGCAAAAATCCTCAACAAAATACTAGCAAACAGAATCCAACAGCACATTAAAAGGATCATACACCATGATCAAGTGGGGTTTATCCCAGGAATGCAAGGATTCTTCAATATACGCAAATCAATCAATGTAATACACCATATTAACAAGTTGAAGGAGAAAAACCATATGATCATCTCAATAGATGCAGAGAAAGCTTTCGACAAAATTCAACACCCATTTATGATAAAAACCCTGCAGAAAGTAGGTATAGAGGGATCTTTCCTCAACATAATAAAGGCCATATATGACAAACCCACAGCCAACATTGTCCTCAATGGTGAAAAACTGAAACCATTTCCACTAAGATCAGGAACAAGACAAGGCTGCCCACTCTCACCACTCTTATTCAACATAGTTTTGGAAGTTTTAGCCACAGCAATCAGAGAAGAAAAGGAAATAAAAGGAATCCAAATTGGAAAAGAAGAAGTAAAGCTGTCACTGTTTGCAGATGACATGATACTATACATAGAGAATCCTAAAGATGCTACCGAAAAACTACTAGAGCTAATCAATGAATTTGGTAAAGTAGCAGGATATAAAATTAATGTACAGAAATCTCTGGCATTCCTATACACTAATGATGAAAAATCTGAAAATGAAATCAAGAAAACACTCCTATTTACCATCGCAACAAAAAGAATAAAATATCTAGGAATAAACCTACCTAAGGAGACAAAAGACCTGTATGCAGAAAACTATAAGACACTGATGAAAGAAATTAAAGATGATACAAATAGATGGAGAGATATACCATGCTCCTGGATTGGAAGAATCAATATTGTGAAAATGACTCTACTACCGAAAGCAATCTACAGATTCAATGCAATCCCTATCAAACTACCAATGGCATTTTTCACAGAACTAGAACAAAAAATTTCAAAATTTGTTTGGAAAAACAAAAGGCCCCGAATAGCTAAAGCAATCTTGAGAACGAAAAACGGAGCTGGAGGAATCAGGCTCCCTGACTTCAGACTATACTACAAAGCTACAGTAATTAAGACAGTCTGGTACTGGCATAAAAACAGAAAGATAGATCAGTGGATCAGGATAGAAAGCCCAGAGATAAACCCACGCACATATGGCCAACTTATCTTTGATAAAGGAGGCAGGAATGTACAGTGGAGAAAGGACAGCCTCTTCAATAAGTGGTGCTGGGAAAACTGGACAGGGACATGTAAAAGTTTGAGATTAGATCATTCCCTAGCACCATACACAAAAATAAGCTCAAAATGGATTAAAGACTTAAATGTAAGGCCAGAAACTATCAAACTCTTAGAGGAAAACATAGGTAGAACACTCTATGACATAAATCACAGCAAGATCCTTTTGG
This sequence comes from Mesoplodon bidens, assembly GCF_964165515.1. NCBI lineage: Eukaryota > Metazoa > Chordata > Mammalia > Artiodactyla > Ziphiidae > Mesoplodon > Mesoplodon bidens. The sequence goes on from NC_138160.1 coordinate 69,295,016, forward strand.
ACCCACCTCCTAGAGAAATGGAAATAAAAACAAAGATAAACAAATGGGACCTAATGAAACTTCAAAGCTTTTGCACAGCAAAGGAAACCATAAAGAAGACCAAAAGACAACCCTCAGAATGGGAGAAAATATTTGCAAATGAAGCAACTGACAAAGGATTAATCTCCAAAATTTATAAACAGCTCATGCAGCTCAATAGCAAAAAAACAGACAACCCAATCCAAAAATGGGCAGAAGACTTAAATAGGCATTTCTCCAAAGAAGATATACAGACTGCCAACAAACACATGATAGAATGCTCAACATCATTAATCATTAGAGAAATGCAAATCAAAACTACAATGAGATATCATCTCACACCAGTCAGAATGGCCATCATCAAGGAATCTAGAAACAATAAATGCTGGAGAGGGTGTGGAGAAAAGGGAACACTCTTGCACTGCTGGTGGGAATGTGAATTGGTACAGCCACTATGGAGAACGGTATGGAGGTTCCTTAAAAAACTACAAATAGAACTACCATATGACCCAGCAATCCCACTACTGGGCATATACCCTGAGAAAACCATAATTCAAAAAGAGACATGTACCAAAATGTTCATTGCAGCTCTATTCACAATAGCCCGGAGCTGGAAACAACCTAAGTGTCCATCATCGGATGAATGGATAAAGAAGATGTGGCACATATATACAATGGAATATTACTCAGCCATAAAAAGAAACGAAACTGAGCTATTTGTAATGAGGTGGATAGACCTAGAGTCTGTCATACAGAGTGAAGTTAGTCAGAAAGAGAAAGACAAATACCGTATGCTAACACATATATACGGAATTTAAAAAAAAATGTCATGAAGAACCTAGGGGCAAAACGAGAATAAAGACACAGACCTACTTGAGAATGGACTTGAGGATATGGGGAGGGGGAAGGGTAAGCTGTGACAAAGCGAAAGAGAGGCATGGACATATATACACTACCAAACGTAAGGTAGATAGATAGTGGGAAGCAGCCGCAGAGCACAGGGAGATCAGCTCGGTGCTTTGTGACCGCCTGGAGGGGTGGGATGGGGAGGGTGGGAGGGAGGGAGATGCATGAGGGAAGGGATGTGGGAACAGATGTATATGTATGACTGATTCACTTTGTTATAAAGCAGAAACTAATTAAAAAAAAAAAAGAGAAATCTAGAAACAATAAATGCTGGAGAGGGTGTGGAGAAAAGGGAACACTCTTGCACTGCTGGTGGGAATGTGAATTGGTACAGCCACTATGGAGAACGGTATGGAGGTTCCTTAAAAAACTACAAATAGAACTACCATATGACCCAGCAATCCCACTACTGGGCATATACCCTGAGAAAACCATAATTCAAAAAGAGACATGTACCAAAATGTTCATTGCAGCTCTATTCACAATAGCCCGGAGCTGGAAACAACCTAAGTGTCCATCATCGGATGAATGGATAAAGAAGATGTGGCACATATATACAATGGAATATTACTCAGCCATAAAAAGAAACGAAACTGAGCTATTTGTAATGAGGTGGATAGACCTAGAGTCTGTCATACAGAGTGAAGTTAGTCAGAAAGAGAAAGACAAATACCGTATGCTAACACATACATACGGAATTTAAAAAAAAAATGTCATGAAGAACCTAGGGGCAAAACGGGAATGAAGACGCAGACCTACTTGAGAATGGACTTGAGGATATGGGGAGGGGGAAGGGTGGGCTGTGACAAGGCGAAAGAGAGGCATGGACGTGTATACACTACCAAACGTAAGGTAGATAGATAGTGGGAAGCAGCCGCAGAGCACAGGGAGATCAGCTCGGTGCTTTGTGACCACCTGGAGGGGTGGGATGGGGAGGGTGGGAGGGAGGGAGATGCATGTGGGAAGGGATGTGGGAACAGATGTATATGTATGACTGATTCACTTTGTTATAAAGCAGAAACTAATTAAAAAAATAAATAAATAAACTTAAAAAAAAATGGATAAAAAAAAAATAAGAGTATTGATTTTAGAGTATTGTTATTGACATACATAATTGTTCAAGAAGTTAATGTTATATGAAACTAACTATAGAGTTACAAAAAACTGTATCATAGCAGATTCACTAATAAACACACAAATTAGCTACACACTTATACTTTGGAGCTAAGGAAAAATTTCAAAAGAAATGAAAAAGTAGGAAACTTTAGGAAACTAACTAAAGTTAGGATTCATAGTAGCATGGCCCAAATCTGGGAGAGTTGATATTTTCTAAAACTTGGATCCTGGCATAACAAAACATACACATTCACACATCCATACACACACACACACACACATATATATCAAAATATTATAAAGACATTTACCTAGTATCACTAGAAAGTGAGTTACAGCTAAGTGTGTCAGTAAGCTATCATTGTCCTGGTAGTCATGATTGAAACTTTTTCCATTGGCCTTTTTCATTTCCTATGCTAGTTTCCAAGGCCCCAATGCATTTGAAAGGCAATAACAATGCAGAAGATGCAGGCAAACCACTGAACTCTGTAGCAAACTCGGGATTTTCTGGGACCTTATTGTTTAGCTTTGAAAAAAATATTTATTCTAGGGGAGAATACTTTTTCTGCTTTTATTTAGTCTGTGTATATGTCCAGTAGGATGTCACTGCTAATCTTCCCAGGGTGAAGCATTCAAGCAAAATCTGGATATATATCTGTGAAAGGGAGTCTCAGTGAAGTCAGATATTTGATTAAAGGACCTTTAAAATTTCTCCCCAAACGAAGTTCCATTTATTTCCTGAGGTGAATGTAGACAAATCTATGTTCTCTATAACACTGTATTTTACTCAGCAGTCAATAAATACTTAAAGTCCCACTATTTACCTGAAATTGTGTGATATCAGAATATCATACATATAAGATAGACTTGGATGCCATCATCACTGACTTTGTATTATAGCCAGGGCGAAAAATTAAAAAGTAAAATTAAGTATTTGCAATTACAGTACTTGTAATAATGGACCCAAATTAAGAGATGGAGATGGAAAAAGTATAAAATGGTATAAAAAACTCACTCTATAGAGTGGTTATTTGAGAAAAGCTCTCAGAAGTAACATTGAAATTTATATCTAATGGATAAAAAGTCCATTAGAGTGGACACAGAACAATCCAGGTAGAAGAAAAAGCATTCAGATTGGCCCTGTGCCTGGAGAGAGTTTGATGTGGTTGATGAACTTAATGATCAGTTGGGCTCAAGCACAACACTTGAGGAGGACAATCATAAATAATTAAGGTGAAAATTGTGTAAGGGCCAAATTATGGCAAGGCTTAGTGAATCATCATAAGGAGACCTGATTTTGTTTTAATTTCAATTTCAATGGAAATTAAAAAAAAATGAGAAACCTACACACCTATCACAACAGCCAAAATCCAAAACACTGACAACACCAACTGTTGATTTGGATGTGGAACAACAGGAAGTCTCATAAATAATGGGAAAGCAAAGTGGTCCACTACTTTGGAAGATACTTTGAAGGTTTCTTACAAAACTAAACATACTCTTACCACACAATCCAGCAATAGTGTTCCTTGGTATGTATCCATAGAAGTGAAATACTTATGTTCATACAAAAACCTGCACACAGATGTGTGTAGCAGCTTTATTCATAATTGCCAAAACTTGTAAGCAAACAAGATATTCAGTAGGTGAATGGATAATTTGTGGTATATCCAGACAATGAAATATTTAGTGCTAAAAAGAAATGAGCTGTCAAGTCATGAAAATACATGCAGGAACCTTAAATGCATATTAGTAAGTGAAAGAAGCCAATCTGAAAAGGCTATATACTGTATAATTGCAACTATATGACACTAGAGAAGGCAAAACTCTGGACACACTAAAAAGATCAGTGGATGCCAAGGGCTTGGAATTAGGGTCGGGGAGAAGAGGGAGGCATGAGCACAGAGGATTTTTAAGGCACTGAAAATGTTCTGTTTTATATTATAATGATGGCTACATGTCATTATACATTTGTCTAAACCCATAGAAGGCACAATACCAAGACTGAACCCTAATGGAAACTACAGACATTGGGTAATTATGATATATCAATGTAGGTTCATTAATTATAAGAACTGTACCACTGTAGTGGGGGATGTTGATACAGGGGAGGCTATGCATGTGTAGGGGCAGGGTGTATGTGGGAAATCCCTGTATCTTTCTTTCAATTTTGCTGTGAACCTAAAACTACTCTAAAAATATCAAGTCTTTAATTTAAAAAATTGCAACTAAAAGCTGTTAAAGAATTTTAATGGAGACATTAACATGATCTAATGTACATTTTAATGGCACTTAAGCCTATCTGATTCTAAGAATCTCTTAGAAAGTGCCAGAATTTTATAAGCATTTTATATTTTCCTACTTCCTCAATCTTTCGAGAATGGTCTTGCTAACATAAAATCATGAAAAACCGCATCACTTTCTTCCTTTTCATATGCTGATAAGACATGATTGGAAAAAATTATGCAATTATGCAATTTTGGCTTCATTTCACAGCCATGCTACAACTTCAGGTGTAGCTCAAAATTGCTTGACTTTTATTCATTTTAGGTTACATTTTATTCAAGCCTTTCAAACTTAAGTAAAGCACAGATAATGAAAACAAATTCTAAACTTCTAAGAATTTTTCTAATTAACCCTAGGATTCCACAGATACCAGTTTGAGAAATATTTCTCCAATAAACTGAAGTATGTATTCCATGATACAATGTCACTGGATAGAGGAAACAGAGATCACAGTCCAGGGCAGCTGAGGAGGTTGAATTTTGAGAGTTAGGATAATGGACAGGAAAGCATTACAAAGAGAAGAAGTTGGAAAAATCTGCATGTGGCCCTTTCTGTCTTTGGCCAAATCATAAGCTCTCTATATGCAGGGTGAGACCTGCAAGGTCTGGAAGAAAACATCAACTGGAGACCAATTCTTCAGATTATAACTACTTTACTCCTAGTGAGAAAGCTACTCTGGAACCTGTCCCAACTAGGCCCCAAATAAACCTTGACAGAACAATCTGATCCAACAGTAAATATATTGCCTGTAAGAATAAAACTCTACAATCTTTAAAAAAAGAAACCAAAATCTAGTATCTCAATAAAGTAGGCATAAAAAGGTCGGAAATTTTCAATTACAAGTTCACAAGACATACGAAGAAGCAGAAAAAAATGAAACCCATATTGAGGCAAAACCTGTCAATAGGATGAAACCAAAGACAACTTATGTGTTGAAATTAACATCCAAGGAATAAAGATCAACCTAATGAGTAAATATATGGGCAATATTATAAAATAAACAGAAACTGTTAAGGTAACCAAATGAAAATTCTAGATAAGTATCTAAAATTTAACTATATGAATTTAACAATAAATTGAACACTACAGAATAAAAGATTAGTGAACTTGAAGATAAAGAAAGTGAAATTATGGAATGTGGAAAAAGAAAAATAAATGAAAAAGAGAACAGGTCTTCAATGACCTGTGGGATAATATTAGATAGTCGAATATATGTATGTGGAATCCCAGAATTAGAGGAAAAAAATTGTGGAGGAGAAGAATATTTGAAGTAATAATGGCTGAAAATTTTACAGAACCAATTATATGGAACTTACTCTACATTTTAAAATATAAATACCTATTTCATATTTAAGTATAAAATATAAAAAGTATAAAAATAGATTAAAGTAAATGTGAAGGTACAACTATTAAAATCAGAGTAGATATTTATAAGATAAAAATACACAGACATGTGATAGGTAAAATTAAAAACTGGAAAAATATACCATCTGCAAACAGTAAATATAAGAAAGCTTATTTGCCTATTTTAAAATCAGGTAAAGCATAATTCAAGAAAAATAATATCAGAGATAAAAAGTACATTCCATAATGATAAAAGGCCTTTTCATCAGGAAGTTATTAGTCTTAAATATGTGTAAGATTAAATATAGACCTTCAAAATAAAGAAGTAAATCAGATAGATAAAGTTAGAGATTTCAGCAAAACTCAATAATTACTAAAAGAAATAAACAAAATAATCCTAGAGTTTAAAAAAATTGAAAAAGATAACCAACCTAACCTTACTAGTATTGTAGAGCAGTATGCCAAAAATACAACATATTTTTTATAAATGCATATAGAACATTCACCATGATATATCATTTGTTGAGCCATATAACGAGTTTTTTTGTTTGTTTGTTTGTTTTTTTGCGGTACGTGGGCCTCTCACTGTTGTGGCCTCTCCTGTTGCGGAGCTCAGGCTCCGGACGTACAGGCTCAGCGGCCATGGCTCACGGGCCCAGCTTCTCCGTGGCATGTGGGATCTTCCCGGACTGGGGCACGAACCCGTGTCCCCTGCATCGGCAGCCGGACTCTCAACCTGTGCCACCAGGGAAGCCCCAAGATCTGTGCATTTTAATCCTTGTAAACTATATAAAATTCCTTGTGGGAGGATTTATTTACCTCCCCAGTATATTTTGTGAGTATGTGCTTGTTGTCTTTCCCTATATAATTGGTGTCTACTTATTTATATTTGTGAGCTCTTCAGGGACAGAGATATTGTGTTAGTGCCTAACACACTGGATAACTGTTGCATGCTTATCAAAAGAATAATTAGATTTAAACTAGAGAATTCAGAAAGGAATACCTCATAGTGAAAGAATGAAAAGAAAATCAGGCAGGTAGTCCTTTAAGTAGCATTCCTTAAGCACACACTCAGAATCATGACTTGCATTCTTCTGGGTATCAGAGATTAAAAAAAAAAAGCTATAAGGTTGTGCCTTAATGAGTTTATAATCTAGCTGGGGCTACTAATTACAGTAAACAAAACTGTAAGATAAGAGCTATACAGTGGTCTGCACAAAGCATAATGAATGCAGATATATAGGCTTATGGGTCTGAGAGGGAAAATGCAATAGATTTTGCAAGTCTCATTAGAAGCATTCACTGATATTACATTTTTTTTTTTTCTGGGAGAAGGCCATATGAAAGGATTGCATTTCTCTAATCTCTTGAAGGTAAGTGTGGCCATGTCAATTATACCCATGTGCTTGATGGTGCTGCTGAGTCCCACTATGTCCTTACTGATCTTCTTCCTGCTGTCCATTTCTGACAGAGGGGTGTTGAAGACTCCAACAATGATAGTGGTTCATCTATTTCTTCTTGCATTTCTATTAGTTTTTGCCTCAAATAGTTTGAGGCTCTGTAATTAGGTACATACAAGTTAAGGACTGTTATGTTTCCTTAGATAACTGACCCTTTATCACTATGTAATGTCCTCCTTTATTCCTGTTAACTTTCCTTGCTTTGAAGTCCACTCTGTGAAATTGAGATAGCCCTCCTGCTTTCTTTTGATTAGTGTTACCATGGTATATCTTTCTCTAACCATTTACTGTTTATATGTGTCATTACATTTAAAGTGGGTTTCTTGTAGACAACATATAATTGGGCCTTGTTTTTTGATCCACTGTGAATCTTTGTCTTTTAGTTGGTAGATTTAGACCACTGCTACTGAAAGTGATTACTGATAGATCTGGTTAATATCTACCACATTAGTTACTGTTTTCTATGTGTTGCCCTTGTTCTTTGTTTCTATTTTCCATTCTTTTTCTGGTTTTAATTGAACATTTTATATAATTCTATTTTCTCTCCTTCCTTAGCACATCGGTTATACTTTTTACTTTTTTAGTGGTTGCCCTAGAGTTTTCAATATACGTTTATAATTAATCCAAGCAACCTTTCCAATATCACTATACCACTATACAGATAGTTTGAGTACCTTATAATAACCAAATAATCCTGATTCCTCCCTCCAATCTCTTGCATCATTGCTGGCATTCATTTCACTTATATATAATCATTTATAAGCATATATATACATATATACACATAAGGTGCATATATAATTGAATACAGTTTAGCTGTCATTTTGAACAAACTGTTATCTGTTAGTCCAACAGTCCCCAACCTTTTTGGGGCCAGGGACTTGTTTCGTGGAAGACAATTTTTCCATGGACGGGGGGCAGGTGATGGTTCAGGTGGCAATGTGAGCAATGGGGGGAATGGTTCAGGCCATAACAAGAGCCATGTGGAGCGTTGGGGAGTGGCAGGTGAAGCTTCGCTCGCTCGCCCGCTGTTCACCTCCTGCTGTGTGGTCCAGTTCCTAAGAGACCGCAGACCAGTACCGGTCTGCAGCCCAGGGGTTGGGGACCCCTGTGTTAGTCAACTAAGAGTAAGAAAAATAGATGCTTTTATTTACTTTCGCTTATTCTTTCTTTGATGCTCTCTGCTTCTTTATATAGATCCCAGGATTCTACTGACATGTTCTCTAGCTCAGAGACTCTTTCCGCAGCCACCATTCAGTTTACTAAAAGTCATTACAGGGATTCTTCATTTCTGTTACAACATTTTTTAATCTCTAGTGTGACTTTTTGGTTCTTTCTTAGGATTTCCATCTCTGCTTACACTGTCCATCTGTTCTTGCATGCTGTCTATTTCATCCATTAGAGCCCTTAGCATATTAATCATCGTTTTAAATTCTCTGTCTGAAAATCCAACCATCCCTGCCATGTCTTTTTCTGACACTTGTTCTGTCTCTTCAAGCTGTGTTTTTCTTTTTTTTTTTTTTCCTTTTGGTACACCTTGTAATTTCTTCTTGATAGCCAGACATTATGTAACAGATAAAAGTAACTGCTATAAATAGGCCTTTAGTAATGTGGTGGTGGTGAGGTGTTGGGGGCCAGGAAGCATTCTATGATCTTATGATTTCAGTGAGCCTATGACTCAATCTCTCAGTGAGCCTATGACTCTGGTCTGTGAATTCACAAGAGTTTCCCAATTCTTTTTTTAATCCCCCCTTGGAGGACAGGATAGCTAGAATGGGTTGGAGTTGGGTGTTCCCCTTTTCGCATGGGGAAGGCTAGAGCTGGTTGGAGATGGATATTTCTCTTCCCCCAGGTCAGTAAGGTGCTGATAACTTCCCAGCAGGTTAGGCTCTAGTTATGTTGCTTCCCCTGAGTTTAGGCCTTGTTAAGAAGAGCAGAATACTCTGGCATATTTCAAAATATTTTCTTTCTCCCTCCCCCTGCTAGAAGCATGAGGGGATTTTTCTCAGATTTTGACTTTGGGAATCTGGTCAAGTTCCTGGAGGTAAATCTACAACATTGTGTCCCCCAACTCTACAACCCATAAGTTTTTAATCTCAGACTTGTCCAAACTGAACCTCCAGCAACTTGTCAATAACAGCTCAGGGTTTCCTATTCTGTCACTGGTTCCCATGGTAGTTTCCACTTTGAGTCTGCTCTAGTAAGCTGTGACTCCCTGTATACACTTGTCTATCTCTCCAATCTTGGGGGCAGCAATTTTCCCTGTATCCTACTAACTCTTACGTATCCAAGAAGAGTTAATTTTTCAGTCTGCTCAGCTTTGTACTTGTTGTTAGGCCAGAGTGGTGATTTCCAAGATCTTACATGCAGAACCAGAATCTTGTAAGTATCATTTGTGGCTTTATGAATTGTTTTGCCAATGACATTAAATATATATATATATATATATATATATATATATATATATGTATATATGTATATATATATATATATATATATATATATATATATATATATATATACACAAATATATATATGTAATTTCCTGGTAACATCCTGTTTCAGGCAGAGTGTGACTCATCAAGCTTACTCTGCCTGTCCCAGTGATCATGAAAGCCCACGTTCAGTCGGGAATCCAAGAAAAGATTCTTTGAGTCTCTGTATGAGTTTGCTGTAACAACATGCCACCGACTGGGTGGCTTAAACAACAAAAAAAATTTTTTTCACACTTCTAGATGCCAAACCTGTCTAAAATCAAGGTTTTGACAGGTTTGGTTTCTCCTGAGGCCTTTCTCCTTGGCTTGCAGATGGCTTCCATCTTGCTGTTTCTTAAGATGGTCATCCTTCTGTAGATGTACACCCTTGGTGTCTCTTCTTATAAGTACACTAGTCCTGTAGGATTAGGACGCACCCATGTGACCTCATTTAGCCTTAGTTTCCTCTTTAAAGGCCCTATTCCAAATACAGTCATATTCTGAGGTGTACCTTGAACATATGAACTTTCGGAGGACACAATTCAGTCCATAAAGTCTCCAAAGTGGGCAGGGATTCACTGCCAACCCATAATAGATAAGCAGCATATAAGAGAAATAAAAATATATTTCATTAAACCACAAAGATTTTAGAGTTGCTTTTTAAACTGTAATATAAACTAGCCCATTTTGTCTCATGTAGAATGTAGTATACAGAAATCGAGTGCTATTGTACAAAAATCTAAAATATGTGGCATTGGATTAGCAATCTTCCCATAGACAGGAAAAAAATGATATTCAAAACCTAGAAAGATAGTGTTCTTGATTAATACGGTGGCAAAATATTTTGTAAAATTCTCATCTGCCATGATTTGAATAACAGATAATTAGTGTGAATTTCTATCCAAGTTTGCTCAGTACATTTCCAGTCTGTATCCATTGACCCAGTATTACTCTTAGTGGTCTTCCTTTTACTCTCAAAAGTGTCCTGGTTTGGGCAGTATATCATATAATCACCTTACAGAAAATTTACTTCATAAATGTTTAGCTCTATTAGACAAAGTCAGAAAATAGAATATTAGCTCCTTACTATGTAGGAATTATAATAAACAAATGTATTCAGAAAGGAATCATTTACTTTTCAAGCAGAAATGAAAGAAACTAGACTGATTCCAGAAATTCATGGCCTTGAAATACTGGAAAATCCAGTTATTTTAGACCCATTCAAGAATATATACATTGGAGAAATGCCTTGATTCACTAAAGCCCAATGGAAGGGTCAAATTAAGAGTAAAAACATTGCAACCATTCTTAAAAACTGAATAAATAAATAATATTCCTGAGAGAAAAGGCCTAACTGTGGGTGTGACATTGAGTAAAACTTTCAATTGGATTGTCAAATGAGAGAAAAGAAACTAAACTAATGGCTTTTTTATAAAAGCCTTATAGTCTCAAGTTAACCAATCTAATTTAAGAGAGAGAAAGGCAAAAGCATAGGGTCACAAAACCTCAACATATAGCAAATGTAAAAAAAAGAAAAAGAAAAAGAAAAAGGAAATGACTGGAGTTAGAGAGAGGAGAAGCCTACTAAGTATTTGAGAGATGTGTGCTGCTAAAGAAATCAGAGGTAGAGAATAAAAAACAAGACCTTCCAAGACCTAAAATACCCCTGGGATCTGCAACCACTTTTTGGCATGACAAACCAATGATGGTACATGCTTCAAAACTCATTTTTTAGGTATCTAAGGAGGATGTGGAAAAGAAGGAATTCTACTGGGTATAGAGCCTAGGACCATATTTGAAACTTATGTGGAAACTACATTGCATCCCTATCTTTGAGTTTGATGCTGTGACTAGAATAAAACTTTAGTCTGATACCCTTTGGAAGAAGGTGAGTATATTTTTCACAAGCAAAAATATATATTGAATATATGATGATACATGGTCATCCTGTGGTAGACATTAAGGCTCATTCTAATTATCTTCCTCCCCAGAATTTGATGGCATTGAATTCTGTCTATAAGAATTTTGGCATGCCACATAACTTTCACTGGCCTATAAAATATTATTGGAAGTGACAAAGCATTTTAAATATCCATACACACTAAGATTTGTGTGCTTGTGAAATTATCTATTTATTATAACTTCCTTGAACTGTAATTGCTAGATCTGAGGGAATGCACATTTTCATGGCATTAAGTAAATATTGTCAAATTACTCTCCATAAACAGTATACTAACATAATACCACATGCAGTGCATGACTACCTGTTGCCCTGCATTATATCTAATATTGCACTTTGTGTGTGATTATGTGTGTACATATATCTTTATCAAGATAGCAGGCAACACCATGATCTAATTTTTCTTAAGTATTCATTTTGTTTTCACTGAAGTAAACATTTATATATATAAATATGTAACATATATATATATATATATATATATATATATAGGGCCAATTGTATTTATTCTTATGTGAATTGTTATTCCTTTGCTTTGTCTATTTTTCTATTGTAATAGTCTAGCTAACAGCACACACTTTTACTATGATGACAGTCAAGTGTTTAATTCCCATATCTGTATTGTAACAGATTATGTGGCCTTGGGTATTTTACTTAAAAGTTCTATAAGCTTCAGATTACAGTCACTCAGAGACCCGGGATGACAGATGTTCAATCTTAATACATGATTCAGAGTCAATAAAGCAGGGAAAAGGAAAATGGAAAATTGTATATTAGCTCTTAGAGCTTCTACCTGGAAATGTCACTTCCATTCATATATACAGATCAAATCCACATAGAAAGCCACACTTTCTTTGAAAGTGGGGGAGGGATATACAATCTTATCATGTGTGAGGATTATTTCTGATCAGCCCCCATAACCACCACAATCTGCCCTTGTAATGTTCAATCAGGCTCAAAATCCAGGGTTTCTGGCTGATGTGCTATAGTCTTTTGATAGTAGGGTAGCAGCTCTAGTATCTACATCAGGCCCGGTGGTGGACTCTCTGGAATAAGATACCTATTTACTAAAGTGACAAGCATCACTACAAAAAAAAAAATGTCTTAGATTTTTCTACTATCCCAATGAGACCAAACAGTATAAAGCAGAAAGATACAAAAAAAACCCAGAATTTTCTCTAGAATTAGAAATATTATGTGGGTCTATGGGTCTACTGCTCTAAGAGTAGAGAATGTTTCTTGATTAGTCTTTTATCTGTTCCTTGGGATCAGTGTCGATTTTTATTTGGGACCCTGGCTCCTCCCTCTCAAAATTTTTTCCTTGGCCACATCCACTTTGGAGGTTGAACAGAACTTTCCAACCCTCATCCTGCCCACAGATATAGAATAATCCAAGTTTCGTTTAGTCTGGGCTAATGTTTCTATTGACACCAGGATTTAAGCTCTCTCAAACTTTGTTGGCTTCTTAGATATTTGATTCTAGTTAGCTGTATATGTCAAAAGACAACACACAATTTCTTTCTAGACAAAATTCTCGTATTTTCTGTATTTTTCTTCCTTACCTTTATCTTACTCTCCTCTCTTTCTATGTAATTTTAGTTAGCATGTCAGATTTTGATCACACACACACATATATGCACATATATTCTCTTTTCCTTAAACCTTTTATATAACTGAAAGGTGTCACAAACTGAGTTGGATCTTTACTCTGAAATTCATTAGTCCATTCAGAGTTTTTAAAAATTAGTGTGAAGGCCATATTCTTGATTTAATCCTTCTGTAAGATTTAGTCTTAATCAGCTTTTATAGCTCAAAAGCCTATCATCTATCTATGTATCTCTCTACTTATTTTCCTCATTGTGGTTGAGAAGCAATTTCCTCTTCCATACTGGCATGTGGCTTTTCTCCCACACTCAAATAAGATTTAATAAGGGAAATTGGGCACAAGGTATATGGAAACTCTATGCTATCTTTGCATTTTCTGAAAATCTAAACATGCTCTAAAATAAAAATGTTATTTAAAAAATATATAAATTTGGACTATGTAAAAAATTACATTCTATTGATAGAATTCAGAGGTAAGAAATGAAACCAGTTTTTCTGCTAGTGAATTCAACTTATTTATAAGTTCTTATATCCACTGATGTCAGTGGAAAACATTGGTCTTTTAAGTAAGTTGGAGTCTTCTTTTAAAATTTAGTTTCTTTTGGGTTAATTGAATCAATTCAAGTTTCTACCCCTCTCCTTTCCTTTTGCTTTCCTCCTTAGATGGCTCTGGATACAGAGTTTAAAATGATAGTGGGGTTTGAACTCTGGTTAATGTAAGGATTCCTAGGATCTCACTGGCTTTCACCAACAAAATACCTCCTTCTGGGTTTGTTAAGTCATGAAGTCTTCTTTGTTATTATGAAATGGCCCCCAAATCCATTTTCAAACCATTGGCTATGCACCTTGTATTTAAGTCAGCTTTATCTGACATAAATACAATCACATCAAATTTCTTACACTTTTATATTTGTATCCTTTTATTTTCAACTTGGGTCTTTATAATTAAACTGCCTGTCTATATGATATATGTAGAGAGAGAGAGATACCAACCACTGACTTATAATCAAACATATTAGTCTAATTACATTAAATGTAATTACTAATATGTAAGGTTTCAATCATCAGTATTGCTATTTGTTTTTTATACATCTCTTCTGGTTTGTTCCTCCTTTTCTTCTACCTTTTGTTTTTGTTGTTAATCTTGGTTTTTTGTTTGTTTTTGTTTGCCTGCTTGTTTTAATTTTTTTCTAGTTTCTTGGCTTATCAGCTGTATATTTTTAATTACTTTTATGCTTACTCTAGTGATTCCAATATATATCCTGAATCTATCACATTATACTCTATATTAATATTACCCTCCTTCTCTCCAATATAATAACTAACACCACTATAATTTTAACCAGCCTCCCTTATTCTTTGTGTATTATTTTTATTCACTTTAGTTCTATTTCAATACATTGTTAATATATTTGCTTTCATCAAACAATTAAATTTGGGGGGATTCAGGACAAACATTTTTTATATTTATCCACAAATTTATCAATTCCAGTGCTCTTGGTGTATATGTGTATGTGTGTGTGTAACTGTCTTCCTTGATTATCATCTAAGAACCAGCTAACAGAATATATTTACAGCTTCAGGCCCCATAGCTTTTTCTTAGGGAACTCTGAGTCCATTTTTTATCATCAGTGAAGATAGCTTCTGTGAAAATTGAGAAAACTCTCTTATATTAGTTTGGGGTCTCCCTTTAAAAAAAAAAAAAAACAAGTTTCCCTAAGTTTTTCAAGTAAGTCTAGTGAGTCCTGCATAAGACAAAAGTATGCCATATGCAAATAATGTCTCTCTGGATTTTTAGAAGTGTAGACCTATTTAAATTTAAGATTGATAAGCTATTCTATGTTGAACTGAATATCTACTGCTAGACATTAGTTCCACTATCTAAGTGTAATTTAACTCCACCACTACAAAATCTGTGGGATACCAAAATAATACAATTTCAAAAATCATAATTGGAATGTGTTAAATTATGTTCTCAACTCTCAGAACAATGATTGTCGTAGGAACAGATTCATGTGGTGCCATTTTCTGTTTCATTACAGTCTCTGTCATAAGAAGGATGTGGTAGAATTTTGATGTCTCATATATTCCTGTAAATTACAGGATTCTACTATACAGTGTTGACGTTTTCAGTGTTCTGTGATTTGATTGGCTACTCATTGCATTTTCCCCTTGCCTGGTGTCCCACTAACCTGTAGGGAAGAGATAGAATGAATAGCCAGTTAAAGTGCAGAACACTAAAAAGGTCAAAACAGTACAATACATTATTTCTACTCTGAATATATCAGGTACTAACCAGATGTTGTAGCTGTTCTACAAGGACAAGGAGGAGTATAGTTGCAGGGGGAAAAAGGAGCAAAAGACAATCACTTTACATTTCAGTCGACAAATTACCAAAGACACGTTTTTCTGAATAACTCAAATTGTTTTCAAAATTAAAAAGTTAAACCCCATTTCAAAAGCAAATAAAAAGTATATTTAAATCAGTCTCTTTGGAAGCTGTTTAAGTATCTGTCACTAGATACCTGAATAGATGCAAAGAAAACATCATTTTCCAGCACCTTTGGTCTTCTTTTTTTTTTTTTTTAATACTATGTAACATTTAACTTTTTCTGATATTTCATTGGTATTAACTAACTATCATGACTGTATAATCTTTACTAAAGAAAGTGTAAGTAACAATATAGGGGCCATCACATACTTTAAAAATTTAGTCATCTTCCTTTTTCAGAATTTTTCCACCGCCAGAACACTAAATTCTAACCTTTAAAAGGATATGTAACTGCCCATCATTTTGATAAAAAATTCTGATTGTTGGTTTTTTATAGCATGGTAGCACTGCACTCCATGTGCACTTCTGCTACTTATCTTATGATTTCATTTATACTCATTTAGTATCCCCAGAAATAAACTGGTTTTAAGTTGATAATTATGATCCAGACTTATGGATCTCACATCAAAAACAAGTATCAGCCAGAGACTCTTCTTCCCCCAAATAAATTTACCTTGAATGTTTACCATCTTTAGTCCAATTTTATGACTCTTTTAGTCAATTTGTTTAGACGTTTAAGTGCACTCTACTCATTAGAATTTTATATTACACAAAAATCAATTATTCCAGAATGCAGTAGAAACAACCTAATAACACCTGGTGTTGACAAGTTAGATCAGAATTTGTCAGCAATAGCTTTATCCAGATGTAAATTGAATATCTGCTCCAGCCAGATAAGCATTCAGGGGGAAAACATTAATCTTACAAACTTTTAGTTTCTTCTATCATTTTTCTATGGTTATCTTTTAAATATAAATTCAAATATACAGACCCATCCTTCTACTTGGCCAATCTCTTTCTTAGTCTTCCTTTCTATGATTTGCTAATTTTTACTTATCACACAATAAAGGGATCTTGGTATGACTATTCCAATACCACATCTGCTTCATGTCAGAAAACTGTATTTAAAAATAAATATTTCATTGTCAAATCTTGGAGACTTGTGTTTTTCAAGAAAGTCAGGACTTATCTCCATAGCAATAATGGGATAATCAAATTATTAAGTTTTAAACACAAGGGCTTGAAGTAAGTTTCTATGTAAGCATTTATATTTCTAAGGGGTAAGGGTAAGGATTTAGAATGAGGAGAATACTAATCATCAATAAAAATATGTACTACCATCACCTACATTAGTAAGATATTATCAGATGTAAAATATTTATTTCAGGAGAGAACACTGGAAAATGAAGTGAATAGGGAAAACATCAATGGCAGTACATCATGAATTGAGCATTGGAGGAATGGTAGATGAAATGAAAGGGAAAAAAAACAAGTTATGCACAGTGAAAAGAAACTAAAACACATAAAGCTGAGAAATAGCAAAGCCAACAATTAATAACATTAATAAAGGGTAGTAGGGGATAGTGAGGGAATTGTGCGAGAAAAGCAGTAAAGCTTGAGATTTAAGTGTTAAAATAGGAAGTTTGGTATCCATTATATAAGTAACAGGGATCACAGGCATGGGGTAATTATTGGTATGTAACCTCTATTAGGAGTTAGTTTTATAGTATAGGTATGAAGTAAACAGAATCCTAATCTTTGTCTGGCAAAAGTATGATTGGAGAGGCAGTAACATGTAATACTAATACAAAAAAATTACTAATTGATGACTGAAAGAATACAAAAGTTGAAGGAGAAGATTAAAAATGGATTCGTAAGAATGGATGAGTAATGTGGCAGAAAGGAGAGGTTGGAATGCAAATTGATGTGTTAACAGTATTTTGGCACTCTCTCAGAATTGTTTGGCAAAACCCGCTCTATTCTTTCATTCATTCATTTAGATTAACTGGCTGAGGACCTTATCTGTGCCAAACAGTACTACACAGGTCACTGAACAAGGGAGAGATCACAGACAGTATTGCAGGAACAGCATCATGAACTCTACCTTCAGTCTCTTGGAGAAAATTCCTGTTCCTATGGAACTTACCTGTTAGTAGGGGAAACTGACACCAAACAACTATAGAAATAAAGAAGCAATTAATATAATGCCAAGACAGTACTGAGAAGAAAAATGAGAGCAAGGGATAGACTGAATGGGGAGGGGGAGTATTATTTTAGATTAAGTGATCAGAGAAATAACTCAAAAGCAATGTTATTCTAACAAAGACCAGAAATGTGTGGAGCATTAGTAACGTGAAGATCTATAGCAAGAGATTCCACAGAAAGAGAAAAGCAAATAGAATGGTCCTGGAGCCAGAATGTTTGGTGTGATAAAGAAACAGCAAGAGTCTGTAAAAGGAGCGCTAAGAGGGATTAATACTGGATGCTTTGGAAGAAGAAAATACAATTATTTGATTTGTGATAAAATAATTCTGTTAATTTTTACATACTAATATGCAAGTGTTAACTTATTCCTAAAACAATATTTGGAGCATTATAAATTCTAGAAATATTCCCTTACCAAATTTTTGCTTATGGGAATATATTTTTATTTCCTAAGTATTTAGGTGTTTAATATTCCTCTTAGATTATTGAAACAGAAATAAATGTCATCTGTCACTGACCTGGGAAACTCATTCTGGAGTTTCTGTGTTCCTGAATGGAACTGTCTACTTTCTTAAACTATACTTAAATCTGATGTTAAGATTGCTGTTGGGTGTGGAAAAAAAAATTAGTCAAAAAAAAAAATCTTTGGAAAGTGGACTATTTGATTCAATCAAAATAATATAGTTTAGGTTCTCATTTAGTCACTCAGTTTTCCAAGTGATAAAAACATAATTTTATCACAGAGGTTAACAATTTAATATAGAAGATATTTGTGATATATGGAGGCACTTTACTATCCCCTTATAGATCAGCTTCCAGCTTATACAATTTGGTTAATGGCATCATAATTCATCTAAGTTTTAAATCTTCTTATTGGGTATTGTGCCCAGTTTCCCATCTTCCCTCTACATATCTATATATATATATACACACACAAAGAGAAACACACACATATATATATGGCTTTATCACTTTTTATATCTTAAATAATGCAAACCTCATTGGCTTCCCACAGCCTAATAAACTGGTTCCAAATTTTAGACATGTAAGAACTACCTGTCAAAAACCAGATTCTAATCTGTTCTACTATGTGATTATCCCAGAATTTGTATGATATATTTCAAATAAAATGGATGGATTGCAAGTTCCTAAGCAAAGTGTGTGAAGTTTTTCCTCTATTTTTGTTTTAACACAATATGAATTTCCTTCCTTTTTTGTGAATGTTAAATTATTCTATGCCTTTGAAGATATAACTTGTCTTTCAGTACATCTACCCCTTGACATTAGGGGAGCCTACAACATCAAAGTAAAGTAAATTCTGACAGTATAAGAAAATGACACTTAAAATAAAGGGATAGATAATTAGAAAGTAGTTATTGGAAATTACAAATACTATTGCCAAAATGGGAAATTGAATACAAAGGATAGCTGATAAAGTCAATAATATCTTCCTGAATATCAAGCAAAATGGCAGAAAATATGAGAGAGTGTAAGAGACAGTAGATCAATCCTGGAGTTACAAAATATGGTTAAAAACTATTCCATTATGTAAGAGCAGAGGAAACCAAAGAGAGTATTTATTTTAAAAAATAATAAAAATGCGCAGAGTTAAAGAAAGAAGGTCATCAGAGTTTAGTAGAGCTCACCTAGTTCCTATAGGAGAAAAAAGATGAAGTTCAAGATACCTTTCTGAAATTTCAAAATGCCAAGAATAAAAAAAAAGATTTTAAAAATTTCCAATGACTAGGAAGAAAAGCTCATCAAGAAAGTAATGAGTATTAGATTAGCAATGCACTCATCACTACACTGATCATAAAGGCAAAAGAACAATGTCTTCAAATTATTAAAAAAATAAAAATAAAAATAAAAAGAATTTAGAATTCTCTACCCATAATCAAACATAAGGAAAAAATGAAAATATTTTCAGATACATGGAATGTGATAGTATCTGGAAGTATTCATTTGTGCATTTTACTTTTCTACACTTCCTAGGAAGTGATCTTTCTCCTAGTAAACCAGAGACATTCAGGTTGTCTCAGTAAAAACTGATTGTATTGCAGAAATGCAAATTTTTTGCCAATATGATAGATATAAAATGGTATCTAAAGGTTGTTTTAATTAACATCTCTTTTATTACTATATGATCGAGTATATCTTCTTTTACTTGAATTCATTTGAGTCCCTTATTTTTCTGTTAAGTATTTTGTTGTTGTTCCGTTTTCTATTTTGACTTCTCCAAACTCTAGTTATACTCTAGATCTTAATTCTGTTTGTAGGTTTGGATATAGATAGTCCTCTCTATTGACCATCATTCCTAAGTGTTGATGATAAAAATCTATTGCTTTTGCTTTATTTTTTCTTCTTAAGATTTCATCTAATGTTTCCTTCCTATTCTATGATCACAAAGACATCACTCTATTTTTTTCTATTAATTACACTACTATTATAACCTTTAAATCTCTATTCCACATGGACTCCTTTGTATACTATATTGATTAGGTATCCAACTATAACTGTATCTATGTACCAAGCCAGTTTTTCCATTATTATCAAACAATCAGGCTTTTTATGCGGTGCCACATTTACCTTTTATCATATATGAAACTTTAGTTTATTGCTACGCTTTTTAATTAACATGGTTTTGAATTATGCCTAAATATTTGGTAAGTTGAATCTTTTTGGACCAAACACAGTCTTTGCTGTAGTTTTACAAATTTCATTACCAATTCATCTATTTTCAAAATTAATTTTAGAATCTGTCAAATTCCTCAAAGAATACTAGTAGAAGTTAATTGAATTCCATTAATTTATGGTTTAATTTGAAGACTCATAATGTTACATTACTTCTGTTGGTTAATATGTTATATATTTTCATTAGTTTGTGTATTATTTTACATGTAACGCAAATTTGATGGTCTTATTTGGGGTAATATTCACCAGTTTACAGATCCATTAAACAAATAGTATATAAGTCCATATACTTTGCAAATATAAGGTACACCTTTTTCTACTGATGCCTCGACTAGATGAATGTAACTGACAATTTCTGTCAAGATACTAGAGTACAGAAAAATCCAGTTAATCAGCAGCATTTTTAGACTTCTTCAATTCCAGAGAAATCTGTTCACATCTGGTGTGCTTCACGTTACATAGACCCATAAAGTGATCTGTTGACAGAATTATGAGCAAAAGAAGGTAGCTTCAGGAATGTAATTATTTATTAGTTTGATAATAGTTTTGTCAAATCGTTCCAAACATATCCTAATGATTAGTGAAAAATCAGTTGTATAAAATATAAGCATTTTTTTCTATAGTATAATTTTTACAATGAATAATGTCTAGTTCCAGCAAATCTATGTTAATGTTGAATTTGGAAATAAGGATTAGGGCATTTATTTTGCTTTTTGCTAGAATAATTATATCACCTGTCTTTATTTTGTATAACAAATTGATATAATGATTGTCTCACTGTGATAAAATGTCATGATTATCTCAGTGATAATCACTGACCAAAATATTACTACATGAAGAATCCAGCTGTTGCCTTGCAGACTTATAGAACAGTTATAATCCAAACAACATAAAACAACTACTCTTTCTGTTACTGCATTAACTTATACAGGCACAATATTATTATCCATTTACTGAGAAAAATTAACTATGACTGCATGTTAATATAATTTAATTTTAAAATACTAGGAACAGGAATCTAAAATATGTTTTGAATTCCCTCTGAGGGCACCTCTCACTACAGTAGACAACTTGGAATCACAGAGCATGAGATTAATACGTTTTCATCTTTTAGACTGCAATTAGGTAATTGAGATGGCTGTAATTGTGTCATTTTATCAGCTAATAATTTCTTTGATCATGTATATTTTTCCACATTGGCTCCATAGGGTCTTTTGGTCGTTGGTTTTTTTTCTTTGTTTTCTTTCTTTTTTTGGTAATGCTATATCTGTACAATCATGTTTTCTTTAATTCTTGCTCATGTTTAAAGTGGGCAGTGCAGTGCAAACCATTCATTTACTTTTGTATGATGCTTGGCTTTCTTTGCACCGTATCCAATACTTGTTTGTCTCCATACCTAAGCTGTAATTTGAAAGAAAGTTGTGTATTTGAGCCTTTTTCTGTAACATACCGAAGAGGGTAAAACTGGGCAAAAACAGCTTTTGTGAAGGAACTTAGTTTCGCTTTCTTTTCTGAGGCTTTACTGAATGTTCTGTTCAAGGATCTGCTCTTTGGGTTGGGAGTCTGAATCATGTTCTCATCTGATGATTCACTTTGGATGCAGCTCATTCCCTGATTCTATGTGAAGCACTGTAGACTTTATTTTTATCAGAGTGAGTTATCACTACTTGTCTAATATCCCTGTTTCACATATCTTTTCCTCAAAGCCATTTGGCCTCCCTCAAATGAAAATAAAAAGAATTCTCCTAAGCCCTCTACCCTCAAAATTTGGAGCTATTAATGAGCATTTTCAAGACACTGTCCATTCACATTGCATTTAGTTGCCATGTCTCCTCAGTCTTCTCCTATTGTGAGAGCTCCTCAGTTATTCCTTGTCTTTCATGATCTTGATAATTTAAGAGTACTGGACAGTTATTTTTAATATTTTCTATATAGGTTTGTTTGGCATTTTACATTATTAGAATGAGGTTTTGCATTTTGGGGAAAATATCACAGAGGTGATATGCCCTCACTACATAATATCAGGAGGTACATGATATTATCATAACTTATTGCTGGTAATGTAAATCTTGATCACTTGACTGAAGTGGTATCTATCAGGATTCTCCAAGGCAAAATTTCTATTTTTTCCCTTTTGTAATTATTAAATATTGAGGGAGAGATACTTTGAAACTATAGAAATATCTTGTTTCTGCTTAAACTTTTATCCACTAATTTTAATATCCATCAGTGGATCCTGTCTGTGGCAATTATTACTCTTGTATTTTAATAATGATTTTGTAGTTCCTTATTGCTTCTACATTACTAATTAGAATGCTTCTGTAAGGAAGTATTGTTCTTCCTCATTTAATATTTATTTGCAGCAATATGGACACATGGATATTTATTATGTTATAGTCCAATACTACCGCTATGTATATTTTTAAATTTTGTGGCCATTGAGAAGTCTATCAGGTTGTCTATATGATGTTCTTTTAATAAGTTCCCATCTTTCCCTTCCTCCCTCCCACCCTCCCTTCCTTCCTCCCCCCTCCCTCCTTCCCTCCCTCCCTTCTTCTCTCTTTCCCTGCCTCTTCCTTTCTTATATAGCAATTCCTTACTTCATAGAATCCAAAAGATCGTTCAGGTTTATCTTGTACTTCCCCTATACCAGCCCTGGAATGACTGTTCTTCAAGGAGCCCTGGTTCCTTTTATTAGAAAATGATATTTAGAAACAATTATCTGGGTGCTAGGTGGTATCATTGCTTCAAACTCCTATGAATGAATAAAGCTAGGGAACGTGTGAGTGTATACTAACCATGCACAAACACACAATTATACTTCTATCGATTTTTCCCTAAATATATATTTTAAATGAGTCCATAAAAATTACTCTGACTCTAATTCAGGAGCAGTGAGCTCAATCTAGCTTTCTCCATTTCATTATTTGTTAATTTCATTTTCTTACAGTGAGCAATGTAATCTTCATTTTCTATAATATATTACCTATTTGTTCAATCTTAAGATACTAACTATAGTTTTAAAACACAGAAGCCGTACTTTTGTGAGGAAAAAATAATTTTCAACTAGAGTAAACTGTTTGCATAAATTTCTTTTTGTCTTTAATCATATTGCATCCAGTCAAAACACAGTTTTCCCATGTTTCTTAGGTCAGCTCCTTTCTTTCCATCTCCTTCAATGTGGTTATTTAGCTCATGTATAATACAGTTAGATTCACTTGTCCAGTCCTTGTATTAAATATTAGTCATCTTGGGCTGCCATAACAAAATGCCATATACTGGGCAGCTTAAACAACAGAAATTTATTTTCTAACAGTTCTAGAGACTAAAAAGTCCAAGAATAAGGTTTTAGTCAATTCAGTTTCTGGTGAGAGCTTTATTCCTGGCTCACAGATGGCACCCTTCTTCCTGTGTCCTCACATGGTGATGAGAAAGAGAGCTCTCCAGTGTCTCTTGTGATAAAGACACTAATCCTATCAGATTAGGGCCCTACTCTTATAACCTCTTTGACCTTAATTGCTTCCATACTCCAATTACACTCATACTGGGGCTTCAACATAGGAATTTTGGGGTCATACAATTCAGTACATAGCAATCCTAATATCCCCCAACATCCTAGTTGATATTTTAAAGACATTTCATACAACAAAATTCACATTTTGTGCTGTATAGTTCTATGGATTGTAGCAAACACATAGAGTCTTGTATCTGCCACACTAGTTACAAAGAGAATAGTTCCCACAAAAAAAATGCTCCCATGCTACCCACCTCTTCCCTACCAACCAACTCTTGGCAACCACTAACCTCTTTTCCTTCCTATAGTTTTACCAGTTTCCAGAGTGTCATGTCAATAGAATCATACAGTACTTAGCCTTTTATGTTGGGCTACTATAACTTAGCAACATGAATATGGTATATCTCCAATTTTAAAAAATTTATGTAACTTATAATTTCAAATATACCAGATCCCACACATATTTTGTTAGATTTTTGCCCAAGTATTTCATTTTTTTCTAGTGTCATTATAATGTTTTTTTCCATTGTGAATTTCACTTATTTATTCCAAGTACATAGAAATAGGGTTGATTTTTCTATGTCTGTATTGGGTCTTGCTCAACTAATTTATTAGTTTAGAGGTTTCTTTGTGAATTCTTTTTACATAAAAAATATTTTACCTAGAAAATTATAACATGAAAACAGATCAATTTATTTCTTCCTTTCTGATCTGTATGCATTTTATTTATTTGTCTTGCCTTAATGCACTGGCTTGTATTTCGAATACAATGTCACATAGTAGAGGTGAGAGGACATTTTTACCTTGCTCCCAATCTCAGGAAAAATTCACTCAGTCTTGCTTCATTCAGTTTGATATTACCTATAAGTTTGTTTTGATAAGATTATAATCATCTTGATAATCTTATAAGATTAAGAAAGTTCCCTTTTATAGCTACTTAACTGAAAGCTTTTATAATGAATATTTTCAAATTCTATCAAATGGTATTTCTGCATCTTTTAAGATTATCATATGTTTTTTCTCCCTAAGTCTTTAAATACGATGAATGACACATATTATTGAGTGCTGAATGAGCCTTGTTTCCCTGAGGATACACTCCACTTGGTTGGATATTTTTATTTTTATATATTGCCAGATTAAATTTGCTAGAATTCTCTTAAAGATATTTGTTTCTATATTCATGAGGGACGTTAAGGGTTGCTCAGTTTTTTTCTTGCAATATCTTTGTCTTGTTTGGTATTAGAGTTAGGCTAGGCTTATATAATGAGTTGGAAAATTACTCCTTTTCCTTAATTTTCTGTAAGAAATTACGCAGATTTAATATTATTTTATTCTTAAATATTTGGTAGAACTCAACACAATCAGTCCCCATCTGGGCTTGGAGATTTATTTTTAGAATAGTTTTAACCACAAATTCAGTTTCTTTATTTGATATAAGACCACTCCTATATCCTATATTTTTTATTTTTTCTTAAGTGATTTTTGGAAATATGTACCTTACAAGGAATCAATCTCTTTCACCTCCATTGTTCAACTGATGGACCCAATCCTTCTTATTGTCTTTTAAGTGTATGTAATATATGTAGTATTATCCCTTCTCATGCTTAATATTGGTAATTTCTGTCTCCTCTATTTCTTGCTAGGTTAGTTTATTTAAAGGTTATCAATTTGACTGATATTTTCAAAAGACCAGATTTTAGATTTATTTTGTTTATTAGTTTGTAGTTTTAATTATTCTCTGCTTTACGTTTATTACATTCTTTATGTCTACATATATTTTAAAATTTCTTGTAGTTTATTTGTTGGCAATAAATCCTTAAATTTTTGCTTGTCTGAGAAAGGCTTTATTTAACCTTCATTTTGGAAAGATATTTTCAATGCATGTAATTCTTGCTTTTTCTTTTGCATTCATCACTTTAGAGATGTCCCTCCATTAGTTTCTGCTTTATGTAGTATAAACAAGAAGTCACCTATAATTCTTATCTTTGTTCATCAGAATTTAGTGTTTCTACAGTATGGTACTGGCACAAAAACAGAAATACAGATCAGTGGAACAGGATATAAAGTCTAGAGATAAACCCACATGCCTATGTTCACCTGATCTATGACAAAGGAAGCAAGAATATATAGGGGAGAAAAGACAGTCACTTTAATAAGTGGTGCTGAGAAAACTGGACAACTACATGTAAAAAAAATAAAATTAAAATATTCTTTAACACCATACACAAAAATAAACTCAAAATGGATTAAAGACCTATCAATAAATATAAGGCCAGATACTATAAAACTCTTAGAGGAAAGCATAGGCAGAACACACTCTGATATAAATCACAGCAAGATCTTTTTTGATCCACCTCTGAGAGTAATGAAAATAAAAACGAAAATAAACAAATGGGACCTAATTAAATTTAAAAGCTTTCACACAGCAAAGGAAACCACTTTAAAAAAATGAAAAGACAACCCACAGAATGGAAGAAAATATTTGCAAATGAAGCAACCAACAAGAGGTTAATCTCCAAAATATACAAACGGCTCATGCAGCTCAGTATCGAAAGAACAAACAACCCAATCAAAAAATGGGCAGACAACCTAACTAGACATTTCTCCAAAGAACACATACAGATGAACAAAAAGCACATGAAAAGCTGCTCAACATCACTAATTATTAGAGAAATGCAAATCAAAACTACAATGAGGTATCACCTCACACTGTTCAGAATGGCCATCATCAAAATATCTACAAACAATAAACGATGGAGAGAGTGTGGAGAAAAGGAAACCCTCCTACACTGTTGGTGGGAATGTAAATTGGTACAGCCACTATGGAGAACAGTATGGAGGTTCCTCAGAAAAAGTAAAAATAGAGCTATCATATGATCCAGCAATCCCACTCCCCAGCATATACCTGGAGGAAACCATAATTCAAAAAGATACATTCACCCCAATATTCATTGCAGCAATATTTACAATAGCCAGGATATGAAAGCAACCTAAAAGTCCATGAACAGAGGAATGGATAAAGAAGATGTGGTACACATATACAATGGAATATTGTTCAGCCATACAAAAGAATGAAATATTGTCATTTGCAGCAACATGGATGGACCTAGAGATTGTCATACTAAGTGAAGTAAGTCAGACAGAAAAAGACAAATATCATATGATATCACTTATATGTGGATTCTAAAAAAGTGGTACAAATGACTTATCTACAAAACATAAATAGAGTTACAGATGTAGAAAACAAAGTTATGGATACCAGGGGGTAAGGCTGGGGGGGGATAAATTGGGAGATTGGGATGGACATATACATATTACTATATATAAAATAGATAACTAATAAGGGCCTACTGTATAGCACAAGGAACTTTACTCAATACTCTGTAATGGCCTATATGGGAAAAGAATATAAAAAAGAGTGGATACATATATATGTATACGTATAACTGATTCACTTTGCTATACACCTGAAACTAACACATTGTAAATCAACTATACTCCAATAAAATTTTTTTTTAATTTTTAGAAAAGGAACTTAGTGCTTCTGTTTACTCTTGCTGTCTTCATGATTTTCTTCTTGTATTTTCTTAGAAGTTTAAATATGATTAGGTTTGTTTTGTTTTATATTTTTTATCCTATCTGATATTCTCTGAATTCTCTGCAACAGAAAATTTGTGTTTATTATTAGTTTTGAAAAATTCTCAGCTAATATTTCTTCAAATATATCTTCTTTCCAGTTCTATCTTCTCCTTCTGGGATTATTACACTTATGTTACAACATTTTATATTGCCCATAGACTGGTTATTTTGTTCTTTTTTAAACTATTTTTTCTCTTTTGTATTTATATTTAGTAGTTTTTAAAGACCTATGTTCAAGTTCACTGATTTTTTTTCTTTGTCTGCATTGAGTCTATCACACTGAAGACACTCTTCATCTCTGTTGCTATTCTTTTTAATTTTCAGCATTTTCATTTTACTGTTTCTTACCACTTTCAAAATACAATTAACATTTTATTACTATTTTCCTTTTATAAATCTCTTCACATCACAGAAAAATTTGCATAAATAAATTTTAAAAGAAGAATATAATGACAAATAGTATCTGTGTCAGTTCTCTGAAACTGAAGGTCTTGATAGAAAACTGGTCCCAAAGTTCTCAAGGATTTACTGAAGAAATTTTGGTTTACTATACATACATATATATATATATATATATATATATATATATATATATATATATATATATATATATTTCTTTTTTTTTTTGCGGTACGCGGGTCTCTCACTGTTGTGGCCTCTCCCGTTGCGGAGCACAGGCTCCAGACACGCAGGCTCAGCAGCCATGGCTCACGGGCCCAGCTGCTACGCAGCATGTGGGATCTTCCTGGACTGGGGCACGAACCCGTGTCCCCTGCATCGGCAGGCAGACTCTGGACCACTGCGCCACCAGGGAAGCCCTACTGTTTTTTTTCATCCTTTTAGTATTCAAAAATTCTAGTATGACTGCTTGCCATTTTCAGTTTTTAAATAATTAAATCTCCATCTCCCCTATAAAGATATCCGTCTGGTACAGATTCATCAAAACAGGAGTGGAGGAAAGGACCACTGGGGGACAGCCTGACATTTCAGGAAGGAGCTCCACCTATACAACCACGGGAAGAAAAGGAATCAAACCAAATCTAACCTTGCATGTTTTCTACCTTTATCATGCTTGTCATATTAACTATAGTTTTTAAAATATCCTGTCTGACAGTGTCCTACCTGTGTCTATTTTGATGATTGCTTTGTCTCTTATGAGTGTGTTCTTTCTTGCTGTTTTATATGCCTTATAATTTTATTATTGTTTATGTTCTTGTTGAAAGCCA
Source organism: Mesoplodon bidens (assembly GCF_964165515.1). Classification (NCBI taxonomy): domain Eukaryota; kingdom Metazoa; phylum Chordata; class Mammalia; order Artiodactyla; family Ziphiidae; genus Mesoplodon; species Mesoplodon bidens. The sequence continues at coordinate 69,323,792 of NC_138160.1, forward strand.
GTCATTTTACATAGAATAGTAGAGAATAAGATGAATAGTTTTTATGTTTGGAAATGGACAGGCCTTTGTTTCTGCTTACTTAGTGTAAGGAGATGTTTAGGTGAACTACTTAGGAATTGGTCTGGGTTTGAATTTGTTGCTGCTATTGTTACCCTCAGTGTACCACAGCCTTCAAATTCTTGTAGGGATATCTTTTTCTTTTAGGGTGGGGCTTGGTTTACTGGAGCAATGAGTATTTGCTTCTGATTTTTGTATCTACCTTTTGCATTGTGCCTCAAAAAGGGTCTCTTTGATTGCTCCTGCTCTTCTCTCTCTCTCCCAGTTTTCTTCTGTTATTTGTTATTCAAAGCATGTTACCGAAGGAGGAGTTGGTGATGAAGGGGAGGGTGCTTTTTCTGTTGCTTTAAGCCTGAATCTTAGGTAATCATGTACCTGGGTTTTAGATGTGTGGCCTTTTTGTACCACTGCCCCTTCCCAAACTATAATTTTGGGCCCAACATATTATTTCACACTTCTCCTGAAGTAAGGTTTATTTTTCCCCCTATTCCCTTTCCTCAAATATAATGAATTTTCATAAAGGCACTAAGGGAAGCAGTGCTCATTGCCCTTTCCTCCACATTTTAAGGCTCTTGTTGAGAAGTAGAGAAAGGATTGGGCAGAATTTCCTGTACCTTCTAGAGGACTTCTATTCCTCTTCCTTAGATCTGCATCAGAATGCTCATTTCTTACATTTTTTAAGATCTTCTCTGTGACTCCTCAGTGGGGTCTACAGAGAAAGAACCTCCAAGATGATATAGACTCCCACAGTTTTTTGAGCCTACTATAGGCTTCATAATGTCCTACTAACTCACACTTGGTCTTGGATGAATTGTCAATTATTTTAGCTGAACTTTTATTTATTTTTTTTTACTGCCATCTAGTTGAGTCTACCCAAAGGGAACCACTTCTCACATCTTTTCTCTGCCTGCCAGTGTCATCTCTCTTTAAATTTTTGGTCAATTGATCCCTCTGCAACTTCAGCAATCCAATGGGTTAAAAAAATCATTTTTCATTTTGAGACTGACAGCCATTTTCCTTCTGTATCTTGAGACTCCAAAGCTGCAGCTGTAAATCCTGTGCTGGAATTTTTTTTATAGTAGGATCTGTTTTGCTTGGTTGCCATCCCTTATTTCCCATAATTCAGTTGACTAAAGCTAATTAACTCGCATGGTTACTGACATGACACAGGATATTATTTATATTTTATGGCAAACTTAATAAGATATTGAAGAAAATAGCCAAAAATCTAGCTTATATCAAATTCTTGAAGATGTTAAAATTCAGATAATTGAATTTATATTGTTTTTTGCCACATTCATGCTTTTTCAGATTTAATAAATGTGTATACAATTAAATGCAAATTTGCAGTAAAGATTTACTATTATGTTCTTTAACTTTACTGAACAATGGTCACTCCTCCCCTTCCCCCTAAAAAGAAAAAAAAATGTCCTAGTGAGAACTGGCCCCTGTAATTTAACACTGAACAACTTTATTTCATACAGTCCAACAACCCCCTAGCTCATATACTGTTAAGATTCACTCGTGTCAAATATATAACTCAGGAACCTTGAGACACTGTTCTAATAGCTCTAAGAAGCTTCCAGAATTTGCAGCTGTGGCAGAGTGATGTTAAACAAACTAGTATCTTATAAAGGGAAAATTACTGTAAAGTGACAGTACAGTGCATGCAAAGTCCAGAAAAGGAAAGGATTATATATTCAGAAAGCCTCATTTTAGGATCTGACAAAACAATCCACAAAGCAAGAGAATTATATTTACACAACTCATAAGTTCAAAAGAAATTTAATGCTTGATTTCTTCTTATTGTTCCTTTTTTTTTAAAGACTTTATTGAATTTGTTACAATATTGCTTCTGTTTTATGTTTTGGTTTTCTTGGCTACAAAGCAAGTGGGACCTTAGCTCCCCAACCAGGGATCGTACCTGCACCCCCTGCACTGGAAAGTGAAGTCTTAACCACTGGACTGCCAGGGAAGTCCCTCTTATTTGTTCTTGATCATGAAGAGTTCTCATACCTTATAACGTCACTCCAAAAAAAAAAAAAAGATACTCTGCATGTATTTTTATACACACACTCTGTGTGTACACTGGTACATCACTGATAGTATACTTGGTTTCTTTTCAGAAAAGAAGAGTAATTCCTTCACTTAGGTATTCAGTTTTCTCTAAGACAGCATTTTTTCAAGTTTTTTTAATATAAAATTGCTTTTGTGTTATTGAAAACTGAATTTTGAAAATGCAAAAACAGCACAAGAAATCAAAAGAGAGCACTGATGTGAACATTTGCTTTCCTAATATGTTGGAAAGATATAATAAGCTAGGTGACTGTGAAAATCCCTAGATTCAAAAAAAGTAGTTGACATTAAAAGATGAATGATTTAATATTTATTTTATATTAAAATAAAATTGTACTTTACCACCTGCATTAATGAGTTCATGTAGAATAGCTTATTCATCAATATATTCAGTCTATATAATTGTTATATCTATATCTAGATCTGTATTTTATTTATTTCTATGACTTTAATATCAAGTTCTCAAATTAAACATCAGTTTTTCTGCCTTTAAACACTAGTAATTCTTTCTTGGTTTTGTTTCCTATTCATGATTACCACATTCAAGTATTTGTTCCTTGTGTTTCAACTGGTGGATTTTGTTTGTTGGTTTATTGATATATCTATAAAACTTTTAACTCTCAAAAAGAAGTGCCTGTGAAATAAAAACAATGTTATAAAGAATGGAAACACAAAAGACCTCAAATGGCCAAAACAACCTTGAGAAAGAAGAACAGAGCTGGAAGTATCATACTCCCTGATTTCAAACTATACTGTAAAGCTAGAGTCATCAAAACAATATGGTACTGGCACAAAAACAGATACATAGATCAAAGGACCAGAATAGAGAGCCCAGAAATAAACCCACGCACATATGGTCACCTAATTTATGACAAAGGAGGCAAGAATAACAATGGAGAAAAGACAGTCTCTTCAATAAGTGGTGCTAGGAAAACTGGACAGCTACATGGAAGAATGGAATTAGAACATTTTCTCATACCATATACAAAAATAAGCTCAAAATGGATTAAAGACCTAAATGTAAGACCTGAAACCATAAAACTCCTAGAAGAGAACATAAGAAGAATGCTCTTTGACAAATCATTGCAGTAATTTTGTGGATCTGTCTCCTCAGGCAAGGGCAAAAAAGCAAAAATAAACAAGTGGGACCTGAGTAAAATTAAAAGCTTCTGCACATCAAAGGAAACTATCAACAAAACAAACAAACAAACAAAAAAAAACCTACCTACTAAATGGAAGAAAATATTTGCAAATGATATGACAAATAAGAGGTTAATACCCAAAATCAACAGCATGCATAACTCAATATAAAAACAAACAAACATCCCAATCAAAAAGTGGGCTGGGCTTCCCTGGTGGCTCAGTGGTTGAGAATCTGCCTGCTGAGGCAGAGGACACGGATTCATGCCCCGGTCTGGGAGGATCCCACATGCCACGGAGTGGCTAGGCCCGTGAGCCATGGCCGCTGAGCCTGCGCGTCCGGAGCCTGTGCTCCGCAACAGGAGAGGCCACAACACTGAGAGGCCCGTGTACTGCCAAAAAAAAAAAAAAAAAGAAGTGGGCTGAAGACCTGAACAGACATCTTTCCAAAGAAGATATACAAATGGCCACCAGGCTCATGAAAAAATACTCAACATCCCTAATGGTCACAGAAAGGCAAATCAAAACCAAAATGAGGTATCACCTCACACATGTCAGAACTCCCATCATCAAAAAGAACACAAATAATAAATGTTGGAGAGAATGTGGTTAAAAGGGTGCACTGCTGGTGGGAATGTAAATTGTTGCAGCCACTATGGAAAACAGTATGGAGGTTCCTCAAAAAATTAAAAACATAACTACCATATGATCCAGCAATTCTACCCCTGGGTATTTATCCAAAGAAAACAAAAACTCTAATTAGAAAAGATATATGCACCCCTACGTCCATTGCAGCATTATTTACAATAGCCAAGATATGGAAGCAACCCAAGTTCCATCAAGAGATGACTGGATAAAGAAGATGTAGTATATATGTATATGATGGACTATTACTCAACCATAAAAAAGAATGAAATCTTGTCATTTGCAACATGAATGGACCTAGAAGGTATTATGCTAAGTGAAATAAGCCAAAGAAAAACAAATACTGTATGATTTCACTTATGTGGAATCTAAAAAGAAAAGAAATGAACAAACAACAAAAGGGAAACAGAGTTATAGATACAGAGAACAAACAGGTGGTTGCCACAGGGGAGGGGTATAGAGAGAGAAAATAAACAGGTAAGGGATATTAAGAGGTACAGACTTCTAGTTGCAAAATGAATGAGGCATGGGTATCAAATGTACAGTGTGGGGCATATAGTCAATAACTATGTAATAACTTTGCATGGTGACGTATTGTAACAAGACTTACTGTGGTAATCATTTTGAAATGTATAGAAATACCAAATCACTATATCTTTTAACAGAAACTAATATAGAGTTGTAGGTCAATTATACTGAAAAACAAACAGCCAAACTCATAGAAAAAAAGATCAGATTTGTGGTTACTAGAGGTGGGGGATGAGGGAAGGGGAATTCAATGAAGGCAGTCAAAAGGTACAAACTTCCAGGTATAAGATAAATAAGCACTTGTGATGTAATGTACAACATGATAAATATAATTAACACTGTTGTGTGTTATATATGAAAGTTAAAAGAGCAAATCCTAAGAGTTCTCATCACACGAAGAAAAAAATTTTTTCTATTTCTTTAATTTCGTATCTATATGGGTGACAGATGTTTACTAAACTTATTGTGATAATTATTTCATGATATATGTAAGTAAAATCATTATACTGTACACCGTACATTATGTCAATTACATCTCAAAAAAACTGGAAGAAAAAATACAAACAGCATAGAAAAACCAAAAAATATAGTTTTAGTTTGAGAAAAAAATTTCTGCTTTAAACTTGCCAAATGAACTATATTTAGTTTAGCAAATATTGAAGAATTTTATTCCCTGAGCACATTGAGCACTACCATGGGTAATGATCTTCATTAAATAAAAAAAGAAAGCTATTCTGAGAGAAAAATGAATACTTTCTAAAATGTTGATTTCATATCCCGAGTAGATTTTTCTCATTCTTAAATAACTGTTAAACTTTTAAAATACAATGTCTAAGTTCAATGTCCAGGAAGTCTCAAGAAAAGGATGCTGATGTATGGTGGATAGAGCATGAAAAAAACCCTGCAATATCCTCTCTCTCCGGGAAAAATATTGCTTCAGGCACCACCCTGACCTTTTCCTAAAGTATGTGCTGTACTTCTATTAACATCATCACTTGCGTCATGATTGAGGATTTGTGAAGTAGATATAATTACATTTAATTAAAATAAAACCTTGTTCAAAGAAATGATGATCTTATCACCTTTACCTAGTGTTCTACAATAAATAAAATGCTATTTGGATAACTCTACATAGCTCTTCATATCTATACATATTTAATATTCTGAAGCTTCTCTTAGTTCCCCATGTCCCTAATATTTCCATTCTTTTTTTAAAGTATTTCCTTGGAATTCTAGGGTTATTTTTCAAATGTTCTGTACTGAACTAATTATGTTTTCTCCAATATCAATATACTATTCAGTGCTTCTTTTACAACCTTTAATTTAGAAGTTAGTAATCTTACTTTGGCATGATATGTTGTAAGCTCACTTTATCTCCCTCTCTTTTCATTCTAGCTTTACAGATATTCTGCTCTCAAAGTGTTCTTTGGAGTATAAACCAAATAGTGATCTTCCTTCACCTATGTCATATCTTCATCATCTCAAGCAGAGAGTCATTTCATGTTCAATAAAACTGACATACTCAGGAAGAGGGGCCCCCAACACGGGCCCCACACTTTAAAAGTCCACACTTTGGCCTTCCATCCAACATGCCTCTACACATTTAATGAGACCTATAGGATGTCTCTTCAACATAATGCTACAGATATATGGGAACCCAGCATTCCATGCTGAAACAGGGATTTACCTGAGTGGACAGACATACCTGTACCAGGAACAAAATAGAGGCAGGAGTGGGAAGATAATGGGGTGGGGAGGTACAGGCACTACCTTTTGTATTTTGTAGAACTCCAACTGTCTAAGTATTTCAAGTTGGAATCTGGATTTCTTAGCCTTTATGGAATTATATCTTTTCAAAGGAGGAGATAAGCAATATTAACATTTTATTAACTTGATTTAGGACTCTGAAATACTTAGACTTATGATTTATAGACTTCCATTTGTACTCCTGGTTTAGGTCCTTTAAAAGGTAAAGACTACTATGAAATTCAGACATGTAGATATCCCAGGGAACCTAGGCATCAGCATAAAAATTGACTGCTCATTTGTATGTTCCTTGAAGAGGTGTAAAGACTCTGGAATCTTCACAGCAACATCTCTCACAGGGACTCACCTCATGGTGTGATGGCTTCTTAAAGGATGGGTAAGTAAATATAAATACACTCCTCAGGAGTGGTATGCTACTTTTTTGGAAGAAGGTACAGAACTTCTTCTGTGTAGCTGACCTACACACTCTAAGTGATACTCTCTGAAAATTTCTCCATTGCCTATGTTTTCTGTAATATTACCTTGGGATTCTACTTTCTTCTTCAATCAGTATCCTCTCACATATAGGAGATATTATTTTATATTTGGGAACACTTGAGACTCTTGCATCTCAGCAGCTGCTTACAATAAGCTAATATTAAAGTTTCCTCTAACAATTTTCTACAGACACACACATACACACACACAAACACACACTTTGTTTCTTCTACACTGTATTCCTGGAAGGAGGAGAGAATATAAATGGAGAAAAAACACAAGATTATATGCCAATAAACTACCCTGCCATCAAATTAACGCATATGTTAGTCATGGAAAACACCTAAATAATCACCAAACCATATCATATGCTATAGGGAACACTTGAACTTAAGCTCACTCACTTTATTACTGAGGTATATATGAAGCACTACTGAGCAAGGAACATACCAGAAGACTATTTGGATTAAAAAAAAAAAATCTGGAGTCTACAGAGAAAGAACTCACTATAAGTAGAGAGAGTATGGGGCATAGGACTAGGTCCAAAAACAATTACTTAGCATGATATGGATGGAATGAGCAATTTTGAGAAAAATATTGAGCCTGTAACTCAGAGTATTCTCTCCTCCTATGAACAGGGACACAAGCTTAAGTCTAGGTGGAAATATCTTTTTTTTTAACGCTACTTTTGCAAAGCATTGACACACAGGGAGACCAATAGAGATGTTTCATGTACATCTGTATATATTGTTTGTTACTTCTTTTGGCCAAACAATCTCTGAATGCTGCTTTATGTGGGAATGTCCAAGGTGATGAGTCTTGGTGAGGGAGCAATAAAAACCTCCACCTCTGGAAGCTAAAAAACTGTTATGAACTCATCTTCTCAGCTTTCTTTGCACCTAAGACACAAGCACATGACCTAAGCTCTTTTACTCAGACACATTGACATGGGATGAGGAATAAAGATATCTCTCTTTTTCTCTCTCCTCTCCTCTCTCTTCTCCTCCTCTCCTATACCTTCCCCCTACCCCTTCCTCCCTCCCTCCCTCCCTCCCCACAGTAGCAGTGGCTGCAAAGTTTAGTTACTTTTGCATAAATAGAAGCAATGGAAACCTGTAGCATCCAGTTGAACTCAGCAACAAGAGCAATATTTTTCTCAAAGATATATTTTTAATCTTGCTTTGGAAATTTTTTGAAAATGTAGCCTTCGGCCTTGTTCTTCAAGACTCTCAACAAATCTGTGAGATATCCTTTCAAGTTCTTTTTCTGCTTAATCACCCAGTCTGCCTTCAGTGATTGCAAATATGAATCCTAATTGCTACAAGACTGTAAAACAAAGGTGAAACTTAAGGATTGTTCTTTCTTTATTAGACAGGATTAAGTGTGGTCTGGTATTAGCACACTACAATTTATTCTGAATCAGTAAAAGAGACAGACAGCTAGTGGTATTAATACCCATACTGGTTTGAAAACTAGTGGCCAAATCTATGATAATTTGGTATAGAAATGCTTGCAGTGTCCGCCAGTACATTTTGGTAGCAGTGGCAGTTCCTGGGAGAGCCTTTTGCTCTAAGAAGTTTTAGGGAATCCCGCATGAATTGATACCAAAAGTAACAGGCAATACAGGTGGCTTAGAAGGCAAAGGGAGATGGTGCCTTTGTTGTGATGGGCACTAGCGGCACTGAGATACCTTTCTGTGACTTCCAAAATGCCCGCAGCTAGAGCAAAAAGGGAAATTGCCAAAAAGTGGATGGAAGTTAAGATAACTTGTTCACCATTAGAGATATGCTGATAAATCCCTGAAATATGTGGATATGAGGGTGAGTGGGACTTCGAAGAGAGACAAAGAGTTCCACTGGCTTCTCTGGTGGGTACTGGACCTACAAAAATACTCTTTATTAGCAAAAACCACCTGATTTTTTTATTGATTATAAAACCCCTGTAATTAATATATATATATAAATATATATATATATATAAATATATATATATATATATTTATATATATATATATATATATATATATAGAGAGAGAGAGAGAGAGAGAGAAATTTGGTTGGGAAATAAAAGTCATTAAAGACTGAAGGATGTCTTCCAAAAAAAAATGGCTTGTGAGCAAAATGTTATTGTGCTATAGGGCATTCATTTCCTTTAGAATTATTTATTAACAAACTTTCATATCTTTGTGCTACGTACAAAGTGTACAAGGATGCACATAAACATGTGTGCTAAATGGGCTGTCAAGAGATGGTAAGAGAACTGAGGAAGTGAGAACTCTAGGAAACATTCAGGAAGGTAATCATATAAAAGAGTACGTGATGGAAAACTGAAAATAGCTAGGTGGACAAGGAAGAGTCTTAAAACCAAAAAAGAGAATACAAACCTTCAAAAGCCTTGATTGGTTTTGCCGTCAAAATGATTCTTGAATGTAGAAAAATTCATAATTGTATGAACTACAGAATACATTACTCTATTGGGGATTTTGTATAAAGGTCTAACACAGATTTTTATTGTTCTATTCTGCAAATTGACTTTCATCAGACTTGCTTCTCATATGAATAATCTTCCTGTCTCTACTTGCTATTTATTGGATTGAATAATTGGTATTTTGATGACTATTTTGAAAGTGCAAGTTCTAGGGCTTGACTGAGCTGTTCCTACTGCATTCAGGCACTGAATTTCTCTGGAAGCCTTTCCCATTTCAGATTCTAATTCAAATTACAAATTTAAGTTTTCATATAAAGGATTATGAATAGGACAGCTCTGTATACATTCATAACAAGCTACTCCATAGGCTAGAATGGAAAGCTAAGAATATCTTTCAATTAGAACCAATTGGCTATTAAAACTTTGACAGCTAGAGAATACAAAGCAGACTGTAGAAAATAAGCCCCATGAGGGCTTTATTTGACATAAACACAAGTTTCTCATGTCATTCGTAGTGTGTAGCCATTGTGATTTCAATTACTTTTTAGTACTTGTCTTTTTTCCATGAATTTTCTATTTAAAAACTGACATTTTCTTAAAATTCAATGTGCTATATTGTATTTTAACTTTCTATACATTTGGGACAATGTTTTATTTTATGGCATATGCCTAAAACTGTATGCTAAAATGAAAGTATTTTCTATCTTTTAGCATTTAACATATAATGCTGAAATTTTTAAAGAATTTTTTTTAAATGTGTCTAACATATGCAATTTTTATAATAAAAAACTGTCCTCAAATGTAAACTTATCAAAATTTCCCTCAAAGTATACCCATCTACTAGTCATGCACTACTAATTGCTGAGTTTTTGTGTACTTTATCGGTGTACTGGAAGAAAGCAATAAAAGAAAATGTATTTATCAGTGAAGGGATGTCTCATTTTTAATGAAGGGATGTCTCACTGTTCTTCTACTGTTGGAATAAAGAAATGTTTTCAATCATGAAAATCCTGTATGAAGCTAAGAAAATTTTCATATAAAGGTGTCAAAGGAGGTTATCAAGAAGACAGTGACTGCCGGTACGACTTGCGAGCTGGACCCGGACAATGGGAAGCACCTCACCCTCTCCCTGTCCTTGGAATATGTGCTTCATTGCCTTCCCCTTGATAAAAGCTGTCCAAGGTCACAGCTGGGAGATAGCAATGTGGTATGGATACCATATGGACTGTGAACATGACTGAAACCAGTTAAGGCCTCAATATAAACTTTTAAGACCTGGCAGATGGGTACAGAAATCTACTAGTGTTGAGGGTGCCCAAGATAAGCCACTTAAGTAAGTTCCCTTGCTTATTAAACCTGCCACCTACCGGTCTGGAGTGGTCTTCCTTTTTCTTCAGTCTTTCCCTGCCCTCTGCACAAAGGGACAGTTTTAGATCACACTCAGGAAGCTCCGGAGGAGGTTGCAAAGCGACAAAAGGATAGAGAAAATAAGCATTTTTCTGTTCATTAATTCATGTGGTCATTCATTCACAAAAAGAGGTATTGAGCACTTGCTAGGCAATTGTGCTAGAACTCCCCTGGAGTCTGTGTTTATTCCCATGACTCTAAGATAACAAGGCAAGCATCAGGAATAATAAAGGAGAAAGATAAAAGGAGTGTGGGTCCTTAAATTATGGAGATCCACAATCGAAGTTGTGAATAACCAATCTCTAGACTTTTTTTCTGTAAAAAAAATAAATAAACTTCTATCTTGTTTGAGCTACTATTACTTGGCAGGTTAGTTGTGGCAAACAACAAACACTCTCATATGCAGACTACTGTAAAACAAAAACAAAAATTAGGAAAAGTGTTGAATAGGAGGAAAAAAACGAGTCTATGGCGTGCTGGGATGAAACAAAGAGAGTAAAATTTTAGAGAAAGAACTAAAAAACCCAATGACCTTGACATTTTAATTATCTTTTTCCTTCCTTCTGGGCAAGTAAGGGGATATAAGGAAAAGAAGCTTTGGAGTGAGGGGACTAGGAAGCCCACTGATTGAAATATTAGAGTATATATTCTACTGAGAAGATATAGCAAGGTGGAACCCAGATCTGCTTATTTTCATTGCTGGATAAGGGCAGGCTTGATCATCAGAGAAGAGCAAAGACTGGAGAAAGACTGAAGAAAGAGGAGACTTTCTGCCAACAACCAGTGATCCTGAGAGAGGACTCTGAGTGACAGATGAGAATATCAGCCCCAGCTACAAACACCTCAGTCTATTAAGACCCAAGCTTGGAACAGCTAACCTGTACTCTATTCCTGACCTACAGAAATGGTAATATAATAAATTTGTTGTTTTAAACTGCTAAAGCATTAAGCTGTGGTAATTTTTCAGATAGCAAAGGAAAACTAACATATTAAACAACTAGATCTAAACAAACAAAAATAACATTCCAGAAAAAAAAATGCTAAGTAAACTTACTCTTATGAAATTTAAATTGATTGAATAATATGGAATTTTAAAGATTTCCTTAGTCTCTTTTTGCAAATGATCAATCTGTACTTCATTTATTTCAAAAGCATGCAATACTGTATTGTCTTTTATCAAAGAATCATAGAAAATTGAAATGCATTTAGTGAAGATTCAGCTTTACTGGTAGATCTAAATGAATATAACAAAATTACCTGTCTTTCTTAGTATATTGCATGTCCCTCATTTCCATCTACACTTGGATATACTACACTATATAATATCACTCTTTGATTTTGAGAACCACACTTTAGTGAGCCACCTTATTAGCTAAAGGGAGAGTATATTATTCTCAGAGGTTTTGGGCCAAGAAAAGATGCTACAAATCACTGAAATTAAATTTAATTGGAATCATATGTAACATATTTAAGTAATTTCATACTTTAATTCTTTCAAAATAATCTCAAAACAATTTGGATATATAAAAAAATTTAGAGGTCAGATTGGTTCAAGATGGTGGAGTAGAAGGACGTGCGCTCACTCTCTCTTCCAAGAGCACCAGAATTACGGCTAACAGCTGAAGAATCATCGACAGGAAGACACTGAAACTCACCAAAAAAGACACTGAAACTCACTTTGGATGTGATACTCCACATCCAAAGACAAAGGAGAAGCTTCAATGAGACAGGAAGAGGGGAGAAATCACAAAAAAATCAAACCCCATAACTGCTGGGTGGGTGACTCACAAACTGGAGAACAATTATACCACAGAAATGCACCCACTGGAGTGAAGCTTCTGAGCCCCACATCAGGCTTCCCAATCTGGGGGTCCGGCAATGGGGGGAAAAATTCCCAGAGAATCAGACTTTGAACAATAGTGGGATTTGATTGCAGGACTTTGACAGGACTGGGGGAAACAGAGACTCCACTCTTGAAGGCCACACATAAAGTAGAGTGTGCATCAGGACCCAGGAGAGGGAGCAGTGACCCCATAGGAGACTGAACCAGACCAACCTGCTAGTGTTGGAGGGTCTGCTGCAGAGGCAGGGGGCGGCTGTGGCTCACTGAGGGGATAAGGACACTGGCAGCAGAAGTTCTGGAAAGTACTCCCTGGCATGAGCCCTCCTGGAGTCTGCTCTTAGCCCTACCAAAGAGCCTGTAGTCTCCAGTGCTGGTTCGCCTCACACCAAACAGCCAACAGGGAGGGGACTCAGTCCCACCCATCAGAAGACAAGCAGATTAAAGTTTTACTGAGCTCTGCCCACCAGAGCAACACCCAGCTCTACTCACCACCAGTCCCTCCCATCAGGAAGCTTGCACAAGCCTCTTAGATAGCCTCATCCACCAGAGGGCAGACATCAGAAGCAAAGAGAACTACAATCCTGCAGCCTGTGGAATGAAAACCACATTCACAGAAGGACAGACAAAATGAAAAGGCAGAGGACTATGTACCAGATGAAGGAACAAGATAAAACACCAGGAAAACAACTAAATGAGGTGGAAATAGGCAACCTTCCAGAAAAAGAATTCAAAATAATGATACTGAAGATGATCCAGGACCTCAGAAAAAGAACAAAGGCAAAGATCAAGAAGATGCAAGAAATGTTTAACAAAGACCTAGAAGAATTAAAGAACAAACAGACATGAACAAAACAATAACTGAAATGAAAAATATACTAGAAGGAATCATTAGCAGAATAACTGAGGCAGAAGAATGGAAAAGTGAGCTGGAAGACAGAATGGTGGAATTCACTGCCGCAGAAGAGAATAAAGAAAAAAGAATGAAAAGAAATGAAGACAGCCTAAGAGACCTCTGGAACAACATTAAACACACAAACACTCACATTATAAGGGTCACAGAAGGAGACGAGAGAGAGAAAGGACCCGAGAAAATATTTGAAGAGATTATAGTCGAAAACTCCCCTAATATGGGAAAGGAAATAGCCACCCAAGTCCAGGAAAAACAGAGAGTTCCAGGCAGGATAAATCCAAGGAGAAACATGCCGAGACACATAATAATCAAATTGACAAAAATTAAAAACAAAGAAAAATTATTAAAAGCGACAAGGGAAAAAACACAAATAATATACAAGAGAACTCCTACAATGTTAAAAACTGATTTCTCAGCAGAAACTTTACAAGCCAGAAGGGAGTAGCACAGTATATTTAAAGTGATGAAAGGGAAGAACCTACACCCAAGATTAATCTACCTGGCAAGGATGTCATTCAGATTTGACTGAGAAATCAAAGGCTTAATAGACAAGCAAAAGCTAAGAGAATTCAGTACCAACAAACCAGCTCTACAACAAGTGCTAAAGGAACTTCTCTAAGTGGGAAACACAAGAGAAGAAAAGGACCTAAAAAAACAAACCCCCAAAAATTAAGAAAATGGTAATAGGAACATATATATCAATAATTTCCTTAAATGTGAATGGATTAAATGCTCCAAACAAACGACACAGACTCGCTGAATGGATACAAAAAAACAAGACCTGAATATATGCTTCCTACAAGAGACCTAATTCAGACCTAGGGACACATACAGACTGAAAGTGAGGGGATGGAAATAGATATTCCATGCAAATGGAAATCAAAAGAAAGCTGGAGTAACAATACTCATATCAGAAAAAAATAGACTTTAAAATAAAGAATGTTACAAGAGATAAGGAAGGACACTACAAAATGATCAAGGGATCAATCCAAGAAGAAGAAATAACAATTATAAATATATATGCACCCAACATAGGAGTACCTCAATACAGAAGACAAATGCTAACAGCTATAAAAGAGGAAATTGACTAACACAATAATAGTAGGGGACTTTAACACCTCACTTAACCAATGGACAGATCATCCAAACAGAAAAGTAATAAGGAAACACAAGCTTTAAATGACACAATAGACCAGATAGATCTTTTTTTTTTTTTTTTTTTTTGCGGTACGCGGGCCTCTCACTGTTGTGGCCTCTCCCACTGCAGAGCACAGGCTCTGGAAGTGCAGGCTCAGCAGCCATGGCCCACGGGCCCAGCCGCTCAGCAGCATGTGGGATCTTCCCGGACCGGGGCACGAACCCATGTCCCCTGTATCGGCAGGTGGACTCTCAACCTCTGTGCCACGAGGGAAGCTCCTACCAGATAGATCTAATTGATATTTATAGGACATTCCATCTGAAAACAGCAGATTACATTTCCTTCTCAAGGGCACATGGAACATTCTCCAGGATAGATCACATCTTGGGTCACAAATCAAGCCTTGCTAACTTTAAGAAAATTGAACTCATATCAAGCATCTTTTCTGACCACAACACTATGAGATTAGAAATCAATTACAGGAAAAAAATGTAAAAAACACAAACACATGGAGGTTAAACAATACGTTACTAAATAACCAAGAGCTCACTGAAGAAATCAAAGAGGAAATTAAATATATCTACAGACAAATGACAACAAAAACACGATGATCCAAAACCTATGGGACGTAGCAAAAGCAGTTATAAGAGGGAAGTTTATAGCAATACAATCTTACCTCAAGAAACAAGAGAAATCTCAAATAAACAACCTAACCTTATACCTAAAGTAATTAGAGAAAGAATAACAAACAAAACCCAAAGTTAGCAGAGGAAAGAAATCACAATGATCAGAGAAGAAATACATGAAATAGAAACAAAGAAAACAATAGCAAAGATCAATATAACCAAAAGCTGGCTCTTTGAGAAGATAAACAAAACTGATAAAGCTTTAGCCAGAGTCATAAAGAAACACAGGGATAGGACTCAAATCAATAAAATTAGAAATGAAAAAGGAGAAGTTACAATGGACACTGCCAAAATACAAAGCATCCTAAGAGACTACTACAAGCAACTCTATGACAACAAAATGGACAACCTGGAAGAAATGGACAAATTCTTAGAAAGGTATAATAACCTTCCAAGACTGAACCAGGAAGATATAAAAACTATGAACATACCAATCACAAATAATGAAATTGAAACTGTGATTAAAGATCTTCCAACAAACCAAAGTCCAGGACCAGATGGTTTCACAGGAAAATTCTATCAAACATTTAGAGATGACCTAATGCCCATCCTTCTCAAACTCTTCCAAAAATTGGCAGAGGAAGGAACACTCCCCAACTCATTCTACAAGGCCACCATCACCCTGATACAAAAACCAGACAAAAATACTACAAAAAGAAAACTACAGACCAATATCACTGATGAATATAGATGCAAAAATCCCCAACAAAATACTAGCAAACAGAATCCAACAACACATTAAAAAAATCATACACCATGATCAAGTGGGATTTATCCCAGGGATGCAAGGATTCTTCAATGTATGCAAATCAATCAATGTGATACACCATATTAACAAATTGAAGAATAAAAACCATGTGATCATGTCAATAAATAAAGAATGTTACAAGTGGGATTTATCCCATGATCAAGTGGGATTTATCCCAGGGATGCAAGGATTCTTCAATGTATGCAAATCAATCAATGTGATACACCATATTAACAAATTGAAGAATAAAAACCATGTGATCATGTCAATAGATGCAGAAAAAGCTTTTGACAAAATTCAACACCCACTTATGATAAAATATCTCCAGAAAGTGGGCATAAAGGGAATCTACCTCAACATAATAAAGGTCATATATGACAAACCCACGGCAAACATCATTCCCAATGTTGAAAAACTGAATGCATTTCCTCTAAGATCAGGAACAAGGCTGTCTACTCTTGCCACTCTTATTCAACATAGTTTTGGAAGTCCTAGGCATGACAGAGAAGAAAAAGAAATTAAAGAATACAAATTGGTAAAGAAGAGGTAAATCTGTCACTGTTTGCAGATGACATGATACTATACATAGAGAATCCTAAAGATGCCACCAGAAAACTACTAGAGCTAATCAATGAATTTAGTAAAGTTGCAAGATACAAAATTAATGCACAGAAATCTCCTGCATTCCTATACACTAACAATGGAAGATCTGAAAGAGAAATTAAGGAAACAATTCCATTAACCATTGCAACAAAAAAATAAAATGCCTAGGAATATAAACCTACCTAAGGAGGTAAAAGACCTGTACTCAGAAAATAAGACTCTGATAAAAGAAATCAAAGATGACACAATCAGATGGAGAGATGTACCATGTTCTTCGATTGGAAGAATCAATATTGTGAAAAAATTGGGGCTTCCCTGGTGGCGCAGTGGTTGAGAGTCCGCGTGCTGATGCAGGGGACACGGGTTCGTGCCCCGGTCTGGGAGGATCCCACATGCCACGGAGCGGCTGAGCCCGTGAGCCATGGCCGCTGAGCCTGTGCGTCTGGAGCCTGTGCTCCGCAACGGGAGAGGCCGCAGCGGTGAGAGGCCTGCGTACCGCAAAAAAAAAAAAAAAAAAAAAAATTTTGGTTATATTGAAAATGTTGCCAACTTGGAGGGAAAAAAAAGCAGTATCAATTTTCTTCTTTAGATTTGATATATCTAAATCTAAATTAAACTTTGATAAGGTGGGGTAACAGAATATTTTAACATTTGAAATCCATCATGATGGTATAAAATTTTTCATCAGTTTTATATTCCTCAAATACAGAAATTGAACCTAAATACTACAAGGAAAATGCTGACAAAATAAAACAGCTGACATTTCATAAAGCATTAGTTCTCACACATGGTTTCATTAACTTTCCTTACAACTTCCTCAGAAACTATGGCAAAGTTACAAATACCGCTGCCCATGCAGATGCTTAACAATAATCTTTAAACTTGCTGAACACAGTGAAGCCTTTGGCTTTCACTTCAGGCCTTTATTTAAGTAATGTACCACTTTAGGTATGCCTCTCAAACTATTATACTGACAAATCCGTATATTTTAGGGCAACAGCAGTAAGCTATTCAAAGTCTACTTATCAGGGTATCTCATATATAAGCTTTCTAAATCAAGAGAGGAGAGGAGACACTCTGTGGCTTAAATTGATCTGCAACCTAAACAACACTTATTGGTTAGACTGGTATAACATGTGTTAATCTGTTATTAAGTTAGTTTTATGAAAGGCTTGCAGTCAGCTCTCTGAGACTAGGTAAGAGTGACAGGTGTTATGATTGCTGTCTCCTCTGGGAGAATACCTCTGTTTGGGAATATAAACTGGGTAGAGTTTCAGACTTTTTCCTTGTCTAGCTTTCTTAAAACAACACAGAAAAGTGATTAAGCTGTATTGGTGCAGCCCCACCTCCAGTACGTATACACATCATACACACACACACACACACACACACACGCACACCACCACCATCACTACCATCATTATGTGCAATGATTCAGCTTCAGATGAATGAAGACAGATACCAGAAGAGAGACACAGAAGGAGGATTTCTCATCATTTGTAGCTCTTTTTCACCTATAAGAACTAGAGGGAAAATCTTTAAATCTGAACTTTAAAGATTTCATAGTGAGAACACAGGAATGCAGTCTTACTATTTGTCATTTATGGTCAAATGTAAAAAAAAAAATAAGTGACTTGGAAATGATATTTACTGACATCTCTAGGTAATGAACAAAATATTTCCTTTCCTATTTTAAGCCTTTGGAAAAAAATATTACAAACAGCAGGGACTCATTTATAGACATGATAGGAAATTTTCTGGCTAAACTTGGTGGCTCTGAAAAGAAGCTAAATTGTTTCAAGGCTACATATGGAAATGCCTAACTACACTTTCTGTTATATCTTACAATACAGAAATCTTCTGATAAATGTACTATATTTATTTCTTTACAGATGTGAACTGCAGACATTTTATGCAGAAGAAGAGTAAATGGAGACGGAGCTTTGTTGTGATTGCTGCCAGCAGATGAAAAGAGATCACGGTCCTGAAGATTTGTCCTTTTTGTGTCCACTTTCTTGGGCCCAACCCAGTCACCCTGCAATTCTGCACCTCTATGACCATTACACTCGTATGTTTTTGAAGCAGAGAAAAGGAAAGATAGAATATTGTGTCTTTTCCTCTAACTAGAAAAATGGAGCCTTCTCTTTTCCAAAGAGGGGAAGAAAACTTGGCTAATTCATTTATTAAAAAAATATTTTATTTGACATTCACTGCATTAATTATACTTGAGAAATAGATAATGGTTGTTATTGAACAGAACATTGTAGAATTAAAGTATGTAAAATACTTTGGTGACTGATAGTATCATCTATGAAATTTTATTCATAAGGTAACACAATTTAATAAATATAGCTATTTATCTTAAATGATAAAGTAAATTACAAAGCATGTTATAAAAAGGCTTGTCTAAAAGATCATAAGCTATTATGCATATGTTTAAAAAGTGAATGTAAGCTATAACCAAATACCTTGAATAGCAAGTAATTTTGTACATTTGATTTACGTTAGAGAAAACAACCTCACAGCTTTAAAAAAAAGTTTTGTATTTCAAACTAAATATTAATGTTGCCTTTGAACTAAGGAGTAGGGGCACACTACATACAAGATTAAATAATCTGCCTACTTTTGTCAAAGCACATAGCTATCAAAGTCAGATCATTCTATTTTACATCCTTCACTATCTTGAAGAGAAAAGGTCATGCCCATTCTTTCAAAAACATTTTTCATACACCTACCATTGTAAAATTTTCAAAGACTTTATTTTATATAGTCATGCACTATTAGAGTTGAAAGAGAACTATGCGATAAAGTTTTCTAATTTTAGAAATGATCACTTGAGCCAAAAAGATTTTCTTAAAGATATATAAATCATTATGAAGACTAAGACCTTTAGTTCTTTGTGATCAGTTCAACTGTCTTTTTTTATAACACATTACCTCCACCCAGGAATAATTTTCCAAAAGGGCAATCATTTACATTAGTCTGGTTTGACTAAACTATGCTGTGATAAAAGACAACCCCCAAATCTCAGAGACTGAAAACAGTAGGGGAGTTCCCTGGTGGTCCAGTGGTTAGGACTCAGTGATTTCACTGCCGTGGCCTGGGTTCAATCCCTGGTCGGAAAACTAAGACCCTAAGATCCTGCAAGCTGTGCGACGTGGCCAAAGAATAAAATAAATAAATAAATAAATAAATAAATAAATAAATAAATAAATAATAAATAAATAAATAAATAAATAAATAGTAAGATTATCCTCATGTAATGTTGATGATATGTTTGGATAACTCTCCCAGGTGGCTTCCCTCCAACTGCTATCAAGTTTTCTTTGGTTTTACAGCCTCTACTATATCAACCTTACTTTTTGTCACTGTGGCCAGAAGAGAAGCAACACAGAGGGTTCACATCTGTTCTTCCATGCTTTGGAGCAGACGTTATATGCATCACTCTCATTACAGTCCATAAGATAGAATTAATCTTATTACCCCATCTAACTACAAAGGTACTGGGAAGATTGCCACTCTTGTGTCAAGGAAAAAAAGCAGATGAGGGTTGAATACTAGCAATATCTTACTAATGTCTTTTTTTTTTATAACCCACAGTGTCTATTTGAGATTGGACAGCCTCTGTCACTTGTTAGATGTGTTATTTGTGCGGTTCATGCTTCATTCTGCTTTTTTCCCTAATACATAATAATTTAATAGAACCAGCAGTCTTAAAATTTTTGCATCTCTAGTACCATATACTGCTTTACACATGGTAAACATTCACTAATGCTTTATTGAAAGAATAAATAAACAAACAAATGGTAGCTGGTCACGTCAGCACTACTCTCTTCTGGGTAATTTCATAGAATTTTTACTGCTCTGGCACCTTATCTATATTCTAATTTCGCTTCAAATTAAACCTTCTCAGTACAGCCATATCTTAGCCAGTCAATAGGAGTGTCATCTCTATTCAATGAAATTTTAAAGCTCTGTCATAGGTACTCATTTATCATTTTCCATGTATCACATTATAGTGTCTATCACTGGAGAAACAGGAATAAGTATATAGAATAGTACTAAAGATCAAAGGGTTGGAATTAGCAGCTGGGTTAAAATCCCAACTACTGTCAAAGTGTGTGACCTTGGAAAAATGATCTGAACTTTCTGTGCCTTAATTACATCATCTGTAACATGGGGGTGAAAATAATCATAGCTATTTCATAGGCTTCAGAAACATTAAATGTGATATTCTCTGTAAAACAATTAGAAAAATGCTTGAACCAGTTGTGCAATAAATTCTATCATACTTAGGTATTATATATTTGACATATAGATTTCCTCTCCAAAGTTATAGTACACCCTCAAGATCAGGGACTGTGTTTTTATTCTTTGTTACAAACTTGAGTAACCAGGGCCAGTGACTTTCCCTTAGAAACCTTCAAAAGATAGCTAATAAAAGGGACATTTCCAGAATATGAACATTTTCCAAGGAAAAATAGGCATATTTGTGAGTAAAAGCAAGTGAGCTAATTAGTCATGGGGGTAGCATAAAGATTTTTTTTAAAAGACTGAGCTTCACCAAAGAATGGCAAGTGATTTAACTTCTTAGTACATAGTGTCAGATTCCTATCTAATTATGATTTTTCATCTATTATTTATTTCATAAATTATTTTTATACTCCCCCCTTATGTTAGACATCTATGCAGAGAATCTACTGTAAGAACTATTCACAGAAATACAGTAGATAAAACTATGAGAGAGGGGCTTCCCTGGTGGCGCAGTGGTTGAGAGTCCGCCTGCCGATGCAGGGGACACGGGTGCGTGTCCCAGTCTGGAAAGATCCCACTTGCCGTGGAACGGCTGGGCCAGTGAGCCATGGCCGCTGAGCCTGTGCGTCCGGAGCCTGTGCTCCGCAACGGGAGAGGCCACAACAGTGAGAGGCCCGCGTACCACAAAAAAAAAAAAAAAAACTATGAGAGAATTTTTAACACTTTAAAATTTTAGCAATATATATTTCTTAGGTAATTTTAGTTCAAAATTGAGAAAATTAAATTTTTTAAAAGGAAAATAAAATAACCTCTGTTACTCTAACCAGGAAGTAGGATAATTGCATCATTTAATCCTTACCTAGAGATGTAAGTATTATTGTTCAACACAAATATTTATGGATGAAGTAACTTAGAGTCGTTAAGTATTAAGTAGCTTGCCCAAGAAGACCCAATTAGCAAATGGCTGAGCTAGAATATAATCTCATGTCTATATTTATGTAGGTTTCTATGTTAAAATTTCATGGACAAATAATTAGGTTAACTATAATTTTTGCCTCATGTTACACTCTGATCATTGTTCCATATAAAGCCCTCTTTTTATTTATTTTATATAAGTATAAACTTGTACATAATCATATTTATAAGTATTATCATATAATAAGGACACAGGAACCCACTAACAAAAAGAGAATCTAAGACCACAAAAACCTTTCTATGTGGTCTGCCCCCATCTCAAACCCTTGTCTTTCTTCCCTTGAAGTAACAGACCTCCTAAACCCAGCGTTCATTATTACTCTTCCCTCTTTTTAATATTCATGTATCTCCTGAAGCATATATGTATTAAAATTATTATTCCAATTTGCAAAATGTGTATCATATTGAATGTAATCTTTCAAATTTACATTTTCACTTAGTATTTTACTGCCCACATTTAGCCATACCATAGCCTGTTACTGTACATTAGATTCACTTTGAGTCCTGATTATATTCAGTAAGTTGAATATACCCTCATGACTTCAAATTTCTAGAAGCATACTTTTTTTGAATCTGTAGCATATTACCAGAAGTGAACAATTCAAAATATGCTAACAAGGGTAAACTGTTTAAAAATGTTCAAAAATACAAAAAATGTAAAAGAAAAAACTCAGGGTTATCACATTTAACTGTTATTCATTTGGAATTAATTATGTTCTTCCTTAAATAAGCTTATGAACTGATTACTTCTGCACATGAGTCCATTTACCTGTGTGTAAGTTATAGGGATGGTCCAAGTAGAGAAATGAAATCAGCATAATTAAGGGGCTCTATCTGTAACCTATGTTAAATCATTTCTATATTTTTCATCATATTTAAATACTGTGTGTGTAAAGTACTGCAGACAAAACTCCAGAATATCAGAAACTGTTTCCTATGAGGAATAAGGTAGCACAAACACAGTTTAACTCAGGGGTAGCCTCTCATTTTTGAAGCAAGTAATAGGGTAGTCTTGGGTTTATTAGTACAATAGATTGCCTGTTGTCTAGGGATTACATAAGAAAATCTCTGAGAGCCCAAAATTCTGCATGCTATTTTCCTATTCTGTAAAATAAAAAAATAACACCTTCACTGTGAAGAATCAGTAAGAAAATACATGTAAATGTCTTGACTTTGTCTCAGTACACAATCTATAAGAATTGTGAATATTATTACAATTCTAATAGATAGATATTGCTTAATGAAGGACTAGACTTCTCTTAGATTAAAAAGAAGTATGGCCACTTTTGCAACTTACATTTTAAGGAACGTAGTTAGAAAACGAAATAACCAATTATGTCAGATTAATTATCGAGTAGATATGACCTTGCAGCAATCAGGATTCTACAAGGAACAAATTCCAGAGAGTTTTATGTCCTCAGAGGATGACTAAAAACACTCAGGATACTGCTTATAAATGGCCAGGATTCCAAAGAAGCCACTCATTTCTTAGCAAGGCAAATCTCATTGGAGACTAACTGTAAGTCACATAGAGCTACCTTCTCACTTGGAACAGGGAGAAGCAATTAAGGACCAGATGATTTGCCCCTTCCTCTACCAGTCCCCTCCCCAGATCCAATCCTTACCACTAGGAAGCAGGCATAGATCATTCACAATATGACTAAAAGTGGAAGAATACCAACAAACTTGAAACGACCTTTATTTTGCATTCATTATGCATTTAAAGAAGAGAGGGCACAAGTGAAATAAAGGAAGATAAGGCATCCCTAGATTAGCTAATGACACTGTGATTGGTAAGATCATTGAGGTGCGGTGTGATGAGCCTAGTTTTGCCTGCCTAAAACCACCATGAAATGAATTAAAATAGAGGGCCACAGAGGGAAAAATAAAGTATAAGCATAAAACTAGTGGGTTCCATGTTCTTTTAAGTTAACAGGGAGATTAAATTAAGCAAATTTAAAATGGCATTAAAAGAGTTTCAATATCATAAATTCAAGAAGTTAAGACTTCGACTATGTTTTTACTCTCCATCTTCTGTTAATGTGTGGCAGTACAAACTCTCCTTCACAGATCACCTGTAAATCTCTGCTTAACAGGCAGCAGGATTACCTAAAAACAACTGAGAGAAAACTGCCTTAAGTGAGAATTCTTTCTTAGAATTTACCTAACTTTTTGTTTTACAGAAAAATTAGGATTGTATGCTGACCTTTCACTCTTATCTTGACAAATGTGTAAATTAATTTACTTGCAGTTGTATTTTTGTGCATTATTCAGGCCCTAAAATCTCTATGTCTTCATGCTTTCCTGCCTTCTACTCACCTCTGCAGTCCTGAATTTATTCATTTTCTTTTTAGGGCATAAAACTATCTTATAATGAAGGCAATCCATTTCGAGCATGTTTACATAGGTGAGCCTAGAGTATCCAAGGCACTGCAGTCTCACTTGCTTAATAATAAAGCTGCAATGTGCCTGAATGCCCCTTCCTTGGCCATGGGACTCTCCAAGGTAGTGCAGCCCCACAGAATGAATCAGGCAGCAGTAGGAGCACTTTAACAATGGTAAATGCACTCTTTCTATCCTTCTACATCTACCCTTCCACAGGCCATATTTTGAGAAGCTTTTACGGCATTATAACATTGTCCAACTTCACCAGAAACCTGAAATTTGACATTGGCTTTTGTCACCAAAATAAATAAACAAACAAACCTGGATCTATAAGCAAGGTTTAAGAAACAAAGCTTGGTGAAATGAAGTCCTAGAATAGAAAAAAGTGTTTTTTCATAATTTTTTGAAGGTTTAACTGATGTAATAACATGTGGACTCCTTAGATGCATGCCTGGTAATTGGTAAGTGCTGAGTTATTTTCTACTAAATATTATTATAAATTTTAAGAAAATACATAGGAAATAAAAGTTGAGGGTTGAAAAAGTCTATGTGATTATGTGCTGTGCTAGTTTTCTCTCACAAAATTTTCTGTCTACAAATGACATAAAGTTTGTATCTCCATTAGAAAAATAACCCTTACACAAACTGAAATCAGAACTTCAAAATGTAAAAATGAAATGACCAAAACATCCTTAAGAGTGTAATCCTAAACTTCAATTCAACAACATTAAATCATAATTATATTTGGTTGGGAAGAAAAGCATCTAAAGATTCCACTAAAATCCAATTATGAACATTTAGGCACTATTATGAGTAGAATACAATTTGAATCACTTGGGATAAAACCTTTGCAATTGTCTTAACCACAGGCAAAACAGCAACTGAAATCTAAAATCAAAATTTAGATGAGTAGCTCTGTACTTCCCACTTAAATGCAGGTAGAACAAATTACATTCTTATAGTCCATAATATTGACAGGAAATGAATATAAGTATATGTAGACATTTTGTCTGGAAGCTTGGAACCAATTTAAGAGCCTAACTACATCCATTCTTTAACCTATCTGATACAGGAATGATAATGCTAATCAACACTGGAAAATAAAATTATTTTCAAAAATACTATTCCTTTTGAACACAACCATAATCATACACTTTTTAAAATGTTGATACTATACCTAAAAAGAAGTGTTTTATAAAACTGCTTTGGAGAATTAAATAGACTTTTACATGGCAAAGATAATTTATACAAAATAATTTATACAAAATTCAATCAAACACTTTCTCCAGTGCTGTATCAGAGCTGATCATATCATGCTTGTTTGTACGTTTCCACTGGTGAGACAAACTCATTTTTTTAGGTAACATATTGTAATTGTTCAGTCTCTCTTACTGACAAAAAAAGATCTGCTTTCTTGAGACAGAGCATGAAAGTTTTAAGTTCAGACACTTCACGTAGTTATCTTACTTATCTGGTCTATTGCAAGAAAGCAGATGTACTTATCTAGCCTCTGAAAAAATCTGAGTGGCTAACCTTAGCTGAAATATCTTCTTTTCCTTCAGATATTTCCAGAGCTCACAACCTCTAGGTTAATCTAACGTTAAATATGCCCTTTAAACTGAAGCCCCTATTCCAAATACATACTAGCCAGTGGAGAGAAAAATGGGATAGTTATTCTCCTTGATTTGAGAATTCTTGCATGTATTAATAAAGTCTGAAATGTTATTAGTCCAGTCTGATTCGACATCATAGTACATTGTTGCCTTGTATTACACTTGTGATCCACCAAAACCTTTAGGCCTTTTTCATAGTAGGCATGTATAAATCAAGACCATGCTTTGACTATGTAACAGGCTTTGTGTCTAAATGTGGTACTTAACATTTCTCTTCTATTCTTTTTAATCAATAATGTTTTTCATGATTTCAAATCATTTAAATCATATAGGAAGTCAATTTTCTCAACTTTCAATTATCCTTTTCCTTTTCAGTTCTGTGCCAAAATTATACTGATAAGGATAAGGATGGTTGTTATATGTTTATTAATGTCTTTGGTAGGAATAGAATGTGTTACAGACTTTTGCAAAGCTTCCAAATTTTACCTATTTAAAGCAACATTTTTATGAATATTTTGTACTTGTCCCTCAGTGTAAATGTGCAAGTATTTCTCTAGAGCATGTAACTAAGACATACATAATGCAAAACTTTACCTTTTCTGCATTTGGAAAAACCAAGCTGCTTTTCAAATATTATATTATACTCCCAAAAGCACTGTATATGTGTTTCATTGGTTTATGTCCTTCCCGACATTTGGTGTTGTCAAACATTTAAATCTTTGCCAATCTGGTGGATGTATAATTGTAACGTATTTACTTTGTTTTGCATTTCCTTGATTTTTGATAATGCTGAGTCCCTTTTCATAGGTATACAGGCCATATGGAAGTCAAAGAGAATGAAAAGAGGCAGCACACTGGTATCAGAGGAAGTGGCTACAATTAATTTGAGATTATTTATTGACTATTGATAATAAAGGATTTCCTCTTAAGGGGCTAGTATTAGATTTTTGCCCATTTATTAATTTGACTATACATCTTTTTTCTTATTAAAATTATGGCCATCTATCTACCTATCAGCTATCTACTGATCCACTGATCTAGAACATCAGTCCATTGTTGACTACATGTGTTGGTTATATGTTAAATGTTAGTTATATGTCAGTACATCTTTTATTTTGGGGTGTGCCTTTTGATAAAGAGAAGTTTACAATTTTACCAAGGACAAATTTAACTATTTATCCTTTATACTTTGTAGTCATTTCTGGAAACTACCTTTCTCCATCTTTGGATATCGGTATAATATTTGCCTAACTCCAATATGCTTGCTCCTATAGTCTTCAAGACTTCCAAAATCTCTCTGTGTGTTTCACATATCATATTTTTCAGTTTCATGAATATCTGGATTCAAAATTTTGGAGCTGAATGGTATTATAGAGACCATTAAATTTAGAGGTTCTCCAAGTATCACTTATGGTTTAAATGCAATGGAAGGATTTAAGGAGATTGTTAAAATATATATTCTCAGATTATCCCACCCACCTAACTAACTCTATTAGAATCTCCAGGTTCCCAGATTTGTGCTCTTGCACACACACACACTCTCTCTCACACACACACACACATTTTTTACGTTTTGATTACTGAATTTTGAGAAATGCTGGGTAACACAAGCTGCTTACCTTAAAAATACAAAAAAAATAAGATCCAAAAAGTGACTTAATCAAGGCCATTCATTTAGTTAATGTCAGGGATTAAACAAAACCTTATGTAAAAAGATATCCTCATAGGTGACTGTTCCTTTGGCTCTCTACTTTCTCCTACTTCTCCATTTCTCTTAATCTAATACACCAACCTTTACTTCCAGTTATTAATTTTAGTGGAGCTCTCCAAAAACTTCATTGTTCTCTTTAATCATAATAATAGAAATATAACAGGCCACAATGCTACCCAGCTGGACTGCATTTCTCAGCCTCCCTTGCAGTCAGCTATGACTATATATTTATGAATGAAATGTGAGCAGAAGTGATGTCTACTGATTTCATGCCTTGTACTTAATACTTTTAGAGTTTCTCTGCATGGTATTGAACCCCTTTCTTCCTGTTAGGGTAGGCAGAACAATTTTAGGTTACCGGGGTTGAAAATGACCAAGAAGCAAAGTTATATTGCTCGTTTCTGGTCCCATATGAAGTGTTAAATGAAAGATAACTGAATTTATATGATTTTACGGTTTATATTTGAGTCTTATTGTAATAGCAATATAGCATTAACCACTCAAATGTTTATAATAAGGCAGATGGTTTTGCCTTTCTTGCAAGAGGATCTCTCCCTGTACCGAACATACAGGCTTACCCTATTTAACTTTAGATAACACAGAGGATGAAGGTGCTTTTAAGAAAAAAGAAAAAGTATATTGAATCTAAAATTAACTGACTCAAAAACAAATGCTTGAATAATTCACATATATATCCAATTTTAACTTGAAATGGTGCTATCATTGCCTGATATCTTTCAGAGAATCATTCAAAATGGAAAAGAGAATACACTTATTTGCAACAGTGGCTTTTTCCCCTTTCTGCTTTTAGATGGTATTTGAACTGATGGGAAATTTAAAACTGTGCCATGGACTCTATCAAATAAGAAGTTGATGACTAGAAAATGTAGTTGTTAAATGTCACATAACTATTTTCTGACAATCTTCATCTTCTGAAGCAAGATTTATAGCCTTGCTTTACTTGTTAAACAATTTAATAGAAAGATTATAAATGTGTTAATCTTAACATAAAGTATTTTAGGTTACTTTACAAAGACTTGAAGAAAGCCTCAAGAACTTTGGTGGCAAAATGCAGCAAGAAGTTATAAAATATGGTAAAATATGTTACTACAAATAGTTTGAAATTTAATGTTTTATTGAAATTTTGCTGATAATCCTTTATGAATTCAAATTAAATAAGGAAGCTTTTTTATGTAAGAAAATAACCTACAGCTGTCATCATATCCTTCCATGAAGCTGTTATTGAAAGGTTACCGATATCTTTCTTCTTTACTTCAATGCATGATCAGTGGAACTACTGAGCTTTCAGTAACATTAAATCAGAACCCACATAAAAATGTTACTCTTTAAAATGCTGATAATTCTCAGTTAAGGTAAAAGGATATGTACAAGGTTATGTATGTAAGAGTTAATACAAATTAAAAAGCCTGCTTCTGGGAAAACTGGACAGGGACATGTAAAAGTATGAGATTAGATCACTCCCTAATACCATACACAAAAATAAGCTCAAAATGGATTAAAGACCTAAATGTAAGGCCAGAAACTATCAAACTCTTAGAGGAAAACATAGAACACTCTATGATATAAATCACAGCAAGATCCTTTTGGACCCACCTCCTAGAGAAATGGAAATAAAAACAAAAATAAATAAATGGGACCTAATGAAACTTCAAAGCTTTTGCACAGCAAAGGAAACCATAAACAAGACCAAAAGACAAACCTCAGAATGGGAGAAAATATTGCAAATGAAGCAACTGACAAAGGATTAATCTCCAAAATTTATAAGCAGCTCATGCAGCTCAATATCAAGAAAACAAACAACCCAATCCAAAAATGGGCAGAAGACCTAGATAGACATTTCTCCACAGAAGATATACAGACTGCCAACAAACACATGAAAGGATGCTCAACATCTTTAATCATTAGAGAAATGCAAATCAAAACTACAATGAGATATCACCTCACACCAGTCAGAATGGCTATGATCAAAAAATCTACAAACAATAAATTCTGGAGAGGGTGTGGAGAAAAGGGAACCCTCTTGCACTGTTGGTGGGAATGTAAATTGATACAGCCACTATGGAGAATAGTACAGAGATTCCTTCAAAAACTAAAAATAGATCTACCATACAACCCAGTAATCCCACTACTGGGCATATACCCTGAGAAAACCATAATTCAAAAAGAGACATGTACCAAAATGTTCATTGCAGCTCTATTCACAATAGCCCAGAGATGGAAACAACCTAAGTGTCCATCATCGGATGAATGGATAAAGAAGATGTGGCACATATATACAATGGAATGTTACTCAACCATAAAAAGAAACGAAACTGAGCTATTTGTAATGAGGTGGATAGACCTAGAGTCTGTCATACAGAGTGAAGTAAGTCAGAAGGAGAAAGACAAATACCATATGCTAACACATATATATGGAATTTAAGGGAAAAAAATGTCATGAAGATCCTAGGGGTAAAACAGGAATAAAGACACAGACCTACTTGAGAATGGACTTGAGGATATGGGGAGGGGGAAGGGTAAGCTGTGACAAAGTGAGAGAGAGGCATGGACATATATACACTACCAAACGTAAGGTAGATAGCTAGTGGGAAGCAGCCGCATAGCACAGGGAGATCAACTCGGTGCTCTGTGACAGCCTGGAGGGGTGGGATAGGGAGGGTGGGAGGGAGGGAGACGCAAGAGGGAAGGGATATGGGAACAGATGTGTATGTGTGGCTGGTTCACTTTGTTGTAAAGCAGAAACTAATTTAAAAAAAAAAAGAACCCTAAATTGTTTCTATTCTATAACTAAAAAAAAAAAAAAAAAAGCCTGCTTCAAGTGACTAATTTGTCCTAAGCTACAGTACATTCTTAGTGTCCAAAGTCCTCAATCTTTTTGAACATCTGAAGTTAAAATTATTGTACATAATCTAAAAATAAGTTGTTTGGAAGTCTCTATTTTCCTGAAAAATACAGGTACGTTCAGAAAAAACAAATCAATACCTCTAAATAGTCTCTGTTTAAAATAAAAAAAATATTTATATTCCTTATTAAAACTATAATCACACTTTATAATGCTATTTTTATTGATTTTATTTAATGTTTTTACCATTACATTTTTAAATTTACAGGTTTGTTTGCTTTTGCGGTATGCGGGCCTTTCACTGTAGTGGTCCCTCCCGTTGCGGAGCACAGGCTCCGGACGCGCAGGCCCAGCTGCCATGGCCCACCGGCCCAGCCGTTCCGCGGCACAGGGGATCCTCCGGACCGGGCCAGGAACCCGCGTCCCCTGCATCGGCAGGCGGACCCCCAACCACTGAGCTACCAGGGAAGCCCCAAAATTTACAAGTTTTTTAAAGTTTTCAATTGAAAATCATTATTGTACTTAATTATATATTTTTTAAAATTTATTTATTTTATTTATTTATTTTTGGCTGCATTGTGTCTTCATTGCTGTGCATGGACTTTCTCTAGTTGCAGCGAGCAGGGGCTACTCTTCGTCGTAGTGTGCAGGCTTCACATTGGGGTTGCTTCTCTTGTTGTGGAGCACGGGCTCTAGGCACACGGGCTTCAGTAGTCATGGCACAAGAGCTCAGTAGTTGTGGTGCATGGGCTTAGTTGCTCTGTGGCATGTGGGATCTTTCTGGACCAGGGCTCGAACACGTGTCCCATGCATTGGCAGGTGGATTCTTAATGACTGCGTCACCAGGGAAGCCATTAATTATATTTTTAATGTATCATTATTAGTATAATGCACCCACAGCTTCAAAAATTATCAACTTATGGACAAACCTATTTCATCTATAACTACATAGCTTTCTCCTTACCTCCTTGTCCACACATTCTGCACTATTTTGAAACAAGTTCCATGTGTCATATAATTTTATCCATAAATATTTCAATATAAATCTCTAAATCCTAAGAACTCATTAATGCATACTATAATATACTTACCATACAATACATTAAAACTGAAAATTTCTTAGCTTTTAACTAACTGATTTATTTGAAAGAATCAAAATAATAATTGAATTTAGGTTTAATTCTTGTTTCTTATTTTATATTTTGGCCTGGCATTCCCAAGATTTGCAATCTCAGAAAATTTCTTTAGAATTCCACAAGACAAGGACTAATTTAAAGTAGTTTTTAAAATAAATTTTATTGTAATATAAAATTAATTCAGAAAATTTTACAAATCAGAAGAGTACAGGTTGATTACTTTTTGCAAATTGGACTCATATATGAAACCACCATTCTGATCAAGAAACACATTACCACATCCTAGAAGCCCCTTATAGCTCTCTCAGTGACATCTCTTCTCATCCCCTAACTTCTAATGCCATGAATATGTAGTCTCTGTATTTGAATTTTAAATTTATCTTCATGGCATCCTACAATATATGCTGTTTTGTGTCTGGTTTATTTCACTCAATACCAGGCTCATGACTTTTAAGTGTATTGTTGTGCACATGAGTAGTTTGTTCAGTCACTTTTCTAAATACAATTACAATGAAAATTTATATTGTAATTTATCTGTTTATCTATTATTCTAATATTTATACTTTTAGTTGTTTCCAGGATTTGGCTAGTATAATATTCCCACTAAGAAAATACATGAATATAAAGTTTGGTCCAAATACTTCCATATTTACATTGACTGTGTTCGTATGAGTGAAAGTGATAGGTCATAGATTACTTGCATTTTCAACTTTAGTAGATATCTCCAAACATTTTCCAAAGTGGGTTATACCAATTTTTATTCCTATCATCAGTATATTGAGAATTCAAATTAATTCTTATTCTTGCCAAAAGATGGTACTATGAGATTATCAGACTTTTTACTTTTACAAAACCTTGAGTGTCTGTACTACTAATTCATTTGGATTTTAATTAAATTCTTCTGTGACTATTAAGAATGAGAAATGTTTCATCTGCTTATTGGCTATTTCAGAATCAACTAGCATCTTGATATTGCTCAGGTTCCATTTTGGCAAGAATATTTCATGCGTAGAGTCATGTATTTCTACAAGGTGGCACATAAAATCTACATATCTCACTTTTTATGATATTAATGGACTTTGATAATCATTGCCTAGATTCATTATTCTATTAGACATTGACATAAGAGCAATATTCAGAATCATTAATACTTCATTTTTAGTGGGAACATTTCTTTAGAGAAACTTAAAACTTCCTCTCATTAATTATTTGGTTTTCATGAGGTACTGTTCATGTAGGAACTGGAGGTTAAAAATGAGTATCTTTGGAAGAATCAACATTGTGAAAATGACTACACTTCCCAAAGCAATCTACAGATTCATTGCAATCCCTATCAAACTACCACTGGCATTTTTCACAGAACTAGAAAAAAAATTTCACCATTTGTATGGAATCACAAAAGACCCTGAATAGCCAAAGCAGTCTTGAGAAAGAAAAATGGACCTGGAGGAATCAGGCTCCCTGACTTCAGACTATACTACAAAACTACAGTAATCAAGACAGTATGGTACTGGCACAAAAACAGAAAGATAGATGAATGGAACAGAATAGAAAGCCCAGAGATAAACCCATGCACATGGTCACCTTATCTTTGATAAAGGAGGCCAAGAATATACAATGGAGAAAAGACAGCCTCTCCAATAAGTGGTGCGGGAAAAACTGGACAGGTACATGTAAAAGTATGAAATTGGAACACTCCCTAACACCATACACAAAAATAAACTCAAAACATATTAAAGACCTAAATGTAAGGCCAAACACTATCAAACTCTTAGAGGAAAACATAGACAGAACACTCTATGACATACATCACAGCAAGATCCTTTTTAACCCAACTCCTAGAGAAATGGAAATAAAAACAAAAATAAACAAATGGGACCTAATGAAACTTAAAAGCTTTTGCACAACAAAGGAAACCACAAACAAGACAAAAAGACAACCCTCAGAATGGGAGGAAATATTTGCAAATGAAGTTACTGACAAAGGATTAATCTCCTTTAATTAATCTCTTTTGGATTAAATTTACAAGCAGATCATGCAGCTCAATATCAAAAAAGCAAACAACCCAATCCAAAAATGGGCAAAAGAACTAAATAGACATTTCTTCAAAGAAGATATACAGATTGCCAACAAACACATGAAAGAATGCTCAATATCATTAATCATTAGAGAAATGCAAGTCAAAACTACAATGAGATATCATCTCACACTGGTCAGAATGGCCATCATCAAAAAATCTGCAAACAGTAAATGCTGGAGAGCGTGTGGAGAAAAGGGAACCCTCTTGCACTGTTGGTGGGAATGTAAAGTGATACAGCCACTATGGAGAACCGTATGGAGGTTCCTTAAAATACTAAAAATAGAAGTACCATACAACCCAGCAATCCCACTACTGAGCATATACCCTGAGAAAACCATAATTCAAAAAGAGGCATGTACCAAAATGTTCATTGCAGCTCTACTTACAATAACCAGGACATGGAAGCAACAGAAGTGTCCATCAACAGATGAATGGATAAAGAAGATGTGGCTCACATATACAATGGAATATTACTCAGCCATAAAAAGAAATGAAATTGAGTTATTTGTAATGAGGTGGATGGACCTAGAGTCTGTCATACAGAGTGAAGTAAGTCAGAAAGAGAAAAGCAAATACCATACGCTGACACATATATATGGAATCTAAAAAAAAAAAAAAAAATGGTCATGAAGAACCTAGGGGCAAGATGGGAATAAAGACACAGACCTACCAGAGAATGGACGTGAGGATATGGGGAAGGGGAAGGGGAAGCTGTGACAAAGTGAGAGAGTGGCATGGACATATATACACTACCAAACGTAAAATAGATAGCCAGTGGGAAGCAGCTGCATAGCACAGGGAGATCAGCTCAGTGCTTTGTGACCACTTGGGAGGGAGGGAGACACAAGAGGGAAGAGATATGGGAACATATGTATATGTATAACTGATTCACTTTGTTATAAAGCAGAAACTAACACACCATTGTAAAGCAGTTACACTCCAATAAAGATGTTAAAAATAAAATGAGTTATCTTTGTTATTTACTAGTTTTCATAATAATAAGATGTTACATTCTCAAAATTTTTTGACCAGGGGGTCTTGAATTCCAGTTTATTTTTCTTTAGCTCCATGCAAGTGAGACTGTTACCTTATTCCATCTTCCACACTACCTTACATGGAGGAACAATTAATGAATTTTGACATATTTGATATACTTCAAATCATTGAAGTTATTTTTATTGATGCTCAAGCATCCTATCTTTGGCTAATACGAGACCTTTCAGGTTAAAATTTAGGCCATTCTGACATGACCCTAAGAGTCCTTGTTATCTGGAACTTTCTACATGACAAGGTATTCCAGACTCATAAAACTCCTGTTCCAAATGTGTGATTAATCACACCCCCTCAAAGAGCCCTGTTTTCCTTTTAGTTACAGATTATATCTGACACTACAACTGTACACTGTGAAGGATTTAGTCATTGTTTCTAGGCCTTTTCACTGGAAACAACTAGGAATGACTATTCTTTTTTTTTTTTTTTTAAAGAGAAAATACATTATGGACTCATACTTACATTTTTAAAACACATTTATATTTCAGCTATTTTACTTACATCATGTGGGGGTTTTCTGTTATGCTGATAATTTTGGATCGCATCAATATTAACATAATTATTTGCATTATCTTAATATAAAGTCACTTGTAATACTTTGTGTGTGTGTACATGTGTGTAACACTATGTTTAAAGTTAATGTGGCAAACTCCCAGGGAGAGAGATCAAGATGGCAGAGTAAGAGGATGTGGAACTCACCTTCCCACACAAACACATCAAAAATACATCTACATGTGGAATAATTCTCACTGAAAACTAACTAGAGACTGACAGAAGGACTCCTGTACAACCAAGGCTGAAAGAAAGATCCACACAGAATTAGTTAGGAAGGTAAGACAAGTAATGAGGTCGGGACCTGGGCCCCTGGGAGAGGACTCAGAGGAGAGGAATTACACAAGCAGGGATCCTCCTTGGGGAGTGAGTGGTTCAAATCACATATTGAGTGCCCAGCTCTGAGGTCCAAAAACTGTAAAGATGAGTCCCCTTGGCTGGCTGAAGGGCTGGTGGGACTAACAGGAAGGCTGTGGGAACCCAGACTCCACTCATGAGGATCACGCACAAGCTTGCTTACTCCCAAAACAGGGTAAAGAGTGGAATGAAACTGAGGGTCATTAGCCAGTTTCCCACAACTGCCCTGGAGTGTACTCCAGTCTGAACTGAGCTCCTGTTCCAGCCCTGCTTGCTTCACGACCCAGCTCCACAATGGGGTGAGGGATGCCATGGCTGAAGTGAGAACTTGGTTGTGAGGCACAAAGGTAGCTCAAACCCAGAGCAGTGTCTGAGCCAGATGGGGTAGCCATTACTGGCACTTACACAGACAGCACGTCAGAAGCAGTCCAGGTCTCTGACTACAGATAAGACAGACCCAGCCCATGCCTGCACCCGCACCAAGCATCCACATCAGCCTCTCTTACTCCAGCACTATTCCCCTCCGGGGTGAGGGTGCCAGTTCTGGGAAGGGGCAAAGCACACACTTAAAGGGAACAGAGAGGGCTCTAACTCAAACTCAGGGCTTCTGCTCCAGAAACATGGAATCTGACCCACCCACCCTAATAGGTCAGTGAGGGCCACTGAGCAGAAGGGAAGTCCTGGCTCACATATGGCTCTGGCCCTAGTCCCCCTATCTCCAGCCAAACTTCCTACCAATGATAGCTGCCAACACAATTTGGGGAAAGATGTGACATGTGTTCATGCCAGATACATCTCTCCCACCACGCCACTGGGCACCCTCAGGTTATACAGAGATGTTCCCACATAAGGACACACCTT
The DNA here is from genome assembly GCF_964165515.1 of Mesoplodon bidens. NCBI lineage: Eukaryota > Metazoa > Chordata > Mammalia > Artiodactyla > Ziphiidae > Mesoplodon > Mesoplodon bidens. The sequence continues at coordinate 69,360,081 of NC_138160.1, forward strand.
CAAGACTGCCACAGGTAACTATTTTACTTAATTGCATAGAGACAGAGAAAGTTAACAAAATGAGAAGACAGAGGAAAATGTAATCAATTAAAAGAGCAAGAGAAAAACTCCTGAAAAAAAAATACTGTAGCAGAATTAAACAATTTACCAGATAAAGAGTTCAAAGCATTAGTAATAAGAATGCTAACTGAATTAGGGAAAACAATAGATGAACACAGTAAGAATTATAACAAAGAACTAGAAAATTTAAAAAAGAACCAGAAATGAAGACTATGGTAACTGAAATAAAAAACACACTAGGAAAAATTAATAGCAGACTAGGTGATACAGAAGAATTCATAAGTGATCTAGAAGGTAGACTAAAAATCATAACAGCAAAAAGAAAACAAATTTTAAAAAACGAGAAAAGCTTAAAGGACTTCTGGACCAGTAAGCATACCAAAATTCACATTATAGGGGTCCCAGAAGGAGAAAAGGGTATGGAAAATATGTATCTTGAAATTTTGGCTGAAAACTTTGCAAACTTGAGTAAGGAAACAGATATCCAAGTACAGGAAGCACAGAAAGTCCCAAACAAGATAAGTCCAAAAGACCCACACCAAGACACAACGTAATTAAAATGGCAAAATGTAAAGATGCAAAGAAATATTTTTAAAGGCAGCAAGAAAAAAATAAAGATAAATATACAAGGGAACCCCCAATAAGGATATCAGCTGATTTTTCTGCAGAAAATTTGCAGGCCAGAAGGGAGTGTCATGAAATATTAAAAGTGCAGAAAGGAAAAAAAAAACCTACAACATAGGACACTACCCAGCCAGGTACAGGATACAAGATTAACATACAGAAATCAACTGTACTTTTTACACTAACAATGAAATATCAGAAAGGGAAAGTTAAAAAAAATCCATTTCAAAATCACATTAAAAAAAAGAATATTTAGGAATAAACCTGAACAAGGAGAACTAGAAAACATTGATAACAAGGAAATTGAAGATGATTCAAAGAAATGCAAAGAGAGCATACACTCTTGGAGAGGAAAAATTAATACTTTGTTAAAATGGCCCTACTACATAAAGCAAGCTACAGATTTAATGTGATCTCTACCAAATTACCCATGACATTTTACACAGAACTAGGAGAAATAATCCTAAAATTTATATGGAACTATAAAAGATCCAGAATTGCCAAAGCAATCCTGAGGTAATAGAACAAAGCTGGAGGCATAATCTTCCAGACATCAGACAACGTTACAAAGCTACTGTAATCAAAACAGCTTGGTATTGGTATTGGCACAAATACAGACATATGGATCAATGGGATAAAAATAAACCCACACCCACACACGTTCAACTAATCCTTGACAAAGGAGGCAAGAATATGCAATGGATAAAAGACAGTCTCTTCAGAAAGTGGTGTTGGGAAAGCTGGATAGCCACATGTAAATCAATGAAGTTAGAACACTTCCTCACACCATACACAAAAATAAACTCAAAATGGCTTAAAGACGTAAATATAAGACTTGATACCATAAAACTCCTAGAAGAGAACATAGGCAAAACTTTCTGACATAAATTTTAGCAGATTTTTCTTAGGTCAGTCTCCCAAGGCAATAGAAATGATAGCAAAAATAAACCAATGGAACCTATTGAAATTTATAAGCTTTTGCACAGCAAAGGAAGCCATAAACAAAATGAAAATACAAGCTACAGACTGGGAGACAATATTTGCAGATGATGTGAACAACAAGGGCTTAATTTCCAAAATATACAAATAGCTCATACAACTCAGTAACAAAAACAAATGAACAAATCAAAAACTGGGCAGAAGATCTAAATAGAGATTTCTCCAAAGAAGACATTCAGATGGTTGATAGGCACATTTTGCTGAACATCACTAATCATTAGAGAAATGCAAATGAAAACTACAATGAGGTACCACCTCACACTGGTCAGATTGGCCATCATCAAAATGTCTACAAATAATACATGCTGGAGAGGGTGTGGAGAAAAGGGAACCCTCCTACACTGCTGGTGGGAATGTAAGTTGGTACATCCACTATGGTAAACAGTATGGAGGTGCCTCAGAAAACTAAAAATAGAATTACCATATGATCCAGCAATCCCACTCCTGGCATAAATCCAGACAAAACTCTAATTCAAAAAGATACATGTACCCCAATGTTCATCGCAGCAGTATTTACAATAGCCAAGACATGGAAGCAACCTAAATGTCTATAGATGGATGGATAAAGAAGATGTGGTTTATATGGTGTGTGTGTATATATATATATACATGCATATATGCAGTGGAATATTACTCAGCCATAAAAAGAATGAAATAATGCCATTTGCAGCAACATGGAGGTACCTACAGATTATCATATTATGTGAAGTAAGTCAGAGACAAGTATCAGATGATTCACTTACATGTGGAACCTAAAATATGTTACAAATGAACTTATTTACAAAACAGGAACAGACTCACAGACATAGAAAACAAACTTATGGTTACCAAAGGGGAAAGGAGGAGGGGAGAAGGGATAATTTAGGAGTTTGGGATTAGCAAATACAAACTACTATATATAAAAAAATAAACAACAAGGCTCTACTGTATAGCATAGGGAACTATATTCAATATCTTGTGATAATCTATAATGGAAAAGAATATGCAAAAAAATATATATATATATATAGCTGAATCACTTTGCTGTATACCAGAAACTAACACATTGTAAATTAACTATAGTGAAATTATTTTTTAATTAAATTAAAAAACAAAGACAAAAAAAAAGAGTTCACATAAACTATCCAGGAATATTCTTAAAAGGCAAAACTTGAACAACACTATACAAAAGTAGAAATTCAAATGTCTAAGAGGTGCATGACAGGACACTCAACTTTACTAGTTATCAGAGAAATTCCAACCAAAACCAAAATATAATACCACTACAGACCCAGAGAATGGATAAAATGAAAAAGACAACACCAAATTCTGGTGAAGATATGCAGCATCTGGAACTCATACACTGTTCATATGTAAAATGGCACAACCTCTCTGGAAAACTATCTTCCCAATATATATTAATGCTAAACATACATATGCCTCATGACTTAGCCATTATACTCCTAGTTATATATCCATCAGAAATGTATATGAATATCTACCAAAAGAAGTGCACATGATTTTAATAGATAAAAACTGGAACCACCAAAATGCCCAAAAATGTTGACATAATTATCAATCGTAGAACTGACAATTTGCCACATAGTAATTGTAGTTTATTCATACAAAGGAGTACTATTCAGCCACAAGAATGAATCAATTTTTCCTACACATAAATACTTGGATGCTTCTCACAAACAATATATGAAGCAAACAAAGCAATTCACAAGACATGATTCTACATATTTACTATAAAAGAAACAGAACTGTGTTTATATTTATTAAGTTATTTTCAAAATTATTATTGTTTTTCTTTCTCTGTATATACATATTGTCCCATCAGACAATTTTAAAGTGGTTAGTTATAGTAGTTTTATTCTTGATGATAGTTTAAAATTACTCTTTAGTTTTTTATGTATTTAGTTTTAGTTTTTAATAAAAAGATTGTATCAAACTTTACAAAAACTACAAAGTTAGCATACTTACCCACATCACATTGGATTCTATTTATAACACCCTTCCCTACACCTCCCTCACACCCCATATACTCATGCACACACACAGTATTTGGGAAATATGCTACATCAAACAAAATCAATAATTCTAAACAAATATGTTGCAACAAAACAAATTTGTTACTACATTTTTAATTCCTTGTGAATTTATTTCTGATCACTCAGTACATAATTCTTACAGCTTTTATAGTAAAAGAGTATAAATCCTTTATACCTTTCTTCTCTAGTTATAAAATAGTGAACATTAAAACTTACATAAAACAGGCTATAATAATGTTTTATTATGTTGAATATATGTATGAGGTTAAAGAAATTGCAAAATCAAGGTCAATGCAGTTATCTTTACTTTTAATATCTGAGGACATTAAATTTCTTTGAGTGTGAAAATTATTTTAAAGATTTATATTTTCATCATTAATCATTAGACATTGCTAAATCAAAGGAAAATATTCTCCAAGTACTAAAGATATTCCTTAAATCAATGTAACATGTTGTATACACATTTATGTATGCATGTGTATGAGTGTGTGTATATACTTACGTAAGACATATGGGTGATTTTGTGCAATCAGAATTGGGTTAAACAAATTCTTCCCATTCTTCAATCACCAATTATATAAACTGAAAAAGTTTTGCTTGTTTTGAACTTGATACACGTGGAATCAAAATACATATGCTCTTTTGCGTTTAGTTGTGTGTTTGCTTAAAACTTTGTGAGAAATCATCAATGTTTTTCTTTTGTAACAATACTTATTTTAGCTTTCTTGAAGTATAGTTTTCCTTGTATAAATATGCTGCAACTTATTTATTAATTCCCAAATATGATCCTGCTGTTTTGCAATTCTTTTCTCTTATAAATTTACCATGAACATTTACCCTGAAAGGTACTAACTTAACATCATCCTATTTTACTGTTACGATCTATTTCAATGATTGATGTTCTGGTCTATTTCTTTTCTTTGTTTGTTTTCAGTGTTTGTTTGTGGGGTGTTTTTTGTACTTATTTATTTATTTATTCATTTATATATTTTAAGCTCTCACACTAAGTTACTGCAAACTGGCAAACACTGACAAACTATTTCTTCCACAATAACCATACATTCCCAGACATTACAAGTATATGGCTGCACTAACATTAATACTCACCACCATTGTACCAATTACATATTAAAATAAGGTATCAAGTATTCAAATATGAAGACAGTTCAAAGGAATATAAAATATTAAAGATTTGTTGAATTTATTAGCAGAAATCCACTTTTTTTACAAGAAAGATTTAGAAGAAAAAAATCACAATTCACACCAAAATATTTGATAAATAACATACACTAAGTATGGGGAAAAATAAAAGATTTTGAGAAATTTAACAATTACTATTTTATCTATCACACAGCATTTCTATCTTTTAAAGACTACTTACTAGATCAAAAGACATTCTATGCATAAGACAAAGGTAACATTTTACTCAAAGTGTTTATTCACCTCCACCCATACTTTTTTTTTAATGCCCTCTCTGTTAAATTGTGCCCCAAAGTGCAAATATTAAGGCTTTTTTTCTTCTGGAGACATTAAAGGCATGTGCTCTGTACAATGTGGATTTGCCATAAACTTTCAAACAGGTGTTTGTTGGTTTTTTTTAACAACACAAAATGAGATCTATAGAAAGACATTATGTAATCAGTATGGGACTTGATAACAATCCAACAAAGCAATGGTTGCACAAACCTGATATATACTGGAATAAATGTGGTAAATGTAAACAAAAAGTGAGCAAATCAATAGATGCTACTTTCAATGTCTGAAATGAGATCTAGAGTGTTGTTCACAGTTGTTAGGATGTTAATTGTACACAATACTAAAAATACACAAGTACTGTGCTTCCTATTTTGTCACCTAATCTCTCTAAAGTTCTTATATATTCATAAGAGTCTGGCATGGGAATAGAACTGAGGAAGATTTTTCAATTCAGTACTCAATTCATTTTTAAAGAAGGTCAACTGATACATATGATAACCACATTTCAAAAGCTAAAGGACAAGAACTTTATGTTAAATGTCCAAGTCATAGTTGATAGTAACCCAAACCTACTATTATGTCACTGACACATAGTAAGTACTAAATAATTATATGCTGCATGAATAATAACACACATATACCCTTCTTAGAACCTAGTTAGGAATAGAGAAGGAAGCAGGAATTAGGCTTTAGAAATGAAGCAAAGCTATTGAGTTGTCACAGGAGAAAAATCAAAATAACCTGGAATTAAATAAATAAATAAATAAAAAGACTGGTATAAGCTCAGAGTAAAACTGACCAGGATAATGATCATATCCTGACAGTACCTACCACTGCTAGACATTGCTCCCAGATAATCACTTTCATGCTACTCCCTCTTTGTCTCTCATCCATTAGGATCGTTTGGATTTATCAACAAAAAGTTTATTTATGACTTCATCAACAGAGGCTTACTATTTTCCTTTATACATTCTGCCATCCTTCTCTGGAATTTCAGTACACATGTAGATGGTTTATCCAGTCAAGCCATGTTTTTTTTTTTTTTTTTTTGCGGTACGCGGGCCTCTCACTGTTGTGGCCTCTCCCATTGCGGAGCACAGGCTCCAGACGCGCAGGCTCAGCGGCCATGGCTCACGGGCCCAGCCGCTCCGCGGCATGTGGGATCCTCCCGGAGCGGGGCACGAACCTGTGTCCCCTGCATCGGCAGGCGGACTCTCAACCACTGCACCACCGGGGAAGCCCCAAGCCATGTTTTTTGACCTACTCATTTGCCCCTTCTTTCAGTATCCCACTCACATGGGCACATGCTATACCTTTTCTTTTACCTTTTAAATCTCAAATCAATTATTTCATTATCTTACAACCATCTTCTGCATTTCCTCCTCCTGTCCTAGACTGTGAACTCCAAAACTTCTTCACCAAAGTTAGATTTCCTATTCACTGACTCCACCATTTTCCTCTGTACCCACCAACTTTCCTCATGTCTTCATTGTTCCATTGACAACTATAATTTCCTATCATATTCATATTCATATACTCAGTTCTGTGGAAATACTTCTAGCTCTACTGGATGTCTGGAAACATTTTAATACTGGTTAAACCTGACTATGTCCTCTTTTGGCCTGAGTGCAAGAACTCATGGAAGAAAGTAAAAAACAACAACAATAACAATAACTCAGACTGTTTTACTCTAAGATAATGACTTCAAACATCAGTTCAGCACTCAAAACTGCCTGGATACTATAGGACTTAACTTTTCCTTCCCCTGAGACAATTATTTCTTACCTTCACATCTTGCTTTATACCTCTACCACTTCCATCATCACTTTAATTTGATAGCTTTACCTCATATTTACTGAGAATATTAAAAAACAGATAGAAACTTCCTCCTTTCCCTTTACCAATTTATAAATTGCCTGCATTACTACCCATATTCTTTGTCTTTTCCCTAGTGACAATTGAATAAATGTTCCTGAGTCAATCAAAGTTCAAATCTGTAACACTGTTGGAATCTTACACCACCTTGAATATTTGAGACTAAGCTCTTACAATTATTCACCTTTTCCCCTTTTGCATCATATCTCCCTCTCTCCTAGATTATACTCATCAATATAAAACCATACTATAGGAACACCCATAATTTACAATAAGAACAAAATCTAAACCCTTCTGAGATCCACTGCTCCATGAAGCCAATGCTCTGTTTTGATATTTTTAATATCAATGGCAAAACTTCGTACAAGTTCTAAAACTGATATTTGTACTTCCTTCAGTAACCATTTACTCTAGAACCCAACATAATCTCAATACCATTCTCAGCTCCATCATCAAAACTGTTAGATTATGGTCTTCAACAATCCTTTTTGTAGCTACAGCCCCTAGCCACCTTTTTCCCCTCATTTCACTTGAAGTTTTGGTAGGTGTTCTTCCATTACCCCTTGAAATGCATCAATTCTCAAATCTGAGAAACAACCCTCTCCTTATCTGGCTTGTAATTTAGAGTCTGCTTCTTCTCAGTCCTCTTTATTGATTAAATCTTCTCCATCTATTCTCTAAATACTGGGTATAGGATCATCTTCTCTCACTCCTTAGCTGTCTAAGTCATTTCATGAAGGCTTATAAAATATATATATATATATATATATATAATTTAGCCCCATATTTCTGAAATATGAGACTAAGTTAGATTTTTTAACATACTCCAAACATAAATTTTAGAGTATGTTACAATCATGACTTTTTAACATAACTCTAAAATTCTATATTAAATCACTTTTTTAAACATTTACTTAGAGATGTCTAACAGAAATATCAAAATGTTATACACTTCCCTCTACACACTACTTTAGCATTATTCCACAAATGTTGATATGCTGTGATTTTTCCTTCTATTTATTTAAAAATATTTTTTTAGCCCACAACTAATACCATACTCAATGGTGAAAATATGAAAGTTTTTCTTCTAAGATAAGGAACAAGACAAGGATGCCCACTCTGCCATTTTTATTCAACACAGTATCAGAAGACCTAGACAGAGCAATTAAGCCAGAAAAGGAAATTAAAGGTATCCAAATTGGAAAGGAAGTAAACCTGTCACTAATTTCAGATGACATGATATTATATATAGAAAACTCTAAATACTCCGCCAAAAAAAAACTGTTAGAACTAATAAGTGAATTCAGTAAAGTTGAAAAAGGAAGATTAAAATCTTGAACTACTTTACTTGTCTATTTCTCCTTGAAGTTCTGTTTTTTTATCTTATTAGATCCATAAACATTTAAGATCATTAGATCTTCTTGATGAATTGACCCTTTTTATCATTATGAAATAAGCTTCATATTTCCTAGCAATATTCTTTTCTCTGATATTGACTTTATATTAGAAAAGCCATTACAACATTCTTTTTATTTAGAATTGAACTGTATAGTTTTTAACATTTTTTTGTGTTAAACTATTTCACCTTTTATATTTAAAATGGAAATCTTATAGGTAGCATCTAGTTGTTTTTTAAATAAAATCTGGCAATCTCTTTCTATTGAAGTGTAGACCTTTTACACTGAAAATGATTATTGATACACTTTGGTTTAAGTCTACCATGTTGCTACTCATTTTCTCTGTCTCATCTTTCTTTTCCCTTTGTTAATTTTTACCTTTTTTTGAGTAAATTGAAAAATTTTAACATTCTGTCCATACTGCCATTTGGTGTCATTTTTCTTCTGCTTGATAGATTTCTTGTTAACATTTCTTATAGAGTGAGTATGCTGGTGATGAATCCTCTAAACTTTTATGTGTCTGCAAAGTCTTTATTTAACCTTCATTTTTGAAAGATATTTTTGCTTGGTAGAGATTTTTATAACATTCTTTTGTATTTTTTTTTTCTTTTTACTTCTTTAAAGAAGTCACTCACCAGAATTTTCTGGTTTGGATGGTTTCTGCCCAAGAAAAGTACCGCCATCCTTATCTTTGTTTTTCTGTAATGTCTTTTTTTTAAGCTGATTTTAAGATTTTTCTCTCTGTTATTGATTTTAAGTAATCTGATTTGCCCTGATGGTCATTTATTCATGTTTCTTGCAGTTAGGGTCTGTTAAACTGCTTGTATCTGTAGATTTGTGGATTTTATCAAATATGCTAAATGTGAAAATATTATTCCTTCAAATAGTTTTTTAACCCCCTACTTTGAGGACACCAATAACATTGTTTGAGGTTGTCTCACACCTCACTTATGCTCCATTCTTTTATTTTCCAGCCATTTTTCTCTTGTGTTTTCCCTTTGAGTAATTTCCATTTCTATAACTTCATTCTCACTACTCTTTTTATTGGAAATATCTAATCTGCTGCTTATGTCATCTGTGGTACTTAACATCTCAGACGTAATTTTCTTCCTTAAAAGTCAGATTTATACCTTTTTTAATATCTTGCATGTTCACACTTAAAATCTTCATTATTTCCTTTTTGTACATGTGCAGTACAGTTATAATAACTGTTTTAATGTCCTAGTAACTAATTCTATCATCTGTATTATTTGAGTCAGTTTTAATTGATTGATTTTACTCCTCATGATAAGTTGTATTTTCCTGCTTCTATTAAAATTGATAGGTATGATGTCAAACATTGTGAATTTTACTTTTTTATGGTCTGGATATTTTTTATTACTATTCATATTCTTGAATTTTCTTCCTAGAAGTATTTAAGTTACTTGTAGTTTGATTATTTTGGTTCTTTTAGGTTTTATTAAATAGGACCAGAGTAACATTTGACCTAGGGTTAGTTTTGTCCCACTACTAATACAAAACCCTACTTTGCATGTCTAGTGAACTGTGGAGTCTTCAACTCTCACTGGTAGCATTATAATTTATTTCAGGCCTGATGTAAATTCCTGTCCCTCCCGTCACCTCTAACCCTTTTAGGTGTCTCCTTCTCTGGCCTCAAATAGTTTCTATCTCCATGCTGCTCCCTCCTTTCTAATGCTCTGCCTTGAAAACTCTACCCTTAGGCTCTCCAGACCCTCACCTTCATCTCCTCAAATCACGGCATTTGTCAGCCTTTCACAGGGTTCTCCATCCTCATACAGTATTCTTGAAAATCTCCCAGTAGAAAGCTGTGACACTAGAAGACTTACACACTTTGTTCCCTCTCAAAGACTACTCACTTTTATTGTGCAATGTCCACTGTCTTGCACACTTTGTTTAGTCTTTTATTATCTCTGGGTGGAAGGAGATATTCAGACCCTATTCTCCATCTTTGTCAAGAACAGAAGTCCCAGTCTGAGTTTACCTTAATGCTGAATCAGATGAATCTGAGACACAGGGAGAAAGGTCTGGCTTTGCTAGGGATATAAGGATCTGAGAAGAGCTCATCTAGGCCTGAGGCTTCACTGGCCTCAGGATAAGGAAAGCAATTTGACCCAGAAGAGACTGCCTAAACCTTTAAATTGGTAGTGCACAAATTGGTTGTGTACTTATAAATCTTGTCACAGATGGGGATTAGAACATACACTGAATGTAATATTGTGCTAAAATATATTTCAGAGGGAGCAAATAGAACAAATAGAAAAATATTTCAAAAATGATACTTTTCCTTTACCAAACAGGAAAATTATAGTAGTAAATATAGTTGCCTTTGAAAAGTGGCTAAAAGAAGTTCCATAAGATAACTTCTCTTTGAAAACTGTCTTCAGGGTGCTGAGTTTTTTTTTCAGGGTGCTGGTTTTATTACTGATGATATAGTATGCTTTAAAGAAAAGAAACAATTTAAGGAAAAAACAAACAAACACGTTCTTCTCATCTGGGTTAATCTAGTGTGACCATAGGTCAACTAATATTTGAGAGGTGATAAAGTAAATAGATGGTCTCAACAATGTGACATTTCCCGTCATATCATGTTATATCAACCACTGACTCAAAAGGACACTTTACATTATTGTTGAGGAATTTTTTCTCCAGGTTTTGTGGCTCAGTGGGTTAGGCCCAGGACCTCATCACCAAGCTGGGCACCTTTGGGCCTTGTGAGGAAATCTTTTGTTGCTTTAGGAGCAGGAAGCCACTGAGGTTCTGCAAACTTTCTGAAGTAGCAAAGAATCTATATAGATCTGCTTTATCTTTGCTCTGCTTAACAGAGAACCTGGATATTCTGAGGCCTGTTCTTAAGTTATTACAGTTGTGCCTATGGCAGGTACTTTCTTCAATGTTTTATAGACAGGTGTTTTAATAATAGTTTAGTAAAACAACAAAGCCAAAAATGCGTTTTGATAATTTTGAATTGAACTATAAAATATAAAATGTATTTCTATGATTTTCTCTGCTTCCAGTTTGAAGCTTTGTTTTCCAAAATTATTTCCTATATAAAATTTTGCACAAAAAACTTGATGCTATGCCAAAAAATATTAAATAACTATTATTAAAATATAAAATAGTCTGCTGCCACATGACTAAAAAGTCAGGATAATACTTCTTAAGTAAGGTATGATCAAAATGCCTTCAGCAGAAAAGTGACTTATTTCCCTAACACTGGCATTTTAAAGCCTAATGTGACATTTTAGGAAGAAATAATTATGTTAAAATTTGATATTTTTGTTCATTGTAGTTTTTGATAACTTTTCTCCCAAAGTAGCTAAATACTTGAGTTTAATATTCACAATACCTATGTTTTTCACAGTCAGAGCAGGTATTGTGGTATATCACTAAATCTTAATAGTTGATCAATAGTTTGGTTCACTAAAATGTAAATGGCATTTGGTCATTAACACGTATATTTTGTTGTCAAATCATAAATCACTAGTGCCACATAGAGTATGCTAATAAGCTTAAGAGTTCAAGTATAATTTTACAGAAGAATGTGCTCAGAAAAAGCTATAGAAGCCATGTTTCCCTTATTTTTATGTAATTGTCTCCTTTGGTTCTATTTTTATAAATTTTATAACCTATCCTTGTTCACTCTTAAGCAACTGGAGGTTTGATATTTTCAATATTACCTAAGGAATCTTCTAAAAGATATTAATCTTTAGCCTTCTTTATCTCATTTTTAATAAGACCTCATAAACCACATATTTATAACAATACATCATCACTACTTTTCTATCATTCTAACACAATTCAGTTTGGATGCATGTATACTGCATTGCTTTCTCCCCTAAAAACTCACTTAATACAACTCATTTAATAACTTGTTCATTCATTCACTTACCTGTTAATTTATCAAACATTTACATTGTGTATCTACTCTCCTTTTTCCTAGACCTTATTACTAAAACTGAAGTTTAACAAAATAATTGAAATTTTATATTTCTTTAAACATTAATCATTTATTTCCAGAAATATATTACCTTTTTTTTGTAGAAATATATCCTAAAATACAGTTTAATTCACAATGAGGACATAGAAAAGATACTTGAGTACAGGTTAAAATATATTTTTTAAGAATCAGCACCCAATCAAAATTTCTGAGATTCTAATCTAAGAGGGAACCAATATTCTTAAGTCTTACACTTCTCTCCATCAAGAATAAGTCATACTGAAATAGACCTGAACAGAGACCTTCAGGTAGCAAAATTTATCTTAGTTGAATGGACTATCCAAACAAATCTTTAAAAACAGCTAATATTTATTGACCATTAAAATGACAGGCATTGTGCACAAGTATTTTCTTTGTTTGTTTTCTTTATTTTTACCTTTAAAAAAGTTTCTTGACCTAAGCACTACTCTTAACCATAATTTTGCAAAAAAGGAGAACAAGACTCAAAACAGTTAAGAAGCTTTCCTATGTAGGGGGGATTCTGGGAGGACTCATGACAAGGAGTACTTTCCAGAACTTCTGCTGTCAGTGCCCCTGTCTTCACAGTGAGCCACAGCCACAATCCACCTCTTCAGGAAATGCTCCAACACTAGCAGCCATGTGGCTAACAGGGTCTTGGTGCTCTGGCCAAGTGTCAGGCCTGTGCCTCTGAGGTGGGAGAGCCGAGTTCAGAACATTGGTCTACCAGACACCTCCCGGCTCCATGTAATATCAAACTGTGAAAGCTCTCCCAGAGATCTCCACCTCAAAGCTAAGACCCAGCTCTACTCAACGACCAGCAAGCTACAGTGCTGGATACCCTATGCCAAACAACTAACAAAAGAGGAACACAACTACACCCATTAGCAGAGAGGCTGCCTAAAATTATAATAAGGTAACAGACACCCCAAAACACACCACCGGATGCAGTCCTGCCCAACAGAAAGACAAGATCCAGCCTCATCCATCAGAACACAGGCACTAGTCCCCTCCACCAAGAAGCCTACAAACACACTGAACCAACCTTACCCACTGGGGGCAGACACCAAAAACAACAGGAACTATGAACCTGCAGCCGGAGGGAAGGAGACCCCAAACAAAGTAAGTTAAGCAAAATGAGAAGACAGAGAAACACACAGCAGATAAAGGAGCAAGATAAAAACCCACCAGACCAAACAAATGAAGAGGAAATAGGCAGTCTACCTGAAAAAGAATTCAGAGTAATGATAGTAAAAATGATCCAAAATTTTGGAAACAGAATGGAGAAAATACAAGAAATATTTAACAAGGACCTAGAAGAATTAAAGGGCAAACAAACAGTGATGAACAACACAATAAATGAAATTAAAAATTCTCTACAAGGAATCAATAGCAGAAGAGCTGAGGCAGAAGAATGGACAAGTGACCTGGAAGATAAAATAGTAGATATAACTGCTGTAAAGCAGAATAAAGAAAAAAGAATGAAAACAATTGAGGACAATCTCAGAGACCTCTGGGAAAACATAAAATGCACCAACATTCGAATTATAGGGGTCACAGAGGAAGAAGAGGAAAAAGTAAGGGACTGAGAAAATATTTGAAGAGATTATAGTTGAAAACTTCCCTAATACAGGAAAGGAAATACTTAATCAAGTTCAGGAAGCACAGAAAGTCCCATACAGGATAAAACCAAGGAGAAACATGCCAAGGCAAATATTAATCAAACTATCAAAAATTAAATACAAAGAAAAAATATTAAAAACAGCACGGGAAAAACAACAAATAACATACAAGGGAATCCCGATAAGGTTAACAGCTGATCTTTCAGCAGAAATTCTGCAAGCCAGAAGGGAGTGGCAGGACATATTTAAAGTAATGAAAGGGAAAAAAATACAACCAAGATTACTCTACTCAGCAAGGATCTCATTCAGATTTGACAGAGAAATTTAAAACTTTACAGACAAGCAAAAGCTAAGAGAATTCAGCACCACCAAACCAGCCATACAACAAATGCTAAAGGAGCTTCTCTAGGCAGGAAACATGAAAGAAGGAAAAAAACTACAATAACAAACCCAAAACAAATAAGAAAATGGTAACAGGAACATACATATCGATAATAACCTTAAATGTAAATGGATTAAATGCTCCAACCAAAACACACAGATTGCCTGAATGGACACTTAAAACAAGACCCATATATATACTGTCTACAAGAGACCCGCTTCAGACCTAGGGACACATATAGACTGAAAGTGAGGGGATGGAAAAAGATATTCCATGTAAATGGAAATCAAAAGAAAGCTGCAGTAGCAGTTCTCATATCAGACAAAATAGACTTTAAAATAAACACTATTACAAGAGACAAAGAAAGACACTACATAATGATCAAGGGATCAATCCAAGAAGAAGAGATAACAATTGTAAATATTTATGCACCCAACAAAGCAGCACCTCAATACATAAGGCAAATCCAAACAGCCATAAAAGGAGAAAGTGACAGTAACACAATCATAGTAGGGGACTTTAACACCCCACTTTCACCAATGGACAGATCATCCAAAATGAAAATAAATAAGGAAACACAAGCTTTAAATGATACATTAAACAAGATGGACTTAATTGATATCTACAGGACATTCCATCCAAAAACAACAGAATACACATTTTTCTCAAGTGCTCATGGAACATTCTCCAGGATAGATCATCTCTTGGGTCATAAATCAAGCCTTGGTAAATTTAAGAAAATTGAAATTGTATCAAGTATCTTTTCTGACCACAGTGCTATGAGACTAGATATCAATTACAGGAAAAAATCTGTAAAAAATACAAACACATGGAGGCTAAACAATATACTATTTAATAACCAAGAGATCACTGAAGAAATCAAAGAGGAAATAAATGACCTAGAAACAAATGACAATGAAAACACAACGACCCAAAACCTAGGGGATGCAGCAAAAGCAGTTCTAAGAGGGAAGTTTCTAGCAATATAATCTTACCTCAAGAAACAAGAAACATATCAAATAAACAACCTTACCTTACACTGAAAGCAATTAGAGAAAGAAAAACAAAAAAACCCAAAGTTAGCAGAAGGAAAGAAATCATACAGATCAGGTCAGAAATAAACAAAAAAGAAATGAAGAAAACAATAGCAAAGAACAACAAAACTAAAAGCTGTTTCTTTGAGAAGATAAGCAAAATTGACAAACCATTAGCCAGACTCATCAAGAGAAAAAGGGAGAAGACTCAAATCAATAGAATTAGGAATGAAAAAGAAGTAACAACTGACACTGTGAAATAAAAAAGATGACAAGAGATTACTACAAGCAAATATATGCCAATAAAATGGACAACCTGGAAGAAATGGACAAATTCTTAGGAAAGCACAACCTTCCGAGACTGAACCAGGAAGAAATAGAAAATATAAACAGATCAATTGCAAGCACTGAAATTGAGACTGTGATTAAAAATCTTCCAACAAACAAAAGCCAAGGACCAGATGGCTTCACAGGCGAATTCTATCAAACATTTGAAGAAGAGCTAACACCTATCCTTCTCAAACTCTTACAAAATATAGCAGAGGGAGGAACACAGCCAAACTCATTCTACAAGGCCACCATCACCCTGATACCAAAACCAGATAAAGATGTCACAAAGAAAGAAAACTACAGGCCAATATCACTGATGAACATAGATGCAAATATCCTCAACAAAATACTAGCAAACAGAATCCAACAGAACATTAAAAGGATCACACACCATGATCAAGTGGGGTTTATCCCAGGAATACAAGGATTCTTCAATATATGCAAATCAATCAATGTGATACCCCATATTAACAAAGTGAAGGGTAAAAACCATATGATCATCTCAATAGATGGAGAAAAAGCTTTTGAGGAAATTCAACACCCATTTATGATAAAACCCTCCAGAAAGTAGGCAGAGAGGGAACTTACCTCAACATAATAAAGACCAAATATGACAAACCCACAGCCAACATCATTCTCAATGTTGAAAAACTGAAACCATTTCCACTAAGATCAGGAATAAGACAAGGTTGCTCATTCTCACCACTATTATTCAACATAGTTTTGGAAGTTTTAGCCACAGCAATCAGAGAATAAAAAGAAATAAAAGGAATCTAAATTGAAAGGAATAAGTAAAACTGTCACTGTTTGCAGATGACATGATACCACACATAGAGAATCCTAAAGACGCTACCAGAAAACTCTCAGAGTTAATCAATGAATTTGGTAAAGTAGCATGACACAAAATTAATGCACAGAAATCTCTTGCATTCCTATTCACGAATGATGAAAAACTGAAAGAGAAATTAAGAAAACACTCCCATTTACCATTGAAACAAACAAACAAAAAATACCTAGGAATAAACCTACCTAAGGAAACAAAAGACCTGTATGCAGAAAACTCTAAGACACTGATGAAAGAAAGTAAAGATGATAGAAACAGATGCAGAGATGTACCATGTTCTTGGATTGGAAGAATCAACATTGTGAAAATGACTCTCCTGCCCAAAGCAATCTACAGATTCAATGCAATCCCTATCAAACTACCAATGGCATTTTTCACAGAACTAGAACAAAAAATTTCACGATCTGTATGGAAACTCAAAAGACTCCTAATAGCCAAAGCAATCTTGAGAAAGAAAAATGGAGCTGGAGGAATCAGGCTCCCAGACTTCAGACTATACTACAAAATTACAGTAATCAAGACAGTATGGTACTGGCACAAAAACAGAAATAGAGATCAATGGAACAGGATAGAAATCCCAGAGATAAACCCATGCACATATGGTCACCTTATTTTTGATAAAGGAGGCAAGAATATACAATGGAGAAAAGGCAGCCTCTTCAATAAGTGATGCTGGGAAAACTGGACAGCTACATATAAAAGAATGAAATTCGAACACTCCCTAACACCATACACAAAAATAAACTCAAAATGGATTAAAGACCTAAATGTAAGGCCAGACACTAATCAAACTCTTAGAGGAAAACATAGGCAGAACACTTTATGATATAAATCACGACAAGATTCTTTTAGACCCACCTCCTAGAGAAATGGAAATAAAAACAAAAATAAACAAATGGGACCTAATGAAGCAAAAGCTTTTGCCCAGCAAAGGAAACCATAATCAAGACGAAAAGACCACCCTCAGAATGGGAGAAAATATTTGCAAATGAAGCAACTGACGAAGGATTAATCTACAAAATTCACAAGCAGCTTATGCAGCTCAGTATCAAAAAAACAAACAACCCAATCCAAAAATGGGCAGAAGACCTAAATAGACATTTCTCCAAAGAAGATATATAGATTGCCAAGAAACACAGGAAAGGATGCTCAACATCACTAATCATTAGAGAAATGCAAATCAAAACTACAGTGAGGTATCACCTCACACCATTCATAATGGCCATCATCAAAAAATCTGCAAACAATAAATGCGGAGAGGGTGGGGAGAAAAGGGAACCCTCTTGCGCTGTTGGTGGGAATGTAAATTGATACAGCTACTATGGAGAACAGTATGGAGGTTCCTTAAAAAACTAAAAATAGAACTACCATATGACCCAGTAATCCCACTATTGGGCATATACCCTGAGAATACCATAACTCAAAAAAAGTCATGTACCACAATGTTCACTGCAGCTCTATTTACAATAGCCAGCACATTGAAGCAACCTAAGTGTCCATCGACAGATGAATAGATAAAGATGTGGCACATATATACAGTGGAATATTACTCAGCCATAAAAAGAAAGAAAACTGCGTTATTTGTAGTGAGGTGGATGGACCTAGAGTCTGTCATACAGAGTAAAGTAAGTCAGAAAGAGAAAAACAAATACCTTATGCAAACACATATATATGGAATCTAAATAAAGAAAAAAAAAAGGTTCTGAAGAACCTTGGGGCAGGACATGAATAAAGATGCAGGAGTAGAGAATAGACTTGGGGACACAGGGAGGGGGAATGGCAAGCTGGGATGAGGTGAGAGAGTGGCATGGACCTATTATACTACCAAATGTAAATTAGATAGCTAGTGGGAAGCAGCCGCATAGCACAGGGAGATCAGCTTGGTGCTTTGTGACTGCCTAGAGGGGTGGGATAGGGAGGGTGGGAGGGAGACACAAGAGGGAGGAGGTATGGGGATATATGTATATGTATAGCCGATTCACTTTGTTATAAAGCAGAAACTAACACACCACTGTAAAGCAATTATACTCCAATAAAGATGTTAAAAAAAAAGAAAACAGAGGCCTTCGGCTAGCAATATTTATCTTAGTTGAATGGACTATCCAAACAAATCTTTGAAAACAGCTAATATTCATTGACCATTAACTATGCCAGGGATTGTGCACAAGTTTTTTGTTTGTATGTTTTATTTTTTTATCTTTAAAATAGTTTCTTGAGCTAAGCACTACTCTTAACCATAATTTTGCACAAAAGGAGACCAAGACTCAAAACAGTTAAGAAGGTTTCCTGTGTACACACATGAAATGCTGAGATTTGAACACAGGTCATTTCACACTACAGACTGCGATTCTCTTCACTTATGAACTTGCTCCTTATTTCTAGTCCTCTTGTTTTATGCTCATATTAATGGTATAATTTCTCTTACATCGTCAATTACTGTTGCCCAATTCCTTTTGCTTCTCAGGATTATTAAACTAACCAGATCAATTGGAATTCAGGCAGTTCAGGGCTTGTCTTCTAAACTCAGATGGAAATTCAGTGTGTGTAACAGTACAGCAGAATTTTTTGTAAAAGTAGATTCTTGAAGAAATAAATTTTAAAGCTTTTCATAGATATTCCAGAAAAGAAAGCTTGGCTCCTAACAGACTAGGCATTAAATTAGATCACAGATCTATTTTGACCAACAGTAAGGTATGGCTCAAACAACTAACAATTTTTAGTTAAGATGCTTGCTTGTCTTCACAAAATACTAGAGTACAGAGCCTTCTTTTTCCTCCTCTTTAGGAGTACACCAATTTGCCCATATGAATTGTGGCAGAAGTTTAAATGTTGTCCCTTTACATACCCTCATGAGGTCAAGAACCCTCTCTATATATCTAGTCCCAGAAGAACCTTAGTTATTAATAATTTCCTGAACTAATTATAAAATCAACACTGCTATTAACCCCAGGTTATATAACTGTTAGTGTTCTTTGATGTTTATCTAGAAAATATTTTCATTTTTATCCTAATTAAATATATTATCTCCACTCTAGAGTCTTCTTTATTAAGTTCCTTTAATAGGTTTTCTTCTTTCTGTTTCCTTAAACCTTTTATCTTCAGAAAACTTCATGATATAATGGCCATCACATTCTAAATATTTAAGAAAAAGAAACAAATTGCATCGCTCAAGACAAAGAGAATTTAAAAGTTTGGACTGATTATGCCTATTTTTCTTTTTCCAGTGGCAAATATATTAACTATCTACATTTCTTTTGAGTACTTAATTTTTATCATAACTATATACAGTTAATAAAAATATAAATAAGAAAAACACCACTCAGTCATATCACCTATGTAGAAGCACAATGAATATTTCAGAATATCAGTTTTCAAGTTTTCTTGGCATAATTTATTTTTAATTCAGTTTTAATCTTATAATTCTTTGATTATATCTGTTCATAAATACATTTTAATCATGAAATTTTAAATCAGTTATCTGTCTGTCACCTTATTGTGTAAATGTATGAAATTAAATGTGTTACTGTTTCAAATAACGCTAATACAATTTTTCATATTTGAGATTATTTCCTTAGCCTAGAACTTAGAAGTGAAATTTTTAGAGTATAATAAATGTCTCTGAGCTGTTATTCAGGGTATTTTAAGGTTCTATTAGGACAAAAACATTTATATTACAAATTAATCTGATATTTAGGCACCATAAAACTGGTCCCTTGTTCTAAAGCAATATTATGAAAGATAGTAAGTACATCTTAAGTCTCTGGATGATGGTGCAGGTAAAAGCTTTACAGGCAAGAGTATATGTCAATTTCAGTAAGGACGCATTGTTGTCCTACAGGGTGGAAAGGATCTGATAAAATCTAATCATCATATGGCTGGCTTGTCTCCTTAAGTGATGGTAACATATCAAGGGCACAGATTTGATTTCTGTGAGAAGGTTGGGTTTTCAGCAATGGTTGAAGGAGAATCAGAGTTGGAGAGAACAGTGCTCATATATTGATCCCCCAGAACATTTCCATACATGTCACCATGGCTGTTCTGATCCGGGTTCCTTTGGCCTGGACTAGAGTCGCTAACATAAGAGGCTGGTTGACATCTACTTTGTTATTGAGTGTTTCCTCTTGTATGGAATTTTTTGGTGGAAATTAACATGAGACACAAAGCTTTGCACACTGTGCAAGCTTCTACCCAGACTAGTTTGTCTCTGATTTTCCAGGACTGTTCTTTCCAGACACCTGCTGAGCCAACTAAACCCTTTGCCATTGCCCAAGTATTCATGTATTCTCTTTTTGAGGCCACTCTTCCCTCTGAAGTATACTCTTTGGAGGTCTACCCACTCCTTTCCTTCACCTCAGTGCTTCACCTGCAAATGTATAAGTAATACCAACATATTACACTAGCAATCTTTAACCCAACCTTAAGGTTTTTCTTCCTCTGTCAGTTGATCATAGGGAACTCCCCTTCATAACAAAGGTATAAGCTAAGAGAGAGGCAGTGGTACAATAGGAGAAGGTATGATAGAAGTGCCACAGTTTAACGTAATTTACTTGTGCCTTATGATACTGCTTTTGCCTGTAGCTCAATATACATTTCCACTTTGGAATGGTTAGCATCTGTGCCTGCCTGACCTTACGACTCAACATATCTGATAATACCAAGCTCATAATGAACTGTTCTGATTCTTTGTTCAGGCACTCAGTCACTATGAGGGCCCAACAGCATGTCAGGAGTTTTCAAACAGAAGTTATTTGGCAGCATGATGGTCCTACTCCAGAACTCTAGGAAATTGCACTGAGAATTTCCTACTGGACTACCAGAGATCCAACAGCACATTCTTATTTGCCACTTATACTTTTAGCCTCATCAGATTTGCTAGATCATATGGCCTGAGTTGTCAAGAAGCTTGTACCACAACCTGGATTTGCTCCAACCCCTCTTATAATCTTAGGTCCAATCAATATTAGCAGCCTGCAGTTCTCTAATAGTGGGTCAGAGCAGTATTCCCAAGTGTGAGGTGTGCTGCCTCCTAGCTCTAAGATTTTCACAATGTGCTCTATTTCTTAGTGGTAGGTGGTGGAAGTGTGCAGGACTACCAAGCTCTCTATCTCCTTCAAGTCCTCAGTGTCCCATTTTTTAAATATCAGAATCCCAATATAAGTGACATGCCAAAGCTGTAATTCCAGTATTCTCTATATTTCTGCTCTTATAAGTAGACTCTGGCCCTGATTTTCCATGTTGGTATCCTTCAGTGCTTCTACGGAGGCCTGCCTTGTGTGTTCCACAGCATGCCTTGATAGTTGGCTGATCTGAATTATCATTAACTTTTCCTAAACTTAGTAAGCAGTTAACAAAAGTATGATACTTAAACAATTCTCATAATTAGTATTTCTTCATTCTGTTCAAGTACTATAACTACATCATAACCTGCTTTTCACCTTCTATCTATACATTATTTCAACCTACCAGGAGAGATTCTTGGTAACTGTTGATGGTATTGTTTACTAGGGGTTGTTCCTATATACCAGTTGTCCCTTATAACCAGTATTAAGGTCATGATTTTCAGGTGATGTATGAATGATACAGCCCCACAATTCATGTGCCTGTCTGCCTACTCCCAGGTACTGACTTTCTCAGTCTGGATTTACCCGAAAGTCTAACCTGAAACTGCAGCTTATTTGGAAGCTTATGGAAGTTATCCCATATGCCCAAGTGAGGTATAACAATGGTAACCCAGAGAAGATGGGAAAGCCAATAAAAGGGTGCAGTATTAAATTGGCAATTTCTACCTGTAGCAGGGGCTCAATCCCCCGTGACTTTGTTTAGGAGCCTTAAGCAATGGTTCTCAGAACTATGTGCCAGGAGGACAAAAAGAAAAGTTCATCCGTTTGTTCTCATCCTGCTTTTGTCAAGAGTAGTCTTTTCACAGGTAGCATTAATTCCGTAACTGCTCATGCCAGAAGAAGAAACCGTTCCTCAGAAATTTCATGCTAAGATCTCAAAGAGGCTCAAAGGCAGTCAACAAGAATTGTGAATTTCAGATTGCACCCCTGTCAATCTGGTCAAAGTGAACATAAATTTGGCTGGGATATGGGGTAACACCCTAAAGATTTAAAGTGGCATGTGAGACATATCAGGTATAGGTCATCTTATTCTCTTTATTCTCTCCTCCTTTTTCCCTTATGGAGGACATTATAGAAACACCAGCAGCAACACTTTCTTTCCTTCTTTCAAATTTTGTTTTCTTTTTTAAAAATTTTATGTGGCTTTTCTTTATTCTCATTTAAGAAAAGGAGTATTTGTCATGAACTTTGTTAAATACAACAGGTGCTAGGATTCAAAGATTTAAAGAATTATGTGGGGAAATTGAACATATATATATATATGTACATATATATATTTTCCAACTCTCTACAGATTTTGATAGCCTCATATTGTCCTTCTAATATGTGTAGTATATTCACATTTATTTCAGTCAATTTTGACCTAGCTGGGATTCAAACTGAGCTCTTATTGTCCTCTGCTTTCCTTTCTTGAATTGCTGCAAGGACTCAATAAGTCTCATTTCTATACTCCTTCTGTCACTCCCATGGTCATATCTATGTAATCATATTATACATTGCTCACTGACAAGCAATCCTCATTGTCTTCACCTCCTCCAGATGGTGAAATGGTGTTAATGCATACTTTTATTTTATAAATAAGACAGTAGTTATTCAGAAGAGTTAAATAACATGCATAAAGTCAAACAGTAAATTAGTTATATAGCCAAGACAAAAACGATTATTTCTATTGGTTCTCAAAGAAAGTAAATATTATATCTAATTCTATAAAAATTGTTAAATACTAATCTATAGGCATGGTGATATAAAAAATAATTGTAAAAAGAAATTTTAAAAATGAATATAGTACCTCTGTGATTTAGTTTCCCTGTTTGTGTGTGAGGAGAGGAAAATGAGATAGGTTCATTAAATGATATCTGAGTCCATTTCAGCATTAATATTCTATAATTCTAAATAAACCCTGACCTTGTTATTACAGTATGCTGTTCTCTCTGATATTGACACTGATTAATAAACTGGCCACTCCATACTGAGCCATGAGGGTGTAGTCAAAGCTCTTTTGAATGGAAATATTAGAAATTCACTCCAATTAGCTTAAGAAAAGAGCGGGTAAGGGGAGAGAATTTACTGCCAGCATATTAGCTTATCCACATGAAACCCAGTAACATGAAGCAAAGTTAAATCTCACTAGTAACAGGAATCAGGAACTCTTAAATCAGAAAATGAGATTGCTCTTTTAATTCTGGGTCACATAGTCTCTTTGTTCTGCATTTCTCCACATATGTGCATCATTCTGCTCCCCTGACACATGGATTATTTTGGATTTTAGCATGTTCACAGTCAAATCGGTAATCTCAGCCAAACTTTGTCACACTTAACCAGTTTAAGTGCATAACAGAGACTAGCTGAAATTGCTCTGTCCAAATTCTAAATCTATGGAAAGAAGTTTAGGATTTGTCCAAAGTCAACTGTGATAGGGGACAAATTTCATAGTACGGACTAATTGCCAGGGTGCAAACCTGTTCACACGGCAGAGATTTTTGTTAAAAGTTTGGAACGTACAGAGCGAGAAAACACTCTAAGTTCAGTATGCACAGAAATGATGAGAATATTTCCAAAGGTAGAGAGTGGATTGATAAAATTGATATACCTTCCAAACAGACAATATAAACTTCATAATGTTACAGAAAACTCAGTGTGATATATTATACTCAATTTGTATGGAAATAATAATCAGCTCTTTTCTATGGCATTTTCTCTATTTGAACAATGAATTTTGTGTCCATATTTGTTCTATGAATCTACAGAAGAAATATGTCCTACAAAAATCACTCCAAGTAGTCACAGACTTGTGCACTAGATAGTTTTAAAACCTCAATATCTCTGTCTAATTAAATGTCTCTGATATAGCCAGTGGCAGATGCTCTCATGATGGTGCTAATGACCTGTAAAATCTAAGCAGCTCAGTTCTAAGAGCACAAATTGGGAGCATGGAACCATAAAATAAAGACTCAGCTATTCTTTTTAACATTTAGAGTAACTGTAGCCAAATTGAAATATAACAGTTGTGAAGAATTTCTGTATGGAAAACCTAAGATTAGTGTAAAATGAAATTTAAAGAAGTAGATGAAATATGAATTCACTAACACAGTGTGGAGAATGGAAGTGCTAACAGAAACTTAC
Organism: Mesoplodon bidens; assembly: GCF_964165515.1. NCBI lineage: Eukaryota > Metazoa > Chordata > Mammalia > Artiodactyla > Ziphiidae > Mesoplodon > Mesoplodon bidens. The sequence goes on from NC_138160.1 coordinate 69,384,976, forward strand.
GTGCATGACATTAAAACAATGAAAATGGGGAAAAAGTAAGGAACTCTCAAGAGAACTCTTAAGAGTACTTCTCTTACTCTCAAGAGAAGTAAGTTGTTATATCCAATTTACTATTACAGCAGTTCATACATATGAGCCATTTGGATAGTTGTATGAGATTCTATTACCATAGAAATACATATTTATTATATGTTCTAGAATATATAATATATTCTAGATTAAATTCAAATTAAATTCAAGCAACTATATCCTTTTCTCTACTAAGCTGCTGACTCTAGGCCAAGTAATTCTTAATCCTCAGTAAACAGAGGAATCAATTGCTACATCAACTTTATAGAAGCAGCAAACAGGAAAATTAAAAATTTTTTTAAAAGACATTCTTTGAAGGTGACAGGAAAAATGAAAAATATATTGTTCATGAAGAGACTAGGCTATCTACTGTATATAAAACATTAGGAAACCTCAGTCAGCGAGTTAGGGGTAAAGAATACACCATAATTACAAAAAAAGTATCTAAGTGTATGATAACCCCATGAGAAAATGAAAGGTACTTGTGAAAATATAGCACTATAAAAGAAATGTTTTATCTCACATATTTAAAGGACTGACATCTCTCATTGCTGTATTATTCTTCAGTTTTCAAAGCATGACCACATATGCAATCTGAATTCTCAACTAAAACAGCACAAAGAGGAAGAAAAAGTAGACCAGGAAATTGAGGTCAGAGGTGCTGAGTTGTCACATGGTTAAAGATGGGGGTCAAGATTTATAATCTGATGATCACTCTCCACATAAAACTGAAAACAATTTCCATTTGGTTTTGTAATACCTCTAATACCCATTTATCTGAAATCATGACAATTCTTTGAGAACAGAAACATTTAAAAATCCCTTGAAAATGACAATCATTTGATGATGTTAGGTCATGTCACTGTTATTACATTCTTTATCATTCCTACTTTAAGTGGTAAGTGAGTATTTATTTTCGAGAATTATCTCACTTTCTTCTTAATCTCAACAGTTTAATGTGAAGGAAAAGTTGCAAATATTTTCATTTTATTTCTAGCCTTTTTCAGAATAAGAGATTGATTTTAAGAGGCAAGTAATTTATGGGTATTAATGAATTGAGTTTTGATGATAAATTACTAAAAGAGATTATCTATCAATGATATATATATGTAAACATACACATATACAAAAGAAAATGGCATAGTTAGATCAAGGTCCATCTTCCTCTATATCTTAATTCTTGTTGCAGGCAAGGCATTTTAATGGCCTAACCTTCTCCTGGAAGATGGATGTGCCTGGTAGAGTTGACACTTCTTTACTGTGCTATGTCTCTTTCAAATGGAATGGAATGTAAAATGGGACTTTTCCTATTCTCTAAGAATTTCAGTTAAAGGCTCAAAGTCAGAGATGATTAATGATATATGTCTTCATATTCTAAAAAGAAATATAATCATGTACTCAAAGGACTTACTTAAAGGTAGCAAAATGCTCCAGTAATCATCAACCTCAATAGTCTACATGGGAGAAGACTAGCAATTCAGTAGAGGAAGAGCTTCTTTAAAGGGAATTTCAAAACCCATAACTACTCAGGTGTTTTTTTTTTTCCCTCTCTTTCTTCATCATGGAGGATAGAAGACTGCATCTCCTATAACTCAAGTCAACTGAAAGGGTACTCAAAGAAGAAGTTATAGAGATTCTAATGGTTTAAGAGAAATAAACATCCCACTGTTTACTTGAATGTTTAATGAATGGCAGAGATGCATAAGCCATGTAACTACTGGAATAGAGAGTGAGAGAGATTCTTGGGAGAATTAATGAGAACCCTCTGACGTTTGGTGGTGCGTCACAGAGACTGGTAACTGACTGAAGTCTGAAGGCAGAGGCTGACTTGAATATCCCTAAGCAGCAAAGAAATCTGAAAAAGAATCAGCTGCTTTCCAAGGTAGTGGGCAAGGCTGCATGAGTTTCCATGCTCCAATTCTATGCATTAAAAGGTAACTGAGTTTGAGTAGTCATGAAAAGATACTGCTCAAAAGAACTATCTTCTGGATAAGGAGATATCAGCAGGGAGAGGGAGATCACTACTGTGTCAAAGCTGAAGGTATGTGACAAAAGTGAGCTGGAGAATACATTGCCTGTGTTAGAAAATGGTTACAAGGCCCACAGGGATCTTCCTTAGCTATCTCTGAGAGAACCACCTATGTGTTTCTCAAAAGAGCCAGCATTTGAAAAATATATTTGACTCAGCCTTGAGAGAAATACAAATTTAAAAAGCTAAATTAATAGACCCTTGTCCTGGTTCTGAAATCTCTCCACTCTGCTCAATCCTGGAGGAGCTGAAATCAACAGATAATGGTTAGGTCATGGAGGTAGTTAAGAGGTGAGTGAAAGAATAAATCATACCATCACTTCCTATGGCTCTCAAAGAGCCACATATTAGGCATGAGGCAATAACTGCAGAGTGTGGGGAGGGTGGAAAAAGAGGGTTGACTAACATTTTGAATTTAATAAGAAATTAAAATTTAACATTGGATTGGATGGTACACTTTAATATGTATTAAGACTGTATTTTAAGACTGCTGTCATCATAAGCTCATTCAAAAAGGCTTTTGTACTCTCAAGGCCCAATCATTAGGGGTCTAATAATCATTGGCTCATCTGCATTTTCTTGCTTAGGAAGAGGAAATTTAGTAACACTACTCTGGCCATTAATGCTGTTCTTCAAATATTATGGCTTTATAACTTCCCCACAATGTGCTTTGGCCAAAAAATATATCAATGGTATATATCACACTAGGCAAAAGGTTTAATAGACTGATTATGATTCATCACATTTGTTCACCACTTCTTTGGTCATCAGGATGAATGTGTTACCATGATGCCCAGGAATGTCTGGGTCTCCATCTCACTTGCTATGAATAGATTTCATAGTAAAGCACATGCCATTAGCACCCCTAAAGACAACGCTGGTTCATTTTCTCCTCTCCAGTGTCAATGTTAACTCAAATTTTCTTGAGCTAAACTCCTTTTATTATTTTCAAAAGGAGTTTAATATACTCTTCCTCTTTCTTATTATTTTTTGTTTGTTTGTTTGTTTTTGGCCATGCTGCGAAGCTTGTTGGATCTCAGTTCCCTGATCAGGGATTGAACCCGGACCACGGCAGTGAAAACCTGGAATCCTGATCAGTAGGCCACCAGGGAACTCCCTCCTATCATTTTTATGTGACAATTTTCTATACTCAATGAATCCCTCATCAAGGAAGGCTCTGAAGCCATACACTTTAATTAAATTTAACAAATGAAATTTCGTGTATGGGTACTTTTCTTCTAAGGAATTTTTACACTCAAAATTGTTTTCATTACTTATTTAAATGAGATGAAGTTTCATAAAAATAAAAACAGAACATTCAATGAAGAAAGTAAAAAAAATGACACATTTTTTTATAGTGGATTTGGATTTAATTTCTGTAAAGGCTGTTAAAAAAAGGCTGAAGTTTGAAAAGCTCTTTTTAGAGATATTTAAGTTATTTTAAATATATATGGATGTTATATATGTATACATACACATTAGCATATACTTACATCACATATGTATGGTGTTGGAGAAAGATAATTAAAAACAAAACATTCTACCAACCCAGAAAACCTTTCCACAAAGGTATAAGAGAAAAGAAAACAACACTATTATTGAATTAGATTTAAAACAGAATGTGATATGCACCACAGGCAATCTGCTAAGAGACTGCAAAGACAGAAAGAAGTCTGACCCTTTTATATAGCCAGTCAGGTACAACTCATTATATACATGTTCTCAAGATAAACAATAACTAGTCCTCAACTAAGAGAATTTGACAATACCATTTGTCATACATAGTTCATCCTAGATTCACTCCGATGCTAACTGGCTTTATCCAAAGAAAAATTAAACTTCTCACATCTTTATGACAGGACATAGTTTTGGAGCCAGGTGGCCTGCTGAAGTTAGGCTTCTATCCTCCCATAGAAATGTGGTAAAAGGGGCACTATCTTCCTTAATGATGACATTTCAATGAGCTGGTTCCCAAGCCCTTAAGAAAGGCATTCCTGAGTTTCAAAAGACAGAAGTCTTATTTAGCTTTTAAAAATATTTATATACATTACAAAGAGAGAAAGAAGTTACAAGTTTTCTAAAGTAAATGCTCTAAAACAAGGGAGAAAGAAAAGGGAGCTGGGAGAAGTCTCTTCCTTTATTTTTAGCAAGGAGAATTAAGCTTCTCATTTTTAATTTAATTTTTAATCTGTATTTACCCTTACAGTGCATATGCAGAAACTTTCCTAGCTATTAATTAATTTAAGAAGTAACAGTAGTTCACAATCTTTTTAATTTTAAGGAAAAAAAGGCATATTTTATTCTCCCGATATTTTAAGCTCCAAGGCAAAATTAACTTCAAAAAATTTACTTTGGGTGATCACTGAAATAGACTTTGCTTTTCCAGTTTGTTATCATGGTCTACTGTCAACAATACTTTTAAAATATATATTTTAAAAACTACCTAAGCTGGGCTTCCCTGGTGGCGCAGTGGTTGAGAGTCTGTCTGCCGATGCAGGGGACATGGGTTCGTGCCCCGGTCCGGGAGGATCCCACGTGCCGCGGAGCGGCTGGGCCCGTGAGCTATGGCCGCTGAGCCTGCGCGTCCGGAGCCTGTGCTCTGCAACGGGAGAGGCCACAGCAGTGAGAGGCCCGCGTACCGCAAAAAAAAAAAAAAAAAAAAAAAAAACAACTACCTAAGCTGTACAGCAGAGTTTCCTATGGCACAGAATGTCCCATTTTTAATTTTAAATAAGTAAATGTAAAAAATGAGAAAAACTTATATTGAAGTATTTAATGTATAAAATATATGCACAAATAAATATGTGGACCTATCAATGAATTTTTACAAAATTAACAGTGACAAAACCAGGACTCAGTAGGACGGACCATGACCAGAATCTCCCCTTGCACCTGTTTTCACTCACTACACTTTCCCAAAAGAAACTACTCTCCCAAGTTTGATAACCATAGGTATGTTGTGCCAATTTTTGAAATTTATATAAATGGAATATAAAGAATTCATTCTCTTATGTCTGGCTTCTCTCACTTATCATGTTTGTGAGATCTGTCTGTCGTAATGTGTGGAATGGAATATTCATTCTTGGTGTCGTATGATAATCCCCTGAATGAATCTATCACAGTTTACCCATTCTAGCACTGATGGATATCTGGGTTATATCTAGTTTGGGTCTACAAAGAATAATGCTATCAGTATGCTTATACATGTCTTCTGGTGAACATATGTACACGTTCTATTAGGTACATGCCTATAAGTTGAATTGCTACGGCGTAAGATATGAGTTCATTCAGCTTCGGTTGATACTGGCAAATTATTTTCCAATGTAACTGTACCAATTTAACCTCATTAAAACAGTGTAGGGCTTCCCTGGTGGCGCAGTGGTTGAGAGTCCGCCTGCCGATGCAGGGGAGACGGGTTCGTGCCCCGGTCCGGGAGGATCCCACATGCCACGGAGCAGCTGGGCCCGTGAGCCATGGCCGCTGAGCCTGCGCGTCCGGAGCCTGTGCTCCGCAACGGGAGAGTCCACAACAGCGAGAGGCCCGCGTACCGCAAAAAAAAAAAAAAAAAAAAAACAGTGTGTGAGAGACTCAGTTCCTCAATATCCCAAGTAATACTTTTTAATTTTAGCTACTGTCCTAGTCTGTTTGGCTACTAGAACAAAATACCACAGACAGGGTAGCTTATAAACCACGGAAATTTATTACTCACAGTTCTAAAGACTGGGAAGGCCAAGATCAAAGCACCAGTATGATCAAGTGATGAGCCCTTTCCTGGTCCACAGCCAGCACCCTTCTCATTGTGTCCTAATCTTTTAGAAGGGGCCTAGGGAGCTCTTAGGATCTCTTTTAAAAGAGTACTAATCCCATTCATGAGGGTTCCGCCCCCTATGACCTAAATGCCCTACCTACTAATACAACCACCTTTGAAGGTTATGATTTCAACCTATGAATTTAGGGGGAAACACAAACACTGAGACCGTAGCAGTCACTTTTTGTGTGAATAATGGTATCTCATCCATTATTTATTTGTATATCCCTGATGCAGATATTAATACAGAGGTACAGACATAGATATCTGTGTGTGTGTGTGTGTGTGTGTGTGTGTGTGTGTGAAGCACTTTTTCAAAAAAATTTTTTGTCTGTTGCTTTGCCTGGACTTTCATTCATTTATTATAAATTTGAATGTAAGTTATTTTGGATATATATATTGCAATTATCTTCTCTCATTCAGAGACGTGTTTCACTCATAGCAGTGTCATTTGACAAACCGGAAGTTTTTAATATTAATGTATAGTATAATTTATCAACTTTCTAAAGTTTCTGTGTCTTTTAAAGAAATTTTTTATTATCCCCACTCATGAAGACATTCTCCTACATTTTCTTCTGGAAGCTTTACAGTTTCATATTTCACATTTTGATGTGGAATTCATCTGTAATATTTTATTTAGTCTTTCAAATGTCCATATGGATACCCTATTTACTCTATTTATTGGAAAGATTATTTTTCCCAAGTGTACAGTAATGATACTTTTGTCATAAATCAAGAGATTATATGTGTATGGGTCTTCCTTCTGTAACTAGTCTGTTTCCTTGGTTCATTTATTGATTACTGCATCTTTTACATACTGTTAGTTGCTGTAGCTTTACAAAGTATTCAGCAATAGTTATCCAGGTTTATTCTTCTTCTGAGTCTCACTCTTTATGTTGAGATATCTGATGTCCATATTATTGTTACTCCTTTGAAAGTTGTCTTTTTTGTCTGGCTGCTTGTGATTTTTTTTTCCTTTGGTTTTCCGCACTTTTTCCATAATATGTCTAGATGTGTTCTTCCTTGCATTTATCCTGCTTGGGTTCCATTATGCTTCAGGAATGAATAAATTGACGAACTTCTGTCAGTAAAAGGAAATCCTCAGCCATTTACTCTTTGGATATTGTTCCTGCCCTGATTTCCTTCTCTCCTCTTCCCTCCTGCATTTGCCATGGTTTCATCTATGTGCTTCAACTTGAATATTTTCTAATGACCTATCTTTTACTTCATGAATATTCTTTTCTATCTAATTTAGTTATTACCATATACAGATTTTTTAATTTCAGTTATTGCATTTGTCTGAAATAGAATATCCAGTTGATTTTTTCATAATTTACTGTCCTCTGGCAAAATTATTCTTATTATTTTCTTAGACATGTTAATCACTGTTAACTTAAAGTCCATATTTGAGAATGGTAATAACTTGGTCATCCCTAGGGGTGTTTCTATTATCTGATTTTTTTCATGGCTACATATATATTTTTATTTTTACTGGGGTATAGTTGATTTACAATGTTGTGCTAGTTTCAGGTGTACATGAAAGTGAATCAATTATATATATACACATATCCACTTTTTTAGATTCTTTTCCTGTATAGGCCATTACAGAGTACTGAGTAGAGTTCCCTGTGCTGCACAGTAGGTCCTCATTCATTACCTATTTTATATATAGTACTGCGTATATGTCAGTCCCAATCTTTCAATTTATCTCTCTCCCCTCCCACTTATCCCCCAGTAACAATGTTTCTTTTCTACATCTGTAACTCTATGTTTTGTAGATACGTTCATTTGTACCATTTTTTTAGATTCCACATATAAGCTATATCATATGATATTTGTCTTTCTCTGTCTGACTTACTTCACTCACTATGACAATCTCTAGGTCCATCCATGTTGCTGCAAATGACATTATTTTGTTCTTTTTTATAGCTGAATAATATTCCATTGCATATATGTACCACATCTTCTTTATCTGTTCCTCTGTTGATGGACATTTAGGTTGCTTCCATGTCCTGGCTATTGTACATAGTGTAGCAAGATGAGATATTTCCTCTGTGGAGATAGATATCATCTAGAGCCTCTATACTTTTCATTCACAGTGTCTTTCATTCAGTAAAAAATCAACCAGAATATTAAGAAAATATAACCCCAATGTTCATGGCTATATTTTCTTAATAATCTGGTTAATGTTTTACTGAGTGAAAGACACTACTGGGACTTCCCTGATGGTTCAGTGGCTAAGACTCTGCACTCCCAATGCAGGGCACCTGGGTTTGATCCCTGGTCAGGGAACTAGATCCTACATGCTTCAACTAATTGTTCGCATGCCTCAACTAAAGATCCCACATGCTGCAGCTAAACAAAGATTCTACATGCCGCATCTAAGGATACCATATGCCACAACGAAGATCTCATGTGCTGCAACTAAGACCCAGTGCAGCCAATAAATAAATAAATAAATAAAAATATTTTAAAAAGAAAGAAAGACACTGTAAATGAAAAATATAGAGGCTCTAGATATCTTTCTCCACAGAGGAAGTAACTCATCTTGAGCTAATCATACTGACCTCATGGTGACTGGGTTGCAGAAAAACAAAACAAAAAACTTGCCTAACTGTAACTTATCACCCTTTCCAAACAATAATTCTCCAGGAACCCTAAATGATAGTAGAAGGTGTTTACTACTGTCTTATAGCCCTGGTAAGTCCTGAAATTCAAATTTTGTCTCTTTAGTACTGTCAGACCCTGAAAAACTCCAAAGATGGATCAGAGTACTTGCATCATTTTTCTTGAAGTACATATAGTATCAAAAGTGGTCACAGTTTTGACTTCATAGAGGACTTTTACTGTATTACACTAAAATTTCGAAACAGAAAACTCTTACCTTGTCCTACTTCATCAAATAATCCAGTATTTCAAAATAAGAGGTAATGTTTCATCCTGGTTAAAAGTACACTCTGTGAGTCAGACAGACAGGGTGTGAATCCCAGCTTTACTATTTAACAGAGGAATGGCATTTTGTAAGTAACAATGTATCTCTATGATGCTCACTTTTCTAATCTATAAATTAGGAATAAAAATAGTAATCACATGTAAGTTATTTATAAAGTTTCATTATTTTTTCATTTGATAATATTTTTTTGAGTATTTGTACTATATTTCAGAAATACTTTTTAATGTCCTGGTAATATATCAATGAACAAAATAATCAATAAACCCTGCCCTCAATGGACTTTGGATTCTAACATGGACAATGGCCAATACATACCAATAGACAAAAAATATGGTATATCAGATAGCTATAGATGGTATGGAGAAAAATAATGTGACCATTGCTCTGTCAGTCTTCCTGCTCCCACCCAATTGTATCACTGCCTAATTGGCTCATGAACAAAGTGGCCAAGGCAGCAGTGATAGAGGTTATATACTGGAGCAGGATATAGGATTTACATTCACCAGAACAGCACTGGTTATAGCCACTGCTGAGTGTCAATATGACCACATCAGAAACCAACACTTAGCCTCTGTTCTGGCACCATTCCTGGGATTAGCAGTCAGCTCAACTGGTGGAAGAGGTAATATTTTGGTCTCATGGGATTAGACATTTACTCTGGATATGGATCTTTCTTCCCTGTCTGCAATGCTTCTGCCAAAGTAACTATCCATGGATTTATGGAATGTCATACTCACCATGTTGGTATTACACACAGCATTATTTCTGATCAACCAAATAATTTCCTAGCTGATAAAGTCTAGGGCAATGAGCCCAGGCCCATGAAATTCACTGGATGTACATGTACCTCTTTATCTTGAAACAGCTGGCTTGACAAAACAGTGCAATGGCCTTTTGAATTCTTACTTATACATGGTTATATCTTGTAGATGTGGGGAAATTTTCTCCAGGATGTGATATGTGCTCTAAATCGGCAGTCTACATATAGAGATCTTTCTCCTATGGCCAAGATTCATGAATCTGTGACTCAAAGGGTGAGAATACCTCCTTTCACTATTACCACAAATGATCTATTAAGAAAAAAAAATTCTGTCCATATGACTTTAGTTTCTAATGGTCTAGAAGTCTTAAATACGAAAGGAGGAATGCTTATATCAATGACAAAAATAATGATTCTATTGAACTAGAATTTGAGATGATAACCTAACCACTTTTAGTTCCTCATACCAACGAATCAACAGGCAAAGGAGGTTACCCTTCTGACTGGGTAAGTGACTCTGACAACCCAGGGAAGAGTGGGTTGCCACTACATAATGTGGACACAGAATGGTATGTCTAAAACACAAAAGATCCCCTGGGAGGTTTCCTAATACTTCCAAGATCTGTGATTAAAGTCAATGAAAAAGTTGTATTGTGTTCGAAGGAAGCATAACTTTATCATTGTTTTGATTGAAAATGAGTATGTTTAAAGTATGGATACTAAGTGACACAAACTGGAATGCATTGGCTTTGTAATACATAACTTTAGCTAATCTAGACTACTTTTCCTGGGATACCCTTACCTCTGTTTGGTGTTTATGATGTTTATGATGAAAGTAGGCCATAAGAAATATTTTTGCAAAGATTTGGAGGACAGGAATGAACCAGCAACTTTATTCTCTTTACATGCAGAAAGGCTATAATAATGAGGTCACTGGGCACTTATGTAGCTCACGCATGTTGTTGCTTTCTGCTGGCTGAACTTGCACTGGTTGGACAGCAGCAGGTCTGCAACTGATATACAATCCCCTGAACTGTCCTTCAGCTTCTATGGTTCTTGGGCCAGGTGTGTGTTTCACTCCAAGAAGAGGGGCAGCAGCTTCTCATGCAGTATGCTGACCTCATCATGATCAGAAACAATGAGAACTGAAATGGGTTCCAGTTAATCTTGTGGGTTCCAGTTTTGCACAAGTCCCAGTTTATCTTTGCCCTCATTTTCATCCATCTTTCCTTCCTATTCCATCTTTCTTTTCTAACTACCTGTACTGCAGCTGTGGAGCTCCAGAATAAAATAAGAAAACCAAAGTCTGACAGAGACAAACAGTAGATCTGTTTGTCTCATGAATAACTGATAAAAGTGGAAAGGGGGGCTTCCCTGGTGGCGCAGTGGTTGAGAGTCCGCCTGCCGATGCAGGGGACATGGGTTCGTACCCCAGTCTGGGAAGATCCCACATGCCATGTAGCGGCTGGGCCCGTGAGCCATGGCCGCTGAGCCTGCGCATCTGGAGCCTGTGCTCTGCAACGGGAGAGGCCACAACAGTGAGAGGCCCATGTACCACAAAAGAAAAAAAAAAGAGTGGAAAGGGATGTTATCATTGAGAAGAACACAGTTGGGTAAACACTGAAGAGGAGAAGGAGTGAGTTGGTTTTTCTTTGACTCTCCCATTAGGAGTTCACCAGGATGAAGTAAAGTTCAGAAATAGATATTAAAGTGAAAACCAGTAAAATTATTCACAGTGGAATTATTCAAACAGGAATTCAATATTCATGGCTTCATTTTGTGAATTTGCCTACTTGCTAAAATGTATCTGTAACTCCAAAATCAGTACTCCCAGCGCTTTCATAGTCATTCACAGACATGCAGAGTGGCAAAAATTTTGAGTCACTTTACACACACCATCCCAGGTTAGGTTGAACAAGGCAGTGCTCTGACTGATGTTTCAGCCCTCATACTTTAAACAAGGGACACTTTTGTGAACTATGTATTGCCACTTTGTTTTACATTGTTGTGTTTTTGGGGTGATTTCACTGTTTTAAATGACCCTTTAGCATACTGCTAAAATGCTAGCTTGTTCTCTTAATCATAAGAAGACTGTGATGTGCCTTATGGAGAAAATACATGTTTAGATAAGCTTTACTCAGGCATTCCTTATAGTGCTATTGGCCATGAGTTCAATGTTAATGAATCAACAAGATGTACACCCAGGAAAAGGAAGCGGAACTTCACTGGTCTTTACATGTGGCCATTACAGAAAGTGCTAGCATAGTATCTACGGTGCCTGATGAAGCCATGGAAAAGATGGAAAAGCAGCTAAATTTGTGAATTCTTGAGATGATGACCAATTTTAAAAAGTATAGTGGACAGTACTGTTGTGAGGCTGAAGGTCTAAGATATTTATAGTCACATTGCCCAGAGTCAGGAAAATGTTAAACTCTTCTTGCCTAGTGATGGTGGGCTTCACATTTCAAACGGTGATAGAGCATGAAAATCTTAAATGTGCAGGTGAAGCAGATTCTGCAAATTAAGAGGCTGTGGAAGAATTATTAAAATACTTGCTAAATGTTATACCGGAAAAGCTTTATAGGGATGAGGAATTTTTACAATAATGAAATGACTACCTGTTTTATAAGGAAATTGACAAATGGAGCTATGTAATGCAAATGGCCTCCAAAGCTCCTGGCTTTAAATAATTTAAAGACCATGTGATTATTATTGCAAGAAATATATATTAAATAAGATATCTTTAAACAGAAACACATATAAAACGAAGCTATGTATCAGCTGGCAGGTGAAAATGTGACCAGAGTCTCTCAGGAACCTAACCTTGTATCTTCCCTAGGAGCAATGAGTCCTTATTCACTAACTCAGTATTTGTGGCATCTTTACAGACTATAACCATCCTGAATAATGAAACTTACACACATACACATATATATATCATATATGTAACTCCTAAATGGGTTGATAATGATGGTTTAAGCTATTTTTAAGTTAGTAGACATTTTAAATGAGGCTCTCCCAAAATGTGACACTTTTAATATAAAGTGGTAGACTAGTTTTCTAAGAATCTCAGAGTTTATATATGGATTCTTATTTTATTCTAATGTATTTAAACAAATACATTTATAAATTACTTGGTTTATATACTTGTTTCCTCAAAAATGTACCTGAAAAACTCACAATCATCATAATTTAGAATTTATGAGATTATCGGTGTTTTTTACTAGGTCTCTGGATTAACAGACATAACTGAATTTTCATGTAGCTCTTAGGAAGAGAGCAGCATGGCATATAGGAAATGAGTAAGAACTTACTGCAGAGACTGCACTCAAATTATAATGTAAGACTTAGGTGTTTCCTCAGACTGTCTATGTTCATCATTAACAACATGCTAAAGCAATGATGAGTTAATGACTTATTTAGTGGGAGAAAAAATTCTACTGTGTGTAAAGTATTTCACTTTATAGTGTTAATGACTTATTTTGTGGGAGAAAAAATTCTACTGTGTGTAAAGTATTTCACTTTATAGTGTTTCTTATTATTCTGTACAACTATCACAGAAGTTCTAGAGAACATAACTTGTGCCCTGGAACTTTAAGAAAGTTCTATTTAGACAAGATCCTTTTAAGTTAGAAGCTGATAATAGAAAGTTTTGCTCTTTTTGTTACTGGATTCATTATTGTAACCAGTAAAAGTGTGTTTCAAGGCACCACGAGTTTATAGAATCCATCAGTAAATGTCTTGTTTACTGAAGAGTCGGGTAATAATGTTAGTAAGAAACTGGATCATACTGAAATCATGAACAAATCAATCTCAAAGAGTCAACCCATAAAATCATGTTTTGCATCTGAGCTCAATAAATCTTACGGAAGTGCAGAACAAACTCAACACTATTAACCAGTGTTTAGTATAGATTCATCCCAGAATTCAGGCCACTGGGACAAAAATTAGTATGAGGAAGCAATTACTACTGAATAGAGCTCCAATAGGCTTCATGAATTAATATAGTATTCAGGGACTAGCTTAGAGCTAGAAAAAGCTTGCAAATTACTGATGATAATAATGACAATGGCAACCATGCCAAGTGATCTATTTCATTCCTAAGCAAGCATTAGGTTTTTGTTTGTTTGTTTGTTTGTTTTTGCGGTACATGGGCCTCTCACTGCTGTGGTCTCTCCCGTTGCGGAGCACAGGCTCTGGACGTACTGGCTCAGCGGCCATGGCTCACGGGCCCAGCCACTCCGCGGCATGTGGGATCTTCCCGGACCAGGGCACGAACCGGCGTCCTCTGCATCGGCAGGCGGACTCCCAACCACTGCCCCACCAGGGAAGCCCAAGCGTTAGGTATTTAGTAACTGACATAGAATATTTACTGACAAGTTACCTAATACATTGATCAGATATTCTTCCCCTTATTCTCCCAGTGTTAGTAAACATTATTTATGTATTATCCTGAATAGTTCTCACTGGGCAATAATGGATATTGTGCATTCATAAGTTTATGAATGTCTATGATGGAGGAATTTAAACTCAGTGAAAAGAAGGTCCTTATTTGATGACAGAGAAAATAAAAGATAATAAAACAAAATGTTGTCAACCAGAAATAGATTAAATTCTACAAATGGCAGACAAAGTAAACAGGAGAAATGAGACACACATAGACAATCTGGTATATATGTGGGTGTGAAAGTGTACATTTCTGTTTATTTTTATATTTTGTGATGCCTAGCTTTTACTATGCAGTACTGTTGGTAAAGTAAGGGGATAGGTTAAAACAGTATCTATAAAGGGTAGTGGTTGATTCACAGGAATAGGTTGCTGCTTTCAGTAGAAGTAAGTAATTGTGTACATACTCCTAATTTGTGCAAGAACCAGGGATTTGTTTGGCTTGATATTTTGAATTATATATTTAAGGAAAAAAAATAGTGGCTATAATCTGTATATCAAAGATAACCAACAATCTGACAGAAAAATATTTGCATCCAGTTCCTAATTTTCTGGGTGGAAAGCTTTCCATTACAGAAGTACACGGCCTGTAAAAATCAATCACAATACCTAAACAGTATTTAAATACAGTGCATACTATCTGAAAGTAAACAGTGCATTAGTCAATGTTATTTTTATCTCCTAAAGTGCAGTAATAGCTTTCCCTCTTTAGGACTTTAAAATTTGCATCACAGATTGGTTTTACAGTTAGTACTATGTGAAAATTGTTATATTCAAAACATTTAAACTGAAATATTGGTTATTTGATATTAATCTTCTGGAAACTTCTTATTTCTAGAATCTAGAATTCAGCCAATAAGCCATTCAGTCATTTAAACTATTTACTGAGAAACTGTTATGTGCAGGCTATGAACTGGTCATACAACTATGTTCTCTGTACTGGTAATGAAACAACAAATATTATAAAATTATTTACTTCGAGGAACATACAGTTTAGTGGAAGTGATAAACAAGTAAACAGTCAAATAAATATCAAAGTATGGGAGGGGTTATGACAGAGTATGTGCAATATGTTATGATCATGCTTATGCAAGGACTAACCCAACATTGGAAACTTAGGGAAGTATTCCAAAAATAAACACCTGAATGTACCTTTTATACAGCAAAATACTTTATTCATTCACAATAAAAATAATTGCCAGAGGACTGGATGCCTATACAATCTTCCTATGCCATTCCTTCAGATAAACCTGGGGGAAACCAAAGCATGCTGAATGAGTGTGGAATCAGAACAATAGAGTTACATAAGTCAAAAGGATAAAACATAGACTATGCTAGTTGACTACATCCACTTTTCATTAGCAACATTCTTATAAATAATACCAGTGGACTAAATACCCATTGCCTATATAACCTCACATCTATCTAGATATTAAGGATGATAAAAGTGTTAAAGCTGGTTGACTAAATCTGCAATTTCTTGGGATAATGCTTGAATAGAAACTGTTAATATTTGACTTTGGCCTTTTGAGGGTTTCCATTTTCTATAGTTCCAAGGCAGATCACTCCTGACTCTGATAATGTCAAAGCATTTTGAAAGTAGCCAAGATTTTATTTTACAAACTTTACCAAGTATATATTTTACAATCGGATGAACACCAAATTAGGAGCACCATATCAGAGTCATGCAATTTAAACTCTGTTACAGACTTTAGGCAAATCTCTCAATTCCTCTGTCTTTAATTTTCCTTACTGAAAAGTAAGAGCATGCAAGAATAAATGAGCAATGTAAGTAGTGAGATGGAAATTCTAAGAAGGAATCAAAAAGAAATGCTAGAGATAAAAAACACTGTAACAGAAATGAAGAATGCCTTTGACAAGCTTATTAGTAGCCTGGATATGACTGGGGAAGAATCTGAGTTTGAAGATATCTGCATATAAACCTCCAAAACTAAAAAGCAAAGAGAAAAAAGGCTGAAATAAACAGAAGAAAATATCGAAGAACTGTGAAACAAATACAATCAATGTAACATGTACATGATGAAAATAGCAGAGAGAAAGGAAGGAAGGAAGGAAAGAAGGAAGGGAGGGAGGGGGAAGGAGGAAAAGAGGGAGGGAGGAAAAGAGGGAGGGAAGGAAAGGCAAGAGGAGGAGGGGAGGAAGGAAGGAAGGAAATATCCCACAAATAATGATAGACCCAAAACCACACATCCAGGAAGCTCAGAGAACACCAGGCAGGATAAATACCAAAATACAGAATTTAGGTATACCATTTTCAAACTATGAAGATTCAAACATAAAGAAAAAGTTTTTGAAAGATGCTAGAGGAAAAAATATCTTACCTATAGAGCAAAGATAAGAATTACATCCAACTTCTACTTTGAAACCACGAAAGCCAGAAAAGAATAGAGTGAAATACTAGAAGTGTTGAGAGAGGAAAAAAAAAAAAAATAAAAAACACCAACCTAGAATTCTGCACATAAAAGATTATCTTTTGGGCTTCCCTGGTGGTGCAGTGGTTGAGAGTCCGCCTGCCGATGCAGGGGACACGGGTTCGTGCCCCGGTCCAGGAAGATGCCACATGCCGTGGAGCAGCTGGGCCCATGAGCCATGGCTGCTGAGCCTGCGTGTCCAGAGCCTGTGCTCCGCAACAGGAGAGGCCACAACAGTGAGAGGACCACATACAGAGAAAAAAAAAAAAAGATTATCTTTCAAAAGTGAAGGAGATATAAAGATTTTCTCAAACAAAAGTTAAGGGAATTTGTTGCCCATAGACCTGCCTTGAAGTGAAACTGATATGGTGTAAAAAAGGAGAGAAAATGGAATCATATAAAATATTCAGTTAAAACTACAAAAGGCAGAAAAAGAGTGAAAGACAAAAACAGAAACAATAAGGGCAACAAATAGAAAATATGTTAACGTTTTTGGCAGATATTAACAAATATGGTAGATGTTATTCTAACTATATCTACAGAGATTATCAGAGGAGATCAAAAAACAAGACCCAACTATATGTAGATAGTTTAAATATAAAGATACACATATATATGGATTCAATAAAATGGATAGGGAAAGATATACCATGATTACACTAATCAAAAGAAAGCAGGAGGAGCTGTATTAATTTTAGACAGAGCAGACTCCAGAGTAAGAAAAGTTATTAGAGATAGAGTATTATTACATAATGATAAAAGAGCTAATTTTTCAAGAAGACACAATGAACCTTAATGTGTATGTGCCCAACAACAGCGTGTCAAAACACATGAGGCAAAAACTGATAGAAATGCAAGGATAAATTTCAAAAGATGAATCCACTATTACAGTTGGCCACTACAATCCCCCTCTCTCAGAAACCGATCCAGCAGGCAGAAAATCATTAAAGACACGATTAACTCAGCAACCCCAACTGTTATAATGGACAACTATAGACTACTTTATCCAACAAATGCAGAATACACATTCTTCTCAAACTCACATGGAACATTCACCAAGATATACCACATTCTGGGTCATAAAACATACCTTAATAAATTTACAAGAATATATATAAAACAACTCTTGTTCTCAGACCACAAAAGAATTAAACTAGGAATTAACAATAGAAAGATACCTGAAAAATTCTAAGTACTTTGAGATTAAACAACACACTTCTAAATAATGCATGTATCAAAAAAGAAATCCCAAGAGAAATTTTAAAAGATTTTGGACTAAATAAAATGAAGACAAAACATCAAAATTTGTGTGATGCAGCAAAAGCAGTTTTTAGAGAAAAATTTATAGCACTGAATGCATATGTTAGGCAGAAGATCTAAAATAAATCATCTAAAATTCTGCCTTAAAAAGGTAGAAGAAAATTATATAAATCCAAAAGTAGCAGAATCTATTAATAAAAATAAGAACAGAAATCAATAAAATTGATAACCTTCTAGCTAAGATAACTAAGAAATAGAGTACACACGGTACTAGCATCACAGATAAAAGAGGGGCATGACTACATATCCCAAGAATAGTAACAGGATAATAAAGGAATAATATGAGAAACTCTATGCCCACAAATTTAATAATCTAAGTAAAATGGACCAATTCCTTCAAAGACACAACTGAACAAAACTCATGCAAGAAGAAATTGATAATGAGTAGACCTATATCTACTAAAGAAATTGAATCCACAATTAATAACCTTCAAAAACAGAAAGCACCAGGCCCAGATGTGTTCATGGTGAATTATATCAACATCTAAGTTAGAAATTATACCAATTCTCTACATTCACTTTCAGAACATAGAAACTGAGGGAATACTTCTCAAGTCATTCTAGTAGACCAATATTACCCTAACACCAAAACAAGATATTACCCCAATGCTAAAAACAAAAGAAAACTAGAGACCAATATATTTTGTGAACATACATGCCAAAATCCTCACAAAGTATTACAAATCAAACCCAGCAAAGCATAAAATATATATATGTATACACACACACACACACACACACACACACACACACACACACACACCATGACTGACTGGGATTTATCTGAAGAATAGAAGGTTGGTACAATATTTCAAAATAAAAGAATATGGGACTTTCCTGGTGGTCCAGTGGTTAAGGTTCAACTGCAGAGGGCATAGGATCAATCCCACATGCCATGTGGCATGGCCAAAAAATTTTTTTAAATAAATAAAATAAAATAATGTAATAATCGCATCAGCAGAAAAAACTATTTTAAAAATCACGTGATTGTATCAATAGATGGAGAAAAACATTTGACAAAACCCAACACCCATTTATGACAACTACTAAAATAGTAATAGAAGGGAATTTCCTCAATTTGATTTTTAAAAATCTATAAGAAACCTAAAGCTGACATCATACTTTATAGTGAGACACTCCAGGCTCTTCCACTGAGATCAGAAAAAAAGACAAGGATATTTCCTCTCACCGCAGCTTTTCAACAACATACTGGAAGTCCTAGCTAATGCAATAAGACAAGAAAAGGAAATAGAGGTATACAGATCAGTAAGGAAACACTAAAATCACCTTTATTCACAGATGATGATTATCTACTGTAGAAAATCTTAAAGAATCAGGAAAAAATACTCTTGAAACTAATATAAGGGACTATAGCAAGGTTGCAGGATACAAGGTTAATATAAAAAAGCCAACTGTTTCCCTCTATACCAACAACAAACAAGTGGAATTTGGAATTAAAAGCATTATACTGTTTACATTAGCACTCCAAAAATGAAACATTTAAGTATAAATCTAACAAATACATATCAGATCTACATGAGGAAAACTACAAAATTCTGATGAAAGATAACAAAGAACTAAAGAAAAAGAGAAACATTCCCTGTTCATGGATAGGAAGACTCAATACTGTCCAGATGTCAGTCCTTCCCAATTTGATCTATAGATTCAATGCAATCTCAATCAAAACCCCAGCCATGTACCAAAATGTTCATTGCAGCTCTATTTACAATAGCCAGGACATGGAAGCAACCGAAGTGTCCATCAACAGATGAATGGATAAAGAAGATGTGGCACATATATACAATGGAATATTACCCGGCCATAAAAAGAAACAAAACTGAGTTACTTGTAGTGAGGTGGATGGACCTAGAGTCTGTTATACAGAGTGAAGTAAGTCAGAAAGAGAAAAACAAACACCATGTGCTAAAACATATATATGTACTCTATGAAAAAAAAAAAGGTCATGAAGAACCTAGGGGCAAGACGGGAATAAAGACACAGACCTACTAGAGAATGGACTTGAGAATATGGGGAGGGGGAAGGGTAAGCTGTGACAAAGTGAGAGAGAGGCATGGACATATATATACTACCAAACGTAAGGTAGATAGCTAGTGGGAAGCAGTCGCATAGCACAGGGAGATCAGCTCAGTGCTTTGTGACCACCTAGAGGGGTGGGATAGGGAGGGTGGGAGGGAGGGAGATGCAAGAGGGAAGAGATATGGTAACATATGTATATGTATAACTGATTCACTTTGTTATAAAGCAGAAACTAACACACCATTGTAAAGCAATTATACTCCAATAAAGATGTTAAAAAAAATCCCAGCCTGTTATTTCGTGCATATCAACATATTAATTCTAAAGTTTATATGGAGAAGCAAAAGACCTAGAATAGCCAAGTTAATATTGAAGAAGAGCAAAGTTAGAGTACTAACACTACCCGACTTCAAGACTTATTATAATGCTACAGTACTGCTTTCCTTCAGTAGGTGAATGGATAAATAAACTGTGGTACATCCAGAAAATGGAATGTTACCCAGTGCTAAAAACAAATGAGCTAACAAGCCATGCAAAATTAAGTAGGAAAGTTAAGTGTATATTACTAACTGAAAGAAATTGATCTAAAAAGACTACATACTATATGATTTCAACTATATAAACTTATGAAACATGTAAAACTATGCAGATATTAATAGATCAGTGGTTGCCAGAGGTTTGGAGGGAGGGAAGGATGAACTGATGGAGCAATGAGGATATTTAAGGCCATAAAACTAGGCTGTATGATACTATAATAATGAGTACATGTCATTACACATTTGTCTAAACCCATACAATGCACAACACTAAAGTGAATCCTGATGTAAACCATGGGCTTTGTGTAACAATGACATGTCAATTTAGATTCATCAGCTGTAACATAATGTACCACTCTGGTGGGGGCATTTGGTAAGAAGGATGCTGTGCATGAGTAGGGGCAGTGTGTATATGGGAAATCTCTGCACCTGTCTCTCGGTTTTGTTATGAACCCAAAACTGCTCTAAAAAACTAAAGTCTATTAAAAAATGAATAATATTTGCTGTATTAAATACATGATTTCATAAGAAACATTTAAAATGACAACTAATGAATAAAGATAATTTACATTTTAATTATTAGTAAGAATGACAGTAGAGTCATTTCTATTTTGAATATAATTTATTTTTCAACATAAACACAGCCTTTTGAGGCTACAATTTTTATGATATTCAGGAATCTGAGAACCATAAATAATTACATGTGGCAGTGCATCCTTGTATTAGAATTTCTTACTTCTAAATGTTAAGGCTGATCGTGACACTGGGATTCACCACAAAGGATTTATACATAAAGGATATAAAATGTTTGTTTTCCTTTCCTGAGCAAAAAGAACTTTAAAAGTTCTTAATTTGCTTTGTAAATGCTACTGTTGATTGTTCCTTCATGCCAGGCTGCAATGATAGTGATAAATGATGTTGATGCCTTAGGGTGATACCTAACTAAATTAGCTGGTAAAGCTAAACTGTATTCTTTTTCAATTTTTAATACTATGCAGTAGTGATGGCTGTTCAGCCACCATTCAATTGGCTTTGCTTACTTTGTGATTTAATTGTTTATAAGGAGGTAATGAAAAGTTAGAAATGTATAACAACAAGGGAGAAATGTGCTTTTACTACAGATACTAATAAGACATGCTAACAGGAGTCCAAGGAGCCTTAGGAATGTTAAAGAAATTCCACTTAAAAGCTTCTTCTCCTTTTTCAAAATTTATGATAATTGCTAAGAGAAACAACTTTTTGTCAGAAGAACACAAAAACTCATACTCGTGATGAAGTATTGTGAAACTATAAAGCTTGGAGGTGGGAAGTATGTAAAAACATACTGAAACATACTGATAATGATATCATTAACTTATCTTTCAGACTCTCTCCTCCTTCTATGTACCCTTTCTTTTCAGGCTGCTGCTAGGTGAATAATTAATGTTACTTTATTATTAACATTATGATGGTGCAGCATGTGCTTTTGTAAAAAGAAAAAAAATTAAAAGGTAGTAAAACAAGGGAAATAAATTATCCCCTTGAGATTTGTATTTATTTACCATATTACATATAAGAATAGAAAAGGACAGAAATAAACTGGAGGGGACAAAAGAATAACTTGAAAAACAAATCTCACTATACAACTGTAAGAGAGAGAAAAATGACATGCTGTCTGTTCTTTAAAAACTGTTAAACTGCACGGAATCCATGCCAATAAGTAAAGCATCATTATCTGTGCATTTATGAGCACATTTACAAAAGGCACAAAAAGTTAGCCAGAAGAGGCAGAACTCTAAAGAACTGGCACCCACAGATCATTAAACAATATTTCAGGTCAAAGTGCTCTCCTTTAAAATCTTCTTTAAAAACCCAAGGGACTATTAGAATATCTCTATTCATCTGAAACCTGAATTTGTGCTTACTGCTTCTGCTACATATAAGAGGAATTTTTTTTTTTTTTTGCTTTTGTTTATTTTGATGTCCTGGAGGGCAGTTCTGCGTACAGAAATCAGCACTGGGGAATTTAGTTTAATTAATTTCCAATTTATTGAAGTCACAAATTTTAAAGTCTAGATGCCCAAAATTTATTCAAGATTATTAGGACTATAAAATTTAGCAATCACTTTTTAGGTAACTTTTGAAAAATGTTTGGGGTCATTAAAAAATTCATGTGTTTTTAACTATTTGCAACAATCTTTATATATTTAAATTATTTAGTTTCCTTTTTTATATTTCAAGTAATATTCTTCTCAAGTACTTAATCTGATAAATATTATAAACTAAACTGGCAGATATGATAAAACATACAGCCTCTCAAATGTGTCTGGAGTATAAGTTACTAAATTTCTACATAAAAATGTAAATTAGTCCAAGATGCTGTCTGTTAGTTTTCTTTCTTATTTCTCTGAGTATCTAATATTGTTGACCTAAAATAAATAGACTGCCAGATATTTCTCCAACAAAGGTTGGTTTATTAAGGATCAACAGAGAACTGCAATTTGAGGTCTACAACCATGGTGAGCCACGTGCAAGTCCCCACAAGTCAAGGAAAGACGAGCGCTTTTAGCGAGTGGAAAAGGATGCTGGGGATGCTGTTGTAAACAGTCAGTAGCTTTTCACTGACTGAGTCTTTCCCAGGAAAGAAGAAGAGTCTTTCTTCTTCCTGTTGGGCTCTAGTATCATAGCAGGGCATAAGAGTTCCCCCTTCTCGTCTCTCAAATCTGTTTAATTGAGGTTTCTGTTTATTAATTTTTTTTTATTTCCCCGTTGAACAAGATCTTTCTCCAAAAGCTTTATCAACTGGAATACTAAAGAATGCACTGCATAAATCAATCACAGTCAAAAATTTACTTTTGGTGGGAATGGATGTTAGTAACATATGAGAGTTAGGAACAACAGGGTGTTGAGGAATAACAGTGTTGTTTATTGCTCAGAGGTCCTGGACAACTTCAACCCTCAGCCCTTAGGTTTTCTCACCAGTAAATGGGAGTTTTACAGGGGCTAGTATAAGGGATAATGAGGCCTGGAGCCATGTAATCTTCTATTATGGGCTTTATGTCCTGAAGAACTTCTTTAGTTATAGGTTATTGATTAATTCTAGGAAGAGATTTATTTTTTTGGGGGGGGTCCTTTTTGAATTTTGATGGTAGATGCACTATGCATTTTGCCAACATCAGTTGGAGATTTTGCCCATTAGGAAAGTGGTAGCTGATTCAATAAAGACAAATGGTCAGTGTTTTCACAATCTGCTCTAGTAACATCAGAGATAAAACAAATAAAAGATTTCAAGGGGTACTTTAATTCACCTGGTGAGTTATTTTGATAATTACAGTCAGTATCTAGAATTATTTTCCTTTTTGGAAGACATTTTAGCATGATGTTACTCTAAGAAGTCTCAGCCTGATAAATGGATAGGGGTAGAGGTATCAAAGAGAAAAGGGTGGATATCTCTCAGAGGGCTGAAACAAAACCGAACAGGTTCAGAGGCAGGAACCTCTTGAGGTTCATGAGAAATCTCCACTATTTGAACTGTTTTAGTAAAAAGGCAGGAACCATTTTATAGTAGTGGGGTTAAGAGAGTGTGGCTCTAGTGTCAATAAGGACTTGAAGAGATTCATAGTAATAGAAGAAATTTTCACTTATTGAGGTATGGGGGAAGTCATTCTCACTTATACATGATTTGGAGTGAATTTTATGCAAACTAGAACAGCCTGTTTTGTTGTCTAATCAAATGTGCATTGTACATCTGCTTCAACCATTAAAGAAAATAATGCATTTAAAAGTCAAAGTGGAGTAACTGTGGTTTGGGTTTTCAAAAATGGAGCCTGGCAGCGATTGCAGATGTGGTTTCAGACACATTTGTGCATCACAGAGAACTTGAATTTTCTGAACTATATCAAACTCAAGGACACCACAAGCCATTCTCTAAACAGTATCTGCCACCAGCTGCTAGGGGCAACCTTATGGTCTCAAGGTCTCTTCTTATAACTATACAATCATTTCAGACCCCAAACAATCCTTGCTTAACAAGCACCCATACTTCTTCCCTGCTCAAATTATAATTTTTGACAAACGACTTAAATAATTTTACCGTTTTTGCTTATATAAGCCTCACCCATTTTGCAGTCCAACGGAATACAATTCAAGTGTTGTTTGAATCTGTGAGCCTCCCAGGCTATACTCCTCAGTGTGGCTCTAATAAAACTCTCTTCCATTCCTACTATAGATTGTTTATTGATTATTTCCACTAACATCTCAAGAAATGCTTATCCAAGCTGATTAAGAAAGGTTTGGAAGAGCCCCTGTAATTCCTGGGAGCCTTGTCATTAAAAATTGGGAGGACATTGGAAAGGTTGCATATAAAGCTAAAGGTGAATAAAGTGCTTAAACTTTTAACAATCTCTCTTCCAGTGTGCTGGTTCTTTGCAATAATAGCAGAAAGTAGGAAGGTTTGGATTTTGTTTAGGAGCCTATTTGCTGGAGTTAAAGATTAAGAATCTTGGCAGTCTTCCTTGGAGGTGACTAATCTAGAGTAGGAGAGAGGTGGTTTGCCAAATGAACTAAATCTGGAGTGGAAATAGTTTCCCCTTCCATCCTGAACCTTTTTACCAGAAGGGAAAGGTCCCAGTTCATCCCATTAATAAACAGAGAGTTCAAAGCTACCTGGGTGGAATCAAAATATGGAAGACCAGCATTTTCTTTAAAAATAATCTGAAGTCTATTGTAATAATCACAAACAGGTTTATTAGATTTCTGGGTGCAAGCCTGAATTTTGTTCCAATCAAAAGCCTTTTGAAAAGCCCTAGGCATTGCTTGATAAAGTTGCCTAGTAATTGCCCAAGCCTGATCACATAATAAATTAGTGGGCTGGTCTCCCATTTGTAATTCTAGAGACCTTTCAGGCCTTTCTCAATTAGTGGTTTTCATCCAATATAGGGCCTGATCTTCACTGACAAGCATGTGAACTAGCTGATATAAGTCAGAGAAACCAGACTGACAATTTGAATGACTACATTAAATTCCTCAGCAAATCTGTGAGGATCTTCAGTTACTTTGGGAAATTTTTGTCTATGGTTTGCAATTCAGCTTTAGTCCAAGGAAAATAAGAAATTAAAAGTGTAGCCTCTGGATCCTCAGAAGGCTTAATTTTAAAGGGACCAGTTCTGACAAGTTCAAAGGAAAAGAGAATGGGGAGAGCTTCAGAGAAAAGGGGAAGTGTGGTGGGAGAATTAGTATAGGGGATTTGAGAGTATGGTGGAGGTGTAAGCAGTATAGAAAGGAAGGAAGATAATGGTGCTGGAGGTGGAGCCTGACATACAGAAGTCAAGGAAGAGCCTGGGGAGCCATTTTATCTTTTTTTTTTTTTTTTTTTTTTTTTTTTAAACGCACTGTGCAGCTTATAGGATCTTAGTTCCCCAACCAGGGATCGAACCCATGCCCCCTGCAGTGGAAGTGCAGAGTCCTAACCACTGGACCACTAGGGAATTCCCATTTTATCTTTCTTAGTCATTTATTTACCTCAGTTAATCTTAAACCTTATTTTACAGAGAGGCAATTTTAGATTCCTGATAACATTAGGAAACCTCAAAATATCAATCAAAATATACCACCCAGTTCTAGAAAGTTTTTAGCTATTGTAGTCCAATTCAGTTTTAAGAAAATTAAGTTTGGGGATTTCAAAAGTTCCCCATAATGGCCACTGATATTTTAAATTGCTTTTGGTCAGGTGGTACATTTATTTAGAAATGTTCATGAGGAAGGACTGTAGTTTTTAAACAAAATTGGCAAGAGTCCCGGCGGGGGTGGGGGGTGTCAAAATACTTAGATAACTGGGATCCTATTTCCTGCAGGGTTTTCCTCTAGAGAAAAGAACAATTTTCAAACAGCTTACAGCACAAATGACAAATGATTCAATTCAAACAGCTTGCAAGCCAATCCCAGTCAATTCAAAGGAAACAGCTTGGTCCCAAAGGAGTCAGGCCAAAGGCTTTTTCAGCCAGTTTTCAGAGAATAGCTCTTCCAAAAGTATAGGCCAAAAGCTGAAAAATCCAGCACTGTTTCAGAGAAACAACCCATGTTTCCAAAGTAACAGACTTCAGGAGAAGCAGTACCTGTTCCAGGGAAAAGACTAAAGGCTAGCCAGTTTCAGTGAAAGTCTGATCTCAAAATCAGACTGAAGTGAGTACTTGCATACAGATTGAGGCCTCTACCAGAAAGACAAAACCTTTAAATAGAGAGATAAAACCTTTAAATGGAGAGCTTCAAAGCCAGAGAGGGTGGGAACTCAGATCCAGAAGAAAAACATACCTTTAAACTCCAGGATTGGTGAGAAAAACAGTGAGCAACAATGGGATCTATTGTGAGTACCACTCCTGTTTGCACACCAGCCCCAGAGCTATCTTAAGTCTTCTCTGGTCCTCATATGAGCCACAAAATGTTGACCTGAAACAACAGACTGCCAGATATTTCTCCAGGAAAGATGGGTTTATTTGGAATCAGTGGATAATTGCAATTGGAACCATGCAATTGCAACCATGACAAGCCCCCAGAAGGCAAGAGAAGAAAAACACTTTTATGGAGAGGAAAAGAAAGTTGGGAGGGTTAGAGCAAACAAAAAGCCCATGGCTTTTCACTGGCTGTGTCCTTGCCAGGAAAGAAGAGGAGTCTTTTTTCTTCCTGTTGGCCTCTGCTATCATTACAGGGCATAGAGCTCCTCCTTCTGGTCTCCCAACTCTATTTAATTGAGGTTTCTGTTTATTAAATTCTTTTACAATATGGATTTACCACAATTTTTTTCTTTTTTTTATCTTGATGGACATACTTCTAGTTTTTTCCATTACTAATAAAACTGCTATGAATATTTTCATACACTAATTTCTCCTGGGTGTTAAGTGAAAGAATCACAACCAAGTACAGACTTAAAATTTTTTAAATTACAGTTAAAATCATTGAAAATGTTTCTTAACACAGTAATATTAACAGGTATTGTGACTTTCTTCAAAATCTCTATACCTAGTTACGTATCTTCCTGGGTTGAAAAAATGTTAGCACACTAAGGAAATAATTATGTTATTCCAAACATTTTGGGCTTGAGGGATATTGATTGAGGTTGCCTAAAAATCTATGCTGCTGCCTGCATTCCTTAGGCTATTCTGGATGGATAACTGAACGCTATATTTTTTTCATTCCTTATCACTGACTTCATAACCTAAAGGAGATAATTCTATAGTCCAAAATCTTATATTCAAGTTATACCTTACCTAATTCTTCATTTGCCAAATGAAATCTGCAATAACCTAGTTTTCTATATTACCTAATTACATTTCTAATTCATTTGGTCCTTAGATATGCTAATAACCTTCCTTGTTTAATTCTAGAGGCCACTGAATTTCATGTGAATTCCATTTCTTAGGACCATACAATTTTTAAAAAGAATACTATCATATCTGATAACTCTTTATTTCTCCCATTACTTCCATTGGTTTTTCTGACACAACTCCCTAGGTCTATTTACTCATACTTACAAATCATGTCTTTCTAAAACTAAAATAATGACTACCTAATGCTGGAAAATAAAATATTTTAGTTCGACTTAAAAGGCATTTAATTTGGAAATGATAAAGAATCATGGATTTTTTGGAACCATCTATATAAATAGAAACATATCATTTATTGCAAATAGTTCAATTTTGAGTTTTCATTTTTTTAATTAAAATATATTTTATAATCTACTTCTAATAAAATGTATGGCCTGAATGCTCAAAGAATATATTTAGGCTCCTCTATAAAACACTTATATTAATGTATTTAAATAATACATTTTTTGGTAAACAGTAACACTAACCAATTATCATGCTGAAAATTAAAAGATAAAGTGCTAGTGTCTGTATTATAAATTTAATTACTTTGAATTTCTTCATGAAAATATCTTTGAGTTACTGGCCTATTTCCAAATATCTATAGTACAGGGTGTTGTAAAGATTAAATGAGAGCCTGTCTCTGAACAGTTTAGTACAATGTTAGTACCTATTAGGGGTTTGTAAAATTAGCTGCTTTTATTTAAAATGCTATTTCTGAGGCCTTGAAAGACTGATTTTTTCTTTTAACATTCCAAAACTATAGGCCAAACTTCCTGAAGTAACTCTTTTTTAAGGAGCACATTCCTTCCAAGGAAGTAGGTTTCAAAAGACTTTATTTTCCTTCTGTAGGACTGACTTTACTTCCTTTTGGATTTGTTGTTATTATTTACATTAGGATAGGCAGAGTAAAATTTAAAATAATCACACACAGAAAAGGAAACAACATAAACTAAATACTAACACTCCATTAAAAACATTTAACTTCTGATCACTGACATGAGATGGAACATCCCTGAGGATTCTGGAAACAGTAATAGCTTCATGGATATAGTCACCTGTCATAAAAGTCACCTAATAAATATAACAAAAGGTTTTAAAACTAATAAATGTCTATGCCACTGGGCCTATATGAGGCAAACTACAAATGATGAACTATGAAGACATTTTTTACTCCTTGATAATTTCAAAACAAATACAGTAATTTTACTTTAATTTTGTCATTAAAATGAACACATTTAACATACTTTTTATTTTAAAAGTTAAAACTAAAAAAGAAAACAATAATTTCATCAAAAGTGATTTTCCAGAAAGCAATAGCAATAAAATACAGTAAATATAGTGAACCCTGCAAATTTTCATACTAAAAGTGTACTGAATATAAATAGAATAATTTATACAGTAAAATGCAAAGCACAGCAATAATCACTTGTTATTATAATCATTAGTATGCCCAAGTTTGGTTCTCAGAACTCATCTCTTATAAACCTCCACTAAGACCTCTTTCCTGGACTAGATACTTGTATATTCCAATGCACATTCTATCTTTCTACCTGGGAGGGGTCTAATTAATATTCAGTGGTTGCTGCTATTTCCCTGGCATGTGTAATTAATTTTGAAAACATTTCTTCCGATGTAGTGCTGAAATTTAAATCAACATAAACCACCCATATGAGACTGTATAAATATGTTCTGAATTTTGTAATAATGTATGTCATGGGACATCATTTTAAGAAATCTGTAGTGATCCTGCCTTAGGTATTAAAATAAATGTTACCCTATGAAAATACCCTAACCCATCAACTTTGGTCCATGACATTAAGAAGGTGTCTCAGTAAGTCAAAATTGTCCTTTTTTTCTTTTTCTTTTTCCTAATCCTGTCAAGACAGAAATACATTTATCAAATAACCAAATTTTCTTAAATGATGTTTATTACTAAGACAGGTAAATATTTCCAAAACAAGTACTCCCTCAGGTCACTATGTTTCATGGAAATATTTAGTATACCTTAATTTGTCTTAAGCTTAGCTCTTAGTATTTACAGGATTCGCTAATTACAGCACATCAAAATCCAATGAACAAATCTCTGGTAGTTATGGCCATATAATATTCTATATATACAGCAATTTCTTCTAGAAACTTAAGGCCATTAAGGTTTGACAAATATAGTGGAAAAAAAAATGAGCTGGAAAGATGGGAAAATTCCCTCACCTATATGGGAAGCTTAAAAAATCTGTTTATAATGGCCAATTTTGGTTAAGAATAGCACATTAAATTTAATGAGGGGATCCTCAAGGTCACGGAGGAGTAGGAGGATGTGGCGTTCATCTGCCCCCACAAATGCATCAGAAATATATCTACAAATGGAACAATTCTCACAGAGCACCTGCTGAACACTACCAGAAGACCTCGGACATCTAAAAGGACAAGAAACATCCCCACGTAACTGGATAGGACAAAAGAAAGAAGGGAAAAGGAAGAGAAGAGGAAGCGAGACAGGACCTCCTCCCCTGGCGGGAAGCTGAAGTTGAGGAGAGGTTCCCACATCTGGGGAAGCCCCCTCAATGGCAGGAAGATCAGCTGGGACAGAAGGGGAGCTTTGTGGGCTCGGAGAAGAGCACAGCAACTGGTATGTGGCAGGCAGGACAGAGTGAGACCTACAAAGATGGTCCGTGCCACAGCAGTGCACACCCCAGCCTGAGATGGGTGACCACCAGTGCACACAGGGGCTGGGTGTTGGAACATGGGGTTTGGAGAGCAGACCCAGAGAGGGGACTGCTGTTGGCTGTGAGGAGACAGCCTGAAGGGGTGGGAGTGAGGAGCTCCACAACCAGGAATGGTCCTGGAGGAAGCCTGAACCACCACAGAAGTGAAGCACCACTGCTGAGTAAAGCTCAAAGGGCAAGCCGCCATTGAAGCCTCTCTCCTCACATGTCAGCCCCTGCCTCCAAGGGCACTGGGGAGGGCTCCTGCTGGAGCAGGCTCACACACCCCCACCACACCCCCGTGACCCACTGCTGCCTTGGCTCCCTCCTGCTTGACGGGCTCATGCATTCCAATTGCTACCCTGCACCCTCCCACCTGGTGGCCCACTTGCCCCAGTCACCACCTCAGCTCCTTCCCACCTGATGGGCTTGCACATCCAAATAGTCACCCTGGGACCCTACCGCTTGGGCAGCCTGCTTGCTCTAATTGCAGCCTTAGCCCCCTCCCACCTGTTGGGCTCGTGTGCTCTGGCAACCTCTGGAGCAGACTCTGGTGGGAGGCACACACACAGAGGTGGGGCTAAAACCAAAGCCAAGCCCCAGGGGCCATGTGACTAAGGAAGAAGAGCTGAAATCTCTCCTCATGGTCGTGTGAACCACAGAGTTACACATCCACTGATGGCTTCAGAACATCTGAACAGACTACAAGTGCACCTGCAGCTGAGATGGGTCTGACTTTAGCAGCTGTGAGCTTTGTGATCATGTACACATGGGGGTTGGGACAGGGAGAGTCTGAGCTGCCTCCATAGCTCCCAGAGCAGGTCCAGAGATACAACTACTGCAGACCTGGGACCTGACTTCAGTGGATCTGTGCTGGTGGCCTGGTGAAAATAACGCCTGAGAGTCACCAGGGCCAAGTGCCAGCATACCCACAGTTAAGATGGGACCAAAAGCAGTGCCAACAACAGTGTACTATGTGAGCCTGCATGATGGTGAAAGGGAACAAAAAGAGAACATTCAAAAGTAACAGCTCCAGAGGAGGAATACTCAGTGGCTTCTCCACCAGTGGAAGTGCTCCATTCCCACCTACCCTGCACCACAGCTCAGA
This sequence comes from Mesoplodon bidens, assembly GCF_964165515.1. Classification (NCBI taxonomy): domain Eukaryota; kingdom Metazoa; phylum Chordata; class Mammalia; order Artiodactyla; family Ziphiidae; genus Mesoplodon; species Mesoplodon bidens. The sequence goes on from NC_138160.1 coordinate 69,416,516, forward strand.
AACACAGCTAAGAAAAGATCTGGGGACCTCTACTCCAACAAGTAGGGAGCAGACCCTGTCCCAGACAGGGCAGTGACAACCAGAGAGCAAAGGGAAGGCCCTGCTCAATATCCAGGGCAGGCTTTGGTCACCAAACCACCAGTCAAACCACCTATCAAGGGGATAAAAGAACAAACCTCTGGACCAAACTCACCCACCAGGGGGCAGACACCAGAAGCAAGAGGAACTATGATCCCTCAGCCTACAGAAGGGAGACCACAAAAAACAGTAAGTTAGACAAAATGAAAAACAGAGAAATAAGTTGCAGATGAAGGAGCAAGATAAAATCCTATAAGAACAATTAAATGAAGAGGAGATAGGCAATCTACCTGAAAAAGAATTCACAGTAATGACAGTAAACACGATCCAAGACCTTGGAAAAAGAATGGAGGTGTGGTTCCAGAATATGTAAGAAATGTTTAACAAGGACCTAGAAGAACTGAAGAACAAACAATGATGAACAGTATAATAACTGAAATGAAAAATACACTAGAAGGAATCAACAGCAGAATAACTGAGGCAGAAGAACAGATAAGTGAGCTGGAAAACAGAATGGTGGAAATCACTGCCATGGAACAGAATAAAGAAAAAAGAATGAAAAGAAATAAGGACAGTCTCAGAGACCTCTAGGACAACATTAAACTCACCAACATTCGCATTATAGGAGTCCTAGAAGGAGAAGAGAGAGAGAAAGGGCCTGAAAAAATATTTGAAGGAATTATAGTTGAAAGCTTCCCTAACATGTAAAAGGAAATAGTCACCCAAGTCCAGAAAGTTCAGAGAGTCCCATACAGGAAAAACCCAAGGAGAAATATGCCGAGACATGTATTAATCAAACGAACAAAAAATAAATACAAAGAAAAAATATTACAAGCAGGAAAGGAAAAACAACAAATAACATACAAGGGAATCCCCGTAAGGTTATCAGCTATTTTTCAGCAGAACTTCTGCAGGCCAGAAGGGAGTGGCAGGATATGTTTAAAGGGATGAAAAGGAAATACCTACAACCAGAAATACTCCACCTAGCAAGGCTCTCATTCACATTCAATGGAGAAATGAAAAGCATTACAGACAAGCAAAAGCTCAGAGAATTCAGCACCACCAAACCAGCTTTACAGCAAATGCTAAAGGAACTTCTCTAGGTGAGGCGGGGGGGAAGAGAGGCCACAATTAGAAACAAGAAAATCACAAATGGGAAAACTTACTGTTAAAGACAAACATACAGTAAAAGCAAGAAATCATTCATACACAAACATGATATTGAAACCAGCAACCATAAGAAGAGGAGAGTACAAATGCAGGAAATGGGAATTGTATTTGATATTAAGAGACCAGAAACTTAAAACAACCTTGTGTATATATAGACTGCTTTATCAAAAACTCATGGGAAATGCAAACCAAAAAACAGTAGATACACACACAGAAAAGAAAAAGCAACCCACACAACACTAAAGATGGTCATCAAAACACAAGAGAAGAGAACAAAAAGGAAGGGAAGAAAAAAGACCTACAAAATAAACCCAAAACAATTAAGAAAATGGCAATAGAAACACATATCGATAATTACCTTAAATGTAAATGGATTAAATGCTCCAACCAAAAGACACAGATTGTCTGAATGTATACAAAGACAAGACCCATATATATGCTGTCTACAAGAGATCCAATTCAAACCTAGGGACACATAGAGACTGAAAATGAGGGGTTGGAAAAAGATATTCCATGCAAATGGAAATCAAAAGAAATCTGGAGTAGCAATACTCATATCAGACGAAATAGACTTTAAAATAAAGACTGTTATAAGAGACAAGGAAGGACACTACATAATGATCAAGGGATCAATCCAAGAAGAAGATATAACAATTGTAAATATATATGCACCAACATAGGAGCACCTCAATACATAAGGCAAATGCTAACAGTAATAAAAAGGGAAATCAACAGTAACACAATAGTGGGGGAGTTTAACATGCCACTTAAATCAATGGAAAGATCATTCAGACAGAAAATTAGTAAGGAAACACAAGCCTTAAATGACACATTAGACCAGATGTACTTAATTGATATTTATAGGACATTCCATCTGAAAGCAGTGGAATATGCTTTCTTCTCAAGTGTACACAGAACTTTCTCAACGATAGATCACATACTGGGACATAAATAAAACCTCAGTAAATTTAAGAAAACTGAAATCATATCAAGCACTTTTTCCAACCACAAAGCTACGAGATTAAAAAATCAATTACAGGAAAAAACTAAAAAACACAAACACATGGAGGCTAAACAATACATTACTAAATAACCAATGGATCACTAAAGAAATCAAAGAGGAAATCAAAAAATTCCTAGAGACAAATGACAATGAAAACATGACAACCCAAAACCTATGGGATACAGCAAAAGCAGTTCTAAGAGGGAGGTTTTATAGCAATAAAATCCTACCTCAAGAAACAAGAAAAATCTCAAATAAAAAACCTAACCTTACACCTAAAGCAATTAGAGAAAGAAAAACAAACAAAACCCAAAGTTAGTAGAAGAAAAGAAATGATAAAGATCAGGGCAGAAATAAATAAAATAGAGATGAACAAAACAATAGTGAAGATTAATGAAACTAACAGCTGGTTCTTTGAGAAGATAAATGAAATTGATAAACATTTAGCCAGACTCATGAAGAAAAAAGGGAAAGGCTTCAAATCAAGAAAATTAGAAATGAAAAAGGAGAAGTTAGAATGGACATCACAGATATACAAAGGATCATAAGAGACTACTACAAGCATACATACACTAGTAAAATGGACAGCCTAGAAGAAGTGGACAAATTCTTAAAGAGGTACAAACTTGCAAGACTTAACCAGGAAGAAAGAGAAAATATGAACAGACAAGTCACAAGTACCAAAATCGAAACTGCGATTAAAAATCTTCCAACAAACAAAAGTCCAGGACCACATGGCTTCAAAGGCAAATTCTATCAAACATTTAGAGAAGAAACTCTTCCTTCTGAAACTCTTCCAAAAAACTGCAGAGGAAGGAACACTTCCAAGCTCATTCTATGAGGCCACCATCATCCTGATACCAAAACCAGACAAAGGTAACACAAAAAAAAGAAAATTACAGGCCACTATCACTGATGTACATAGACCCAAAAATCCTCAACAAAACACTATCAAACCAAATCCAACAACACATTAAAAGGGTCACACACCATAATCAAGTGGGATTTATCTCAGGGATGCAAGAATTCTTCAATATAGGCAAATCAATCAATGTGATACACGATATTAACAAATTGAAGAATAAAAATCATATGATCATCTCAATAGATGCAGATAATGCTTTTAACAAAATTCAGCACCCATTTATGATAAAAACTCTCCAGAAAGTGGGCACAGAGGGAATCTACCACAAAATAATGAAGGCCATATATGACAAACCCACAGCAAACATCATTCTCAATGATAAAAACCTGAAAGAATTTCCTCTAAGGAACAAAACAAGGATGTCCACTCTCACCACTATTCTTCAACATAGTTTTGGAAGTTTTAGCCACAGCAATCAGAGAAGAAAAATAAATAAAAGACATCCCAATTGGAAAAGAAGAAGTAAAACTGTCAGTTTGCAGATGACATACTATACATAGAAAATCCTAAAGATGCAATGAGAAAACTACTAGAGCTCATCAATGAATTCAGTAAAGTTGCAGGATACAAAATTAATGCACAGAAATCTCTTGCATCCCTATACACTAACAACAAAAGTTCAGAAAGAGAAATTAAGGCAACAATCCCATTTACCACTTCATCAAAAAGAATAAAATACCTAGTAATAAACCTACCTAAGGAGGCAAAAAACCTGTGCTCAGAAAACTATAAAACACTAATGAAAGAAATCAAAGATGACACAAACAGATGGAGAGATATACCATGTTTTGGGATTGGAAAAATAAATACTCTGAAAATGACTACACTTCCCAAAGCAATCTACAGATTCAATGCAATCCCTATCAAATTGCCAACTGCATTTTTCACAGAATTAGAACCAAAAATTTTACAATTTGTATGGAAACACAAAAGACCATGAATAGCCAAAGCAATCTTGAGAAAGAAAAATGGAGCTGCAGGAATCAGGCTTCCTGACTTCAGACTACAATACAAAGCTACAGTAATCAAGACAGTATGGTACTGGTGCAAAAACAGAAGTATGTATCAATGAAACAGGCTAGAAAGTCCAGAGGTAAACCCACACACCTATGGTTAATTAATCTATGACAAAGGAGGCAAGAATATACAATGGAGAAAAGACAGTCTCTTCAATAAGTGGTGCTGGGAAAAGTGGACAGCTACATGTAAAAGAATGAAATTAGAACATTCTCTAACACCACACACAAAGATAAACTCAAAATGAATTAAAGACCTATCAATAAATGTAAGGCTGGGTACTGTAAAACTCTTAGAGAAAAACATAGGCAGAACACTCCTTGACATAAATTGCAGCAAGCTCTTTTTTAATACAACTCCTAGAGTAATGAAAATAAAAACAAAAATAAACAAATGGGGCCTAATTAAACTTAAAAACTTTTGCACAGCAAAGGAAACCATAAACTAAATGAAAAGACAACCCTCAGAACAGGAGAAAGTATTTGCACTTGAAGCAACCAACAGGGGATTAATCTCCAAAATTTACAAACAGCTCATGCAGCTCAGTATCAAAAAAATAAATAACCCAATTGAAAAATGGGTGGAAGATCTAAATAAACATTTCTCCAAAGAAGACATATGGATGGCCAAAAAGCACATGGAAAGATGCTCAACATCACTAATTATTTAAAAAATGCAAATCAAAACTAAAATGAGATATCACCTTACACTGGTCAGAATGGCCATCATCAGAAAAATCTACAAACAATAAATCCTGAAGAGGGTGTGGGAAAAAGGGAATCCTCCTACACTGTTGGTGGGAATGTAAATTGGTACAGCCACTATGGAGAACAGTATGGAAGTTCCTTAAAAAACTAAAAATAGAGCTACCATATGATCCAGCATTCCCACTCCTGGGCATATATCTGGAGAAACCATAATTCAAAAATATACATGCACCAAAATGTTCACTGTAGCACTATTTACAATAGCTAGGACAGGGAAGCAAGCTAAATGTCCATCAACAGAGGAATGGATAAAGAAGATGTGGTACATATATACCATGGAATATTATTCAGCCATAAAAAAGAATGAAACAATGCCATTTGCAGCAACATGGATGGACATACAGATTCTCATACTGAGTGAAGTAAGTCAGACAGAGAAAGACAAATATCATATGATATTGCTGACATGTGGAATCTAAAAAAAGGGTACAAATGAACTCATCTACAATACAGAAATAGAGTTACAGATATAGAAAACAAACTTATGGTTGCCAGAGGGTAAGGGGAGGCAGGGGGATAAATTGCAAGATTGGAATTGACATATACACACTACTATGTATAAAATAGATAATTAATAAGCATCTACTGTATCGAACAGGGAACTGTACTCAATACTCTGTAATGACCTATATGGGAAAAGAATCTAAAAAGAAAAAGAATTGATATATGTATATATATATATAACTGATTCACTTTGCTCTACAGCAGAAACTAACACAACATTGTAAATCAACTCATTCCAATAAAAAAAATTTTAATGAAATTTTCTTTTTCTAGAAACTTTCCTGTTCTTTCACTTTTTCTTTTTATTGATAAGCATCATATTTATTATACATTTTTCCAGATTTATTGAGATATAATTGACCTGTAACACTGCTTAAATTTGTGTACAAAGTGTTGATTTGATACCTTATGTATTGCAAAATGACTACTACCATACTGTTAGCTTACACCTCCATCTCATCACATAATTACCATTGTGTGTGTGTGTGTGTGTGTGTGGTAGGAACATATAAGTCTCTTAGTAACTTTCAGGTTCATAATACAGTCTTATTACATATAATCACCATGGCGTATATTAAATCACCAGAACTTATTCATCTCATAACTAGATGTTTATATTCTTTAGCCAACATCTCCCCATTACTCTAAACCCTAAGCCCCTAAAAACCAACATTCTAGTTTCCATTTCTACAATTTCAGCTTTTTCAGGTACCACATATAAGTGATATCATATGGTATTTGTCTTTATCTGTCCAACCTATTTCACTGAGCATAATGCCTTCAAGGTCCACCCATGTTGATGCAAACAGCAGGATGGTTTTCTTTCTCATGGCTGAATAATATTCCATTGTGTATTTATACCCATCTTCTCTATCCATTTATCTGTTAATGGATATTTAGGTTGTTTCCATATCTTGACTATTAATGCTTCAATGAACATGGGAGTGTAGCTATCTATTTGAGATCCTGTTTTCATTTCCTTTAGGTATATATCCAAAGTAGGTTTGGTAAAACATATGGTAGTTCTATTTTTATATTTTGAGGAAACCCCATGCTGTTTTCAATAGTAGCTGTACCAATTTACATTCCCATAATAGTGCACAAAGATTTCCCCCTCCACATCCTTGCCAGCATTCATTATCTCTTGTCTCTTTCATAATAGACAACATCACAAATTTTGAAGTTTTGTGGTTGTGATTTGAATTTCCCTGATGATTACTGATGTTGAGCATCTTTTCATGCACCTGTTGGCCCTCTGCATGTCTTATTTAGAAAAATGTCCATTCGGTTCCTATGCTCATTTTTAAAATTGGACTGTTTGTAATTTTTCCTAGTGAGTTGAGTTTTTTTAATACATTTTGAATGTTAACCCCTTATCAGATGTATAATTTGCAAATATTTTCTTCCATTCTTCAGTTGACTTTTATTTTGTTGCTTTTTTTCTTCTGCTGTGCAAAAGCTTTTTAGTTTGATGTAGTTTGACTTATTACTTTTTGGGTTTGTTGCTTAAGCTTAAAAATATTTGCAAATCATAAAACTGATTTCCAAAAATCTTTGCCAAGACCAATGTCAAGGAACTATTTCCCTATGTTTTCTTCTAAGAGTTTTATGTTTTCTTCTAGGAGTTTTATGTTTTCAGGCCTTATGTTTAAGTCTTTAATCCATTTTGAGTTAATTTATGTGAGTTGTATAAGGTAAGAGTCCAATTTCATTATTCTCCATGTAGTTATCCAGTTTTCCAAACACAACTTTTTGAAGAGACTATCATTTTCCACTGAGTATTCTTAGCTCCCTAGTGAAGTAATAGTTGACTGTAAATGGGAGCATTTATTTCTGGGCTCTCAATTCTGTTCCACTGATCTATGTGTCTATTTTTAATAATAGTCCATACTGTTTTGATTACTATAGCTTTGTAGCATAGTTTGAAATCATAAATGTGATGCTTCTAGCTTTGTTTTCTTTCTTAAGATTGTTTTGGATATTCAAAACCTTTCATGGTTCCATACAAATTTTAGGGTTATTTTTTTCTATTTCTGTGAAAAAGCTGTTAGAATTTTCACAGGGATTACACTGAATTCATTGATAGCTTTGGGTAGTGTGAATAGTTTAATACTATTCTACCAATCCATAAACATGGAATATCTTTCAATTTATTTGTGCCTTCCTCAATTTCTTTCATTAAATCTTGGTTTTAAGTGTACAGTTCTTTCACCTACTTGGTTAAAAATGTATTCCTAAGAATTTTACTGTTTTTGATTCTATTGCAAATTGGATTATTTTATTTATTTATTTTTCATATAGCTCATTGTTAGTGTATCAAAACACAAGTGACTGTTGGCTGATTTTGTATTGACAACTTTACTGAATTTCTTGATTACTTTTAACAGTTTTTTTTAATGGAGCCTTTAGGATTTTAAATATATAAAATCATGCCATCTACAAACGAAGACAATTTTGTTTCTTAATTTCTGATTTAGGTGCCTCTTATTTCTTTTTCTTACCTGATTACTCTGGCTAGGACTTCCAGTAGCACAGTGAATAAGGAAAAGCTTTCTTTCATCACTGAGTATGATGTTAGCTGTGGGTTTGTCATACATGGCCTTATTATGTTGAGACATGTTCCTTCTATACCAAATTTTTGATTTTTATCATGAAACAATATTGTATTTTGTCAAATGCTTTCTCTGAATATACTGAGATAATCATGATTTTTTATCTTATATCCTAGGAAAGCAGTGTGTAACATTTATTGATTTTGTATGTTGAACAACCCTTGAATGCCAGGGTTAAATCCTGCTTTATTATGGTGTATGATCCTTTCAATGTGCTTTTGAATTTGGTTTGTTAATACCGTGTTGAGAAGTTTTATTGATGCATCTATATTCATCTGAATATTGGTCTACAGTTTTCATTTTTCTCTGTGTCATTATCTAGCTTTGGTGTCAACATAATTCTGGTCTCATAAAATGAATTTGTAAGTGCTCTTCAATTTTTTGGAAGAGTTTGAGAAAGACTGGCATTAGTTTTTCTTTATTTGTTTGGTAGAATTCACCAGAGAACCATCTGGCCCTGGGATTTTCTTTGTTGATATAATTTTGATTACTGATTCAATCTCCCTACTAGTTACTGGTCTATTCAGATTTTCTATTCCTTTATTATTCAATCTTGGTAGGTTCTATGTTTCTAGGAACTTATGCATTATTTTAGGTTATCCAAACTGTTGGCATATAACTGTTCTTAGTAGTCTCTTATGATCCTTTGTATTTCTGTGGTATCATTTGTAATGTCTACTCTTTCATATTTATTTGAGTCTTCTGTTTTTCTTGAAGGTTTGTCAATTTTGTTTATCTTTTCAAAACTGTTGATCATTTCTGATATCTATTTCATTTATTTCTGCTCTGATCTTTGTTATTTCCCTTTTCTGCTAATTTTGGGCTTAATTTGTTTCTCTTTTTCTAGTTCCTTGAGGTATAAAGTTAGGCTGTTTTAGTCTGAGATCTTTTTTCCTTTGTTATATAGGAATTTATCACCATAAAACTTCTTGTTCTAAAAAAAAAATTTAAAAAAAGAAAAAAAAAACAAACAAACAAAAAAAAAACTTCTTGTTCTAAAAATGCTGCTTTTGCAGCATCCCATAGGTGTTGGTATGTTACGTTTCCATTTTCATTTGTTTCAAGATAATTTTTGATTTCCCTTTGTTTTCTTTAACCCATTTTTTCTTCAGGTGTGTGTTGTTTAATTTTCATAATTTTAAATATTCCAGCCTTCCACCTATTTTGCTTTCTAGTTTCATAACACTGTTATTGGTAAAGATACTTGGTATGATTTCAATCTTCTTAAATTTGCTTAGAGTTGTTTTGTGACCTACTGTCCTAAGATCTATTCTACAGAATATTCTGAGTGCACTTGAGAAGAACGTGTATTATGCTGCTGTCAGATGGAATTTCCTGTATGTATCTGTTAGGTCCATTTAGTCTAGCTCATTTCCAACATTTCCTTATTGATTTTAAGTCTGGATAATCTATCCATTGTTGAAAGTGGGATATTGAAGTTCCCTACTATTATTCTAGTGTTGTCTATTTCTCCCTTCATCACTGTATTCTTCAGCTCCACAATTTCTGTTAGTTCTTTTTATTATGACTTCTCTTTCTTAAACTTCTCGTTCCATTCATGTACTGTTTTCCTGACTTTGCTGAATTGTCTTTCTGTTTTCTTGTAGTTCACTGATTTTCCTTAAAACAGCTGTTTTGAATTCTTTATTGGGTAAACTGAAGATCTCCATGTCTTTGGTTCAGTTACTGGAAGATTATTATAACCCTTTAGTGGTATCATGTTGAATTTTCACATGAACCAGATTTTTCTAATGCTGTTTTTGCATCTGAAGTAGCAGATACCTTCCATCAGCCCTAGTAGATATTCTGAGGCTATCTCAGACCTTCTGTAGGTACACCTGCTCCACAATTCTCGCTCCTTCTTGTTGAAGAATTCTCAAGTTTTTATGACTTCTCTGGATGCTGCTATATATCATGCTGAGTGCTGACAGTATCTCTTTTGTTCCCAAATATGATACTAATGCTCAAGTCTTTGGTCTTTCCCTGGCCTATAGGTTTGGGACAGTTTTCTGCTCATGCTCACTAGCCATGGGTCAAAGTTTGTTCTCACTTCCACAGTCTGGTGTGTGCACAGGGAGCCAGTCAGAGGGTGGGGGTGTATGTGGGCAAGGCATATGGAGCACTAGGCCGGTTGCAGTGATCTGCAGGTAAAGCATTCCTAGTGGTTTGTGCGCAGACTTCTTGATGGAGTTCACAACATAGTAGTATCCACATGTTTAATACCCTCTGAGAGTCTTATCTGCTGCTCCCCTAGCCTCTTCCTGACCCCACTCATGATGCTCATGATTCAATACTCTTAATGGATCAACAGAGAAATGAGCCCCTTTGGCAGTGTCCCACACAACTGGAGAAGCTGGGTGCTCACTCACATGCTCTTCCTTTTCCCTTTGAGAGAAATCACATGCTAAGGAGGATCTCTCATGGCCCTAAGTTGTACTGTCTTGTGGGAGGGATAATGTTGGTAAATCCATCTGTTTCTCTCACCCACTCTAATGCATCTAACTCATACTTTATTTTGGCCAGGGTACTGGCACTTATTTGGAAACCTAGACATCCTCAAAGGCTCCCTCATCCATGGGTAATTATCTAAGACAGTGTTTTCCAGTGGCTCCTGGACTGCAGCTGAAAAGGCCCATAACTGTTTCAGAGGCCACTACAGTTTCCACAGCCAGGACCAAGGTCTGTCTACCTATTACCTGAACCATGGGAAGACAAGACTTCTCCTGGTCCCTTGGTGTACTGATCACATGGCTTCCTCAAAGGCACTTTTGTTCATGGAAGGATACTGAATTTTTGTTGTTGAGGGGGGAACAAAATGAAGATAGTCTTATGCCACCATGATGCTGACATTATCATCCCTGTTTTCCCTTTACTCTTGAAAAATCATGATCATTAAAACCTGCCATTCCATTATAAAATGCAAAATTTATATTCCTTAAACATTTTCCCTAAACATTGTAACAATAAACTCAATTATCTGGGTCTTTCTCCTAAATGATAGGGAAGCTTGTTACAATCTGTTGGTTCATAATTTAGAAATTAATTTTGGTTCCACATGGCTAAGAACAATTGCGTCTTATAGTGAACACAATGATTATGTTTGTTAGAAACGTAGAATCAGGGCTTCCCTGGTGGCACAGCAGTTGAGAGTCTGCCTGCCAATGCAGGGGACACGGGTTCGTGCCCCAGTCTGGGAAGATCCCACATGCCGTGGAGCAGCTAGGACCATGAGCCATGCCATTGAGTCTGCGCGTCCAGAGTCTGTGCTCCACAATGGGAGAGGCCACAACAGTGAGAGGATTGCATACCGCAAAAAAAAAAAAAAAAAAAAAAAAAGAAAAAAGAAATGTGGAATCATAGTTATCTCTGCTTCTATCAGGTCAGGGGAAATGTTCTTGTCAAGGCTGTGGTTTCCTACCTCTTGCTTTTATTTCCTTGGCAATTTGTAAACTGGTCTATTGTTAACCAGTCCATCTGGCTCAAGTCCTTTACCCCTGCTTTACATGTCCTTTTCACAGATCATCAAATAGACTGTTTCTAGTTTATGTGAATATTCAGACGGAATTACATAAACAGCAGTATCCACAAGGATCATTTTATTCCTACTGCTACTCAGGACTATATATACATAAATTATCATAGCAAAACTGTTCTAAATATTTTTAAAAATTGAGAAACTACAATATGCACCTTTTAAATATTTGAGCTTAAGCTGTATTCTTTGCGTGCTCTACAGAAATTACTTTAATCTTTTTGTTATTTTATAACCTCAACTTCGAATTGGTCCATGTACCCAGCACTTGTGTCTTTTGTCTTGAATACTACTGCTACATAGCTTTACCTCTGATTTGTCCCTCTATAAGTATTCTTCTTATGTTCCCTGTACAATACTGTCTTCTGGTTGAAAATAAAACATCAATTCCCTGCTAATGCTGGTACTCAGTAAGCCACTCAGATAAGACAACTGACTCTATCCCACAACACATGGTAACCTGTTTTATAGGAATAAGTGGTTTTATGGAAAATGATTTGACTATAAAAAGAAAAATACAAAAAGTTGAGATATTAAACTGGGTTATTATTGAATATTTTAAAAAATCAAGTAAAATAAAATTAATAGGAAAAAGTAATCTAAAATTATTTTTTTACTTGCTTAATTATGTATATAATTGATTCATCTCCAGCTTCCTATTCATGTTTATTTATTTAATTTCAAGGTTTAATCCCAATAAATAATTCATATCCTTAACATTGCAGAATTATTCTTTTCTTATAAGAAAGAGAGATTTCCATTGGAGTTTTTAAAAACATATGCTCTGACCCTTACCAGTTTCAAACATATTTTTAACATTTAATATAACATGTTTTATAGAGTCTTTAAAAAAACTGTAAACTTTGAAGCTTCTGCTTATACTATTTTGTTAAAAGGAGTTAATTATTAAGTAAAACCATGAGGTATTCCTATGTGACAGTGACTGTGATAACAAATTGACAATATATAATATTTTTTTCCAGCTTTACTGTGTTACAAATGACAAATAAAATTTTAAGATACTTAGTGTTCAACATGATGATTTATGTATGCACTGTGAAAGGATCCCCACCACCAAGTTAATAAACACATCCATCACTTCATGTATTTGCCTCCTTTTTTTATGTGAGAACACTAAGTTCTATTCACATAGCAAGTTTCAATTATACAATACAGTATTATTAACTACAGTCATAAGGTTATACGTTAGATTGTCAGACCTTATTCATCTTACAGCTGAAAGTTTGTACCCTTTTAACAGCCTCTACCTATTTCTCATATCTTCCAGAACTGTCAACCACCATTCCACTGTTCATAGGAGTCTGACTTTTTTTGGTTCCATGTATAAGTAATACCATGAAAGTATTTGCCTTTACCTGTTTATCATATTTCACTTAGCATAATGCCTTCTAGGTTCATCTATATCATCACAAATGGCAGGATTTCCTTCTTTTTAAGGCTTAATAATATATGGAATATGTGTGTGTATATATATATATATTCACATATATACAAGATATATATGTGATATATCATATATTCTTATCCACTGATCCACTGATGGACACTTAGGCTGTTTCTTGAGATTGGCTATTGTGAATAATGATGTAATGCTGCAATAAACATGGGAGTGCAGATATATCTTTGATGTCCTATTTTTATTTCCTCTGGATATATTCCCAGAACTGAGATTACTGGATCATATGGTAGTTCTATTTTTAATTTCTTTAGGAAATGCCAATGCTGCTTTCCAAAGTGGCTATACCAGTTTACATTCCCATCAACAGTGCTCAAGAGGTTCTTTTCTCTACATTCTTGCCAGCACTCTTGTCTTTTTAATAATAGACAACCTAACAAGTGGGAAGTGCTATCTCACTGTGGTTTTGATATGCTTTTTCATGACGATTAGAGACATCTAGCAACTTTTAATGTACATGTTGTCCATTTGTATGTGTTACTTGGAAAAATGTTTATTCAGGTTCTTTGCCTATTTTTAACTGGGTTATTTATTTCCTATGAAGTTACTTGTATATTTTGGATAATAACCTCTTATCAGACATGTGGTTTGCAAATGTTTTCCCCCATTCCATTAGTTGCCTTTTCTTTGTGTTGATGGTTACCTTTGATGTACAGAAACGTTTCAATTTGATATAGTTCCACTTGCTTATTTTGTTGCCTTTGTTTTCATTGTCAAATCCAAAAATAACTGCTAAGACCACTGTCAAGAGGGTTACCCCTATATTTTCTTCTAGAAAATTATGGTTGTGGGTCATAGGTTCAAGTCTTCAAACCATTTTGAGTGGACTTTTGTGTACGGTGTAAGACTGGGATCCAGTCTGATTGTTTTATACATAGCTGTTTTCCAAACACGATTTGTTAAAGAGCCTGTCTTTTCCATATTGTATTCTTTTGACTCCTTTGTTGAAAATTAATTGAACATATAGGCATGGATTTATTTTTGGGTTCTCTTCTGTTCCATCGATCTATATATGTGCTTTTAGGCCAAGTACTTTGGCTATTTGAGGTCTTTTGTGGACCTACATGAATTTTAAGACTTTTTTTCAAATTTGTTTAAAATGCCACTAGAATTTTGATATTCACTGCATTGAATCTGTAGATCACTTTGGGGAATACTGACATTTTATCAATATTAATACTTCCAATTTGTGAACACAGAATGTCTTTCCATTTATTTTTGTCTTTTTCAATTTCTTTCATCAATATTTTATACTTTTCTGTCTACAGTTCTGTCACCTCAATGATTAAATTTACTCCTATGTCTATTATTCTTTTTTGATGCTAAGTGGAACTTTTTCTTATTTTCTCTTTATGATAGTTCATTGTTAGTGTATAAAAATACAAGTGATTTTGGTTTATTGATTTTTATATACTGCAACTTTACTGAATTCTCTATTAGTTCTAACACTTTTTTGTGGAGTTTTTAAGGACTTCTCTATATAATTGACATCTACAAAAAGACATGTCTATTTCTTTTTGGTTTTGATGTCTTTTATATCTTTTCTTCTTGACTACTTGCTGTGCTTAAAACTTTTAGTACTATGTTGAATAAAAATGTCAAGAATGGGCATCCTTGTCTTGTTCCTGATCTTAGAAGAAAAGTTTTCAGTTTTTTACCACTGACTATGATTTTAGCTGTGGATTTGTCATATTATGCCTTTAATATGTTGATCTACTTTCTTTCTGTACACAGTTTGCTGAGAAAAATTTTTGACAGATAGATGAGTCAATTAATAAATTTATTTATTTCTGTGGTTGAAAAGCTTTATCATGAAAAGATGTTGAATTTTGTCAAATGCCTTTTCTCCATCTACTGAGATGATTATAGGATTTTTATTCTTCACTTTGTTAATGTGGTTTATCATACTTACTGATTTGTTGATGTTGAACCATCTTTACATTCCTTGAATAAGTCCCACTTCATCATATCACATGATCCCTTCATTGTGCTGTCGAATATGGTTTGTTAATATTTTGTTGAGTATTTCTTCATTAGGGATATTGGCCTGAAATTTTCTTTTGTATGTATTGTCCTTCTCTGACTTTGGAATGACAGTAATACTGGCCTTGTAAAATGAGGTCGAAGCATTTCCTCCTCTTCAATTTTTTGAAGAGTTTGAGAAGAACTGGCAAATTCCTCTTTAAATGTTTGGAAGAATTCATCAATGAAGCCATCTGCTCTTGGACTTTTCTTTATTTGGAAGTTTTTGAGTTCTGATTCAATTAGCTTATTCATAATTCATATGATGAGATTTTCTATTTCTTCATGATTCAGTCTTGTTAGGAATAGTTTTAGGAATTTATATCTTTATTCTGAGTTATCGAATTTGTTGGTGTATAACTGTTTATAGTACTTTGATATGATTGTAAGTATTTCTGTGTTATTAGTTATAATGTCTCCTCTTCCATTTCTGATTTTATTTGGATCACTCTCTTGTTTTATTAGTTAATCTAGCATAAGACTTGTCAAGTTTATATTTTCAAAAAACTGTTAGTTTCACTGATCTTTTCTATTGTCCTTTTAGTTTTAAATTCATTTATTTCTACTCTGATCTTTGTTTATCACTACAGGGAGGGTGCTCCTCTGCTCCTGTTTAAAAACTGCTGCTCTGTTTGCTATACCCACAGTGGTCTCATGAATGAAAGCTCTGTTGGCTATCAGAGCTTTGTAATACGGGGACCCAAACCTTAGGTGGCAGCTGTAAAAGTTAGGGTACTAGGTATGAACCAGCTCCTTCCATAGAGATACTGGTGAGTTAGTTTTGTTTGGAGCAAGATGCAGTGAGAACACAAAGGAAGTGTTTATCCAGCTTCTCTGAGAAAGATCACAACCAACCCCTAGATGTGGACAGTAAATAATCATGAAAGTATGAAATGTGGCTGTACTTTTCATTGTAATATAGGTATAAATTGAATTAATGAATAAAATAAGAAAATGGGAACTCTATTAAGAAATTGAGGCTAAGGAAGCAAGCGTACATTTTTTTAGGTCACAAGACTAATAAGTAGAAGTCAAAACTGTATATGTATATGTGTATATATGTACATATATATGTGTATATGTATATTTATATTTGTGTGTGTGTTACTGTTCCAGCTTTGGGGAAATTGGGAATATGTCATTATTAAAATCTTATGTAATAGTATACAGAACTGATAAGGTGTAAGATATTTGCAGAAAGTAAAAATAGCCTGTAACTTTTTTATAGTTTTCTCCCCTTGTGGATTTCTGTAAAAATGAGATTTTAACTTTAATATGTAGAAATATCTTATGATATTTTCCATTTTTTTCATCTTATTTCTACTATAATCATTGTTTTATTTGATGTTTCAAGTACTGGTTAGATCACTTCTGTTTCACAAAAAAAGAAGAAAGAAAGAAAGAAAGAAAGAAAAGAAAGAAAGAAAGAAAGAAAGAAAGAAAGAAAGAAAGAAAGAAAGAAAGAAAGAGAAAGAAAGAAAGAAAGAAAGAAAGAAAGAAAGAAAGAAAGAAAGAAAGAAAGAAAGAAAGAAAGAAATATTTCCGTAACACTGTGGTAGTCTTTCACAATGACACCTGTATTTTTAAGAAACTACTGCACTTCCACTGGGTCTCCAGGAAGCAAATTAGTAAACTTTATGCCCAGTTTTGTAATTACTTATAAATAAGTTTTAATTCCTGATTTGTTAAGTAAGTTTTTGTTGGATTTATGCAATATTAATTGAGGATGATTTCAAATACTTTACCTTCTATACCAAATAGACTGTAAGCACAACAGACAATTCCTCTAAGAATATTTTATAAGAGTAAAGTATAATCCTCATTCCTCTTTTAGGCATGATTTTATAATTTATGTATTTCTTGTTCCATGCTTTCAAGAATATATTTTTTAAAAGGTATAAAACACTTCTAGAAGAAAACGTAGGCAGTAAGCTCTTTGGCATCAGTCTTAGAAATCTTTTATATACATCTCCTCAGGCAAGGGAAACAGGCAAAAATTACAAAATAGGCTTACATCAAAATAAAAAAGCTTTCACACGGTGAGGGAAACTATCAATAAAACGCAATGACACCTTTTGAATGGGAGAAGATATTTGTAAATGTTATAATCAATAAGGGGTTAATATCCAAAATATGCAAAGAACTCATACAACTCAACATCAAAAAAAACACACCACCTGATTAAAAAATGGGCAGAAGACCTTAACAGACATTTTTTTAAAGAAGACATATAGATGGCCAACAGGCATATGAAAAGGTGCTCAACATCACGAATCATCAGAGAAATACAAATCTAAACTATAATGAAATATCACCTCACACCTGTTATAATGGCTATTATTAAAAAGACAACAAATAGCAAGTGTTAGTGAGCAAGAGGAGAAAATAGAACCCTCATGCACTGTTGGTGGGAAGGTAAATTGGTGCAGCTAAGTAAATGTAAATACATCATGTAGCATAATGTAAAAGATTATGTAGATTCCTCAAAAATTAAAAACAGAACTACCATATAATCCAGCAATTTCAATCCTGGGTATTTATCTGAAAAAATGAAAACTCTAATTAGAAAAGATAATGTATCCCTATGTTCATTGCAGCATTATTTACAAAAGCCAAGATAAGGAAGCAATCTAGTAGACGAATGGATAAAGATGAAAGGTGCCTGTGTGTGTGTGTGTGTGTGTGTATACACACACATATATACCAGAATATTACTCAGCCATAAAAAAAGAATTAAATCTTTTCATTTGCTTCAACATGGAAAGACCTAGAGGGTATTATACTAAGTGAAGTAATTCAGACAGAGAAAGACAAATATCATATGATATTGCTTACATGCGTAATCCAAAAAACTAAACAAATGAATGATATAATAAAACAGAAACTAAGTTATGTATATAGGGAACAAACAGGTGGTTTCCAGAGGGCGGGGCAGGGAGGAGTGAAATAGTTCATAGAAATTAAGAGGTACAAACTTCTAGTCGCAAAAAAAAATGGGTCAGAGATACGGAAAGTACAGTGTGGGGAATATAAGTCAATAACTACATAATATCTTTGTATGGTGACATATCATAACTAGACTTATCATGGTGATCATTTTGAAATGTACAGAAATACTGAATCACTATGTTGCTGAACAGGAGCTAACAAAGTATTGTAGGTCAATTATACTTCAAAAACTAACAAACAGGACTTCCCTGGTGGCACAGTGATTAAGAATCCACCTGCCAAGGCAGGGGTCAAGCGTTCGATCCCTGGTCCAGGAGGATCCCACATGCCGCGGAGCAACTAACCCATGCGTCACAGCAACTGAGCCTGCACTCTAGAGCCCACAAGCCACAACTACTGAGCCCATGTGCTGCAACTACTGAAGCCTGCGTGCCTAGAGCCTGGGCTCCACAACAAGAGAAGCCACCACAATGAGAGGCCCACTCACTGCAACAAAGAGTAGCCCCCACTTGCCGCAACTAGAGAAAGCCAACAGGCAGCAACAAAGACCCAACGCAGCCAAAATTTTTAAATAAATAAATCATTAATTTAAAAAAAACACTCATTAAAAAACAAATAAGATTTTTGGTTGCCAGAGGCACGAGGTGGGGGAAGGAATTCAACAAAGGCAGCCAAAAGGTACAAACTTCAAGTTGTAAGATAAATAAGTACTAGGGATGTAATGTACCACAGGATAAACATAAAAAACACTGCTATATATTATACGTGGAAGTTGTTAACACAGTAAATCCTAAGAGCTCTCATCACAAGGAAAGAAATTTTATTTCTTTTTCTTTAATTTGTATCTATATGAGATGACGGATAATCACTGAACTTATTGTGATAATCAATCCATGATGTATGTAGGTCAAATCATTATGCTGTATACCAATTATAGCTCAATAAAACTGCAAGAAAAAAATTTTGAGAGGGATAAACCATCCCTGTCATGGGTACTCTTTGATTTTCAAACCTTCTTTATGAAAATTTTCAATATATGGACAAATTGAAAGAATTTTTCAATGGGTACTCAAATAAGCACAGCTTAGATTCTATCATTAAAAGTTTTCCTTTATCCGCATTATCACGTCTATCACTAACCTACTTCTAGATCCTTCCAATTATCCATGTTAATTTTGATGTTTTTTTAAATTACTGTAGCATTCATATTATTTAGAGGTGACTATTTCTTTAGATATTTTTATCTTTTGTGGTAAAATTTATATGAATGAAATTGAGCAAAATGTGACTAGGAATAAAGAAAATGTAAATAATTAATATTAATACATTTGGTCATATGCCATTATGGTGATATGCTATTATTGATATAAATACTGTATTTCTTTTTTCCATCTTATATGTCCATTTTATATTCTGAAGTCTTTATCACTCATTTAAGAAACACTTTTGGAAAAAAAAGATATACTTTTGTCTATTTATTCCTACAAAATTTTTTTTTAAATCACTTAACATATGCCTGTGTTTCTATAAAAACGGTCTATTGGTGATCAGTATCTCTAAAAATTGAGATGATGATTAACTGAAATATATGAATTAAAGAATTATTCCCCTCACCAGATAATAATGGCTTTATGTCTCCAGCATTACACAAAATCACTGAGGCTTAGACTAGATGGTCACAAGCTCTATTGACTAATCAGGTATAGACAAGCAGGTATGGATAAGAATGGAAAATATATATATAAACTTTAAAAAATGATTTGATTTGCACGAAGAGCAGTGCTTTACTCATCAATTAATTAATTTGGATCACAGACTACCCTGAAAAGTCTCCAGGTCCTCCAAATATCCATATACATATGACTTTTGGTATAGGTTCAACAGCTGTATATAGTCACTCAAGATTGCCCTTTTCTAGGTTAAATATCCATGCTAAGATTCTCCCACTTTCCTTTCCTTATTCTATGTGCTACACCCTGATGCTGCATACCCAGGACTAACAGTTCTTTCCTTGGGCCATGCAGTAGTGATAAAATAAAAAGATATCAGGATGAACATTTAGAAGAACACTCTACTGAAACCTGAAAAAAGCAGTCAAATACTGACCCTGCTATTTACTAACACGTGATCTTGGTTGAGATACATAACATTTCAGTTATTTTTTCCTAAATGGAAGTGAAAGAACTTTCCTCATATAATATTTTAAAGAAACAATGCATGTGAAACAATGAAACAATGCATGTGAAAGTCCCTAGGTCAAAAATAATGAAGAACATAGTAATTCTTTTCTCACTGATATTTGTATTACTTTAGACTTTTATTCTCTAGCTCGAATTTTGAAAGCCTTTCTATCACTGTCCCAGATAACCATTTATGTGAGCATTTTGCAACTTACCGAAACAAATTCTGCCACTAACACGTATCATTTTCTGAGAAGTAGAGAAACAACCTTCCAGAACACAAGGGTGACACTAGTTAATTTATTTGTTCTTTGGCCTTTACAAATTCACTTTACTACAGAAATTCATGTAACTCTAATAACTTCAAAGAGTTAATGCTTCCCCCCAAAACGGCAAGACAGTCACTTAAAATCTGAAAAGCATGGACATTTTACTTATCTTTCCATTATTCTAAGCAAAAAAGTACTGAATATATGTCACCATAAATTAAAGGAGGAACTTATTGAAATATATACATAAAATCACTAGATTTCACTTTATGTGTTTATATATTCCAAAAAGGTCCTCTTCTATTATTTATATATGTGTGTGTGTGCGTATATATATACATACATATATATATACATATATATATGCAAATGTAGAGATATTGGTATAAAATATACTCTGCAAGAAGAAAATGACATTTTAGGAAATATGTAATCTTATGATTTAAGCTTATAACCTACAAATATTCCTGTGCATACAAATTGAACAATAAAAATTATACTCATGGATTGTCTCTTATATCCAGTGAAATTATTTAATATATTGATATTTGGGGCAAAATGTTTATGATCCAAGTTTTCTAGTTTCAGAAAATGCTAATTCTAAAAAAAGTTTTTTATATTGAGGAAAAAAAGGGCAAATATTAGGCTTATATACCTTGTGGGTTTCAGTAAGACACTGTGACTGATACTTAGGTAAAATACTCATTTAGATCGAAATAATAAGGTAAAATACTTCTTAAGGCAAAAATCATTTAACTTGATAAAAACAAGCTCCCAGAGTTCAATGTAGTGATTTATTACCCTTAAACACATTTGCTATAGTATTGGCAAGACTCCAGTGTTATAATCTTGTGCATAGAATCCTTACCTCAGTTCTACACAGACAGATATATATTTTTTTAATTTTATTTTTTTTGCTTTATAACAAATTTAATCAGTTATACATATACATATGTTCCCATATCCCCTCCCTTTTGCGTCTCCCTCCCACCCTCCCTATCCCACCCCTCCAGGCGGTCACAAAGTACCGAGCTGATCTCCCTGTGCTATGCGGCTGCTTCCCACTAGCTATCTACCTTACGTTTGGTAGTGTATATATGTCCATGCCGCTCTTTCACTTTGTCACAGCTTACCCTTCCCCCTCCCCATATCCTCAAGTCCATTCTCTAGTAGGTCTGTGTCTTTATTCCTGTCTTACCCCTATGTTCTTCATGACATATTTTTTTCTTAAATTCCATATATATGTGTCAGCATACGGTATTTGTCTTTCTCTTTCTGACTTACTTCACTCTGTATGACAGACTCTAGGTCCATCCACCTCATTACAAATAGCTCAATTTCATTTCTTTTTATGGCTGAGTAATATTCCATTGTATATATGTGCCACATCTTCCTTACCCATTCATCCGATGATGGACACTTAGGTTGTTTCCATCTCTGGGCTATTGTAAATAGGGCTGCTATGAACATTTTGGTACATGTCTCTTTTTGAATTATGGTTTTCTCAGGGTATATGCCCAGTAGTGGGATTGCTGGGTCATATGGTAGTTCTATTTGCAGTTTTTTAAGGAACCTCCATACATTCTCCATAGTGGCTGTACCAATTCACATTCCCACCAGCAGTGCAAGAGTGTTCTCTTTTTTCCACACCCTCTCCAGCATTTATTGTTTCTAGATTTTTTTTTTTAAGTTTATTTATTTATTTTTTTAATTAGTTTCTGCTTTATAACAAAGTGAATCAGTCATACATATACATCTGTTCCCACATCCCTTCCCTCATGCATCTCCCTCCCTCCCACCCTCCCCATCCCACCCCTCCAGGCGGTCACAAAGCACCGAGCTGATCTCCCTGTGCTCTGCGGCTGCTTCCCACTATCTATCTACCTTACGTTTGGTAGTGTATACACGTCCATGCCTCTCTTTCGCCTTGTCACAGCCCACCCTTCCCCCTCCCCATATCCTCAAGTCCATTCTCAAGTAGGTCTGCGTCTTCATTCCCGTTTTGCCCCTAGGTTCTTCATGACATTTTTTTTTTAAATTCCGTATATATGTGTTAGCATACGGTATTTGTCTTTCTCTTTCTGACTAACTTCACTCTGTATGACAGACTCTAGGTCTATCCACCTCATTACAAATAGCTCAGTTTCGTTTCTTTTTATGGCTGAGTAATATTCCATTGTATATATGTGCCACATCTTCTTTATCCATTCATCCGATGATGGACACTTAGGTTGTTTCCAGCTCTGGGCTATTGTGAATAGAGCTGCAATGAACATTTTGGTACATGTCTCTTTTTGAATTATGGTTTTCTCAGGGTATATGCCCAGTAGTGGGATTGCTGGGTCATATGGTAGTTCTATTTGTAGTTTTTTAAGGAACCTCCATACCGTTCTCCATAGTGGCTGTACCAATTCACATTCCCACCAGCAGTGCAAGAGTGTTCCCTTTTCTCCACACCCTCTCCAGCATTTATTGTTTCTAGATTTCTTTTTTTTTTTTAATTAGTTTCTGCTTTATAACAAAGTGAATCAGTCATACATATACATCTGTTCCCACATCCCTTCCCTCATGCATCTCCCTCCCTCCCACCCTCCCCATCCCACCCCTCCAGGCGGTCACAAAGCACCGAGCTGATCTCCCTGTGCTCTGCGGCTGCTTCCCACTATCTATCTACCTTACGTTTGGTAGTGTATATATGTCCATGCCTCTCTTTCGCTTTGTCACAGCTTACCCTTCCCCCTCCCCATATCCTCAAGTCCATTCTCAAGTAGGTCTGTGTCTTTATTCTCGTTTTGCCCCTAGGTTCTTCATGACATTTTTTTTTAAATTCCGTATATATGTGTTAGCATACGGTATTTGTCTTTCTCTTTCTGACTAACTTCACTCTGTATGACAGACTCTAGGTCTATCCACCTCATTACAAATAGCTCAGTTTCGTTTCTTTTTATGGCTGAGTAATATTCCATTGTATATATGTGCCACATCTTCTTTATCCATTCATCCGATGATGGACACTTAGGTTGTTTCCAGCTCCGGGCTATTGTGAATAGAGCTGCAATGAACATTTTGGTACATGTCTCTTTTTGAATTATGGTTTTCTCAGGGTATATGCCCAGTAGTGGGATTGCTGGGTCATATGGTAGTTCTATTTGTAGTTTTTTAAGGAACCTCCATACCGTTCTCCATAGTGGCTGTACCAATTCACATTCCCACCAGCAGTGCAAGAGTGTTCCCTTTTCTCCACACCCTCTCCAGCATTTATTGTTTCTAGATTTTTTGATGATGGCCATTCTGACTGGTGTGAGATGATATCTCATTGTAGTTTTGATTTGCATTTCTCTAATGAGTAAAGATGTTGAGCATCCTTTCATGTGTTTGTTGGCAGTCTGTATATCTTCTGTGGAGAAAAGTCTATTTAGGTCTTCTGCCCATTTTTGGATTGGGTTGTTTGTATTTTTGTTATTGAGCTGCCTGAGCTGCTTATAAATTTTGGAGATTAATCCTTTGTCAGTTGCTTCATTTGCAAATATTTTCTACCATTCTGAGGGTTGTCTTTTGGTCTTGTTTATGGTTTCCTTTGCTGTGCAAAAGCTTTTATGTTTCATTAGGTCCCATGTGTTGATTTTTGTCTTTATTTCCATTTCTCTAGGAGGTGGGTCAAAAAGGATCTTGATGTGAGTTATGTCATAGAGTGTTCTGCCTATGTTTTCCTCTAAGAGTTTGATAGTGTCTGGCCTTACATTTAGGTCTTTAATCCATTTTGAGCTTATTTTTGTGTATGGTGTTAGGGAGTGATCTAATCTCATACTTTTACATGTCCCTATCCAGTTTTCCCAGCACCACTTATTGAAGAGACTGTCCTTTCTCCACTGTACATTCCTGCCTCCTTTATCAAAGATAAGGTGACCATATGTGCATCGGTTTATCTCTGGGCTTTCTATCCTGTTCCATTGATCTATCTTTCTGTTTTTGTGCCAGTACCATACTGTCTTGATTACTGTAGCTTTGTAGTATAGTCTGAAGTCATGGAGCCTGATTCCTCCAGCTCCATTTTTCGTTCTCAAGATTGCTTTGGCTATTCGGGGTCTTTTGTGTTTCCATACAAATTGTGAAATTTTTTGCTCTAGTTCTGTGAAAAATGCCAGTGGTAGTTTGATAGGGATTGCATTGGATCTGTAGATTGCTTTGGGTAGTAGAGTCATTTTCACAATGTTGATTCTTCCAATCCGAGAACATGGAACATCTCTCCATCTATTTGTATCATCTTTAATTTCTTTCATCAGTGTCATAATTTTCTGCATACAGGTCTTTTGTCTCCTTAGGTAGGTTTATTCCTAGATATTTTATTCTTTTTGTTGCAATGGGAAATGGGAGTGTTTCCTTGATTTCACTTTCAGATTTTTCATCATTAGTATATAGGAATGCCAGAGATTTCTGTGCATTAATCTTGTATCCTGCAACTTTACCAAATTCATTGATTAGCTCTAGTAGTTTTCTGGTAGCATCTTTAGGATTCTCTATGTATAGTATCATGTCATCTGCAAACAGTGACAGCTTTACTTCTTCTTTTCCGATTTGGATTCCTTTTATTTCCTTTTCTTCTCTGATTGCTGTGGCTAAAACTTCCAAAACTAGGTTGAATAAGAGTGGTGAGAGTGGGCAACCTTGTCTTGTTCCTGATCTTAGTGGAAATGGTTTCAATTTTTCACCATTGAGGACGATGCTGGCTGTGGGTTTGTCATATATGGCCTTTATTATGTTGAGGAAAGTTCCCTCTATGCCTACTTTCTGCAGGGTTTTTATCATAAATGGGTGTTGAATTTTGTCGAAAGCTTTCTCTGCATCTATTGAGATGATCATATGGTTTTTCTCCTTCAACTTGTTAATATGGTGTATCACATTGATTGATTTGCGTATATTGAAGAATCCTTGCATTCCTGGAATAAACCCCACTTGATCATGGTGTATGATCCTTTTCATGTGCTGTTGGATTCTGTTTGCTAGTATTTTGTTGAGGATTTTTGCATCTATGTTCATCAGTGATATTGGCCTGTAGTTTCCTTTCTTTGTGACATCCTTGTCTGGTTTTGGTATCAAGGTGATGGTGGCCTCGTAGAATGAGTTTGGGGGTGTTCCTCCCTCTGCAATATTTTGGAAGAGTTTGAGAAGGATAGGTGTTAGCTCTTCTCTAAATGCTTGATAGAATTCACCTGTGAAGCCATCTGGTCCTGGGCTTTTGTTTGTTGGAAGATTTTTTATCACAGTTTCAATTTCAGTGCTTGTGATTGGTCTGTTCATATTTTCTATTTCTTCCTGATTAGGTCTTGGCAGGTTGTGCATTTCTAAGAATTTGTCCATTTCTTCCAGGTTGTCCATTTTATTGGCATAGAGTTGCTTGTAGTAATCTCTCATGATCTTTTGTATTTCTGCAGTGTCAGTTGTTACTTCTCCTTTTTCATTTCTATTGATTTGAGTCTTCTCTCTTTTTTTCTTGATGAGTCTGGCTAAGGGTTTATCAATTTTGTTTATCTTCTCAAAGAACCAGCTTTTAGTTTTATGGATCTTTGCTATCGGTTCCTTCATTTCTTTTTCATTTATTTCTGATCTGATTTTTATGATTTCTTTCCTTCTGCTAACTTTGGGATGTTTTTGTTCTTCTTTCTCTAATTGCTTTAGGTGCAAGGTTAGGTTGTTTATTCGAGATGTTTCCTGTTTCTTAAGGTGGGATTGTATTGCTATAAACTTCCCTCTTACAACTACTTTTGCTGCATCCCATAGGTTTTGGGTCGTCGTGTCTCCATTGTCATTTGTTTCTAGGTATTTTTTAATTTCCTCTTTGATTTCTTCACTGATCACTTTTTTATTAAGTAGTGTATTGTTTAGCCTCCATGTGTTTGTATTTTTTACAGCTCTTTTCCTGTAATTGATATCTAGTCTCATAGCATTGTGGTCGGAAAAGATACTTGATACAATTTCAATTTTCTTAAATTTACCAAGGCTTGATTTGTGACCCAAGATATGATCTATCCTGGAGAATGTTCCATGAGCACTTGAGAAAAATGTGTATTCTGTTGTTTTTGGATGGAATGTCCTATAAATATCAATTAAGTCCATCTTGTTTAATGTATCATTTAAAGCTTGTGTTTCCTTATTTATTTTCATTTTGGATGATCTGTCCATTGGTGAAAGTGGGGTGTTAAAGTCCCCTACTATGATTGTGTTACTGTTGATTTCTCCTTTTATGGCTGTTAGTATTTGCCTTATGTATTGAGGTGCTCCTATGTTGGGTGCATAAATATTTACAATTGTTATATCTTCTTCTTGGATCGATCCCTTGATCATTATGTAGTGTCCTTCTTTGTCTCTTCTAGTAGTCTTTATTTTAAAGTCTATTTTGTCTGATATGAGAATTGCTACTCCAGCTTTCTTTTGGTTTCCATTTGCATGGAATATCTTTTTCCATCCCCTTACTTGCAGTCTGTATGTGTCTCTAGGTCTGAAGTGGGTCTCTTGTAGACAGCATATATATGGGTCTTGTTTTTGTATCCATTCAGCCAATCTGTGTCTTTTGGTGGGAGCATGTAGTCCATTTACAGTTAAGGTATTATCGATATGTATGTTCCTATTCCCATTTTCTTAATTGTTTTGGGTTCGTTATTGTAGGTCTTTTCCTTCTGTTGTGTTTCTTGCCTAGAGAAGTTCCTTTAGCATTTGTTGTAAAGCTGGTTTGGTGGTGCTGAACTCTCTCAGCTTTTGCTTGTCTTTAAACGTTTTAATTTCTCCATCAAATCTGAATGAGATCCTTGCTGGGTAGAGTAATCTTGGTTGCATGTTTTTCTCCTTCATCACTTTAATTATGTCCTGCCACTCCCTTCTGGCTTGTAGAGTTTCTGCTGAGAGATCAGCTGTTATCCTGATGGGGATTCCCTTGTGTGTTATTTGTTGTTTTTGCCTTGCTGCTTTTAATATGATTTCTTTGTGTTTAATTTTTGACAGTTTGATTAATATGTGTCTTGGCGTATTTCTCCTTGGATTTATTCTGTATGGGACTCTCTGTGCCTCCTGGACTTGATTAACTATTTCCTTTCCCATATTAGGGAAGTTTTCAACTATAATCTCTTCAAATATTTTCTCAGTCCCTTTCTTTTTCTCTTCTTCTGGAACCCCTATAATTCGAATGTTGGTGCGTTTAATGTTGTCCCAGAGGTCTCTGAGACTGTCCTCTGTTCTTTTCATTCTTTTTTCTTTATTTTTCTCTGCAGCAGTTATTTCCACTATTTTATCTTCCACCTCACTTATCCGTTCTTCTGCCTCAGTTATTTTGCTATTGATCCCATCTAGAGTATTTTTTATTTCATTTATTGTGTTTTTAATCGATGCTTGATTCATCTTTAGTTCTTCTAGGTCCTTGTTAACTGTTTCTTGCATGTTGTCTATTCTATTTCCAAGATTTTGGATCTGAGAAATAGAATATTGGATCATCTTTACCATCATTATTCTGAATTCTTTTTCAGGTAGACTGCCTATTTCCTCTTCATTTGTTAGGTCTGGTGGGTTTTTATCTTGCTCCTTCTCCTGCTGTGTGTTTTTCTGTCTTCTCATTTTGCTTATGTTACTGTGTTTGGGGTCTCCTTTTTGCAGGCTGCACGTTCGTAGTTCCCGTTGTTTTTGGTGTCTGTCCCCAGTGGCTTAGGTTGGTTTAGTGGGTTGTGTAGGCTTCCTGGTGGAGGGGACTAGTGCCTGTGTTCTGGTGGATGAGGCTGGATCTTGTCTTTCTTTTGGGCAGGTCCACGTCTGGTGGTGTGTTTTGGGGTGTCTGCGGACTTTTTATGATTTTAGGCCACCTCTCTGCTAATGGGTGGCGTTGTGTTCCTGTCTTGCTAGTTGTTTGGCATAGGGTGTCCAGCACTGTAGCTTGCTGGTCATTGAGTGAAGCTGGGTGCTGGTGTTGAGATGGAGATCTCTGGAAGATTTTCGCCGTTTGATATTAGGTGGAGCTGGGAGGTCTCTTGTGGACCAGTGTCCTGAAGTTGGCTCTCCCACCTCAGAGGCACAGCACTGACTCCTGGCTCCTCAATTTGGGATGATGTGTTGTCTATTCATGTATTCCACAGATGCAGGGTACATCAAGTTGATTGTGGAGCTTTAATCCGCTGCTTCTGAGGCTGCTGGGAGAGGTTTCCCTTTCTCTTCTTTGTTCTCACAGCTCCTGGGTCTCAGCTTTGGATTGGGCCCCGCCTCTGCGTGTAGGTCACCGGAGGGCGTCTGTTATTCGCTCAGACAGGACAGGGTTAAAGGAGCAGCCTCTTCGGGGACTCTGGCTCACTCAGGCCGGGCGGGAGGGAGGGGCACCGAGTGCGGGGCGAGCCTGCAGCGGCAGAGGTCAGCGTGACGTTGCACCAGCCCGAGGCGCACCGTGCGTTCTCCCAGGGAAGCCACCCCTGGATCCCGGGACCCCGCCAGTGGCGGGCTGCACAGGCTCCCGGAAGGGCGGTGTGGACCGTGACCTGCTCTCGCACACAGGCTTCTTGGTGGCGGCAGCAGCAGCCCCAGCGTCCCACGCCCGTCACTGGGCTCCGCGCTTTCAGTCGTGACTCGCGCCCGTCTGTGGAGCCCCTTTAAGCAGCACTCTTAATCCCCTCTCCTCGCGCACCAGGAAACCAAGAGGGAAGAAAAAGTCTCTTGCCTCTTCGGCAGCTCCAGAGTTTTCCCGGACTCCCTGCCGGCTAGCTGTGCCACATTAGCCCCCTTCAGGCTGAGTTCTCGCCGCCAGCCCCAGTCCTCTCCCTGCGCTCTGACCGAAGCCCGAGCCTCAGCTTCCAGCACCGCCCATCCCGGCGGGCGAGCAGACAAGCCTCTCGGGCTGGTGAGTGCCGCTCGGCACCGATCCTCTGTGCGGGAATCTCTCTGCTTTGCCCTACCCAGGTATGTGGGGAGTTTCTTGCCTTTTGGGAGGTCTGCGGTCTTCTGCCAGCGTTCAGTAGGTGTTCTGTAGGAGTTGTTCCACGTGTAGCTGTATTTCTGGTGTATCCGTGGGGAGGAAGGTGATCTCCGCGTGTTACTCTTCCGCCATCTTACCCGAAAGTCCCAGATAGATATTATTTGTAATATTCCCTTAAGTTGCATTGAATATCTTAACTTAATATAACATTAAAACAAACAGTAAACTTGTTTTTAGTAGATATGGTAGATCTAAGGAAGTGGGAGGGAAACACACTTTTGAAAGTAAGTTTACACTACAAGAGTAAAATTTAAAAAAAAAATACGTGTAATATGTGGGAATAAGCAACTATGGAAAGAACACACCATAAAGAAACTGGTGACTCAGTATTTGTAAATTCTCCAGTTTGTATGAAGGTTACTAGAGTATAGGGAGGGAAATATGACAGTATTATAAATTTACAGCTAGAGAAGAATCGGGTGTATCATGCCATTATATCATAGATAATGCTAGTTACGTTGTGATAAACTAATCCTCAAATCTCAGAAGCTTCAAAAAGTATAATTTTTTGTTTTAAAGTGTCTAAACCTGTTTTTATGTACAATAACTTTATGTGGAACCCAATGAACAGGATAGATGAAAGTGGCACAGCTCTGGCAGAACTCAACTTTCTCTTGCCATATCTGGTGCCTCCTATTCCATTGCTTGAAGATAAATTTTTTGAAAAATGATCTACCTTAATTCTAAGAAAGGACTCTAGTGAATTCTCTCTTAAAAAAGTAAAGAAGTATGTTTTTCTGCTAAAAAAAACTTAAAAATTCTGCTAACAGATAAAAATAGAACAATGCATACAAATTAACTACAGGTATTTATTTAATAATTCACTTAACTTTCAAATAATCAAATTATAGTATGGCTTTAGGGACCCTGTGGGTAAAAAAAATCTATTCTTCCTTTATTTTTTCCTTAAATATTGCTACAGAAATTTTTAAATTTAAATATGTTCACTTTACTATTTGTATTTTGATTATTTTAAGATAAAAATGGTTACAAAATAACCTTAAATTAAAAAAAAAACTTTGAAGATGTGATATGTCAATAAAATAAATAAATATATAATCTCCTAGTAGGCTTGAAAACAGTTCATGAAGCAACTTTTGGAAAAAAAAAAAAGTGAGTAAAATGGGTAAGTCTAGTATGAAAAAATATAAAATCTGCCTTTTACAAAATGAACTCTCCTTGGGTCTACACTAATTTCTCTGACTTAAGGCACTATCTTCTGAACATGCTGGATAATGGACATGCATTAAAAGAAATAAACTGCATGTCCACCCACTATACTATCATGGAATAATTTAAAAGCAGAGTAATTTTTAAATATTTAGTTAAGATTTTAAAGTCTATCATTTTAATAATATTTTTACCCATCCATGAACAACTTTCTCTCTATCTTTTAGTTGCATCCTAATCCTAACTATACCCAAAATGTATATGCTTTCAATGATTAAGCACCCTAGCAGTCAAGGTCTGCTAGAGAAATACTCAAATATTAGAGTAGGTTGGTAATACTATAAGCTCATGAACACAATTTAAAATTAGCACACAGCAGGGCCCAGTAACATTGCTAAACTTTATGCTCAGTTTAATCCCCATTCTCCACATCAGTGATTCGCAACGTGTGGCCCATGTACCAACAACAACTGTATCAACTTGGAAGTTATTAAAAATGCACATTTTTGGCCTCACCCAGAGCTACACTAAATCACAAATTCTGGGCCTGGAGCCCAGCAATCTGCTTTAATCCCTCCATGCTTGCTTTCATTTTTATGCCCTTCTAACTCGCTCAGGAAATTTACACCTTTGAATACACCCCCTTGCTACTGTGTATTTGTAATTGGCTTCTGCATATTTTTTTTCCTTCTATTAAAAAAGTACTAAGTACTCTCCTATTACTATTATAATTTAGTTTTCTAAATTATCATGTCAATAGTTGCTTTTTCCCTCCTGAAATCATTTTGTCTTTCTTTTTATTTATTTATTTATTTTCAGTGATTTTGAGACAGTTGAAAGCAAACATCAAGAAACAATTGGACATATTTAGGTCATTATCAACACAGCAGTCCCAAGTTTAACTATAATTCTATGAGTCATTTGCAAGTTTGTGGTTATTGAGGCTATGTATGTGTGAGATTGCCTAAAGAAGAAATAAAGAATGAGACATTAAACTATTAATTTGAACTATAAATTTGTGACTCATTTGCATGTTTGTGATAATTGCAACTATGTGTACATGAGATTGTTCAGAAATTAAACAATGAGATGAAAAGAATCCTAAGGATCCCAAAGTAAAAAAAAAAAAAAAAAAAAAAAAAAAAACACTCCTTAATTGAGTAGCTGGGTAGAGAAAAATGAATCTATAATTTTCTTTGGTGGGCTCTTTGTCCTAAACTCAGAGGCTCAATTTTGCAGCTGAACTAGGCAGTTCAAAATCAGATGCCCAGGGCTTCCCTGGTGGCGCAGTGGTTGAGAGTCCGCCTGCCGATACAGGGGGCGCGGGTTCGTGCCCCGGTCCGGGAAGATCCCACATGCTGCAGAGCAGCTGGGCCCATGAGCCATGGCCGCTGAGCCTGCGCGTCTGGAGCCTGTGCTCCGCAACGGGAGAGGCCACAACAGTGAGAGGCCCACGTACCATGAAAAAAAAAAAAAAATCAAATGCCCAAAGCAAATTTATAATCTTATAATCATTCCTTCCAGATTTAGCTTTTTTCTGTTTCATTTCTCTATCTTAGAGCATGGCACTATTCATTCCTTTTCACAAGCCAGACACCTAGTTGTCATCACTTTACCTGGATGTCCAATGCTCCCAAGAGACAATTCATTACTAACAGTTGAGCTGTCTGATTGGAGTATCTCAAAAACCTATCTCCTTTCTCCATATCTACTGCCATCAGTCTGATGCAAGCTAATGCCATCACTTATGTGGACAACAGCAAAGGCATTCTGTCTGGTTCCCTTTTAAAGACTCTCCAATTATTTCTCTGGAATGCAATGGGTCATGTCTTCCAAATGCATGTCTTACCATATTTGACTGAAACCATTTTAATGGTTTTCTGGTGCTCTTCAAATAAAAGCCAAAATCAATTAATATGATAAAGCCCTATTTCATTATGGTCTGGCTCCTACTTCCATTTATAGTCCCCTCTTATTCTCTGCTTCTTCCATTCTTTGAATTTCAAAAATGCTTTCCCTATTTCAGCTCATGAACTCATCATTCTACCCCATTCACAGTCTTTTTTCACAGTCATCTCTGGAACATAACAATACATCCTCTTCTTTAGTTAATCCCTGTACTTCCTTTAGGTCTCTGCTCAATCCCAAAATGTTAATGAGTCAAGTGCTAAGAAATATTTACAAAGTAAAATTTTTTCCTTACTGAGACCATTGGAATACTTTTTATATATTTTTAGCTAGTTTTTTATATTTTTTTGGTTTTTAGATTAGACCTGCATCCAACTGTTTTTATTTAGGAATGCCATAGAAAATTATGAAGACATTATATTTTTATTCCATGTGCTTTATACATTATATAAAAGAAATTAATACATATGGGATTTTATTAATATGGCTTTTATACATTTATTCACACTAGGGTTAGAATAACATTGCTTGTATTTTATTTTCGTATATTTCTAAGCATAACTTTTATAAAGTAACTGCTGTAAAATTTTGTTTCCAACATATTATTTGTCATAGATGAACACTTTTAACATCCTATAGCATCAGCAAATATATATTTGGCAAAGGAATCACAAAATACAAGGTGCTAAATATTTGGTGTTTTGACTTTTAACCACAAAATATCTGTATTCTAAGCTTAATAAAACAATAGTTTTGAAGAGGTTTGTCCTTAAAAATAGGTAGCATTATCACACAATGGAATAATTTACAAACAAAATCAAAATGCATCGTTTAAAGTAAAATCATTTACTGAGTAACTCTTTAGAATATGGGAACAAGGAATATGTAACATGCAAGCAGAAAAAATGGATGTCAGAGTTCTTGCAACAAAAAAGATGTATTCACCTACCTTGGAGACTACTGTTTTCACACAGAGTATGAATTAATATTGTTAATGTTGCTATATGGTCCTTTTAGCTGCAAAGATCTTAATGTCTAGAAAAGATGTTATTTCTAGAATCCAACACATTGAGGTCACTCTTATGTGTCCACTGGCATGAGAAAATATTTTTTTAAAAAAAGAAAAGTTGTAAAGATCTTCCCAAATACCAGGAGGACAAAAGACAAAGCTGTAAAAATCTGCTAGGCAACAGGAGATCTCATTTATCTCCATTCCATATACTTTCTCCAGATGATCTCCCATATCTTTAAACACAACTGCTTTAGTTACAGATCTTGATTTCATGTTTCCTATGCTTCTGATGCATATTTCCATTTACCCTTGAAGGTGGCCTCTAGGATATCTCAATACACTCAAAATAGTACATCAAAAATGTTCCCTTCCTATTGAATATATTACCTTATTCACTGTTATTGCTATTATTTAAGGTTGCCCTAGTATAATCTGGGCATCATTCTTAAAGTTTTTCTCTCCCTCTTTCAACATTTCATTGTTCATAAATTCTATAAATATTTATCTCAGACGTGTAGAAAACCTCCACTCACCTCCAATACCATTACCGCCTTTTTAACTAAGCCCTACTTAATGTTCCTCCTGATATATTCCAATTTTTCAAATATTTTTTTTTCTTTTAACCAGTGGGGTCTTAGATCATCCATTATCCTTTTTGTCATTAGCTTCTCAAAAGAAAAATTAATCACATTCTCTTACAAGGAACTTCTGCTAGCTTCTCGTTTATTAGATTCAAACTTATAGTATAATGTCAAAGAAAAGAAAAGCATAGAGGTATTTAATCTTTCCTAAACCACATAAGTTTGACTGAGAACACCACCCTGGAAACTTGCACTCATACATTTTATGCTCATTTGATGCTAAAAATCTGAGAGAGTCTCATTGATTTAATAAACACTCTATTACCTTCATTAAACAGGTGGGTATTTTTCTTTGTTCTAAATAATGAACAAGTTGGTTATCTATCCAATTCTCTCCCAATCTTCCTTTCTTAAAAGCAAACCAAAACCAAAACCAAACCACACAATTTCACTTAACTATTCATTCGTGACCCACCAGAGAAAGTGACTGCCATCAAAATTTTAGGTTATCTTCTCTGATTAATCTCAATCAGTCTGGTGGTCCCATTCTTTTCTCAGTAATGGATTTACTAGTGGCATGTGATCAAATTATAGCCCATGAATTGGGAGACCTGCTAAGAAATCCTTGAGATGGATTCTCTACTAAGAAAGCTACTAAAGCAGAAAAGACCTCTTTATCTATGGATGTGACTGTGTTTTCATTTCAACTACTTTATATATTACATATTTATTTATTTATTTATTTCATATACATATTTATTTATATATATATATTCCCACAGTGGGGTTAGAACGATACTCTTTAGTTTCATTTTTGTATACTACTAGGTATATGGTTTATCTTTTAAATACATCTTATTCATCATTTCCACATGTCAGCTATCTTAGAGGAACACCACAAATATTCTATATTTTCCTCTCTATATACTCTGTTGTTGTGTCTGGAAGTGATGCTGCAAACCTCCTGATGATGACACTGATGTTTGAAGATATACTTTTATTTCTGAAACTGAATTTCTTTTATGTAGTACAAGAAGTGTACTGTTTTTAAAGCAAGTTTGAATTGGGATTTTCTGTTATTTACAGCTGAACATTCCGTTGTCTTCTCTTAATAAACAAAACCTTATTTAATCATATGTCCTGGTTTCCCTTCTCCCAAATGACACTATTATTGAATTTTGCCCAGGGTTTCTCACTGGTAAGTCTTCTTCGAAATTTTACACATTGACCTTTTGCCCAGAATATGTTTTTCTCTTTATACATTTCATGATTCTCACTCACTTTTCATGACGTATTTCAGATACTTCTTTATATACACTTACGACACTTTACCCACTTCTCAGGCAGTTAGTTTTCTTTCCTTTCATTGTGATTCAGCTGTAAATATTCTATACTTCTTTATTCACAATGTGTTCTATTTTCACTTCTTTGTATTTCTAGGACATTTAGTTTAATCTGTCTCTATAATGACAGCATCTAGCACTCTGAAGATATATCAGATATTCAATCAATATTTGTAAAATTATTACAAGGAAAGAAGCTATTTAAAATTATTAAACATCTACTAATGGAAGTGTTATGTGTAACAATTACTCTAAAAATATTTCTGCTCAATCTCAAACTAAATACTCTAAAAGGATGACTGCAGCTTTAAAAATATCATCTCCACAAAACTGGGGAAAACTCCTAATAAGAAAATGCTTTCACAATTGCTGACTTTTTGAAAGAGGACAAGAACTACTATTTGAGAATAGGGCTAAAAAGGGATGAGTTAATGTTCCAATGAAAATTCCTAGGAGGCTGATACAGTCCATTAAAATGAGGGGTATTTGGTCACTTTACTGAATTACTTTAGAGAAAATCTCCGGTCTTGAGGAGCTCTTTCCGAAAACTAGAAAATCTCAAGCCATACAATGCTGTTTAAGAATGACTTCAAACGTTTTTTTAATAAAGTTATATGTACTTTTCATTACATATAAGAGATTGTTGATATTCACATACTCATTCCTGTTACCTAAAAATCCCAGATAGAAAGAAAAGCCTCCTACGATGGGAAACCTTCCATAAAAAGGTAGCATGATGACAGGCTTTAACATATTTGGTTTTGAGTTTCCTTTTATATATTTTACTGTGAAGTCAAATAGTAACTATTATCTTTGATATTTTATACTTAAAATTCAGCTATCTTAATTCCAATAACTAAAAGCTTATACAATTTTAAATACCAAAAGACTGGTAGTGTATCCATTTCACTGCCAAAGAAATATACACAGTAAGTGTAGGAAATGTACTGAATATGTCTAAAGAAAGTCACAACACAGAGTGCTACTACAGCAGGCAAATATTTATGAAATATAGTCTCCATTATTACAAACATTTGACTGGGAAGATAAAATAAATACAAAATTAATTTAATTCTAAACACTATGATAAATGTGAAACAATATATATGGAGTCAGAGTTAGAGTCTTAAAGTTGTAAATACCTTAGGGATTTTTTTTTTCCTTCAGTCAATGTGGTTTTCTACAAAAATCTGACTACAGTAAATGACACAATATTCTTATTTGAGATAGAAGTTAAGCTGATTAACTGTATTCTCCAGTAACTGTCATGCAAGTGACAATACATCTCTGTTATCAAGTTAATTATATACCTTTTTTCAATTTAGTTTCTCAGTGTATGGATATTATTTAAGATAATTTTTATGGATTTTTTGTTTTATTTTATTCTTCTATCAGCTTTATTTCCCCCCTTTCTCCCATAGATAACAAACTGCTCTGTAATTTGTTAACACAGGGCAAGGTTATAGCAGAGATAAAAGTATACACACATACACTAATGTATGTAATGATATGTAATGTGCATATATATATACTATATAATGATTATATTACATATACGTAATGTGTGCAGATAATGCATATGTATAATATATATGCAACGATTGTACTTTTTTAGTTAGAACTGTTCTTCCCAAATACAGTGTACAGTCCTTAAGGGAAGAATCTGTGGATTTTATTGTTTATATATATTGGATATCACACATCTTCGTGTTGAGTGCATCACAGATACTCAGTAAATATCCATTTAATTTGAACCAAGGACTATTCTACTACAGTTTCTTGTTATGATACTGAGTAATTTGTTATGATACTGAGCAATAAAATCAACTAGTTTCATGTACAGCCCATGATAATCTCAAGTGTGCTTTAGTTTTACCTTTTCGTAGTTTTAAAGGGATTTTAAGATGTCCATTTATCATAAGAATTTATATTGTCTTACTTCCAGCAGGGAATCATGTCAAATGACTAGATCCACTCAAAGTTCAAAGTACAAAATACAAAATATAAACATATTTAAAGAACTGATTAAGGTGAAATTTTTTTTAAACAACATAATTTTGATGGCAAGAAAAATCTAGGGAAAATGTAGAATACTTGAAAGATCTTGATTTAAGTTATATCTACAGGCAATGTTACCAGAATAAATATAAGTAAATAAATTTATTAGCCTACTAATAAATATTTATCTAGTAGGCTGCCATCTATTTCATTCCTACTGACACAATGATTAGACACTGGAAAATATCCTTCCGGCCGAGGCATTCTTATTACCAGTAAGTGCCTGTGGTAGATATTACCACTTTGATTTTGGCAATTAAGTGTTGCCACTTGGCCTCTGCTATTCTGGGGACTCATGATGACAACTAAAATCAGGAAACTCATATCTAGCCAGAATCCCAAACAGCCAGCACCCCAAATGGCCATATCTGGCCTACAAAGAAGAGCAACTAGAGGGCTTCTCAAGGATGTAGGTGTTCCTTTCATGAATGTTTAATGCCTTAGTGAAGGAACTGTGCTCTGTTTCTTCTTATAGAACATAGTGGGTATACAGCTCATGTATCATCACTCTCACATTCTTATGTGCCTAAGCCTTTGGATTCCCTGCTTCATATTATAATACCAAGTATGTTACAGTATCTCAATCTCA
Organism: Mesoplodon bidens; assembly: GCF_964165515.1. Lineage (NCBI taxonomy): Eukaryota > Metazoa > Chordata > Mammalia > Artiodactyla > Ziphiidae > Mesoplodon > Mesoplodon bidens. The sequence continues at coordinate 69,454,683 of NC_138160.1, forward strand.
TTAAATGTAGACCACACTGAGTCCAAGTTTCAGTCAACCAAATAATAAGCCACTTGAGTCACCTCCAGTACACAAGTTAATGCATTAAATTCAGAATCCCTAGTAACTTCACTTACATAAATAGTATTTGTTTCCTTCTTCATTCATCTAATATATTTCACAGGTTTCTGCAGATATAATAGCAAACTCTTGAAATTCTCTTGGTGTTTCAGGTATTTCCTTCTGTGTTATAGTATGCATCTTTCCCCCTGAAACATTGTGAAATTTGAAACTAGTTACGGCTCTAATGGTAAAAAGAAGTGATTGTGATATGCCTTGCGTAGAATTGGCATCCATCTTCCCTCATGGACATAGGATTTATAAGCAAAGGAAGTCCAGTCTCCCCAGACACAGGAGGGCAATCTACTTCCACGGAGAAGTGAGGCTTAGACTGACACAGGAGATGAAGATTGTTCGTTTCACCTAGGTCTACCAGATGTTCCCATTTCAAGTTTTAGTCTTTCCTAATCTATGCCCTAACTTTAACATAGAAAATTGGTGAGACTGAATTCAACTAACATTGTTAACTCAGCATGTCTACATTTTTTGTCTTTCATTTCTCTCTTTACATTTTTCTTTGATTTTTCAACAGTATCAGACCTGTAGCCTCTCTAGGAATTGCTCTATGTTTCATACTGTGATTTGACCTGACAGTTAAGGGACCTGAGCTTCTCATTTGCTTTCTAGAAGTCCTGCAATGGACACAGAAGAATCTGACATTATAGTTTTCATAAGTTCTTATAGTCATCACTGATGCCATAACAGTCAAGTTAACAGTCACTGGACTCCCAACCCACCTGCTTTAGTTGGTACTTCACCAAAATCAAACACTGATGATAGCTTGATTACTTATGATGCCACTGAATATCCTGAATTATTAGCATTCCTTTTCCAATTAGCAAGGAACTTAGCAATGTTTTAAAGCCCAAGGATACAACATTCCAATCCCCAAGTCCCATCTCTGTGGGTCTACCTCCTGAGACCACTACTATTATCTGTATCAGCCAGGCTCTCATTGAGAGACAGAAACCACATAGTACATTTCAATAGGGAGAGTTTATAATAAAGGTTAACTAGTAACAGAGATTAACTAGTAAGGGGTAAACAGAACTCTAAAGAATAAAGAAATTTCAGATATAGGGATCAGCCACTAACAATCAATATGGCTGAGGCAGAATACCAAAGGAAGGAAAGTTTTTTAAAGAAGTTCCTCTGCACATGGCTTAGATTCAGATCTCATTGGAGGTGGTGTGGCTGTAGCCACTGGCTGGTAGAAAAGTTCACTGTGGTACTGCATGCAGAAGCAGGCAAGCAGGAAAAAATTCCTGCTGAAATGTCAATGAAATTCCCCAGGAAGTTGCCCATAGGGTTGCTGCTGAGCTAATGAGAAGAATTTACTGGGAAGCTGCTTGTGGTATTACAGTGAAAGTCACTGTAGGTGAGCACCACTGGATTTCAGTATGCTGCCCAACCATCATGTCATCTAGCAAAAGAGAAATGTTTATAGATTCTAGCTCCCATATTGCAAGCAGGGCAATTAAGAGTGGATTTGGAGCTAACAGGCAATAAATTGATAACTGGCACAGAATCAGACTCAAAGTTGGTCCATATGTTAAAACTGACTAAAAGGAACTTCATAATAACTATGAAAAACACCTTAAAGAAGACAGTGAAAAAGTTAGATACTATGTATGTAATGATGCAGAATTACAGAATATAGAAAGCATTTTTGAAGACCTGTGGAAATTCTTAAAAAACATTTTTAAATGTAATATCACTGATAAAGAATCTATTCAATGTACTTAATAGAGGCCTGGAGAAAGCAGACTAAAGTTTCAATGAACTTGAAGACACGTCCATAAAAATTATCTATATTGAAATGAAAAGAGTGGAGAAGAATTCAAACAACATCTGATATCTGTGGGAGCATATCAAATCGTCAAACATATGGATTATTTGATTTTTCAAAAGAAAGGGAATTTTGTAGAAGATATATTTGAAAATTTAATGGATAAGAATTTTTTCAGTACTTTTGAAATGTCAATTTCCTATAAATCAGTTGATAAACGTACTGTTACCCAATCCAACCACAGCAGAGTGTTTATAGAAATTTTCACAGGATGAATTTAAAATTTATATGAAAACAAAAGAATTTATAATAGCCAGAACAATCTTTAAAAAATTTGGGAAAATGGTATGCTTAATTTCAAGACTTATAAACCTACAATAACCAAGAAAAATAGATAATTGGAATAGAACAGAGAATCCAGAAACACATATAGAATCAACTGTTTTATGATGAAGGAACTGCATCAATTCAACATGGATATAAAAATCTTTTTTAACAATGGTGTTAAAAAAACTAGAAAACAGTATCAATTAAAATAAACCTCAATGTCTATCTCTATATGCACAGAAATTAATTTGAAATGAGTTGTACACATAAGTGAAAAAGCTACAACTATAAAGCTTCTAGAAGAAAATATAGGAAGAAACTTTCTCAATTTTGAGTGAGGTAATAATTAAAAAACAAAACAAAAACTGCTAATATAAAGAAACACTTAATGTATGTGACTTGATAATAAAGATTCTCTGCTCATCAAAAAAGAAATGAAATCATATGTCTGTATAATGACTTATACAAGAATGTATTTAACTCTTATTCATAGTAGATGCAAATTTTAAACAATGCAAATATTCATAAGCCGAAGAAAGGACACTTCTATGGTCAAACATATTGTTATATGTTCAAATATCAACAGGAATGGGCTGATACACAGAGAAATATAAATTCACAGAGAAATATAAATTAACTCCCAAAATATTATGTTGATCAAAAGAAGCCAGATGCAAAGATTCGGCATGGTTTTATTCATATGAAGTTCAAGAACAAGTAAGTTAAATAACAGTGTGGTCATCTCTGGGGACAGGGAGAAGAAGTTGATTAAGAAGTGACATGAGGGAACTTTATGGGGTAATAGAAGTGGTTTATATTATGTTTCACATGGTGGTTACACAGATTTATATAGTTTTCAAAACACATTGACTCATTAAACCAACTACTTAAGATCTCTGCATTTTATATAAATTTCACCACAATGAAAAAGGAAAATAAAACACCTGCATAAAAACAATAGAAACATAATACTGAAGCTCCAAACTTTATTCAAAGAAAATATTTCTCTCTTCATTTCCTTGACTATAACCTGTGAACAAGCAGTTCTCCAGTTTAGGGGAATAGGACGGTCAGATTCCATTCTCTCTTTCCTTTCGCCTTTTGTCTTTTCCACATGTACTGATTAAGGTTCTAACATTTTCAAAATAGTGAAAGGAAGGAGAGGTAGGGGAATAAGAAATTTTCACTTGACTGCTCGACTTCTCACTCTCTCAATATGCAAAATGCTTCAGCTGAGGTAATTTTTTTCTTTTTTTTCTTTTTTTTTTTTTTTTGCGGTACGCAGGCCTCTCACTGTTGTGGCCTCTTCCATTGCAGAGCACAGGTTCCAGACGCTCAGGCTCAGCAGCCATGGCTCACGGGCCCAGCCGCCCCGCGGCATGTGGGATCCTCCCAGACCGGGGCACGAACCCGTATCCCCTGCATCGGCAGGCGGACTCTCAACCACTGCACCACCAGAGAAGCCCCTCTCTCTCTCTCTTTTAAAAATCGTAGATATCTTGTTTACTCTCTCCAGCTACCTTGGCTTAGACAATATACTCTTAAGCCTCCATCTTGACATCTTACTTTATGTGGCCATCCTCTTTACCCACATACACAGTACTCTGGGCAGGATATAAATGGTTTCAGGCAGTCTTTGTCTCTCAAATGCTTCACATTTAGTCCATGAGAAACACTCATGCAAACTTTGTTTTCAAAGTATTTGAAAAGCTATTCTCAATCCAGCCACCTCTGTCCTGTCTCCATTTGCAGCTTTAGCTTTCCGTGGCACAAGTCAAGAAAAAGACCTCTGTGTCCCTCAATCTCTCCTTCCTTCTCCAAAAGAATCTCTATAAATCCTTATCACCTCCTTCTCTAACTCCATTCCATCAACTTGTTTATATTCTGGGTGAAACCAGCAATCAAATGCATTTGTTGTTAAATTTATCTATTCATCTGTGTCTATATCTATCTCAAAACTATAACCATGTCTATAGGTATAAATTTTTAAAAGGTCTAATATATTGAAATAGGTTATTCCAGGTGAGACAGGTCATGCCTGCCACATACATAACAAAATTGAAATAATTATAAACATATGTCATGATAACCTACTATGTCACCACTTTCTCGTATTTATGTGTTCTTAAATATATTTAAAATTATTTTCAATGTCTACAAAACAATATTCCCATTAGATTAACATATTACTTTTTCTTTTTTTGCTTTTGTACGTGTGGTAGTAATACTTATTATAATTATTTTAAGCATCCATGCTGATAAATATTTAGGTTATTTACTGTGATTTTGTGGTAGTCTACTATCTTCTTTCTTTAAAATGCCACTAGCCTGAGTAGAGACCCAACCATGGAACTAAAACTACCAACCAGTGGTGAGGGAGAATCCAATAGTTATGTTGGTGAGAGATTTACAATGCTTTCACTATTGCTTCCCTCCCTACTTTTCTTAGTATTTTTCTCTCTCAATTAATAAAAAAAAAGCTAATACCATTTTGATATCAGTCATCCACATCTATATTTTAAATCTAAATTTTGTTTGACTTTTTTCATTAGAAATCTTTCACCAGAAGATATAGTATCTAAGTAGCAACTGGATAGACATCGCTCAATAACAAAAGTTTACATTTCAGGGGCACTGCTTAGTGTTAGTTATTATGGACTGAATGTTCTTGTTCCCCCAAAATTTATTTGTTGAATTCCCAACCCCCAATCTGACTATATTTGGAGATAGAACCTTTATGGAAGTAATTAAAGTTAAATGAGATGATAAGGGTGGGGGGGTCCTGATCTGATAGGATTACTATCAGAGATACCAGAGAGCTCCCTGGCTCTCTCTATATATACATACACAGAGGGAAGGCCTTGTGAGGTCTTAGTCATATGACATATATCCACAAGCCAGAAAGACATCCCTTAACCAGAAACTGAATCAGCGAGGACCTTGATCTGAGACTTCTAGCCTCTAGAAGTGGGAGAAAATAAATTTCTGTTTCTCATAGCAGAGGTACATTTTAGCTACATTATGCATTAAGTATTTGAAATATATGCATTAAATATTTTTAAATATAATTTGCTTCTTGACTACCAATTTTAACATTTCCCCCCTTATGGAAAATGTGTTCTGAGTTCAAACAATAGATTTGAAATATACTTTTGAAATGCATTCCAGTCATATGTTGGAGACTATCCACTAGATTATCGTTTCTCTAAAGCTATAACTGACATAGCAGAGTTCTCAATTTATATGAATGAAAGAAATAATAGCAGATGGCAAATGGAAACTGTGGACATGATAAGCTGATAATAAACCTATGAAGAAAACATTAAAGTATTTAGGCCTGTATCTTTTTGTACTAAAACTGATACTATTTACTTAGATGACTGACTTCAATATAAATATAAATATGTTAATGTAAAGATTTTATATGTATATTCATTATTTTTCAAATAAATTATAAGTTTACAGAAGTGGTAAAATATTTGAAATTAGGACTATCTGGAAAACTCTATGTATCACTCTTTTCTCCTGTCCTTGTAAAAGAGTACTCTACTCACCATTAGACAACTCCTTATACAAGAAATATGACTTTTAGTAAATATACACCTATTAAACCATGGATCCACTCTTTCAGTTCCCTGCTGTCTCCATAAAGTCACACTGAGAATTTCCTCCTAGAGTGCAAGCTCCATGGGACAGGGATTTTGGGCTGTTTTGTATACTGTGATATTCTTAGCTTCTAATAAGTACTGGGTCATTAAGTATTTGTTGAATATGTAAAAATTTACAAACAAAACAAAACTAACCAAAGGCACAAAAATGTTTCTTTCCTCAAGTATTTTAATATCTTCTGGAGCAAATAAAGTTTCAAATCCTTTTATTGCCTGTAGAAGACTGTTGTTAAGGAGTTAGGTTTTTCTCTTATAGTATACTTATTCCCTTGCCCTCTATTTCCTGTGGGCAAACATTCTTGTCAGTTAAACAAGAGAAGATTTATTACTTTTAATTAAAAGAACACATGTTACAAGATAACCAATAGGTAAAGCAAAGATAAGATACCAGTGGGCTTGATAGATTACCAGGGTCTCATTGAGCAACCCCTCTTCTTATCTCACTTGCACATTTATCAAGGGTTTAGCATCTAGCCTTGAAGTATGGCCATGAGGGAATCTCAAAGGCTGGTTAGATGATATAACAGATCTTGACCCTGAAAACACCAATAGTTTTCCTGGCTTGTGTAAATTTTGTAGTTCTTGAAGAATTTGAAATATGTCATTCAAAATTACTCCTGACTACTTTTAATTTTTTCAGTCAAAACAAAGGATATAATGACTTTGATAAATACAGAGTATCAAACTTGTTTTCAGCTAGAATTGTAGGCAACAGGCCAAGTGTGGGTTTGGCTGATTCCATTTTAACATTGTTTGGGTTATAAGAATAAAGAGAGATAAGAGGGAATTTAATGAGCCACCCAGAGAAAAGCAAGCAACCCTGAAAACTTTACATTCTTATTCATTACTTTTTACTCAGCAGTCTCTCCTCAATTTCTTTGGGCTATAAAGAGCCATTTCCTTGACATAATGGCCTACTTGCTAGTAGGAAGTCCTGGTTGGACAGGGTGCATCAGATATATAAAATGTCAAATGGCAAGCATTTTGTGAGTAGAAGGGTATGTTTCTGCAGTTTTTGAAACAGACCATTTAAAAAATAGTAAACAAATAATATATTATGAAGCAATAATCTTCAAATTAGCATACATGCAACTTGGAGTTACATAAATATTTCCTAAGGGAACAAAACAATCATTGTCAGACCCTTGATTCTCATATGTATACTTTCATAAGCTTAACCTTCCTGAGAACAAGCCAGTGTTTCTTCTTTCCCTTCTGCCCTTGAAGTGTCTCTCGCCCATTTTTCTAAATAAATATTAACCCCCATTCTTAATATTACAATTGCAAATTGCCCTATTGTATACAGTTTATTGAGAGCAGAAATAAAGGGATGATTTAAAATTTCAGTTTAGTGTCCAGAAAGTGAATGACAGTAATGACTGGTAACAAATATTTTTATATATCATGTGATTTCCAGATGGTTTGCTTTCAACAAATTGAAAGAGTACCTCATAGACTTTTCAATTGATGATTATTCAAAATATGTGATAATATGTCACAATGTGACTTTTGACATATAACTCAGGTGTCCAAGAATTGAGTGATGTTGCTTTTTAACAACATTCTTCCCACCCTCAACTATATTTTTGTTAAATTGGCTTATAATTATACATATATATAAACATATATACACAATGCAAAATAGGAATTATATTGATGCTGAATTGTTTCAATTGAGCAAAAAAGTGATATTAACATAGAGATAATTTTTTAAAGGAAAATAACCCCAAGCAGCTGAGACATTGTGAAACATTTTTTATAACTAATAATTATAGAAATGTATAACTTTATTATACACTTATAATAACTAGGATACAATAGGAAAAAATTAAACTTCAAACCATATGAGCACAGAATATTCAAATTTTGTATATAATTTTTTCATAATAAACTCTAAATGATGATTATTAAAAGGCTTGAAAATATACATTATAATAAAATTCTATGGTAAAAGTAGAATAGAAATACAAATTCAAGGAGAAAAAATATTACATATTTGATTGTTAAGGGATAACTTTTTAGTGTATTTCTTTTTCTAGTTCTTAAATTTTATTAGTGCACTGTATACTGTATTTGTAGACAACCATGAAAATGATCAAATATCACAAGTGTTTTATGTCCATTTTGTACATTAGGTAGATTTTTAACATGAGAAAACATTTAGTTAAATTTTTGTGCATTTTTAGTAGTCATTCTACATTGAATACTGTGAAAGTCATCTAGATCTAACAAGAGCTACTGGTGAACTTACTATGTTTTAATTTAAATTATTCTTGAAAAGCATATTGCCCCCCATACCTGCTATGCTTATTCCTTGTGCTTGTTGTTCTTCTACCTGAATGCCCCTTCTCTCCCCAAGTCCTTCTTTCTCTTTAATTGTTCAAAGCATATCTGTTCTTAAAGAACTATCCAAATCTCTCTTTTTGCAGGAAGCTTTTCTAGACTCTTTGAAAATTCACTATTATGTTTGTTCCTTGTCCTTCTTTGCTTCATAATTTACATTGTAAAATCTACCATTTTATTCTATGCTTTCAGACAGGCATTATACATATACAGAGTAGCCAGCAAGACAATGCCCCAGTGATTTTAGGATTTCCAAACTTCTCCTTCTTTGCAAGTGGTTGCCTATGGTGTCTGAAGTTCTACCAGGAGCAATTATTCCATTGGTGTAAACAGTGTTTTCTCTGGTTGGTTCAGCTGAACCTCATATATACTGCTAGAAAGTGTAGCATATTAAACGTTCCACTGTATTAATTCATTTCATCTCTCACGATGAGAAAGACTGAGAGTTTTGACTAGCATTGTTATTTGGTAGTCTGAAGATTATTATGCATAGTGAAGACAGAGAAAATAATTTGAGGAAATTGGGAAATAGTACCAAAAGGAAATTTAAAGATATTAATGATGAGCTTTATTAATTTCAAAATTTCCTAACACGAAACCTATCTAAATTTTATGTATAGCTATACAATGTGTTTTTTTCTCTTTTCTATGTATAAACTTGAACACTCCTTATGAAAGAAATATATCTAAAGACTATACCTAGTATGGTATCTCATAGTTTTTTTTTTAATTTTAACATCTTTATTGGAGTATAATTGCTTAACAATGTTGTGTTAGTTTCTGCTGTATAACAAAGTGAATCAGCTATACATATACATATATCCCCATATCCCCTCTCATGTCTCCCTCCCACCCTCCCTATCCCACCCCTCTAGGTGGTCACAAAGCACCAAGCTGATCTCCCTGTGCTATGCGGCTGCTTCCCACTAGCTAGCTATTTTACATTTGGTAGTGTATATATGTCAGTGCTACTCTCTCGCTTCGTCCCAGCTTACCCTTCCCCTCCCCGTGTCCTCAAGTCCATTCTCTACGTCTGCATCTTTATTCCTGTCCTGCCCCTAGGTTCTTCAGACCATTTTTTTTTTTTTAGATTCCATATACATGTGTTAATATATGGTTTTTGTTTTTCTCTTTCTGACTTACTTCACTCTGTATGACAGACTCTAGGTCCATCCACTTCACTACAAATAACTCAATTTCGTTTCTTTTTATTGCTGAGTAATATTCCATTGTATACATGTGCCACATCTTCTTTATCCATTCATCTGTAAATGGACACAACTTGCTTCCATGTCCTGGCTATTGTAAATAGAGCTGCAATGAACATTGTGGTACATGACTCTTTTTGAATTATGGTTTTCTCAGGGTATATGCCCAGTAGTGGGATTGCTGGGTGATATGGTAGTTCTATTTTTGGTTTTTGAAGGAAACTCCACTCTGTTCTCTATAGTGGCTGTATCAGTTTACATTCCCACCAACAATGCAAGAGGGATCCCTTTTCTCCACACCCTCTCCAGCATTTACTGTTTCTAGATTTTTTGATGATGGCCATTCTGACCTGTGTGAGGTGATATCTCATTGTAGTTTTGATTTCCATTTCTCTAATGATTAGTGATGTTGAGAATCCTTTCATGTGTTTGTTAGTAATCTGTATATCTTCTTTGGAGAAATGTCTATTTAGGTCTTCCATCCATTTTTGGATTGGATTGTTTTTTGATACTGAGCTGCATAAGCTGCTTGTATATTTTGGAGATTAATCCTTTGTCAATTGTTTCATTTGCAAATATTTTCTCCCATTCTGAGGGCTGTTATTTCCGCCTTGTTTATGGTTTCCTTTGTTGTGCAAAAGCTTTTGTGTTTCATTAGGTCCGATTTATTTGTTTTTATTTCCATTTCTCTAGGAAGTGGGTCAAAACGGATCTTGCTGTGATTTATGTCACAGAGTGTTCTATGTTTTCCTCTCACAGTTATATAGTGTTTGGCCTTACATTTAGGTCTTTAATCCATTGAGTTTTTTTGTGTGTATGGTGTTAGGAAGTGTTCTAATTTCATTCTTGTAGCTGTCCAGTTTTCCTAGCACCACTTATTGAAGAGGCTGTCTTTCCTCCACTGTACATTCCTGCCTCCTTTATCAAAGATAAGGTGACCATGTGTGTGGATTTATCTCTGGGCTTTCTATCCTGTTCCATTGACCTATATTTCTGTTTTTGTGCCAGTACCATACTCTCTTGATTACTGTAGCTTTGTAGTATAGTCTGAAGTTAGGGAGCCTGATTCCTCCAGCTCCATTTTTCTTTCTCAAAATTGCTTGGCTATTCAGGGTCTTTGGTTTTTCCATACAAATTGTGAATTTTTTGTTCTGCTTCTGTGAAAAATGCCATTGGTAGTTTGATAGGTATTGCATTGAATCTGTAGATTGCTTTGGGTAGTAGAGTCATTTTCACAATGTTGATTCTTCCAATCAAGAACATGGTATATCTCTCCATCTTTTTGTATCATTTTTAATTTCTTTCATCAGTGTCTTATAGTTTTCTGCATACAGGTCTTTCGTCTGCTTGGGTAGGTTTATTCCTAGGTATTTTATTCTTTTTGTTGCAATGGTAAATGCGAGTGTTTCCTTAATTTCTCTTTCAGAGTTTTCATCATTAGTGTATAGGAATGCAAGAGATTTCTGTGCATTAATTTTTTGTCTTGCTACTTTACCAAATTCACTGATTAGCTCTAGTAGTTTTCTGATAGCATCTTTAGGATTCTCTATGTATAGTATCATGTCATCTGCAAACAGTGACAGTTTTACCTCTTTTTAGTTTATTTTTAAATAGACGATACTGGATATCAAAACATAATTTAAAATATCAGTATTTGTAACGTGCTGGGATTTATAACCTTTGCAACTATGTAAATTTATGATGTAATTTTCTATGCTAACAGCAATATAATAAAGGAACTCTTTTTTCAAGATTCTTTAGGGTTTGCCAGAAAAACAGATGGTAGGTCCTCATATAAAGTATTCTGGACAGACACCACAAATTATTTGTCACTTTGCATTCTTCACTTCACTCATGATATAATTCCTGATTTTATCGAGAATCAATCACCCAGCTGGAGATTCTACTTGCCCCTTCTCATGCTTCTAGCTGTGACCATGAAACCAATAGAATATGTGACAAAGTGATGTGTGCAACTTGTGCATGGTCACCCTAAAGGAAATTGCTTTCTTGTCACTCATCTTCACTCTTTCACACTCTTTGTGCTATGACAAAGGCTGAACAGTCATCTTGGATTCCAAAATGGAAACCACATATGAGGGAGGATGGGGGCATCAGCCAACAAGTGCCAGAAAGCTCAACTCTGATTTGAAACATGAGTGAAATAAATAGCTATTATTTATGTCATCATTTGGAGCATTTCTTAATTACATCAAATTCTGTATTCTAAATAATGTATGGCTAAGTAGAAAAATAAATAGAAAGACAAATTGCTATATTATTTCAGAAGATGTAAAAAATGTCAATATAGTGCAGTGAGTGAATACTGAATTGTAAGGGAACATGAACTTCTATCCCAGTCTTAGCTTTGACATGATATGGCTGTTTTCCTTTAGACAAGTAATATTACTTCCCTAACTACTTCCTAAATAAAGGGAATGGATTATATATCTTGAAGGCCTTATTACTTAATTACCATGTTTTTCTTTTTTTGGCAGAGAAGACCAGGGGAAGTTTGAAGAGAAGTTTTTATTTAAATTGCGCCTTGAAAGATAATTTAATGTATATATCTGTGAGACATGAATCATAGAATAAAAGTGAAAATCTGCTGGTGTCCTCTAATAACCTACACAGAGTAAAATAAATTGAGTTCATAGGACAATAATATTCTTAGAACAAAAATACGTTTATTGAATACAGCAGCTCAGATGTAAATGCAATGGTTGCTTAACACATTACTAACAATATCTAACCCATTCTTACATTTATGATCTTATAATTCCAATTCTTAGCAGTCGCCAATGTATGAGACAAATAGTACAAGGCACTGGAACTGATCATGGCAGTGACCAAGGTGGGTAAGCACATTTCATTCTATTAGAAACAATTAAGATCTTGGCAGTTGAATATGAGGAAATCAAGAGCAAAATTGCTAGAAGATGGGAGGAATGGTTTGCAAGCTCATTTAAACACAGATAAAATGTTAGAAGGGTTTACAATGAAAGTACATAAGACCTTTTAATTTTTAAATGATTTAAATTATGTAAAACTATAAATTATTAAGCAAATTGATATCTAATCATTCACAATTTGTGTCAACCCAATTTAAAAAAAAAGGCAAGTTTCACAAAAATATTATAACAACCTATAATGTACATGATTTTTTGTCAGGCATTTTAACATGTTTTTATTTAAACATCAAAACAACACTTGTCAGAATATTTTTCCGTGTTATTAGAGATGATTAAGCTGAAAATCAGAGAGTTAAATAAGTCCTCTACAATTTCAAAGCAAGTAAGTTCTAGTGACAAGTTTTGTACCCAGGCCTGCTGGATTCTAAAGTTATGCTTTTCAAACTACAGCAAATTCTTTTGCCCAGAATTACAACCAGATACCATCAAGATACAGACTTTTCCATCTTCTTCAAAAGATTCCTCATAGTCCTTTGAAGTTCATAATTCCCTCCTCACTCCAGCAGCAAGAAATATTGATCTGTTTCTATCACTATATATTAGTTTTTGTATATAAATGGAATCTTACAATATGTACTTCTGTGTTTGTGTCTTCTTTCAGTTGGCATAATGATTTTGAGATTCCTCCATGTTGTTGTATCATAGCTGTTTCTTTTTTATTGCTGAGGAGTATTCAGTTGTATGAATTTATCATTTTTTATTTGTCCACTGAATTGTTGATAGACATTTGGATTGTTTTCCATTTTGTCTTTATGAATAAAGCTTCTGTACACATTTTTTTGTACAACTATTTGTGTAGATATATGTTTTTATTTCTCTTGGGGAAATATCTAGAAAGGGAAATGGCTGGGTCCTATGGTAGGTACAAGTTTATCTTTTTAAGAAACTGACAAAGCGTTTTCCAGAGTAGTTGTACCATTTTACATTTTTACCAGCAGTGTATTAGAGTCCAGCTCCACTACATTAACACTTGCCATGGTCACGCTCATTAATGTAAGCCATTCTAATAGATGTGAGTAGTATGTAAATGTAGTTTTAATATTTAACTCCATGAAAGTTAAATGAGGTTGAGCATATTTTTTGTGTAAGTACTGGCCATATTATATGTCTTTTGATCAAATATTTTATTATTGTAATTGGCTTTTGATTTATTAAGTATTTATCTTATATCATTTGTCAGGTGTATATATTGTAAATATGTTCTACCAATCTGAGACTTACCTTGTTGATTTCTTAATGGTGATTACCAAAGAGAAAACATTTCTAATTTGGATAAATTTGAATTCTGTTATTTTTTTGTTCTTTTATGTTTCATGCTTTTGTTGTGTTCTATGAAATCTTTGCCTATCCAAATATGTAAAGATTTTCCTTTATGCCTTCTTCTAAGAGTTTTCACCTTTTTAAATTTTATATTTAATTCTCTGATACATTTCAAATTAACTTTTTTGTATATGGTTGCATTAATTTTCTATTGCTGTCATAATAAAATATCACATTGTGGCTTGAACAATACAAATTCATTATCTTAAAGTTCTGGGTGTCAGAAATCTGACATGGATCTCACTGGGTAGAAACCAAGGTTTTGGAGGACTGCATTCCTTTTTGAAGCTCTAGGGGAGAATCTATTTCCTTACTCACCTCAGTTGTTGGCAAAATTCAGTTTTTTTGCAGTTACAGGATGGAAGTCCCTGTTTCCTTGCTGGTTGTCAGCCGAGGACCACCCACGACTTCTAGAAGATGTCCACATTCCTTGGCTTGTGACCCTTTATTCCCAACTTTCAATGCCAGCAATGGCTAGTAGAGTCCCTTTCATGTGACACCTTTTTCTGACTCAGGCAGGAAAAATTCTTCACTTTTGAAGATTCATGTGATTAGACTGAGCCACTTGGATAATTCAGAATTATTTTCTCATTTCAAAATCCTTAACCTAGATCACACCTATAAAGTCTCTTTTGCCATAGGTAACATACTGACAGGTACAGTGGATTAGTATTTGGACATCTTTGGGAGACCATAATTATGCCTACAACAATGAGCAATAATATATATTTTTCTATAATGAGTGTCATTATTTTAACATTATATGTTTAAAACAATTTTTTTTTCCCCATGGAATTGCCTTAGCAACCTTGTCAAGAATCACTTGACATGCTTGCATTTATTTCTGAAATATTCATTTTGTTTTGTTTATCTACATGCTTATTCTTTCATCAATACTACACTGTATTGATTACTATATATTTACAGTAGGTCTTAAAATTAGGTAAAATAAATCTTTCAATTTTTGGGGGGGGAAAATTGATTTGGCTATTCTAATTTACACACACATTTTTCACATTATTTCTTAGGTTTCTGACAACTCATCTCAGTACTGTTCTTTAATTTTTAGTATAAAGGTCCTAAAAACTTTATCAAATTTATTACTAATTATTTTATGTTTTTTGGTAATATTGCAAATACTTTAAAATTATGTTTTCTCACTAAAAATAGAATTACAATATGATCCAGTAATCCCACTCCTGGGCATATTTCCAGACAAAGCTATAATTCAAAAAGATACATGCACTCCTATGTTCATAGCAGCACTAGTCACAATAGCCAAGACATGCAAACAACTTAAATGTCCATCGACAGATGAATGGATAAAGAAGATGTGGTACATGTATACAATAGAATACTACTCAGCCATAAAATAGAACAAAATAATGTCATTTGCAGCAACATGGATGCAACTAGAGATTATCATACTATGTAAAGTAAGTCAGAAAGAGAAAGACAAATACCATATGATATCACCAACATGTGGACTCTATAATATGACACAAATGAACCTATCTATGAAACAGAAACAGAATCACAGACATAGACAACAGACTGGTGGTTGCCAAGGGGGAGGGAGGAAGGGAGAGGGATGGACTGGGAATTTGGGGTTGGTAGATGCAAACTATTACATTTAGAATGGATAAACAACAAGGTCCTACTGTATAGCACAGGGAACTATGTTTAATATCCTATGAGAAACTGTAATGAAAAAGAACATTAAAAAAAGAAAGTATATATATGTATAACTGAATCACTGTGCTGTACAGCGGAAATTAACACAATATTGTTAATCACCTATACGTCAATAAAAAATAAAATTATGTTTTCTAATGGTTTGCTGATAGTATATAAAAACACAACTGATATATTTTATATTAACCTTGTATCCTTTGACTTGTTAAATTCACATATTAGTTCTAGTTCTAGTTTTGTACATTCCTAAGGATATTCTATGCAAACAATCATGCCAATAATTATAAAGACAGTGTTGATTATTCTTTTTTGATTTTAATCCTTTTCTTTCTTTATTACAATGATTAAGATCTCTACTACAATGTTGAATAGAAGTAGTGAGAGTAGATATCCTTGTCTTATTCCTAATCAAAGGGGGAAGTGTTCAATATTTCACCATTAAATAAGATGCTAACTGTTAAGTTTTTACAGCTGCTCTTTTTCAGGTTAAAGTTATTTCTTTAAAATCCTAATTTGCTGAGAGTTTTTCTCACAAATGTGTGTTGAATTTTTAAGTTGTTGTTGTTGTTTTTCACCTAATGTGGCAATCACATGGTTTTAGTGTGTTAGTCCAGGTCTTCCGAGAAGCAAATGATAAGATAGGATCAAGTATGCAAAGACTTTATTAGGAGACCCAACAGTGAGAGAAAATTTAGAGGGGGCTTTGATCTAGGGAGCCTTCAGGCAACACATGTCTGACACTGTGTGCAGAAGAGATGGATAGAAGATTGAATAGAAGTATCTTAGAATGTAGTGGAGTTTACAGAAAGTTGAGTTAGGCCATCAGGGAATTCTCAGAACAAAATTTCCCATTAGAAGAGTCCCATATCTCCTATAAACAAGCCTGCTTAGTATTCCCCTACCATGACTAGTCACTGTCTGGGAGGAAATGAGCAATGGATTTCGGGTGCATAAGCTGGGGCCCATGGTCAACTCTGCTCCCTGTAGATGGAAGAATTCAAGGCACATCTTATAACTGACACAGTTCAGTCTTGGCTCTGCACAGATCTACTTTTTTCTTTTAAATACACTTAATTTTTAGAATAGTTTTATATTTACAGAAAAATTAAGAAGATAGGGTACCATAGAAAGAGTTCCCATATACCCCACACCTAGTTTCCTCTACTGTTAACATCTTACATTAGTATGGGACATTGGTTACAATTAATACACCAATATTGATACATTAGTATTATAAAAAGTCCATATTTTATTTAGATTTCCTTAGTTTTCACCTAATGTCCTTTTCTGTTCCAGGATCCCATATAGGATAGCATATTATATTTACTCATTTTGTCTTATTCACCTCTTCTCATATCTGTTTTCCAAAACTAAATCAGAGAAGCTCCTCCATGGTTCCTATGGTAAATTACTCTCCCTTGCCTCCATTCTTGGCTTTCTGGACCCCTGCACACCTAAAAGTTTAATATTTAAGGCATTCTTCCTAATGCTGGCCTTTATAAGGTCATAAAATAATGGGAAATAATAATATTCTAACACTCAAAAATCCATAGCACCAGTACAGGTGCTGCATACATACTTCACCAAGTTTGTATAAGGATCCAGTGAGGTAATATGTATGAAGACTTCCAAAGCCCCTGTCTCTTGTGTTTTCATTGGTGATAGAAGCAAGGATGCTCCCTCGCTGTCCTGGTCCTCCAATTTTCTTTTACAACTATGAGTGGCTTTGTACTCAAGTTTAGCCAATATGATATAAGAGAAAGATATTAGGTAAGGTTACCAGGAAAGTTTATATAAGGCACAACTAACCTAGCATCTCATTTCACCCTTTATCCTTTGACCTACTCCATGATTCCTATGTAGATTATCAAAAAATGATTTTGATTAACAGAAGTGCAGCAGTTATCATCCTGTGATGGAAGCCAAAAGCTAAGTTGGAATAAGAACACAGAAGGAATAATGTCCCCTTTGAAACTTTTTTGCAGTTTACACAAGCCCCAAACAGCCTATCTCCAGAATTTTTGTGTTAAACAATTTTCTTATTTATGTCTGTACTAGTCAAGTATTTGCTTGTTGCTATTAAATACAATCCTAGTTGATACTGTAGGTCAAGTAACACACAGACTGGTACAGGTACTCTGATTATTTTTTAATAGATATTATTATGAACATATATACCAGTTCAGAAAATTAAAACTACCAAACAAAATATAAATACCTAGAGTATGTTAAAATTTAGTTTTCCTTAATGACTTATTTATGTTAAATATTTTTGTACAAAATGAATGAAGTGGGTCCTTAGCTCTTTCCCAATACACATCACCAAAAGAGAAAAGCTGCTATACAGGGGAATAGGAGCTCACAGTCCAGAATACAAAATAACTGAAGAATAGAAAAATTTCAAAAGAAAAACAGAAACTGAACAATATATATAATCTGAAGAATTATTGAAGCAGTGAACAACTAATTAAAATAAGCATGATAAGCATATTTAACCAAGAAAAGGAAAATATTACCATGTTGGATGCTAATGAGATAAATAACACAACAGAACAGATAAACTATGGAATGTAAATAGCTGAAAATGAATTTGTGAGCTGAATAATCATATGGGGTAAATTTCACAGGAGATGTTGGGAGAAAGTAAAGAGATATAGAAAACAAAAGAAAAATTAAGAAATAAAGAGAAAATAAGTATGAATATCCAAATAATATGGATATAATAAAGAGAAAAATAAAAAGAGAAAGAAGGAAAGAGTAAACGTTTCCCAGATTCAGATGTATTTGCAAGACCTCAGACTAAATGGTCCATTGAGTCTCTGTGATGTGAGAGAAGGAAATTGATTCTGGAACTCAAAATGCACTAAGCAAGCAGATGTCAAATGTTCTAAGGCAAAACTCTACAAGAGAGAAAGTTATCTCCTCAGCATGCCTCACACTCCCTTTAGGAATTTGGGAAGAGAGCTGAAAGTGGGATATTCTTGGGTACATTTTATCTTAATTGGTAGAGAGAAAGAAGCTGCCTCAGATTTACAAAGATCAGAAATTTCAACTTTTAATGAATTTTTTGTTAACTTTGAATTTTGTTTATAATAAATCCATTATAAATTGTGACTTTATGTCAATTGACACTTGTTCTGACTACCTCATTTCAATTTGACAAGCTGTCTTCTCCACCACCTTTTACTCATAAAATCTGTCCTGAATCTTACTAAACTTCTGGGTGAAAATAAGCAAATTATAAAACAAAATAATACAACAGACACTATGAGTTAGTCAAAGAAAACTCAAATATGTGGTATATGCCCACCTGTGTGTGTGGAATACTATTACAATGTATCAACTTGGCTAGGATGAACTACATTTCCCAGAATTCACTTTCTTTTATGTTTCTGGTAAGGGGAGGCCACAAGGAGGATTCTTGGGACATTTCTTACCAAAAGTACACATTGTTGCTGCTCAGCTGATTCACCTCATTGGTGTGAAGCAGCAGCTGAGCCTGCAATTGCTCTCTCTCCTCAGGATCACCCATCAGCTGCTGGCACTGCTGGACCAAGTGTGTGTGTTATCTCTGTGACAAAGAGCCCCAGCATATGCAGGATACACATGTCACTACGATCAGGAGCAATAAGACCAGACTCAGGCCCCCATTGGGGCTGCACCCAGCTCAAGCTTACAGGTTCCAGCCTGCCCTTGATCTTTCCCACCTTGCATCTATCTTCCTTTCCTGACTGTCTGTCCTGCGGAGTCTGAGCTCTGGCGTCAGATCTGGAAACAACAGTCTTACAGGGACTGCTTAATTAATTCCTACACTTATATAAGACCAATTCCCTGTAACAAATGCATTTTATATATATGTATGCTTTTATCTCCTACTGGTTCTGCTTCTCTGATTGAGGCCTAAGTGAGAAAATGTATGTGCTGTATGTTCTCATAATGGTCTTATGAAATAACTTTCTGTATTATCCCCATTTTGGAGATGAGGAAATGGAATTGGTGGTTAAAAACTTGCCAAGGTCACATGGCAAGCAAGTACTATAATCAGGATCAGAACCAGTCAGATAAGCCTTATTAAAAAAAAAAAAAAAGGAAGAAAGAATTGATATAACTGAGGTTTGGCCCAGTAACCCATATAAGTATATAAAGCTGCTGATTCATAGTAAGTACTCTCAAGATGTCATTTTTCTTGTCTGGATGCTTTAACATGCCAAACATCCCAGCTGACAATGAAAGAATCCTTATGAACTGTATAGAGCATGCATCTGCTGAACTTGCACAGAATGAACTGGAAACACAGTCAATGTTTTGTTTTCCTTATCATTGTACTGTTCTCTCAAGGTGAACCAGAAATGAATGATTACTCACCTACTTACATTTGACTTTATTTATGAAATCTCACACAATGAATAACTGATTGCTCTCTGGAGGAAGCAACTCACAGCCACTGAAAATGGCATGTTCCTTCCTTCCAGAAAAGAAGAGGACATGTGCTTGATTTTTTTTTTGGAGATAACAGGGTGGGACTGGCAGTGGGGGAGGGGAGTTGACACTGACTATGGAGACCACCTGATTTTAAGCAGCAGGACAGCAGTAACTTTCTGGGCATTTTTGGTTTTTTCCCCAAAGACAAAATTTTCATTTCTGGCTAACATGAAATAATTTTCAATGGAACAAAATGACATTCATTAACTAGCAGTGACAGTACTATTTTTTGTTTGTTTTGCTTTTTTCATTTTTTTTCAAATTAGAATTTAACTTCAGCCAGAGTTGCCTGGAAACACTGGATATGAAGAATATGGAATTTTTAATATGGTCATTTGACTCCAGTTGTTTTCATGTTCCACCATGTTGATTTTTTTCTTTGGCCGATTTTGAGCATTTTTCACTCATTTCTTTTTTGTTTTTTATTTGTTAGAGAAGCTCCTAAAATAAGGGAGAAATGGGTATTTTCCCCGATGAGGGCAAGTGAGTAGTGTCATACTTAGCATGAGTACAAAAGGAAAGCTGAGAGATTACACAGAATGCAAGGAATATAATCTAAATTTCTAATAACAATAGGCAATACCAAAAGGTTTCAGACACTGGGACAGTTAAGTTAAATAGGGTTCCATGATCTCTGTCCAGAGAACCTCTGCCAGGGGCAAGATACTGCTGGTCATGCTATATTTTCCCAGAAATTTCTCCCCACGTGCTAATGACAGAGAGTCCCAGGGAAGAGGGTTTAGACAAAAAAGGAAAAGGATGGCAGTGGGGGATAGTGAAAAGGGCAGATTTTTGGAGCCTTAGCCTCTATGCAGGCCCTTTATTTTTGTGTCAGACTGCTAGCCATAGTGAGACCTAAACCCAACACTGAAGTTAACTATAGAGCAAGACCAGGACAATGGACCCTTATAAGATACTGTATCCCCAGGGCCTGGCACATGGAAGGAATAATTATTTATTTAACGAATAAATTCATTAATTGATCAAAGGAATGAGAAGAGAGTTTGTCTTATTTTGTTTATTTTGTTGCTTGTTTGTTTTATAAAGGGTTGATCTACATTTAACTTTGCATGTGACTTCATTTTTTTCAAGTTAAATGCCTGGTTTCACATTTTCATGATAGTCCTAAAAAGAGACATCTTAAAATTTGTTTACATCTGGTGATAACCACTGTGGTTAACACTAAGCAGTGGCAAAAGTCCAAACAGCTACGTCAAAATGATGTGTAAAGGTGGAACAAAATGTGATCTATTTTAGTACGGGTGATGGTATACTCTAACCTTATAAAGGGAAAAAAACAGAGAACATCACTGCATTAACAAATATGCTGGATTTCACATTAAACTATTTAATAGTGCAATAATAATGTGGGTGGAAAGAAGACAATAGTGATTTCTTTCCAATGACTTTGGAAGGTGAAGGTGGTCTTAAATATACACTATTTTCCATTTTGTGCCTTGTGAGCTTTGGATATTTTGATTGTAATTTTTTCAAGTTAACTTTTGTCCCCAGATTTGTGTTGGCAAGTCTGTGACAATGATACAGTAATGATGATATATCTCAGAATAGCACTGCCTAAACGCCACCTGTAAGAACAGCAGGAAAGCAATATAGAGAGGAACAGAACAGCAGGTAAGTTGTTGTTTGTGTAAGTGCCAGCTACATATTTGTTAAAGCTAATGAAGTGTAAAAGGAAATGCAACTTATCCTCATCTTGTCCAGAATTTGGAGGCATTTTGAGGAGTAAATCCCAAAAGAGAAGGATGAAAAATTGCCTAGATTGAGTAAAATCAATGGCCAACAGGAAAGAATGACATTTATTTCTTGAGTCTACAATAACCAGATGTCAAGTTAGTAAAAGAGAATGTGTTGGTTTACAGGTCCTCAGAAATGACAATTGCCATATGTGATAAGGGGGCAGTTTATTCTTTTAATTTTTATTTTAGTGCCCACCAGTTCTGAAGAGAGATCTAGATGAATGTGTAAAGTTTCTCTTTGAAGCTGAGTGGTGAGGAATGCATCTTGATGAGTCCCATTTTCAGGCATTAAAGTGTCAAAGTAAAATGAGGTCTCTATTTCATTTCTTACCATCAGCTAAATCAGGATGTCAAGTCATAAATATATTTATCCTCTGTTGGTAACATTAGAATTATCCCTTCTCCTGTAACAATAAGATGCATCTCTGCTTATTCCTCATTACATCAAACTCTATTAATATGTACTAAAGTAAAAGAGATTTAATATTGAAACAAAACAGTGTGAACCCTGTATGCAAGTCTATAATTCCCTAAACAACACCTAGTCATTATTGGGGATTTAATAAAAGTTATATTAAAGGCAAAATGGTTTGAAAATTCAAACCTCTCTCAAAAGACGTTCTTAAAAATTCTTCTTTTCTAGCTCATGATTCTTAAATTTCAACATGCACTTAAATTATGTATACAAAATCATTTATACTTTGTACTATTTGAAAATGCTTGACTTTGGCCAGTATGCAGACTTTCTAGCCTGACTCTATCTAAAACACAGTCTAGACTTTGTGAACCTGGAAACAAAAAAGTAAGAATTTTATAAAATCTCTAAAGCTTTATAATGATTCCTCACTTTTTCAATCCTAGAAATTACGGAATTGGATTATGGAATTGTAAGAGATGGCTAGGAAACTCCAAAATCCACATGGCGGGCCATCTAGAAGTACAGCTGGAATTCTGTGGAATGAGCTGACGGAGCACACAGGCAGAATTTCTCTCTTTTAGGGAAGCCTCAGTTCTGCTTTTAAGGTTTTTCAACTGATAGAATCAACTCTCCTCCCCAGATTATCTAATGTAATCTTGTTTATTAAGTCAAATAATTATAGATATTAATCACATCTACAAAATACCTTCACAAAAACATCTAGATAAGTGTTTTACTGAGGACTATAGCCTAGCCAAGGTGACACATAAACATCCCAACTGTTATTTCCTTCAATGATAGAACAGATTATATTTTTTCTAAGGAGCAAACTAAATGATTTGGATAACTTTTACAGATAGGGTGAAAAACACAGTTTTGTTTTCCCCCAGATTTTTTGTAATAATCATTTATTCTTTGGAGGATCATGTAAGTGTACATACATTTTTAAGTTTTAATTTGTATATGGAAAACTTTAAACATATATGATAATGCAGAGAATAATACAATGAAGGCCAATGTACCCATCATCCAGCATCAACAATCATCAACATTTTGCCAACCTAAAGTATGCATATATATATACATATATATCTTTAATCACTAGGATGCACTTCTGTCTGGATTTGAATCTCAGTCTCTGAAAGGCATGAGGGAACATAGCTAAAGGAGTAGCAGAATTATGTTTTTCATTTCAACCTAGAGGATAAACCTAGTGAGTAAAAACTTGGCCAGGATACCCGAACTACTGTTTTCTTTCTCCTTTAATTTTTTCCCCTAGTGAATATAGTTGAATTTTATGAAACCATCATTTATTGAATGTATGTAACTTTGCTACTGATAATAATATATTAAGGAAATGCTAGAGAAGGATAATAGTGAGTAATAAAAATCATGGATAGATAGTAGGATAAAGACATAGCCTAATATTTTTAGAAAGTAATATAATTTAAAAGGATATGGGAATAATCATTTTAACAGTATAACAAAAACAAGGGTAGCATTCGACTTGGGATTGGAAAGTAAGGTGGGAGAAAAGACAAGGAATTTACTTATTTATCCTTTAAAGTTTCCAGGCTACAGCACAGTTGATGAAATGGTGGAATGCCACATTGCTTCTAGTCAGTGCAACATTGCTTTAATGTAAAACTCATGCTCAATTTCCATTTTCCCGCTGAAGGTTTAAATGAGCCGATGGATTCTGAAAAATGCACTGGCAGCAAAAGTCTAACAGAGTTATGGTGTTAACAGCAGTCTAGATCTCTCTACTTTGTACCAGAAATAGGTATGTTAGAGTCCATGGGGAGGGGGAGGGAAGGCTCCTTAAAATTATTTAGTGACATAAGTGAATGTCACATGATTATTACCCTTGTCTTAGGGAAATATGCATGATAATGTATTCATTATTGATTCTTTCTCTGTAGGACTCCTGCTTTGGCTCATTGCTCATTTTGAATGGCTCAGTAAGTCACAAGAGTTGTCAGTGTTTCCTCACTTAGCTTTACATCATTTGTTTACAACATCTGCTCAAAAACAGCCTGCTTTATGGATGAGCTCCTATAGATTGTGACGATTTAATGCATAATGCAGGTGTATATTAAATCTGTTACACATACATCATGAACACAATGGAATCGTTTGGAGAGAACTGTGGATAAGTGTGCATTATTTTATTCTGTACCCCAAAGGCTTAGCATGATGCCTGGAACCTGGTATGCACTCTATGAATGCTTGTTGAATAGATGGGTGTGTAAATGAATGAATGAAATTAAATTTTTTTTAAATCAGCTGATTTTCATAAAAAACTCTGCACAGTGGCATACAATGTTGTCTTCTGCCTGAAATTCTAAATAATTCTTTCTTTGCCTATCTAAACCCTCCTCTTCAAGGACTACCTTCATCCTCATATTCTCCATAAGCTTACTTGATCACTTCATCAAATGTTGTTTTATCCCTTGACTAATCAGTTGTCACTTTACAATTACTTAGTTGGAGAAAGAAAATAAACAAATGATGCATAAAATAATCACGTATAAATGGAAAAATAAGATCAATATAATAACAGATATGTACTGTGTTTTCTTAAAAAAAACAATATTAAGGTTTGAATTCAGGTTCTGTGCATTAAAAGTAAATAAATCACTACTCACCAGGAGTCCTGCCCACAGCAGATTTTCATCATGATGCAGATCTGTTTGAGATATATTTTAGTGTTAAAAGACCCCACTTAATTTTTTTTTCTGTTTTAGAAGGACTCTTATTTCAATTAATTATTTTTCTATATAATAAACATACACTCGAAAGGGAATAAATATTTAGCAGAAGGAAATTGTCGCTTTATCACTCAATATCATCTAGCACAGTCTGAGGTACTAACAACTTTTTTCATTAGAAAGCTAACATTGGAACAATACCAGGTTTTGCAAGAACAAAACGAAAGTTATAAGAAAGTCGTATCAATGTAAATATTTAAATTTCTTCTTTTAAATAAATTGGAGCAATTATTAGTTCTCTCACTATTCCTCCAACATTTTATACATTTATGGACTTCCTACTTCTCTGATAAGCCTAAAACACGTAGTCTTATTTAATCCAAGAAATTCTTGGTGGAAGTGTAAACAATGCAACATTCATCCATTTATACATTCAATCCACAAATATTTATTGACACGCTAGTTTTTTTGTGGGGGGGGGGCGCGGAGAGTAGCTTTTCTTTCTTGTCCGCACCGCCTTTGGGCCAGAGCCCTTTTCCCAACCTTACCTGGCCTTTCCTGCAGCAAAAACGGCTGCTCTGAGACTCTAAGTGGGGCAGGGGGTAGTGAGGCCTCTACAAACATTGGGGTTTGCTTGACAGGTGGCACGAGCTAGACCCCCTTAGGGACGAGCCTGAGACCTGCACTCCCCGCGTCCATGGCACCCGGCGCTTCTCATCTCAGTATTCCCCCGTCAGCCCCGTGGAACTCCCGAAATCGCGCGAGATCAGGTTTCCTCGCGGCAAGCTTGGGCTGCCGCGGTAGCGTCTCCGGCAGGATTTCGCTGTTTTCGGATCTGACCCTGATCCTTAGCTTGTCCTAGTCTATCGGCTTACTCCCCTCCATCAGGACCTACTCTTACTCTCCCCACCCCGCCCCCGCCACCTCCAACACACACCTGAAGCCGCATAAGCCTAACTTGTGGGCTCCAGCTGTGCCCTGTTTGCCTTCCTTGGAAATCCCACACTCCACCTGGGCCACACCCAAGCCAAGCAGAAGGCTTCCTCATGGTGTTTAAAAAAAAAGAGAGAGTGAGAGAAAGAAAGGAAAAGGACAGGGTTAAGCCCCAGGCAGGGTCACAGACAGGTCAAGAAATCAGACGCTGGGCTTCCCTGGTGGCGCAGTGGTTGGGAGTCTGCCTGCTGTTGCAGGGGACACGGGTTCGTGCCCCGGTCTGGGAGGATCCCACATGCCGCGGAGCGGCTGAGCCCGTGAGCCATGGCCGCTGAGACTGTGCGTCTGGAGCCTGTGCTCCACAACGGGAGAGGCCACAACAGCAAGAGGCCCGCGTACCGCAAAAAAAAAGAAAAAAAGAAATCAGACGCTGTCGTGTGGTGATAGTGGGACTTCATGCTGGGGCAAGGCTGACAGCTCTAGGCCTGGGTCTAAGGCATCATCCTTCACCATTTGAAGGCCAAGGGTGCTCGGTGGTTGTTGGCACAGATGCAGAAGTTTCCAATGTTGGTTAGTAGACATATGTCACTGAGTAATTAATGAAGGTGCATTTGAAGCCCACAGGCTCCAGCAAGTGGCAGATCTTTTATTCCAGGCAGCAGGTACCCTTAATGTTTCCACTGGTAAATAAGGTAAACCATTCGGAATTATAGGTTGTATAGTAAAATCTTAGATAGAGTGATTTCCATGATTGCACTAAACAAAGTTTCAAGTTTAAAAATATTCATTTAATGGGATGACTTAAAAGGGGAATCACTCGTGAGGCTTTCATGAGATCACAGCTGAGGTGCTGGAGATTTCCAAAGAGATGCTTTAAATTATCATATGAGTTTGAATTGGATTGTTCACTGAGCAATCACAAATGTATCTGCTTTATGAAAACAATGAGATCATAAAAATACAAGCCTTCTAAACTTGTTCCATCTCTAACTCCTCCCTTTAAGATTCACCATCATCACCACAGTTTCCGTTTTTTATTTGACTCATGATTCTGACTCACCTTCCTTTTAGCCACTTGTTCTAGCTTTCAGGCAATTGTTTAATTCATATTCTCAACTACATGGATCTGGTCATAGGGATGTGGGAGTGAGATGAAAATGTAGCTTTTCCTGCAATATAGACCTTGTAGTCTTTAGGAGGAAGAAAAGCAAGATGAGAGAATGCAAGTCTCCAGGACTAACACACTCCTCTCTTGTTAATTCTGACATTGTCCATCCTTCATAACACCCATTGTTATGACTACAGAACCTCTGACATTTTGCTTTGCCTTCCCAAACTTGGTATTGACCAGGGCTAAGGAGATGGAATGCTAAGATATCCTTCCTAAGGAAGGAAATGGAAGAAGAGGCAGAGGGAAAAAAAAAAAAATCCCAACCTGCTAAAGATAGAGGAAACCTTTCAAAGTTATTTGCAGAAGAGACCTCTGGGATAGTTGGTAGCTAATCACAGTAAATTTATTATACTCTTTAAAAGAGTAGATGGACTGAGGAAGTTGCAAGTAGGCCACTATAATCTGTTTCCATCCTTCAGTTATAGAAGTATTTTTTGAACGAAGTGCCTAAGCTCTACAGAGGAGCAATGCAGTTGAGCCATTGTAAAAGTGTCTATGCTTTTATACAGGTTGGTGATCTGGTTGGGAATCATTGGCTGAATCTACAGGGTAGCTCTCTCAGGCCCACTTGCAGGGCTCAGGGAGTCAAAGATTCAGAGATTAGATCATGCTATGCAAATAGTCTCCAGCTAAATGTTTCCACTGGGCTTGGTGTCAGATTGGGCTTTATGACTTCCTAAAGGATCATGGCCCTATCACAATGAACAATTTAAATAAGGAAGCTTGGTTTTCCTTATATACAGAGAAACAATTGACAATTTATTTTTGTTATGATAACTGTGCTCAGCTTCTAGGTGAGTTTTATAAGGACTTCTGAAGCACAGCAAGATAGCCTACTTTTGCTGAATGCTTATGTAAGTCAGGTGGAATAAAGTAAGGTTGGGGTGGGGTGTGGAGATTAGTGAAGTCCCTAATACCAGTAGTAAGCTTTTTAGACCATATAGAAAATTTTGCATTCTCCTTTAATGACTAAATGACCCAGACTTTGGGGGTAAAGCAGAAGTTTGAGAGAGAAAAAGTCTAGATGTTGATTAATAAGAAAGCTGTCTGAAATGGATAACAGATTTCATTTGAAAGTGAGTTTTATCTTTATCTGTTAGAATTAATTGCAGAATGTCTTGCAAGAAATATAAAGAGATATTAGTTACAGTGAATTTACATCCTATCTCTTAATCAAGGGAATTTAAACAAAAGGAGTAGATAAAATAGGTTGACTTTTTTCTGCTAGATAGATTTGACCGAAAGGAAAACAAACAGGTGAAAGCACAAGCAACAGAAATACATAGGCTGGTATCTAATTAATGTAAGTAACTAATTGAAAATTGAACAAGTGCTAGAATAAATTAAATCCAGCACCTTTTTTGTATATTGGTAAAACACTGCACTCAGATGCAGCTGTGAGCAACAATGTGGGAATTTTCCCCATGAGCAGTTTGGTGAAGCCCTGGTTGGTATCTGGTAAAATCTGGGTGGTTTATCTTTACTAGCAAAAAAGAGCAGTTGAGAGTGTGGTGGTTTTAAAATATGTCGAGAATCTTTTATGACACTCCTCCCTTCTAAAATTGAAATCCCTCCTCCCCTCCACTCATGTGGGGCCAGACTTAGTGACCTGCTTTTAACAACAAAAGTGTGACCAAAGTGACAGTGTGACTTCTGATACTAGGCCATAAAGGACCCTGCAGTTTCCTCCTTGCTCTCCCTTGGATCACTCACTCTGGCGACAGCCATGCTGTGAGGACACTAAAGTGGTCCTATGGGGAGGACCACAAGCAAGGAATGAGGCATGTGAGTGCACCATCTTAGAAGTGGCTCCTCCACCCACAGTCAGGCCTTCAGGTGATGAAGCCCCGGCATGAATGACAATCTTGGCTGCAGCCTCATGAGAGACCTGGAACCAAAACCATCCAGCTAAGCCACTCCTGAGTTCCTGACCCACAGAAAGTTATGAGATTATAAACCTGTATAAGCTGAAAGGAAGAAAGAAAGAAAGAAAGAAAGACAAGCAGAAACTGTCAGAACCAACTTTTTCAGTACTCTAAAAAATAGTCAAAGATACAGCAACCAAGCAAACGGCAATATAAAAATGTTAAAACAAACAAACAAAAAACTTTGAGGCACTTTTACTTGTCTTTTCCCCACCACTCCCCAGACTCAAAGGTGGTCTTGAAGATAGTGGCTTGTCTCTTCAAAGGAAGCAGAGCAGATCTTATTCACAAAGCATTATGTTACTTTGCTCTAAGTTGTCCGATGCCTCTCTGAAGACTTAATGCCAGGTGCTCATTTCTGTTTTACCTAACTCAGAACTTGTTAAAGACAGAAGAGTGATGGGCATTGTTACAAACATTGTAACATTGTAAAGTGAATGAAAAACCTTTAGCTAACAGGGACAAAAGATTACAGTTGGAACATAAAATATACTGCCTAAATATGGTAGGAAAATCCAGGAAGAGAATTCATTTGGGAAATTAGGACATTCAAAATTTCCCATGTCTTGGGTGCCCATGTCCTGCACCCAGGACAGGGTGCATTAGCTCAGAGAAGACTTGAGAACATTCTAAACTTACACCTCTGCCTTATCTCTAGACTCAGGGCTAGCAAGAAGTGTATAGTAACTGAAAGGAAAAATTCATAGAGGGACTCAATAGCAGAACTAAGCGGGTGAAAGAATTAGTGAACTCAAAGACAGCACAATTGAAATTAACTAAAGTTTTATAATGAATATCCTCACCTGTCACATTACCTTAATAAATATATTTAAATAAAATTTTTAATGTTTTAAAAGAATAAATTAAGGATGACATGAATATTTCAATGTATTTGAGACTAATTAATTGTCTAAACATTTTTAATCTGCCTACTTTGATTGCCTGTATGAAGTTCTGGAGATTCCTGAAACCACTCTCACTTCTCACACCAAATGCAAATCTGGGAGTCCTCAAGACCACAGACAGATTCAATCATTTGCTACAAGTACTTGTAGAACTCAGAAAAGCCATTATACTCATGGTTATGGTTGATTACAACAAAATAAGTTAGTATCAGAGAGGAAATATGTACATAGGGCACTGTCCTGGGGATACCAAGGCTTGGAGCTTCCAGTTTTCCTCTCCCAGTGGAACTGTGCAGGCAGCACCTGTTTTTACCAGCTGTGATGTGTAACAATATGCATAGAGTATTGCCAGTCAAGGATGATCACCTAAGCCTTGGTGTCCACAGTTTTATTGGAACTGGGTCACATAGAAATGTTTCACCCCCTATGTGGCTAAAGTTAGACTCCATTCCCTCCAGATGTTGAGCTGATTCTTTGTGGCCAAAGATCCCCAGCCATAAATCATACCATTAGCATAGACTACCTGGCACGGCCAAAGCCTCCAGGTAAACAAGGACTCACTTTCAGGCAGAGCATTCCAAGGGCTTAGAGGTTACCTCCCAAGAGCTGAAGCCAAAGCCCAAACCTCTTTTGAGTAAGTTAGGCACCCTTTGTGTATTTATGCAGAAGAAACATTGAGTGATACCATTTATTGTTTTCTGCTCTTCTGGTATGTGATTGCTTACAAAAGTATTGCAGATTGAACTATAGAATCCTTTGTGCAACTGACATTAAAGAAGGTTAATATACAATAAATTAGA
The DNA here is from genome assembly GCF_964165515.1 of Mesoplodon bidens. Lineage (NCBI taxonomy): Eukaryota > Metazoa > Chordata > Mammalia > Artiodactyla > Ziphiidae > Mesoplodon > Mesoplodon bidens. The sequence continues at coordinate 69,485,206 of NC_138160.1, forward strand.
ACATAAAGTATATAAATACAAATATATGTATAATTAAATGTTATATATATCAAAACAAAGTAAACAGCTTATAATTAAAATTTTGAATTCTCAAACTGAAAATAATCTAAATTCTCAATTAATAAATATAAATATCAGAGGAAGTTTTTCACCTCTATGGACATTTTTTTTCAATAAGTAATAAATGAAAGCTGAAAAAAAAATCTAGTTTCATTCTTGTCTGCCTTCCATAGAATAGGGTCTCTTATAATAGTAGCATTTTTCAGACAGTAGTTCAACTTAGATTTTACTGGAGAAAGAATGTTAAGAATCTCATTTAACTTGTGTGTATTGGTATATTGGAAAATGAAGAAATGTTACAACTTCACAGTCCATTGCTCAATTTTTCTGGGACTGTGGAATTGGAAAAACAAAACTGACTTCTAGAATATTTTGCAAAAGTAAGGATGATTAAAGCAAACTTGGAATTTTTTTTTTTCAAAACAGTTTGATAAATCCTAATGCTGTGCTACTTGTTAGAGATTTCAAATGTCACACCTCGTACTACTCTCTTAATATAGGTAAAAACAATATTACCCTTCAATCTTATGGGAATAAGCATAAAAATAAAAGAATGGAAACTATACTCATAAACAAACAAACAAAAAACCCATTGGACTTTAAATTATTCCAAATAGAAAAATAATTCAAAATATATTTTGTCAGTCTCTTTTATAACACAATCTAAATAGTCACATGATTTTACTATTTTTTATTTATAAAGATAAGCTCACCTGCTGAGTATATTAAAAATGTTTAGCAGGGGAAACTGATCAAGATGGTAAAGTAAGAGGACATGCAGCTCACCTCTCCCCATGAACACATCAAAAATACATCTGCTTGTGGTACAATTCTCACTGAAAACTCAACTGGAAACTAGCAGAAGGACTTCTGTACAACCAAAGCTGTAAGAAAGATATGCACATAATTGGGTAGGAAGGAAAGAAAAGCAATAGGGTCAGGACTTGTGTTACTGGGAGGGGACACAGAGGAAAAGGGAGACTATATGAGGGGACACCCACCCTGGGGAGTGAGCAACGAGAGCCACAGATTGGGCACCACAGTTCTGGGGTCCTATGTTGGGGAGATGAGCCTCCTTGGCTGTTTGGAGAAACTCTGGGACTAACAGGAGGGTGGTAGGAAGCCTGGCTTGCCCCTGAGCAAGGTGAAGAGAGGTCTGATCTATGGGCTGCTGGATCTCCTGAGACCTTGCGACAACCCCAGCTGGAGCCAAGCAAACACTCCTGCCCCATTCACTCCACGTCACAGTGTAGCACTGGATCTGGGGTGGCCACAGCCTGGGAGAAGATTAGACTGTGGGACACAGAGGCAACCCCGACCAAGGGCAGAGCCTGGATGGAGTGGCAGCAGTCATGACCTTTACTAAAGCAGCCCACATCTCTGATGGTGGCTGCTCCACCACAGCTCACCCCTCAGTACACACCAAGAGTCTGCATGGGCCCCACCTGCCCCACAATGTGGCTCCACAACAGGGTGAGGGTGGTGGGGGCTGGGGGCAGTGATCAGCTGTGAGGGACAAAAGGGACTTGGCACCCGGGGCTGCATCTAAAAGACCCAAGGAAAACAAATGTGGGTGCCTGCACAGGCAGCACCTCTGAGACAGCTCGGATATTTGTCTACGGTGGACATGAGCCAAGAACTCTCATGGGCCTCACTTGCTTCAGCATTCCCCTTCTCTGGGGCAAGTGTCCTGGTGCAGGGAGAGGGGAAAACACACTTAAAGGGAACAGAGCCAGCTCAGGTTCAACCCTCAAGGCTTCTGCTCTAGCAACTTGGTATCAGACCCACAAGTCCACAAATAAAAAATGTTGGAGAGGATATGGAGAAAAGGGAACACTTGTACCCTGTTGGTGGGAATGTAAACTGGTGCAGCCACTATGGTGAACTGTATGGAGATCCTTCAAAAAACTAAAAATAGAACTACCATATGATCCAGCAATTCTACTCGTGGGAATATATCAAAAAAAAAAAAAGAAAAAGAAAACACTAATTAGAAAAGATACGTGCACCCCAATGTTCATAGCAGCATTATTTACAATAGCCAAGATATGGAAGCAACCCAAGAGTCCATCAACAGACAAATGTTTAAAGAAGATCTGGTACATGTAGGCAATGGAATAATATTCAGCCATAAAACAGAATGGAATTCTGCCACTTGCAGCAATGTAGATGGACCTAGAGAATATTATGCTTGGTGAAATGTCGGATAGAGAAAGACAAATACTGTATGATATCATTTTTATGTGGAATCTAAAAAATAAATGAATGTATAAAGCAAAACAGAAACATACTCACAGATATAGATAACTAGTGGTTACCAGTGAGGAGACAGGTGTTGGGGGGAGGTGCAAGATAGGGGTATGGGATTAAGAGATACAAATTACTAGGTATAAAATAGATAAGCAACAAGAATATATTTTATAGCACAGGGAATTATAGCCACTATTTTATAACAACTTTTTTTTTTTTCTTGCGGCACGCGGGCCTCTCACTGTTGTGGCCTCTCCCATTGCGGGGCACAGGCTCCGGACGTGCAGGCTCAGCGGCCATGGCTCACGGGCCCAGCCGCTCTGCGGCATGTGGGATCTTCCCAGACGGGGGCACGAACCCGTGTCCCCTGCATCAGCAGGCAGACTCTCAACCACTGCACCACCAGGGAAGCCCTTTATAACAACTTTTAATGGAGTATAATTTGTAAAAATAATCACTATGCTGTATAAGTGAATTTAATATTGTAAATCAACTATACTTCACTATTTTAAAACATCTATTAGAATAGAATGGAGATGCTGTGCATCATAGAATAGGAGAAATAGAGAGAGAGAGACTGTCCCTGGGTGTTGTTCATCAGTAGTAATAATAGAAGTCATTTTCTCTAAGAACAACTTTCCTGCTTAAAAAACTCCCAAATCATCAAGTTTTTAAACAGCCATTCCCCAGATAAATAAGAAAATATAAAACATATAATAAATAGTTTCTTCTAATTTGCCCTTCTTTGGGAAAATAATAAATAAACAAACTTATTTTCTATCAAGCTACAGAAATTTAGCCAAATTACAAAGACTAGAACTTTTTTCTCCTAAACAATATCGTTTTAAAAGAAAACCACTTTATTTTTCTTTTATTAATTTATGAGTGAAGGGGACAGATTGAGCCAGCACTCATCAAATAAAATAAATTCATTAATGAGTCAAATTCACTTGAAAAAAATTGAAAGTGATACTCAACTTACATGTCATTTCGTTGTAAAAAAAGGAAGAGAGAATATACTTTTAAAAAATATTTAGACACTTAAGTGATTGTGATGATTTATACTTTTGATTTCAGCAGGGGTTAGGATCTCAACAGCAACACTGCAATTATTTTTAAAGTCCTGAACATGGCCTTTAGCACATGATTAAAATAAAGACACTTCACAAGTGGGATCTTAGGGATCTCTAGCAGCCAAAGGGAAAAAAAATAGGGGTTATTTTGTTTTCTTTGAAATAAAAGTAATTGTATTAATAAAATCTGTGTAATAGCTATCAGCTCAGAAGTTTTACGATTGGGTGAAAAAGGGAGAAAAATATGGAACATACAAAGATTAGAAATAGCAATAATATAGATACGGAAAACTAACATTCACTTAAAACTTTTGATTTTACAAGGCACTTTAACATATACCACCCACTTTGATCTCCACAGCAAACTTCTTATTAAGTTCTACCAAAATTCATTAGGTAAGAAAATGTTTTCAATATCCACATTTTACTGCTGTTTATACTGAGGCTCAGAGATTAAATGACCAGTCCAAGATCATTACCAAGTAAGTATCATACCAGGACTTAAACACACATTCCTCTCAAAACACATCTTTTTCTATTAAACAGAATGCCTTTATCATGCTTTAGTATCACCAAACTAAATACCATTCATCAAGAGAAAAAATTGAGACTGGTCTGTGTTAGATATTACTAGTCTTCAGGTCTCTAACTCCTTGGGCCAGGCAAATATTTATTTCAACATTATCCAATTTATTCCAACATATTATTTATCATGACAAAGAAACCAATAGAAAACTGAATGCCAACAGAAAATTTAAATTATAAATGGTATGTTCTATGCATTAAAACTTTTGACATATGGTTACAGAAAATTTTTAAATAAATTTTATAGAACCTAAAATATTGAAACAGAAGTTTCCCTTTATCTTTTAAATCTAAAAAGGTTTCTTGAATTACTTTTATTTTCTCCTTATCGTGAGAAACAGAATATATTCTTAAATAGTGTTAAGGAGCATCTCTATCTTTTCATGATAGCTAAAGTAATGTAAATTTTGTATTCCTACATGACAAAACAAACTTAATCATCGTTCTTATTTTCAAGAAGCTGCCATGTGCCAGAGGATTTCCTTATCATAGTTACTCATAACTCCTGAAGAGACATTCAGGATGTTACTTATCAGCCATTTCAATTTTCTTGGATTCTAACATTTCATTTTAATTTAATATGAGTGACAGTTTCTCAGCTTGGTCAGCAAAAGAAGTAAAATCAGTTAGCAATGTAGGGATGGATAATGACACTAGGTTAGTTATTCATTTTTACTGATGGCATAAGTCTATCAGACATTAACCAATCTTGTTAATAGAAACCAATCTAAAGATTGGTTTTGGATATAGAAAAAGTATAGAGTTAACACAGCTGGAATTTGATAGCATTTAATAATCTGTTCAATTAATCATCTCTTGGAGCAGGGCTAGGAAACTAAGACTAGTCTAAGCATTAAAGAAATATAATCATCTGATGAAAAGGTGTCTTAATTATAGAAAAATTAGAAAAATCCTTAAAAATATACAATCTCATTATTATTAGTATTATTTTGGTTATTTCTCCCACAGCCATTACTTCTAAATACCCAGTTAATTCATGTGTAAAGTGATAAAAAATAATTGACATATATGTTGTTACGGCTGGCAGTCAAATGATTTAAGTGATTCAAGGTAAAATTTCCAATTTTCCTATTTATGGTTCTGGGACCAGGATATTTATGGTTCGTTATCCCAGGATAACGTCATCACAAACTGTCACATGCTGGTATGGAACTGAGAAGCTGAATAATCATATTCAATCATTATAGAGTGATGTTTATATAGGTCATCCATTGAATCCTTATTAATTTTTCAATTCAAGTTGTTAAAGTTATGCATTGGATTTTCTTCATTGGGCTCATAATAACAACTATTACCACAATGAAAGTAAAAAACCAAGACTCCAAAGAGACACAAATTTTGTCTCTCCATGAAGGGATGAAGGGATCATAGTACAACTTTTTAAGCTAAGATTTTATTATTGGTGAAATGTTTGATATTTTTAGTTTCTTGAGTAAATTAGAAAAACACACCATACTCTTGCATTTTAAAAATTTGAAGACACCTGCATTTAACATTTACTGAATTACTAATTCACAAAGAAATATCTTGTGTCATAAAACAATGCAGGTATTGTACTTGTTCCCTGATATTAAATCTAGCAGAAAATATAATACAAGGTCAGTTACAAAGTGTTCTAGAAATTCAAACCCTAAGGGATTAGTTCTAATGGGCAGATGTTATAGATTGTATGTCAGATGGCTGCAATTATTTTTTTCTCTCTATCCATGTCCCTTTACAATGTGATTTTGCAGCTTTTCCCATTAACAGGTAGAGTTTATTTTTCTACCCCTCAGTTATGTACTGGCTTAGTGATTTCTTTGGCCAGTAGAACGTATCAGAAGTGATGTGCCAGTTTGAGCCTGACCACACAACCATGAGAACAAGACTAGTTTAGCCTTCTGAAAAGTAGGATTACATAGGAGAAAATCAAAGCAGCTAATACCAACCTGACTTCCAGAGCAGAGCCATTTAGCTGATCCTCAGCAGATTATGAGGGAGCCCAAGCATGACCAAAAGAACCACACAGCTGGAATACAGATTCAATTATAATAATAAATGGTCATTGTTTTAAGCCACTAAATTTTGGAGTGGATTGTTAGGAAACACAGGAAACTAATACAGCAGATAAGTAGGTGGCAGAATGTAAGTTGTTTGAAATTGTAAGCCTGATGTGCAGAGATGAAGAAGATGTGGTAGGCGGAGGACTTAATTTTTCATTAATATTATGGAGTAGACACTCTGAAAAAATAATAGTCTTCATTTTTAATTTCCTGTTGATATTTTTAACTGATTCCTTTTTAAAAAGAGTTTTAGATTTACATTGAAAAGGATAGTACAGGGCGTTCCCATATATTCTGCATCTAACTCCCCCCTTTTAAAAAATCTTTTATTATTATGGCATATTTGTTATAATTAATGAAACAATACTGGCCCATTATTATTAACTAAAGTCCATACTTTATTCAGCTTCCCTTAGTTTAGCCTAATGTTCTTTAGTTTTTTCTCTATCATATCTAGGATACCACAGTACATTTAGTCATCTGATCTTAGGTTCCTCCTGTTTGTGACAGTATCACAGATTCTCTTGTTTCTGATGACTTTGACAGTGTTGAGGAGTCCTGGTCATGTATTTTGTACATCTATTGTGCCTACCTACTAGAACTTTTCTGGTGTTTTTTCACAGATTACTAAAGTTATGGCTTTAAGGGAGGGATACCACAGAAATAAAGTGTTACTTCCATCATATCATATCCAGTGTACAAGTACGATACCAGGGTATCAACATGATTTTTCACTGTTGATATTGACCTTGGTCACTTGGATGAGGTAGTGTTTGTCAGGTTTCTCTACTCTAAAGTATAATAATTCTCCCCCTTTCCATTCTGTACTCAATAGAAGGCAGTCATTAAGAACAGCCCACACTAAGGAGGAGGGAATTGTGTTCCCCCTTCTTTAGGGCACTGTATCTACATAAATTATTTGGAATTCTTCTGCATGGGAAGCTTGCCACTACTCCAATTAATTTATTTATTCAGTAATTTATTTATAGCACTGTAGACTCATGGGTATTTATTCTGTATTTAGGGTTATAATTCAGTGCTACATTATTTTGTGGCTCACATTTTTCCTGTCTTACCCATTAGAAGATATCTCATTTGGCTCCTGTTTCCCTTTGCCATATCCTCTTCAATGTAGGGTTCTTCTGCAGGGTGGTGGTGGCGGGGGAGGAGTTGGAATTTCCTTACTTTCTGGAACAACAAGATGATCTGGACTCATCTTGTGTATTTTCTGCCTCAGTTTTAGAATCAGCCATTTTCCCATAGAGAATGGTATAAAAACAAAGATCTGGGGATAAGATAGGTTTGTTGCTACTTGAGTGTCTTTGCCTCTAAGCCCTAACAGTCCTCAGAGCAAGGAAATATATGTGTACCTTTAAATGAGTGGAATTCAAACATATCTATAAAGAGTTCTACAAGTAACCATGTGTATCTACATTAAGCCAAACATGAGTTCATACCAATGTCTCCAAGCCTACTGTAGTACCACACAGATCATTCTAGATCCCTCTTCTTTTTCCTTTTTTTAAAATATGAGTATAATTACTTTACAATGTTGTATTAGTTTCTGCTGTACAACGAAGTGAATCAGCAATATGTATACATAAATCCCCTCCCTCCCATGCGCCCCCCCATCCCACCCATCAAGGTAATCACAGAGCATTGAGCTGAGTTCCCTGTACTATACTATTATAGCTCCCACTAGCTATCTATTTTACATGTGGTAGTGTATATATGTCAATCTTAATCTCCAGATTCGTCCGACCCTACTCTTCCCCCCCATGTCCACATGTCCATTCTCTATGTCTGTGTCTCTATACCTGCCCTGCAAATAGGTTCATCTGTACCATTTTTCTGGATTCCACATATATGCATTAATATATGATATTTTTCTCTTTCTGACTTATTTCATTCTGTATGCCAGACTCTAGGTCCATTCACATCTCTACAAATGACCCAATTTCATTCCTTTTTATGGCTGAGTAATATTCCATTGTATATATGTACCATATCTTTATCCATTCATCTGATGGTGGACATTCCATGACATGGCTATTGTAAATACTTTTGCAATGAACATTGGGGTACATGTGTCTTTTTGAATTATGGTTTTCTCAGGGTATATGCCCAGTAGTGGGATTGCTGGGTCATATGGTAGTTCTATTTTTAGTTTTTAAAGAAACATCCATAATGTTCTCCATAGTGGCTGTACCACTTTACATTCCCACCAAGAGTGTAGGGAGGGTTCCCTTTTCTCCACACCACCTCCAGCATTTATTTGTAGATTTTTAAATGATGGCCATTCTGACCAGTGTGAAGTGATACCTCATTGTAGTTCTGATTTGCATTTCTCTAATAATTAGTGATGTTGAACATGTTTTCATGTGCCTCTTGTCCATCTTTGTCTTCTTTGGAGAAATGTTTATTTAGGTCTTCCACCCATTTTTTGATTGGGCTCTCTGTTGTTTTGATATTGACTTGCATGAGCTGTTTGTATATTTTGGAGATTAATTCCTTGTCAGTTGTTTTGTTTGGAAATATTTTCTCCCATTCTGAGGGCTGTCTTTTCATCCTGTTTATGGTTTCTTTTGCTGTGCAGAAGGTTTTAAGTTTAATTAGGTCCAATTTGTTTATTTTTGTTTTTATTTTCATTACACTAGGAGGTGGGTCAAGAAAGATCTTGCTGAGATTCACATCAAAGAGTGTTCTGCCTATGTTTTTCTTTAAGAGTTTTATAGTGTCTGGCCTTATATTTAGGTCTTTAATCCATTTTGAGTTTATGTTTGTGTATGGTGTTAGGAGTTTTCTAATTTCATTCTTTTGCATGTAGCTGTCCAGTTTTTCTAGCACCACTTATTGAAAAGACTGTCTTTTCTCCATTGTATATTCTTGCTTCCTTTGTCATAGATTAGGTTAGCATAGGTGTATGGGTTTATCTCTGGGCTTTCTATCCTGTACCATTGATCTATATTTCTGTTTTTGTGCCAGTACCATACTCTTTTGATTACTGTAGCTTTGTAGTATATTCTGAAGTCAGGCAGCCTGATTCTTCCAGCTCTGTTTTTCTTTCTCAAGATTGCTTTGGCTATTTGGGGTCTTTTGTGTTTCCATACAAATTGTAAAATTTGTTGTTCTAATTCTATGAAAAATTCCAGTGGTAGTTTGATAGGGATTGCATTGAATCTGTAGATTGCTTTGGGTAGTATAGTAATTTTCACAATATTGCTTCTTCCAATCCAAGAACATGGTGTATCTCTCCATCTGTTTGTGTCATCTTTGATTTATTTCATTCATTAGTGTTTATAGTTTTCCAAGTACAGTTCTTTTGCCTCCTTAGGTAAGTTTATTCCTAGGTATTTTATTCTTTTTGTTGCAATAGTAAATGGGATTGTTTCCTTAATTTCTCTTAATTGATCTTTTGTTGTTAGTGTATAGGAATGCAAGAGATTTCTGTGCATTAATTTTCTATCCTGCAACTTTACCAAATTCATTGATTAGCTCTAGTAGTTTTCTGGTGGCATCTTTAGGATTTTCTAAGTATAGTATCATGTCATCTGCAAAGAGTGACAGTTTTATTTCCTTTTCTCCAATTTGTTTTCCTTTTATTTCTGTCTCTTCTCTGATTGCTGTGGTTAGGACTTCCAAAACTATGTTGAATAATAGTGGTGAGAATGGATACCCTTGTCTTCTTCCTGATCTTAGAGGAAATGCTTTCTGTTTTTCACCATTGAGAATGATGTTTGCTATGGGTTTGTCATATATGGCCTTATTATGTTGAGGTAGGTTCCCTCTATGCCCACTTTCTGGAGAGATTTTATCATAAATGGGTGTTCAATTTTGTCAAAAGCTTTTTCTGCATCTATTGAGATGACCATATGGTTTTTATTCTTTAATTTGTTAATATGGTGTATCACACTGATTTATTTGTGTATATTGAATAATTGTTGCATCCCTGGGATAAATCCCACTTGATTGTGGTTCATGATCCTTTTAATGTGTTGTTGGACTTTTTGTGCTAGTATTTTGTTGAGGATTTTTCATCTATGTTCATCAGTGATATTGGTCTGTAAGTTTTCTTTTTTGTGTGATATCTTTGTCTGGTTTTGGTATCAGGGTGATGGTGGCCTCATAGAACTAGTTTGGGAGTATTCCTCCTTATGCAGTTTTTGGGAAGAGTTTGAGAAGGATAGGTGTTAGTTCTTCCCTAAATGTTTGATAGAATTCACCTGTGAAGCCATCTGTTCCTGGACTTTTGTTTGTTGGAAGATTTTTAATCACAGTTTCAATTTCAGTACTTTTCTATTTCTATTTCTATTTTCTATTTCTTCCTGGTTCAGTCTTGGAAGGTTGTACCTTTCTAAGAATTTTTCCATTTCTTCCAGGTTGTCCATTTTATTGACATGTAGTTGCTTGTAGTAGTGTCTTATGATCCTTTGTATATCTGTGGTGTCTGTTGTAATTTCTCCATTTTCATTTCTAATTTTATTGATTTGAATCCTCTCTGTTTTTTTTTTTTTTCTTCATGAGTCTGGCTAAGGCTTTCGTATTTACATGTTAACTCTAACTCCAAAAGAAACTTGTTTCCAACAATCATCCATTTATTTAATTGTTCAATTCCAGTAATACATATATAGCAGTAACAGAATTGCTTAGCCACTAAATATTTTGCTTTTATCAGAAGCCTAATATCTCAGGTTTTTTTCCAACAAGAAAATGGTTTTTCTACTCTATGGTCCAGGTATATATAGCCAATTTATATATCATATTCTCTCAGACTCCTCCTAGTCCTCTGTAACAGGAATTAATATGAATTGTTAAGCAACCTTGGTCCATTTGAACCTCCTGGAAAAACTGAGCCTTGTTTTGTACAATTCAGAGGTTTTTAAATGACACTATCACAATCTGCTATCATTAAGAGCAATTCTTTTAATTATCTCCATGGTTTTAAATAACATCTAGAAATCAACAACCCAAATTTAGAAATCTATGTGTGTGGTGTCCCACAAAATCTTAAGTAATATAACCAATACTTCAACTTCAGTAAAGTTAACTAAGACCTACCTCTATCCAAACACTTGACCTTCATCTCCTCTGCCAACACCTCTCTGCAAGCAATCATGTCACCTTACATGAGCAAACTGCTACAATGACTTCTGAAATGATCCTTCCATTCTCCTTCTTAACTGTTGCAAACTATATTCCATACACCAGAAAGAGCATAATTGAGATCACACATTTCTACTATGTTAAAACCCCTTCAGTTGCTTCTCATGTTTAGAATAAAATCCAGATTTTAACCATCACTTAAAATGGTCCTACATTGTCTCTCCCCAGCTTTCCCCTGTGTAGCAGTAACATTTCAAGAAATAGAACTTCACTGTGTTTTTTGAAAATGCTCTTGTTGTTGTTTGTTTGTTTTTCCCTGCTTTAAGATCTTTTCATTTGTTTTTCTTCTGCCCATGATACCTTTTCCCAAATCTGTACTTGACTCACTCCTCACCATTCTTTAGCTCAAGCCTTAACTCTCTGGGTGAACTTGTGGGAGTGCTGACACCATCTCTCCCATTCCCTCTCTTTCAAAGTATCCCTGTTATTTCCAATATACATTCAAATTTCAGCTTAAAGCGATCTTGTTTACTAAATAGTATATTCTAACTTGTTTTCTGTTTCTTCCTATTAGGATGTAACCCCCATGTGAGGGTCTAATCATCATTGTGTATGTAATATCTATATCAGGGACTATTGAAGATACATTACTGAATAAGTGTATTAATGAATAAAATAAATTTAATAACATTGTTCTAAAACCATGGATTTGGAGCTAATACCAAAAACGAGCATATTTTTATGCCAGTTTTCAACCTTTTTTAGATTTTCCTGTGGACTCAAGTTTTATGACAGCTGAAATTAATCAAGCATTACTTATGTTGGGCAGAGAGGGTTGGAAATTGATCTATCTATCACATAACATTCTTCATCTTGTCAAAGTGGTAGTATAGTGCACTAGAAACTGACAGGTGAAGTCATTCTCATCTGAGAAATAATTCAGCAACTTTGCTAAAATCATAAAGGTCTTTACTTTAATGGAGGAAAATGAAAGTATTACTTAAAAAAAATTAACAATCCAGGATACAGGAGGTTATTTATTTAATGACACTAAACCTTAATAAATCTGACACACAGGAAAGTTACTTCTTTTTGAATACATAAAATGAGGCTTAATTTTAAAAATTTGGCTTCACTTCATGAGAGTACACAGGCCAACTCTACAAAGTAATTTACATTTGTGTAGTTAGTTTCATGTGTTTTTGTTCTTGTTACAATTAAATCCTAGGAAAATATCCCTTAGAATTGTTATTTTTGAATTGAGGTCTTTCCTTGTTCATTTGTTTGTGAGGTTTCCTATGTTGTTGTTGTACTTGTTTTTTAATGTCAATAGGTAAAGATATTTAAATTTAGGTATACAAATCAGTGAGTTTTAAGAAATTCTTACAGTAATATAATCACCACTGCAATCAAGATGCAGAATATTTCCAAAGCCTCAAAAAGTTCCTGCATGTTCTTTGTAGGTAATATTCTCTCTCCAAACCCAGTCCCTGGAAATCAGTGATTTGATATATTTTCCCATAGTTTTGCCTTTTATAGAAAGTTATTTAAATGGAATTATAGTTTCAGCCTTTTCTACCTGGTTTTGTTCAAATCGTCTGCTGTTTTGGGGATTCATCCATATGGTTGCATTTAGTGTGTTCTTTCTATTGCTGAGTAGTATCCCATTGGATGGATGCATTGCAATTTGTTGTATTGAGTCACCAGTTGATAGATATTTGAATTGCCTCCAATTTTGGTAATTTTAAATTAATCTGCTATATACATCAGTGCAGAGGTGCTTTTGTGGACATATGTTTTATTTGTTTAGAAGCCCAATTGCCACTATAGTAATGTTTAGCTTTATAAGATACTGGGTCCTAGGTGTTCTTATACTGGAATAGTTAGAACTTCTCTCACATGCCTCCTTCAATACCATCTACTACCAACATATTTACCAGTCCTCTTTTCTTTTAGGCTCAGGGTAAAAGTTGGTCACCAGTGACACACGTCTAAAAATCTATTTAAGTATAAGTGATTTCTTTAGTTCATTAAATATACCTCTAAAGTTTATGTTCACTTGCATAATGTAGTCAGGAACTCATTTATTCATAATAAAGATAATTGGATTTAGAAAACAAAAATTTAATTCACCTTGTGATTTAATTTGTTCTTTCATATACACAGATAGTTTTACATATATCTTTGTTTAATTCTTGTTTGAGATTTCAAGTCTATAACTTTTGTTCCTAAGAAGAGATGGTAGAGTCTCCTGGGATAATAGTATTTCAATAGGAACAGATTTTACTTCTTTCATCAGTAAATATACCAGTGAAATCACACTAAATAGGAAATTATCTACAGCACAGGAGTTTTCTTGTCATTCCATCTCTTGCACAAAGAAATAACTCTGGAGAATATAATACATATGAATATTGTGTGATTAATGTTGATAGAGTAGGAAACTCTATTTTACCATAAAAATCAAAGAGAAAAAGCTAAATATTAAGGCAAAGACATGGAACTAAGAGAGGGTCTCTAGTATAATTATTCTTTAATATTTTCACTTTGACATTATAGAATTATCTTCCCAAAATACTAGATGCCACTAATAATTACATTTAAGCCATTCAATTAAAAATCTGGAATAAAATGTCAATTCTTTGTAATGCTATGAGCTCTTCCACTCTACTTTTCACTCTAATGACCCGTCACTACTTGCATATATCTTATACTCCACGCAAAGTTTGACTTACTATTTCTGAACAAGCCATATTATTTCTGTTTCATCAGTATGGAATGACCTTAGTTTTATTTCCATTTTATATCCATGCAAATCAATGCAAAAGAAAAACTTAAATGTCAGTTCCTTTTCATTCTTTCTCTTACCTATCCCTTACTTTTTCCATTGCAACCCATAACTTGTGGTTTGTAATTTCAGAGTATATTTAACTGACCTCTAGTAAAATTAGCTGTTTACACATTGTCTTTCATCTCCCCAACTGGAGTATAATATAATTGAGGGCCACTCCTGGATGAATGCTATGCAAAGGGCTCTACTAAAGAATGAATACAAAAGTAACTATCTTTTAATTTAATAAGTGCAGGCAATGAGGGAGATGTCCAGGTAAACAGGGGTAATTTAATGCTACTTTGACACAATTCTAACTTTAGGATGCACAGTGCATTGTTAAATACAATTCACACTAGAATATAATATACTTAGTAATAGGGAAATGCATAGTATTGAGCAGTTTAAAACTTCTCAGAATAGGTAGCTGAGCAGGGTCATGCAAAGGAGTAAAAATATGACAGGTGAATGAGGAAGAGAATGCTAATTTTAGTTTAATGTACAAGCCTGACTTGTTTTTCATTAGTGTAATAATAAGCTGAATAAGGAAGGGGAAGGGCAAGAGCAAGCCAGTTACTTCCTGAAATGCAGACATGATTCAATGGCACAAGTCCTTCCTCAACAAACTTGTTCTAGATCACCTCAGGGCTCCTTGTGCCTAGAAAATAAATTAATTAAATTTTATTACAAAAGAGGGACATGTAAATTAAGGCAACTAAGGTATACTTTTTTATACTCACTATACTGGCAGAAGTTAAAAAGTCTAATAATTCTAATTATAGGTAAAAAATTAGAACATTGATAATTCTTATTTATCGAAAATGAGAGTGTAAATTGATACAAATTCCTTAAAAATAATTTGGAATTACCTTGTCAAGGTGAACATTTACAAACTTTTTACACAGTTATTTTATTTTTAAGTATATGGTTTAGAAAAAAATTATTCTATATGTACAAAGAGACAGGTACAAAATATATTTGCTTGTACTTTTCATAATAGCAAAAAAAAATTGAAAAAGAAAACCTAAAAACAAGGCAAATATCCATTGACTTGAAATGGTTAAGTGAATTATAGTGTTTGCACACAATGGAATATTTAAGGCAGTGAAAATGAATGCATAGTCTACTACAAAAACAACGTGGATAAGTTATAGAAACAATGTTGAGTGAAGGAAATAATTACAGAATGTTACATAGAATATGACAACATGATGCCATTTCTTAAAGTGTAAAGCCAAGAAACACTAAATTATATATTTACGGATACCAGGTATATGGACATATATATTTTTAAAATGCAGTTGACTAATGGAAGCAAAATTCCAGGTATTTACTTATCTCTGTAGGAAGGCAAGGAAGATATTGGAAATGAGGTCTCAGCTCAAGAACACTGAAAATGATCTTTTTAAAAAATTAATTTTCTGCTTCGTATTTCATATCGGCTTCATAATTTATTTTAATGCTGCAAATGTTTTTTAAAGTGAATATCTAAAGTAAAGGGTAGCTTCTTTATAGATATTTGGCATTTGTGTGAATCAGGCAACAAAAATGAAAGACCAAAGGTGTTGTTCAAAAGAAAATTGAAATAAAAAGTAAATAGAAATTAATAGTTATTTTTACATATGTACTTGGAATGAAACCATGCCTTGAGTTTTTTGTATTCTTACTGCAATTAAGTGACTAACTTTTAATAAAATACAAATTAACAAATATAAATACTACAAAAATAACACATTTCACAGGAAAGGTATTGTCTATAGGTAGTAAAAATAGAATATTGAAAAGAAAATATTGAACAAAAACACACACTAAGTAATGTCTACTTGTTCAGCTGCAGTGGTTGTTCTGATGATAGTTTCTTCAGTTTGTGTTTGGCCTATCAATCATATTAGGAATGAAAATCCAATCAATAATGTAAACATACAGCAATTTTACAGTAGATTTAGAGATATAAATGGATTGTGCTACTAAGTAGAAATGGATATTTTAAACATATTTTTGAGAAACAGAAAACATATTTATCTAAAAACATACAGTTCCCATGTCTTGATTAATAAGTAAATGTCTGACATTTTTACTAAATATGTTTATAGTATTCAAGACCTCAGATGCTTCTCAAATATGTGATAATTCTGAAGGTTTAAAAGACTTATCAGAAAATGTTTAATACTTAAAACTCCTAATAATGAGGGCAACTATTTGAAAAGAAATATATCACAGAAGGAAACTTTTTGTTATACCACGGTAGATAAAAAGAAATTTCATCTTCAAAATTCAAAGCTTGTAAATATGCTTCAAGATAGCTAAAATTTAAAGAAATGTCAGTCATGGAAAAAGCACAATACTCTGCTGAATTTGAAAACAAAATTATTATATTATAGAAATGTAGAAATGAAGCCTAGATATGAAATAACTCCAAGTTGCACAGCTAACCAATGAACAGAGTGGAGATTTGAATAAGTTCCATATAACTTAAGAAAAAAAAAAGGGTTCTCACCACTCTTATCTATTTTCTTAGAACAGTGAACCTCTATGGGATGCCCTCAAGTAAACAGTCTCAGGGTCACCTGGCAACTTGCTGAAAATGTAAATTCTCAGGCCCCACTTAATTCATCCCTGAATTAGAAACTATGAAAGGGAGGCTCAGGAACCTATGATTTTAACAAGCCCTGCAGGTAATTCTGATATACATTAAAGTAGGATAACCCTGGCTTAGCCTTTGGCACCTGACAAAAATAAATGCTGGGCTCCCACATTAATTCATGTAGTCCCTGTGTCAAGCAGAGTTAACGGGCAGCCGATACCAATCCAAGGGGAGGACTCCAAACATTTCTGCCCACTGCTTTTGGTATCTGAGTTGCCAAGGAAAACAATACAGTCAAGCACTGGATGGAACAAGGCTTTACTCACATAAAGAAGAGAGCTAGCAAGATCTACTTCAATAGTTAGGGTCGGTCCCCAAGGTCAGCAGGTCCCTTGGCAGTGGAAGGTCAGTGCAAGGCAACAAGTCCCACACTCACCCTTCTCAGGGCTACAGTGGAAGGAAAATTCTTCTGCTCCTTACAGGAGACAGATTTAACGGGGGGGGGGGGGGGGGGGGTTGGCCAGGTGCCATGTGACACACACGCTTTAAGCAAAGACAAAAGAACACTGAAATATAGAAAGATACTCCCATAGGAGATGATAAACCCAGCACAGGCTGGTTGGGGCTCTTTATCTCTTGGTAAGAAAGTATTCTAGGCCCAAGATTCATTTCTATGTAGCTGAATGTGAGTCTCAAAACTGCACTCATGAGACTGCCTTTCCCAAACACGAATTGTCTCTAAGAGGTATTGTCTCTAAGAGAAAAAGTATTCTCTTAGGGGGAACAGAACCAATCAACATATCCTTTTAAATTATAGCCATAGTGTAGAAGACATGAAAAAAGGAAAGACTCTCATTATAGTACCTAAGCCTAATTTTGTATTCTTTACCTCCCCTTGTAAATACATTGTGTTCACCACTCAGATTTCTTTTTGCTATCTTTCTATACATTTCTGTAAGTATGCCCCTTCCATTTGAGTATCTTATATAAAAAATGTACTTTGTTAAAATGGCAAATACGTTTATTTTGTTTTATTTGATACTTGTAACACAAAAACCAAGGCTATACAACACACCAAAGAGTTTTATGAATGAAATAAAAATAGACCAGACAATATCTAGTTGGTGAGAAGGTAGAGCAACAGGAATCTCATAAACTTTATGTTAGAAAACTATTTGATAATATTTGGTAAACATCACTATACATATATCATATGTATATATATAATAGGTAGATACACAATCCTAGGAATATATTCAAAAGAAATCTATACATATATTCACCAAAAGACAAATAAAATAATGTTCATAGAAGTGATTTTTAATTCCAAGCCCTGAAACTATAAAAACCCAAATGCCCATCAAAGGAATAATGGATAAATAAAGTGTGGTGTATTTATACAATGTGCTACTACACAGCAAAGATAAAGATTGAACTATACCTACATCAAAAATATGGGTAAATCTTACATACCTAATGTTTAGGCAGAGAAGCCCAAAACACAAGAGTTTGTTCTGCATAATTTATTCATATAATGTTTTAAAACAGGCAAAACTACTCCTAGATGTTAGAAGTCAGAATAGTGGTTACCCTTACTGAGGCATGTAGTGGCTAGGAGAGAGTGTGCTGGTTATATTCTGTTTGTTTTGATCTGTATGCTGGTTACATGACTGTATTTACTTTATGGATATCATTGAGCTGAACACTTATGATTCAGCCTTGTTTATTGTACTTCAATTAAATATATATAAAGAAAAAATAAAATGGGCTTGTTATGGCCCATATATTATGAACCATATGAAAAACTGAATTGATAAATAACGTGTTATTTATCAGTTTATTTTTGTTTATGTATTTACTAGGCAGATTGTGTCATGTGATACCTGCCTTTGGGATGCAAACTCATCATTTAACTGAGAAATAAATATTTGAACTGAAGCTAAGCAAATGTGAATATACCAATACACTTAAGTTCAAAAGATAGTATGTGCTTGGAAACTGTGAACTTCTCCAGACATAATATGCACTTTTACTCAGAACAGTTCAGAAATCTTAATAGGGTGCCCATATCATTTAAACAGCCAGGTATGGAAGCAATAGAGGTAGATTAACATTACTTGAACTTTAATTATTTTTTAAATTTTATTAGTAAATGTAGATATCCCTACAGTTCTTGGATTTTACTATTTTACATTATTTTCTTTTGAATAGCGATAGTCAGGGTCTTTAAAATGAGAGCAAGTTGGACTATGTTTGACTTAAGTTCAACAAGATTTCAAGATCAGGTGTTTGCAAGGTCACTGCTAAAAGTGAAGTCATCTTTGATTGAATTATTTCTAATGGGCTTTGCAGCTGTAGATTGCTACTTTATAACGAAAGCTAAATGTTGCCAAAATGATTCTCCCTAGCTCTAATAAAATATTACATATTCTCTAAGCTAAGAATTTTAAATGAATTTCTGCTAGATGTGTGGAATGAAAGCTTTGAAGAGATTATCTCGTATCTCATGAAGTTTTTCTGGTCTAGTAAATGGTTCAGAGATTGATTGTTTATTGCTGCTTGCTAGTAGAGAGTTTATGGACTGTTTACTTATTTCAAGATGGTATAAACTTTGCCAGCAAGAAAGTTTCCTGCAGAATGTCTCCTCAAGGAAAAATGCACCAGCGTCTTAACTGTGAAGGCCAAACAAGATTCAGCTTTTTATACAAACTAGATTTTGAGACTATTGCAGAAGCTATCTATTTATTTATTTTATTAAAAAAAATAGTTGGTACATATTACATGACTGCTCAGGAATATACAGACAGGAGAGTTCCCTGATATTATTCATACTTATATGAGCTCCAGTTTTCCATGTTAATTTTTGTTACTTTTAAGTTAAACATTCTACAGTTCCTAAAGGTTGATTGGAATAAGAATTCTTCCAAATATATTTTTCACAATTAAATAAAAAATTTCATGCAAACATTTAATAAAGTATATATTGAACGCTTTATTGTGTGCTTGTCATTGTTATGGATGCTGGAAATATACAAATATATGACAGGCACAAATTTTAAACCCTAGAGGAATGTCTTGATAAGAGGAAAAGAATGAACCACTGAATTAAAAACAGCATGTAATGATTTTTACAAGTTTCAGAATATTTTTGTATTTGCCACAAATATCCCCAGCTGGATTTCAATTTCTACTGTGTCTCCCCCCAACCTAACTCTCAACTCCCTCTATTCCCTGTTTCATGAGGCTCTTCAAAGTATATTTCCCTATTAAAACCTAGGGCTTTGGTAAACAAAGAGGACAAAATTTCTCAAACTCACATGGCTAGACTCTCCCTTTTTATCAAGAAACTAATGTTATGGGATATAATTGGTATTGCATTAATCTCAATGTTACCTACAAGAAAACTGATAAAATAGTGGAAGGATTCATAATCTTCACACTGTTTTCCTTAATAATTCTCTCTCTAATCTAACCCTAACCCTAACTACATTTAACTACTGGATACTGAAATTGTCAAGTACTGGCTATAGGAAATTTATATGAATTCCAGTGCATCTAATTATAATTGAAGATTCTTTCTCTAAAGATTAAAAATGAAAATGATTTGTATATTGTTTTTACATCTTAATATACAGCATGAATATTGACATGATACATACTCAACACATTTAATTTTCCACATCCACAAGAAGAGTCATTTATGTATTCGGCCAAAAAAGATCAACCATGTATGGTCACCAAATATGTGTTGGTATCATAAAATGTAAAGGAATAGAATACAAAGTAAATTGTTGTCATAATATTTCATGTCACAAGAAAGAAGAAAACTCTTCAACATGATGGTGTGCCAAATAGAAGGATACATGGATGTAAAGCTATGAAATTCATTTATTTCAACTCAATAAAGTGTCTTTCTTTCTAACATAAAACATTCCTGCTAGTCATTTTGTGGATTTTCAACTGGAATGTAAAATTTCAAAAATTCAAGTGTTTTAGAAAGTTAGAGATTTTACATGCATTTAAAAATATCTGCTGTCTTTGATACCTGAAAATAGTTATAAAAGTTGTCAAGATCTGTTTCTTATCACTTAGTTAAATCATAAATAGCTTTCAGTCAGTCATCATGCAGTCTGATTATTCTCAGTACTAATCAGTATGAATATATTCACAGGCCCTGAGTTTACTTTATTGGTAGGAGTGTAGCTACAAGGATTGTCAGGAGGAGAACAGAGAGTTATATTACTTGACTACTCTGATGTAGCAATCATTTTTCACATCTAATGAAATTACTTATATAGACACTATTACATTAATGTCACTTAAATGTATGTGGATATTTTCCACTCTGATTAAAACCATTAAAGATTGAGACTTCCGGGTAAGAGGGCGGAAGAGTAAGACGCGGAGATCACCTTCCTCCCCACGGATACACCAGAAATACAGCTACACGTGGAACAACTCCTACAGAACACCTACTGAATGCTGGCAGAAGACCCCAGATGTCCCAAAAGGCAAGAAACTCCCCACATACCTGGGTAGGGCAAAGCAGAGAGATTCCCGCACAGAGGATCGGTGCCGAGCGGCACTCACCAGCCCGAGAGGCTTGTCTGCTCGCCCGCCGGGGAGGGCGGTGCTGGAAGCTGAGGCTCGGGCTACAGTCAGAGCGCAGGGAGAGGACTGGGGCTGGCGGCGAGAACTCAGCCTGAAGGGGGCTAATGTGGCACAGCTAGCCGGCAGGGAGTCCGGGAAAACTCTGGAGCTGCCGAAGAGGCAAGAGACTTTTTCTTCCCTCTTGGTTTCCTGGTGCGCGAGGAGAGGGGATTAAGAGTGCTGCTTAAAGGGGCTCCACAGACGGGCGCGAGTCACGACTGAAAGCGCGGAGCCCAGTGACGGGCGTGGGACGCTGGGGCTGCTGCTGCCGCCACCAAGAAGCCTGTGTGCGAGAGCAGGTCACGGTCCACACCGCCCTTACGGGAGCCTGTGCAGCCCGCCACTGGCGGGGTCCCGGGATCCAGGGGTGGCTTCCCTGGGAGAACGCACGGTGCGCCTCGGGCTGGTGCAACGTCACGCTGACCTCTGCCGCTGCAGGCTCGCCCCGCACTCGGTGCCCCTCCCTCCCGCCCGGCCTGAGTGAGCCAGAGTCCCCGAAGAGGCTGCTCCTTTAACCCTGTCCTGTCTGAGCGAATAACAGACGCCCTCCGGTGACCTACACGCAGAGGCGGGGCCCAATCCAAAGCTGAGACCCAGGAGCTGTGAGAACAAAGAAGAGAAAGGGAAACCTCTCCCAGCAGCCTCAGAAGCAGCGGATTAAAGCTCCACAATCAACTTGATGTACCCTGCATCTGTGGAATACATGAATAGACAACACATCATCCCAAATTGAGGAGCCAGGAGTCAGTGCTGTGCCTCTGAGGTGGGAGAGCCAACTTCAGGACACTGGTCCACAAGAGACCTCCCAGCTCCACATAATATCAAACGGCGAAAATCTTCCAGAGATCTCCATCTCAACACCAGCACCCAGCTTCACTCAACGACCAGCAAGCTACAGTGCTGGACACCCTATGCCAAACAACTAGCAAGACAGGAACACAACGCCACCCATTAGCAGAGAGGTGGCCTAAAATCATAAAAAGTCCGCAGACACCCCAAAACACACCACCAGACGTGGACCTGCCCACCAGAAAGACAAGATCCAGCCTCATCCACCAGAACACAAGCACTAGTCCCCTCCACCAGGAAGCCTACACAACCCACTAAACCAACCTTAGCCACTGGGGACAGACACCAAAAACAACGGGAACTACGAACGTGCAGCCTGCAAAAAGGAGACCCCAAACACAGTAACATAAGCAAAATGAGAAGACAGAAAAACACACAGCAGGAGAGGGAGCAAGATAAAAACCCACCAGACCTAACAAATGAAGAGGTAATAGGCAGTCTACCTGAAAAAGAATTCAGAATAATGATGGTAAAGATGATCCAAGATTCTATTTCCCAGATCCAAAATCTTGGAAATAGAATAGACAAAATGCAAGAAACAGTTAACAAGGACCTAGAAGAACTAAAGATGAATCAAGCATCGATTAAAAACACAATAAATGAAATAAAAAATACTCTAGATGGGATCAATAGCAGAATAACTGAGGCAGAAGAACGGATAAGTGAGGTGGAAGATAAAATAGTGGAAATAACTGCTGCAGAGAAAAATAAAGAAAAAAGAATGAAAAGAACAGAGGACAGTCTCAGAGACCTCTGGGACAACATTAAACGCACCAACATTCGAATTATAGGGGTTCCAGAAGAAGAAGAGAAAAAGAAAGGGACTGAGAAAATATTTGAAGAGATTATAGTTGAAAACTTCCCTAATATGGGAAAGGGAATAGTTAATCAAGTCCAGGAGGCACAGAGAGTCCCATACAGAATAAATCCAAGGAGAAATACGCCAAGACACATATTAATCAAACTGTCAAAAATTAAACACAAAGAAATCATATTAAAAGCAGCAAGGCAAAAACAACAAATAACACACAAGGGAATCCCCATCAGGATAACAGCTGATCTCTCAGCAGAAACTCTACAAGCCAGAAGGGAGTGGCAGGACATAATTAAAGTGATGAAGGAGAAAAACCTGCAACCAAGATTACTCTACCCAGCAAGGATCTCATTCAGATTTGATGGAGAAATTAAAACGTTTACAGACAAGCAAAAGCTGAGAGAGTTCAGCACCACCAAACCAGCTTTACAACAAATGCTAAAGGAACTTCTCTAGGCAAGAAACACAACAGAAGGAAAAGACCTACAATAACGAACCCAAAACAATTAAGAAAATGGGAATAGGAACATACATATAGATAATTACCTTAAATGTAAATGGACTAAATGCTCCCACCAAAAGACACAGATTGGCTGAATGGATACAGAAACAAGACCCATATATATGCTGTCTACAAGAGACCCACTTCAGACCTAGAGACACATACAGACTGCAAGTAAGGGGATGGAAAAAGATATTCCATGCAAATGGAAACCAAAAGAAAGCTGGAGTAGCAATTCTCATATCAGACAAAATAGACTTTAAAATAAAGACTACTAGAAGAGACAAAGAAGGACACTACATAATGATCAAGGAATCGATCCAAGAAGAAGATATAACAATTGTAAATATTTATGCACCCAACATAGGAGCACCTCAATACATAAGGCAAATACTAACAGCCATAAAAGGAGAAATCAACAGTAACACAATCATAGTAGGGGACTTTAACACCCCACTTTCACCAATGGACAGATCATCCAAAATGAAAATAAATAAGGAAACACAAGCTTTAAATGATACATTAAACAAGATGGACTTAATTGATATTTATAGGGCATTCCATCCAGAACAACAGAATACACTTTCTTCACAAGTGCTCATGGAACATT
Source organism: Mesoplodon bidens (assembly GCF_964165515.1). Classification (NCBI taxonomy): domain Eukaryota; kingdom Metazoa; phylum Chordata; class Mammalia; order Artiodactyla; family Ziphiidae; genus Mesoplodon; species Mesoplodon bidens. The sequence goes on from NC_138160.1 coordinate 69,509,179, forward strand.
CTCCAGGACAGATCATATCTTGGGTCACAAATCATGCCTTGGTAAATTTAAGAAAATTGAAATTGTATCAAATATCTTTTCCGACCACAATGCTATGAGACTAGATATCAATTACAGGAAAAGAGCTGTAAAAAATACAAACACATGGAGGCTAAACAATACACTACTTAATAATGAAGTGATCAGTGAAGAAATCAAAGAGGAAAGTAAAAAATACCTAGAAACAAATGACAATGGAGACACGACGACCCAAAACCTATGGGATGCAGCAAAAGCAGTTCTAAGAGGGAAGTTTATAGCGATACAATCCCAACTTAAGAAACAGGAAACATCTCGAATAAACAACCTAACCTTGCACCTAAAGCAATTAGAGAAAGAAGAACAAAAACATCCCAAAGTTAGCAGAAGGAAAGAAATCATAAAAATCAGATCAGAAATAAATGAAAAAGAAATGAAGGAAACGATAGCAAAGATCCAGAAAACTAAAAGCTGGTTCTTTGAGAAGATAAACAAAATGGATAAACCATTAGTCAGACTCATCAAGAAAAAAAGGGAGAAGACTCAAATCAATAGAATTAGAAATGAAAAAGGAGAAGTACCAACTGACACTGCAGAAATACAAAAGATCATGAGAGATACTACAAGCAACTCTATGCCAAAAAAATGGACAACCTGGAAGAAATGGACCAATTCTTAGAAATGCACAACCTGCCAAGACTGAATCAGGAAGAAATAGAAAATATGAACAGACCAATCACAAGCACTGAAATTGAAACTGTGATAAAAAATCTTCCAACAAACAAAAGCCCAGGACCAGATGGCTTCACAGGTGAATTCTATCAAGCATTTAGAGAAGAGGTAACACCTATCCTTCTCAAACTCTTCCAAAATATAGCAGAGGGGGGAACACTCCCAAACTCATTCTACGAGGCCACCATCACCTTGATACCAAAACCAGACAAGGATGTCACAAAGAAAGAAAACTACAGGCCAATATCACTGATGAACATAGATGCAAAAATCCTCAACAAAATACTAGCAAACAGAATCCAACAGCACATTAAAAGGATCATACACCATGATCAAGTGGGGTTTATTCCAGGAATGCAAGGATTCTTCAACATACGCAAATCAATCAATGTGATACACCATATTAACAAATTGAAGGAGAAAAACCATATGATCATCTCAATAGATGCAGAGAAAGCTTTCGACAAAATTCAACACCCATTTATGATAAAAACCCTGCAGAAAGTAGGCATAGAGGGAACTTTCCTCAACGTAATAAAGGCCATATATGACAAACCCACAGCCAGCATCGTCCTCAATGGTGAAAAACTGAAACCATTTCCACTAAGATCAGGAACAAGACAAGATTGCCCACTCTCACCACTCTTATTCAACATAGTTTTGGAAGTTTTAGCCCCAGCAATCAGAGAAGAAAAGGAAATAAAAGGAATCCAAATCGGAAAAGAAGAAGTAAAGCTGTCACTGTTTGCAGATGACATGATACTATACATAGAGAATCCTAAAGATGCTACCAGAAAACTACTAGAGTTAATCAATGAATTTGGTAAAGTTGCAGGATACAAGATTAATGCACAGAAATCTCTGGCATTCCTATATACTAATGATGAAAAATCTGAAAGTGAAATCAAGGAAACACTCCCATTTACCATTGCAACAAAAAGAATAAAATATCTAGGAATAAACCTACCTAAGGAGACAAAAGACCTGTATGCAGAAAACTATAAGACACTGATGAAAGAAATTAAAGATGATACAAATAGATGGAGAGATGTACCATGTTCTTGGATTGGAAGAATCAACATTGTGAAAATGACTCTACTACCCAAAGCAATCTACAGATCCAATGCAATCCCTATCAAACTACCACTGGCATTTTTCACAGAACTAGAGCAAAAAATTTCACAATTTGTATGGAAACACAAAAGACCCCGAATAGCCAAAGCAATCTTGAGAACGAAAAATGGAGCTGGAGGAATCAGGCTCCATGACTTCAGACTATACTACAAAGCTACAGTAATCAAGACAGTATGGTACTGGCACAAAAACAGAAAGATAGATCAATGGAACAGGATAGAAAGCCCAGAGATAAACCCACGGACATATGGTCACCTTATCTTTGATAAAGGAGGCAGGAATGTACAGTGGAGAAAGGACAGTCTCTTCAATAAGTGGTGCTGGGAAAACTGGATAGGGACATGTAAAAGTATGAGATTAGATCACTCCCTAACACCATACACAAAAATAAGCTCAAAATGGATTAAAGACCTAAATGTAAGGCCAGACACTACCAAACTCTTAGAGGAAAACATAGGCAGAACACTCTATGACATAAATCACAGCAAGATCCTTTTTGACCCACCTCCTAGAGAAATGGAAATAAAGACAAAAATCAACACATGGGACCTAATGAAACTTAAAAGCTTTTGCACAGCAAAGGAAACCATAAACAAGACCAAAAGACAACCCTCAGAATGGGAGAAAATATTAGCAAATGAAGCAACTGACAAAGGATTAATCTCCAAAATTTATAAGCAGCTCAGGCAGCTCAATAACAAAAAAACAAACAACCCAATCCAAAAATGGGCAGAAGACCTAAATAGACTTTTCTCCACAGAAGATATACAGACTGCCAACAAACACATGAAAGGATGCTCAACATCTTTACTCATTAGAGAAATGCAAATCAAAACTACAATGAGATATCATCTCACACCAGTCAGAATGGCCATCATCAAAAAATCTAGAAACAATAAATGCTGGAGAGGGTGTGGAAAAAAGAGAACACTCTTGCACTGCTGGTGGGAATGTGAATTGGTACAGCCACTATGGAGAATGTATGGAGGTTCCTTAAAAAACTGCAAATAGAACTACCATATGACCCAGCAATCCCACTACTGGGCATATACCCTGAGAAAACCATAATTCAAAAAGAGACATGTACCAAAATGTTCATAGCAGCCCTATTTACAATAACCCGCAGATGGAAACAACCTAAGTGTCCATCATCGGATGAATGGGTAAAGAAGATGTGGCACATATATACAATGGAATATTACTCAGCCATAAAAAGAAATGAAATTGAGCTATTTGTAATGAGGTGGATGGACCTAGAGTCTGTCATACAGAGTGAAGTAAGTCAGAAAGAGAAAGACAAATACTGTATGCTGACACATATATATGGAATTTAAGAAAAAAATATGTCATGAAGAACATAGGGGTAAGACAGGAATAAAGACACAGACCTACTAGAGAATGGACTTGAGGATATGGGGAGGGGGAAGGGTAAGCTGTGACAAAGTGAAAGAGCAGCATGGACATATATACACTACCAAACGTAAGGTAGATAGCTAGTGGGAAGCAGCCGCATAGCACAGGGAGATCAGCTCGGTGTTTTGTGACCGCCTGGAGGGGTGGGATAGGGAGGGTGGGAGGGAGACGCAAAAGGGAGGGGATATGGAAACATATGTATATGTATAACTGATTAAATTTGTTATTAAAAAAAAAAAGAAACCACTGACAAATAATAAATGATTAAAGGAGAAAAAAAAAAAAAAAAAAAGAGTACCACATTTGGACCATTTACTAAACTATATATGAACTTATATGGTATTCAAGATGAATAATTTTCATTGACTCTATAAAATAAATTTCATGTTGATAATTATATAAATTACTAATTTAAAAATTTATATGATCAGAAGCACTGCTTCTGAGTATGTGGCAACAATGTTTATGATATTCATAATCATCAGATATCTAGCTTTCAGAGCATTTGCACATGGCTTTTCTTTCTTGTCTCCCTAAGAGGGCATCTTTGTTCCTCCAGCTGGCAATTAAAGTTTCATAGGATCAGATAGAAATTGCTTACATTTTAACCTGTATATTCAGGAATGATAATTAGTTTTGCAAACTGGACACATTAATGGAGTCTTTACATGGTTGGGGAAATGATCATAAATATAAAATCAAAGAAGTCTGGCTTCATGGAAATAAGGATGAAGTCCTAAAATAAGCTTGGTACAATGCACTATCTTTAAATATCCACCTTTGCCTTCTAGCAGAATATTTTTGTATGGAGAATAAATATTTTCATCATTGCTACATCTTCTTAAAAATACCAGGAATCTGGGCCTCCCTGGTGGCGCAGTGGTTGAGAGTCCGCCTGCCGATGCAGGGGATACGGGTTCGTGCCCCGGTCTGGGAGGATCCCATATGCCGCGGAGCGGCTGGGCCCGTGAGCCATGGCCGATGGGCCTGCGCATCCGGAGCCTGTGCTCCGCAACGGGAGAGGCCACAACAGTGAGAGGCCCGCATACCGCAAAAAGAAAAAAAAAAAAAAAAAAAAAAAAAAAAAAAAAAAAAAATACCAGGAATCCCAAAATCTCATTGGAAGGCCACAGTGCATAAGTAATTGTATTAGGTAATTAGATATTTGGAATTATTAGTATATATAGAGATGGAAATATGGAACCAAACTTATTTTTACCTAATTAAAAAATGTTTCTTTTGCAGAAATATTATTCATAATAATTTAGGAGTTTAAAATTTTGAGGGTTTAAAGAGGATACTCTTTTGAACTCTTCTATATTTTGCCTTTTTATAAAGAGTTAGTAAAGAAAACTGTTCCCATAAACTTGCAAAATCTTCCATATTCCAATCAATCTGTCCAGCTAGAATGGCATCCATCTGCATAGCCTGGTGAACTCATTTTAGTTTGGGATTTTATTCATGCAAAACACATGTACTATAATATGTGCTTAATCTCTATGGATTTGCAAGATAAATCTGCTTCTCTAAAAATCTTCATGCTGTCAGTCATAAAACTGTCAGTTTTTCTTTTTGCTATTATACTGGGATGTTCTAAAGATAGGTATATTTTTAGAACCATTGTGTTCACAGAAATGTACATTGGCCCAAGAGGGAAAAATGTGTTGGCAAAATGAAATCATATTTCATAAAAGCCATTTTTACATATTGTGAGCCAATGTTTTTTTAAGATTGGGCACCTGCGAAATATGAATGAAACTGTTAGATTTCCAGAATGCTATTGTGTAATGTGACTCTTATGGGGCATGTCCAATTGCCAAATTTTTTTTGCTTTTTTGTTTTTTTTTATATTTTAAAATACTTTACCTGAGTTAAAAAGACAGTGGATTTTATTTTTACCTTAGTACATTATGGTTTTTCTTATTCATTTTACAGTTTAAGGTATAGAGGGATCTTTTTTTTTAGTTTTGTTTTCTGTTTTTATAGATCAGGTTCTTATTAGTTTTCCATTTTATACATATTAGTGTATATCTGTCAGTCCCAATCTCCCAATTCATCACACCACCACCACTCCCCTGCCATTTCCCCCCAGTTGCCAAATTTTACATGCCTTGGGACTAAACGGCTCATTAGCCACAGAGTGTATTTCAGCTCAGATTACCACATAGAATAAACTTTTGTCGTTTTTTTATTTTTTCCTTTGTTTCAGTTGACACAGCAGTGGTTTAGGCTAAATGTTCATAATTTTATCATAAAGCTGTGCATATAAACATTTAAGGGACCATAACGAACCTAATATCATATGCTGTTGGTAGAGATGGTCTCCTGCTTTGTATAATTTTCCCACGCTCTCAAATTTTCACTTGTTTTACAACCAAATCTTTTCACTTGCCTCACAAACCAAAAGAGTTGAGTTTAAATGATTTTCTTAAGGAAGTAAAAAAACTGCAAATGGGTTTTAAATTATTGAAAATTAGAATCAACCTATTCTAACTAGAAAGAATCTAGACCAACTCCTTTATTTTTTAGATGAAGATGCTTGAAACCAAATCTTTAAACTTACCTGAAGTAACTCAGGTCTATAAAGTGAGAGCTGGGAATAGATCTAGATATTCTTATCCTGATTTCATTATTCTTTCTTCTAAATCATACTTCTACTATCTATTTGATAATAGATTCTTTTTAATGTTTTATGTTTTTTAGCTTTATTGAGATATGATTGACATACAACATTGTATAAATTTAAGGTGTACATGTTGATTTGAAACACTTATTTTTTAATCCATTCATTCATTGACAGACACTCTGGTTGTTTCCATATCTTGGCTATTGTGAATAATTTGCAATGACCATTGCAAATATCTCTTCAAGATTCCTTTTTCTTTAAAATTTCCTTTTGAAGTGATGTTACTAGATTGTATGGTATTGTATTTTTAATGTTTTGAAAAAAATCCATACTGTTTTCCATAGTGACTGTACCAATTTCCAGTCCTACCAACAGTGCACAAGAGTTCCTTTTTCTCTACATCTTCACCAACACTTGTTATCTCCTATCTTTTTGATGATAGCCATTCTAACAGGTGTGAGGTGATACTGTGATTTTGATTTACATTTCTCTGATGGTTAGTAATGTTGAACACATTTTCATGTACCTGTTGGCCATTTGTAAGTCTTCTTTGGAAAATATCTATTCAGTTCCTCTGCCCATTTTTTATTAGGATTGTATGGGGTTTTGTTGCTGTTGTTGTTTTTATTTAATTATTTTGCATTCAGTTGTGTGAGTTTTTTATGTATTTTGGATATTAACCCTTTATCAGATACATGTTTTGAAAATATTGTCTCCCATCCTGTAGACTGCCTTTTCATTTTGTTGATGGTTTCTTATACTGTGCAGAAACTTTTTAGTTTGGTGTAGTACCATTTGTTTAATTTTGCTTTTGTTACCTTTGTTTTTTGTGTCATATACAAAAACTCATCGTCAGAACCTATGTCAAGGAGCTTACCACTTATATTTTTTTCTAGGAGGATTATGGTTTCATCTCTTACATTCAAGTCTTTAATCCATTTTGATTTTTTTGTATGGTGTAAGATAAGGACCTAGTTTCATTCTTTTGCGTGTGGTTATGCAACTTTACCAACATTATTTATTCAAGAAACTATCCTTTCCTATTGTATTTTCTTGGCTCTTTTGTCATAAATTAACTGACCATATATGTATGGCCTTATTTCTAGGCTCTCTGTTCTGTTCCATTGTTCTATGTATCTGTTTTTATGCCAAAAGCATATTTCTTTGATCACTATAGCTTCATAATATAGTTTGAAATCAGGAAATACCTCCACTATTTAAAAAGGAAAAAAAGTTAACACAGGTTGATAGGAAAAACATCATCTTCTTTTGGTAGGTAAATGGAGAGTAATGATAGTGTTTCAGTTTTTAAAATGTGGAAATTAAATCAAAATTTGGATTTGTTTAGAATTGGATGTATCTTCAGGTAAAAAGTGATGAAAATTGGAAATCAGAAAATTATAAATTGTATTTCTAATTCTTATATATGATAGTAACAATTTAATAGGATGAGAATAAAATGTTAATTCCATTGCTTCTCAATCTTAGTCATGTTTATCAACTACTCCCATTTTGCTATACATACAAGAAAACCTTCATTTTTAAGAAGGCAAGAAACTTACTCTCTGTTTTGTGCCAGTTTCAGCCTATCAATAACCAGGTTGTAGCTGGACCAGCCCTTGTGGTTCTTATTATGATTGTCAGATGCCATCAGCAATAATTATCAGAAAACTTTGAAAGAGAGCAGGTTTATTACTTACAAGTCCTGGAAATTACATGCACACCTGGGGACACACAGCAAGGTTTCAGTTAGTGAGAGAAGAGAGTACATGGGCCTGGAGTTCTGCTTTTACTGGGGTCCATGGTGGGGCACCTAAGGTTTCATCACTCACTTTTTACTGTTGAGTTTAAAACATAAGAGTGGGAATTTAAAGCATAGGAAGAGTAAAAACAAGTGGCTCAAATGGTCAATTATTGAAATCAACCAAGACCCCTAAAACAATGGAGCCTGGGTGGGGGGAGCTGGCCATTTATCTAGTCATGTGGCTGGAGCTGTGTTTATTCAAGATGGCCGTTTTTGAAGTGGATGCCTCAGCAATCAAGGCAATCAAAGCTTAAGTCAGGCACTTGTATTACAAAAAAGAAAAAAAAAACGGTCAAGTCTTATACTACAGTTAGAATAGAGGCAGAAAAGTATCTATTATCCTTGGAAGTCATAGTGAGACTGAGAACTGGACCAGAGAAAATTAACAGATGTAAAATTTGATATACATGGCAGCCCCATAACTGCCTTACTTTCCTCCTAATTTTTAATGTCACTTAGGGTCCATTTACCACCTCTCTCTTGACTTAATCTGTCACCATCTGACTAAAACTAGCACCTAACAAATTTATATAAAAATCAGATAATTCTGAAACAGAATTGCCCTAACGCTACGGCCATATAACTGAGCCCTTACTTTTTGGCTTCAATGAGGTGATATGAGATATCATATGAACAATTACTTACTGAGCATCAATAGTATATACTCACTGTACTATGAGAGAGAAAAACTAACACAGTTCTTTTCAAATTTTAATGGTCATGCAAATTACATGGAGGATCTTGTTAAAATGCAGATTCCAACTCAATCAATCTTGAGGGCCCTGAGATTGCATTTCTAACAAGCTTGCAGATAATGCCAACAGTGCTCCACATATATTGATAATCAGCTATTTCAAATATGCATGTTTAAATGACTTACTCAAATTTCTTAGCCATATAATTAACAGAGGAACGTGATTCAAATGCAAGTATGTTTTACTTGAAAAAAGTTACACACTGTTTAATAAAAATAATAGCTAATATTTATTGAGATTTACTTTCTGCCAGGTATGATGCTAAATTATTTAGATGCCTTCTTTTGCTTAATACTCATGGAAATCCTTAGAAATAGTCACTATTATTAAGTCAATATAATAGATTAGGATCTGAGACATAGAAAGGGTAAGCAATTTGACCAATAACATAGAGATGTCAATAATCAAAACAATACTGCACCCCAGCATCTAACTATAGAGCCTATGCTACCAAACACCATGTTACATTGTTTCATAATTAGAAATTAAAATTCAAATATTTACCATTACTCTATTTCTTACTGTGCTCAGGCTAAACACAAGGATAGACTCATTGGATGGAGTCTTTGTACCTTATATAGAATTAATTAAATTCTAAACTTTCATTTGTCTTGATTTTAAAGTTAAAACTCCATGTGTCTTTGTTTTTGCAAAGTTCCAAATGGCAGGAATGACTCAAAATCATCAATTCCTCTGGTGAGAATAGGAAGAATAATCAAACCTCCATCCATTAAAGGTATTTAAAATCCAAGTATCAAACCTCTAGTATTATAGGGCTTCGCCTGCCAGAGTAAAATTTCTCAAACCCAGTTGTTCAATCTAAGTTTCTATTGACAGCTACAGACCACAGCAAGTACTTAGTGCTGTCTGAGGAAAAGGTAGATAGGAAAGTACAAGAGCAAAATGTGAAAGGTATTTTTGAGAAATGACAGTAATGTTCAACTCATGCATTCTGAGACAATTAACCCTGATCTAAGTACTGTGCCAGTTCTGCTCCTGTAGTAGCCACTTTTTAGATGACCTTATTAATTTCTCATTGTCTCTGGGTACAACTGTGAGAAGGTTCACATCGTGTGATGTCCTTCTCTTGTAAAGTGATTGGTCAAAGAATGCACATCTTAAGTAAGTTGAGACAGAGAATCATTAACTTCAGGTTGCTAAAGCTGTAAAGTGAAATTTGATCAAATTACACCATGAAAACATGGGACGTGAGGCAGATATTTTTCAGATAGAGAAGAATGAATCAAATTGGGCCACAGAGAACTATCCAATGCCAAATAACAACCACTTTTTGATGCGCAATTGAATCTATACTCATGGATTTTGTAAGACTGTTCTGAGCCTTAAAATGAATTTCTCTTTCCTGCTTAGGTTAGCTTAGTGTTACTTTTGTTATTTGCAACCAAAGACATCTCTTGAAAACAGCTAATTTCTTAGCTTCATAACCTTGAGTGCAGTCCTTAGTTCCTTAATCCTCTCTGAACCTCAGCTCAGTCACAATTTTACCTTCTTGTACGAGTGCTACAATTAAACCAAATAATTCATGTACATTTGTAAGTTTAATACCTGACCAAAAGTAAGTCTCAGATAATGCTGTTATTGTTTATCAAAACAAACAAACAAATAAAAAAATACCTTACTTATTTTTATCATGGTCCTTTGTTTGCATTTAATAAGTAGGGCAGGGTTTTTTGCTATTGCTTCAGGGACTTTTCACATTTAGGTACCACAACCTGCCAAAGTGGAAAAAAGTTTGATTAAATATCATTGCTATATTTTATCATTTACTACTCAAAATATAAAACACTTACTATAAATGTCTATTAATTACAATTATTTGTGTAAATATTTCTGATCTACAAAGGAAAGTTGATGTGTAAATTGGAACATACCATATTTCTGTTACACTTTCTAAAAATTACGACAGATATATTTTGCAGCATGATACATATTTTATCATTCTGTCTTTGTGTATAGTTGCTACTTTAAGGAAAAAAGACTCAAATAATATATTATTTACTATAATTAGTAGTAAATACTAGGAGGTAAATACTAGGATTGTAATTCAACCCTCCTAGTGCTATTAAATGTATTGTAACAATTGGCCCATATTTGAAAATAATAACTTTGTTAATTCTACAAAGAATTCCTTTACAATAAATATCATTCATTATAAAAAGATTCCTTTGGGTGAGTAGGTTGTTTTTTTTTTTGTTTTTTTATTGCCTTGGGTGTTATATTTCTAATGCTTTCTCTCATGAACAAATCTCTAAAGATTTCAAGGTGGTATTATGTAATAATAAAATAAATGGGTTACAATTATGATAGACTCTTACATGTCTGAGATATTTTTAGTGCTTGGAGCACACAAAATTCAAAATTGTACAAGATCATCTCTAGTTGCAATAGCAGTAACCATTCTGTTTTTTTTTTTTTTTTTTTCTAAACCCATGAGTCACTTCAATAGGGTTTGGTTAGAAAGAAGGAACAGTTGACATTTTTATAAATGTTCTACCACTCAGTCAGAAGTCAGTTATGTTCCACAGAATGAATTTGACAGGACCCGTTGCAAGATAAACATTTAAAAAATTCTCTGCTGTAGCCTCACTTATCTTCTCACCTTTAGGACAGAATTTTGTATTATAGTCCTTTTCCCACATTCAAAAAGCATACTATTGGTGGTATATTTTTTTAAGTGCATAAGATATTGCCTTTTTGTGTGTGAGGGAGTAGGGGTGAGGGTACTTCCATCACTGTCAAAATCAAAGTGTAAAATTTGACAACATTAAAAATCACAGGGGTAGAGCATTAGAAAAATGTCTTGACTCTTCCACCTTGGGCTGCTCTTTGTCCTTCCCCTTTTCCTTTTGTCAGATGAAAAGTTTGAGGGGTGCTCTGAGAATAGGAGAAGGAAATTAACTCTGCTTTGAGCATAAGGCATAATTTAAGCTAATGCTCATCTCACTTCCAAGAAATTCTCAAATGGTAAGAAATAGATCAGTCTCTACTGAAGGTATAAAATATAAGTCATAGATTTAGTCTTGAATTCTAGAGAGAGAGAAGTACATTTTCTTTTTGCGTTAAAATGTTGTGTGGATTATAAATTGTTTTATAATTTAACCAAACCTGTGTTTCAAATATAGAAAGACTATTTTTTCACATATGTTATTTAAAGTATATTTTATAACTTATAATATCTAGTATCCCAGATAAATTTATATTATAAATATATTTATTTAACCTCATCTTCATATATAGGTATGAAATATATGTAACAAAGATTTTATTGCTACATTTGAAGTGTCTCTGAAATTATTTTGTAAGAAATTCAGCAAACATTTCTTAATCCTCTCTTTTGGAGCATGCTATGGACTGAACTGCATATTACCTAAATTCATATGTTGAAGCTCTAACCGCCAATGTGACAGCATTTGGATATAGGGCTTTTAGGAATTAATTAAGGTTAAATTAGTAACAATTCATAATAAAAATAATGAATAATAAATAATAATAAAGGTTAAAAAGGATGGGGCCCTACTTCTATGTGATTAGTGTCCTCATAAGAAGAAGCACCAGAGAGTGCTCCTGCACATGTGCTAACTTGCTCTCTCTTTCTCTCTCTCTCTCTCTCTCTCACCTCTCTCTATATCTCTTTCTCCCTTTCTGCACAAAGAAGAGGTCATGTAAGCACACACCAAGATGACAGTTGTCTGCAAGCCAGGAAGAGATCCCTCACCAGGAACTGAATCAGCTAGCACCTCGATCTAGGACTTTTAGCCTCCAGAACTGTGGGAAAATAAATTTCTGTTGTTTATAACACCTAGTCTATGGTGTTTTGTTATGGCAGCCCAAGTTGACTAATAGAGAACATATGTGAAAATAGTCATCCAGAAGGTGGTATAGATAAGATATTCTTACTATTATTCTTATGTAAAGATGTAAAAACCTAGAAAAAGAAATGAGGTATAGGAATACTTATACTTTGAGAATAATTTGTTAATACCACTTCATATACTTTGCTGCACACCTCTAATCAAGAATTGTAAAGCTGAATCTACATTTTATGCTTATTTCCTTTTCATTTTAAAATCTTGTCTTTCAATTACCTGATTCAGCAGTTTACATATCTTTTTCTTTATTACCTACTCCTTCCAGTTTAAAAAAAATGTCAAGAATAAATAAAGGAAAAAAAGGTGAGTTAAAACTTGAATAGACATTCTAATTATTTTTCTCATTACCATAACAGCTATCTCTCTTGTGCATCTCCTAGAGCACAAACATTTTATTTGAGACCAATGCACTAACACATGAATCATTAAAGCTTCAAGTTGTTTCAGATTATATGTCTTCTTCAAATAATTAAATGATTTTAGAAATGTGTAGGGCATTCTAGAGTATCAAGAATTGATACTCAATAGTACTGATTTCTCTTTTCTTCTAAGTATTATCTCCCCACCCCAGACTGTTCTCAGAATTTCTGAAAGTTTGTCTATATTTTTACTTTTAGAATTGAATACTGTCAGCCCAAGAAAACTTTGTATATAATGACAACTACAGTCTGAAAATTTAAACTTGTTTGGAATTATATTCGTGAGTCCTTTTTCCTTTATGCAGTTAATGTAGCCTGTGCAAACTTATCACAGAGACACAGATCTTCATTGAGTCTACAATCACTAAGATGATGGAGTAATGAGAACTGTGTGTGTGTGGCATCTAAACACTTTCACAATAGGAAGCATTCATCAAATTAATAATAAATTTCATATTTTTAAGTTTTAGAAATAAGAGAATAATAAATATTTACAGTGAAAGAGTACTGGATTTATTATTTTGCTCCTGATGAGAGTTTGCCCTCTGAATCATATTATGTGATTTTACAGTATTTTAGATTTAAAAAAATTTAAAAAGCAATCAATTCATTATGCATGTTTCTTTGATATTGAACATGATACCATGTGCTGTTTATTTGAATTCCAGTCCTCAAACTTTTGTGCTGAATCAGATCATAAATCAGAATACCCCCCACTATTTTTGTGAGTTTTATGGCAATGGATGATGTTATGAAGAATATATGAGGGAAAAATCTCCACTAACTACATAGTTATTGCATTTTCCAAAGGAATAAATCCTTGCTACCTGAGACCAGAAGTATAAAGTTCTCGATATTATAGAATTCATAACTGACAGGCACAGTCCAAAGGTCTTAATCATGGGGGTATGTTTTCCAGGTTTTAAAATGTAAAAATGGACCAGGGAAGGAAGATTAATAGAGCTCAAGCCAAATACACCCTGACTCTATGTGTACCACCACAGGATGGATCTGGGCTTTTCTTATTGATTGAACAATGGGATTTGGGCTTCTTACATAATAAGAAGTTTACATATTTAGAAGTTTACATATTTATTTACCTAACTTGAAATCAACAAGTTAGTTGGGATTAAGCCCTGTAAAACAATATTAAAATATTTGATGTTTACACACACACACACACAAAAACACATATATTGGTTTGGCCAAAAATTTCGTTTGGATTATTCACAGGCTGTTACAAAAAACTCAAACGAAATTTTGGCCAATCCAATATAAACATATTTACTGTTTCATTCATTTATACTCAGGAAGAGGGTAGTTCTTTTCCACTTTTATCCAGGTAATTTGGGTAAATTCGTAGGATCATGGAACCCATGTTCAAATTTTGTTGAAATCTTTTGAGTGTGCAATATTTAAGAGACAGGCCTTGCTGTACAAATTCAGAGAGTATTTAACTGCCCAACCTGAAAAACACAATTTATTCAGCTGAATTAACACATGCTGAGGGTGATATAATTTTTTATGTATAGTTGTTGAATAGGTCAGTTTTAACTTTATTTAGACACATGCTGAACACTTAACAAGAGTTTTATTCATGCATCTCAACTTCCGAACTTCATAAATATTGATTTAAAGCAGAGCATTGGCTTCATTTTTTTAAATATGCAGTAATAATCTTAGATGTGTTTAAGTTGAAAATGTTTTGGAAATATGTTTTAAAATATTTTAAAACATTTTTAAATAGGAAATATATGCACATGCAATGAAATGTATCACCTTTCCACCATAACTCTCAGCTTTTCAGAATCCCTCTTTTCACTGAGAGTAGATTTTTGTTTGCTTACAGACTTCCATAGATAACCCATGAATATTCTACCATATACACAAATATAATACACTTTAACTCAAATGATAACATAGTTTGTATACAAATAACAGTATACTTACTGTTCTGAAACTTGCCTTTTTTATTTATAGTTTTAATGATATATTTAAATTATCCTTATAAAGTGCATAGAGTTGGCACAGTTTTTAATGGCTACTGATATTATGTTGCATAAATACCCTATTTTTACTAAAGTCACTTGTTATTTTACTTTTAGATTATTTCCAGAGTTTTGCAAGTACTGACAATGTTGAAGTGCACATGTTCATTTCATGAATGTATAAACATTTCCAAATGTATATCAAAGATAATGTCATACTTTTAACTTCGTCTGACATTGCCAGTTTGTATCCCATAGTCTGACTCAGTTAACAACCTTACTGCTTGATTATATGTATGGATGCCAATTTTCCCACACTCTCCCCAGTAACATTATCAAGTTGTTTGAGTTCTATTAATTCAAAGCTGAATTGCTGCAAATCATGTAACAGAGTTCTCTCACTATAGCTCTCATTTACAGACATGCCAATGGATTTAATGCTGTCCATCTTCGACTATAAGTAGAACATCTCTTTGATTTTAGTGTCTAATTTTCATATGGTATTTCATGGTTTAGACTTCACGTACACATCTTTCAAAACAGTTTAGTTTTTTGGTCAGTGTTTATAGAAGTATAATATATCTTATATCTACATCCTCAAAACTAAATAGTACGTTAAAAGTTTATATGAGTGAACAGTCTCTATTTACAATCAAACATTATCAGCATCAAATGTATTGATATTGGAAACATGTGAAAATTGTTAACTAAGATCATGAGCAGTCTTGAGTATTGATAATGCTAAATAAGGGCCTTAATAGTTTTAGAGTCAGTTTGAAGAATTCTCTCCCACTGTCAGGTTGTTCTGACATATACTGTCTTTCATCTCTGGTTTCTGTATTTGTCCATTTTTACAACAAATCCTATCTCATCAAGATTTTTTAAGGTTTAGCAAATGAAGGAAAGTAAGCAAAGTTAATACAGTAAAAGATATTATGCATGCAAAGCAATTGTTTGTTCATTAATAATAATAATTTCAACTGTTTAGTGAATTGGAAACAAAGTTTAAAGTGGTTTACAAACTAATGTGATCATGTTTTTTTGCCTATTTGTAGGCATTTTATTATGTTTTAGTTATTTGGGGATTTGGAGCTTACATTACCCATTATAACTCATTCTAATTGGGAAGAACATGTGATTCTTCTAAAACATATATTGTCTTTAAGTTATTAACATTCACAAATATATGTATTGAGCATATGAGTGGTTATTGCCTTGACAGCCAAACTCAGAAGCAGTGGACAGCAGTTCCACTCCATTGAAACAAATGTCCTCAGATACTCAGAACAAGTCATTTTGTCCTTTGGAAATATGGTCTGAATACTGGACATTTAGTATTATCAACTTCTTCCAAAGTTTTTCTAAATCTCTCTCAAATAAACTAGCTATTTGTGTCTATGGTGTTTGCATTAATATCATATCTAACATTAATCTCTGTGTTTCACAGCAGAACTATATGATTAGTGGAAAGTTTTCAATAGACATAGTAAAAGTATATACTTCCTTTAATTAAATAGGATTCAGACTTATGAAGAGAGTTACACAAGGCAGGAGAATAGAGAAGCTCAAATTCCCAAAAGGTTGAAGAGTTGATAATAATGGTAACTCATGGGGAGGAACAACTGCCCTTCACCAAAGGAGTTTCAGTGCTTCCCTGTTCTTTATCACCAGCCCCATTTACAACTGCGTGTGTCCATGCATGCCCACAGGTGTGTAGACTCTGTTTTACGTATCTACCTGGCAAATAACTGGTGTAAAACTCAGCACATTGCTGAGTATTCACTTTGATACTGACTAAATTCAATTCAGGAAAAAATCTAATTCAAGACCAGCACTCACAGATCAACAGTCTTAAAGTGCATTAACACAAGTACCTTTTGGTATGTTGAATAAAGAATACCAAAAACAAATGGTTATTTTTGGAATGTGATGAGATAATGTATTTTAATTATTAATAAATATATTTGTTCCCAGTATTTTTTTGAGCCCATGACCCATCATTGTTTTCAAGAGGCATATAATGTACTTTATGCTCATTGCCTTGAGTAAGAAATGACACACCAAAACAAGATAGGCAAGAATTTGTTCCCCTTGCTTGATTTTTGAGTTCCAAAGTTTATACACTTTAAATTAAAAAATTGAACTAATTTATGTTCATATACAAAAACAAATATTTAATTTGATGCTGAGACACATGGTCAGAGCTGCTTCCCCTGGAATATGAAAGTATTTTCTAGATTAAGGAAGTAAGCACATCAAAAGAGAAGCAAGGAATATATTTAATGGGTCCCTGAGAAAAAGATAGCAGGTAGAAAGCTATGTCCTATTGCTTCTCTCCAAGTCTTGGCTTGGTATGAGGAACTAAAACCTCAGGTTTTCCAAGATCTGAGAGCAGATAGGCAAATGTGTCGCTTCTCAGAGCTTGGAGAAGAAGCAAGGTCCTGTGAATTGCATAACATTAATTATCACCCAGTGGAGAAGTCCAGAAAAGAACATTGAGTTTAGTTATACCAAATTAAATCAAAGAAACATGTCTTACATATCTGAATTTATGGATTTCAATAGGCAACTGTTACATAGAAAGGATTTTGAAAAACATGAAAAATTAGCTAGATTAACAACCAATTAAATATTTTACAAAGAGAAACTAGAGATGCCAACTGAAAACATTCTTCATTTGAATGTAGTGTGAATAAAATTGCTCTTGAAGAATTAGTAATCCATTAACTATGCCAAAAGGAGGACCAGTAATAAATATCTTTGTTTGACTTATACATTTACTTATTTACGGTGCATCTATGGAGGATGTACTGTAAGAAATTAACTATGACATATGCTGTGGAGGTTATAAATTGAAAAGTTTCTCTCCTTAGGCAATGTGTCTGTGTAAGCATCAAATACCTGCTTATCAACATGATTTAATGAACACTAATAGGGTGAAATAAGATGAAAGAATCACCACATCTACTTTACAACAGACTTCTTAGAATATTTAAGACCATTTACTCTTTATAATTTTAAAGGGATGCCTCATATTCCTCAAAAGCAAATCAGTGACCAAAATGTACTGGAGGGAATTATAACAACCTAAATAATCAAAGGAAATTTTGTTCTATTTCTCTGTCATGATATTGACATAAAGTAAGATGTACATATATGACTGATTAACATCTTTTAGAATATTATTGTTTTTAAAACCTTCCATTGTCCACATAGAAATATGTATTTGAAAAAAAGTTTACTGAGTTCAGAAGTTAAGGATTAAAATTGTAGGGGCATTTAGACTTATAATAAATATCTATATTAAAAATATTGCCTAAAACAATTAGTGACATTTGTGACATTCATGCATATATTTAGTTTTATTTTGTCCTTAATTCTTTATAGAAGCCTCTCAAGAGTGAATACAAAGTGTTCTTTGAAATCTAAATGCTGACCTACATGGGGATAATTATGAAAGTATACTATCTTTTGAGATAGTATGAGTTATCTTTTACTGCCAGTGGGAGAGGAGTATAAATTGTCACAAGCACTTTGAAGAGCAATTTGGAAATATGTAATAGCCTAAAAATCACCAAACCTCCTTCAGTGTATATGACCTAGAGGTAGAGGTCATTCCAGAGTCGTTGTTAGAAAATAATTGATTTGATATTTAAGAATAGTTTCTCACAGGCATCTATAATTTCAGAAAATCTCCTGTTTTAACTGATACCAGGAAAGTCCAGCTGAAATCATTGGGGTATGTTGTGGGAAACAAAAGCATGCATCATAGGCACAAGTACCTGCTTTCTGATTGATCGAGGACGTTGGGTGGTACAAATATTTTGGATAGGTACTTTGATCAAAAAAGGAAACACTACATTTTTTAAAGAACCAAAACAATAAAATGCAAAGAAAATATATTTTTCTTTATGAAAAAGAGGTTGCTCTTAGTGGATTGAGTGCAGATGAGATAGTACCATGTAGACAGTATAAACGCAATGAGCACCATTTTATAGATATACAAATGTACATCATCTTATAAAGCACACATTTCATACTGAATCAGTAATTAAATAAATAGTACCTCATGTCTTGAAAGATCCCTAATACATGCAATTTATAATAAACATTAGTTTGGTCCCCAAAACATCTCAATTAATGATTATTCCCCTTTTAATACCATGTCAGTATGTCCATTTGTTATCTTCACTTTGTGGCCACTCTGGTATAAATCTGCTCACGTTTAGTCATGTAATACACAGTTATCACTATTTAGTCAAATTATCTGTGTACTCTTCAATAATATTTTAGGTAGTTTTCCAGTAACTTTTCATGTTGCTTTTTGTCAAACCCTCAGGAAAAGACTGCACAAACAAGGCAACAAAGCTCATGGCTTAGCAGATGTTTTCCAATTACAGACAAACAATTCAGTCAACTCAAGTTTCCTGCAGAAAGGGATGCTATTGATTCATAAAAGTTTTGGTGCTTCACATTGGCATGATTTTGAGATGTTTTAATTACATATTGCTTTGCATCTCTTGACAATGAATGCATTGCACTGAACAGAAAAGTTACAGCCAGTTGGTTTTCTGTCAGATTGAATAAGTTACATTCCTTGTATTTCCAGCTATTTACTTTTATAGCTGTCAGGCCTCAATACCTCCAAGATTAGGAAGGATAGTCAATAGCATACCGCTCAGTAAACCCCAGGTATTGATGAAAATTACATCATTCTATTCATTTATTTTTCAATGACTAATAAATTAATTTTAAAAGAAATATCTTCCTAATACACTGATTGTTTGGCAATAATTGATATCACATAGTGGTGAAAGACTTGTTTAATTGCAAAATCACATTTTAATGCTTTTGTGTTTCTTCCATATTCTTGCTTTACACTTTACATTTTACTTCCTTTCCATTTGCTTTCATTTATCGAGACATAAAGATTTCCTATTTCCCTTAAAATTTTACTGTCTTTACATTATCCATTAATTACCCTTCCCAATAATTTCCCCCTTTTTATGTGATTGGGAATTTTGATAAAATACAGTATTTATGTCTAGTTCCCTACCACTTACTTCAAGAATGTCTATAAATAGTGCTGTAAACGAAAGAAGTAGAGGATACCTAGGTTAACTAAAAATGTCAGAGAGAATCCAAAGATGAATAGGGCATGATCCTTGCTCTTAAGGAGCTTCTGAAATCTTGGTATTAATCTAAACAGAAAAATAACCTACTATTTGCTTTTGTTTTCAATATCAATGAGATGATTGAGGTACATAGAGCCAAGAAATAGAGGGCACAAGACAATAATTCAGGATCAGTCATTCTGCTGTCGAAGCCAGGTAGAGGAGAAATATCAGAAAGTGTGGGCACTTGCTTGCCTTTTAACATACCTGTGCAAAACTACTGGAGGTTCCCTCAATCAGTTTATAGGTACTTAGAGGAGTAAATAACCACAGTTTCTATAATTTAGCAAGTAGTGTGTACAAGTGAGAAATATTGTTTAGTTACTGCTTTTGTTACATTATTATTTACCTAGGCTAAAGAATATAAAGCTGCTTGGTCCATTAAGAGTTTTTGTTGATTTATTTGTTTTGTCTTGCTTTGATTTTGATTTTCTTCTTTCCCTTTTGAAATTTTCTTATTCAAAATATAAATTAGCTTTTATATCTCAGGATATATGTAGAAATACATATTAAATAAAAGTCCTTTTACATCTTGATACTTTTATTGTTGTTCAATAAATATTTCCATAGTATTATCCTTGTTTTCAAATACTTGATATATAATCTGATATGAAGGTTGTGACAAACACTGTTCCTTATTATTACTATAATAGTTGTTATCAATATATTTTCCAGATATTATATTTTTAAAAGACTCAAGGTGTAATATGTCAGCTAGACACCAGAGAGTTGTTCTCCATTTTCATAGAATCTACTTCCTATTCATTAGTAATAATTTTCATGTATGTGAAATTGAAAACATTTCTGTTTAAATTTTAAAAGGAAGCTCGATGCTACTTTAGTAAGAATATCTTATATATTGAATAAAAGAAAATTTAATTTGCATATATAATACAAATAGAGTTCATTACACTACACCAAATTCTTTAGAGAGCCAAAGATTATGTTTGATCAAAGAAGTTTCCAGTTAATCCAAAATAAGATGCCAAATGCTTTTTTCCCATAAAGCAAAGGAACTGAACAAGCCCAATGTTATTGAAATTTACCTCCAATCATAAATACATGTGACTTGATTAATTAATTTTTGATAACTTGTATTCAATTAACTAATCTAATAATAAAATGAACCATTATTTTTATAATTTTGAGTACATGAGCAATTGGATAGAGTTTAAGGGAAAATGTATAAAATTAAAATAAAGTTTGAGAATATTAATTACCAGATATAGATTATGTCAAGGTGGGGGAGGGAGAATGGCACACTGCATTTAGATATCATCAATTTAGAGAGTTCTGGGAAAAGACAGCTGCCTAACACTTGGGACCTAAGGAGATTCTATGCAAATTTGGCATTCTTTCCACTTTGGAAAGAACACCCTTGGTTCTATGGGAAATTGAGTTTGAGGGCAGCCTTTCCCAGGAGTTTCATGCAAAAAACTTAATTCCCAGCAGCTCATTGTCATGCAAAACAGCGAGAGTGCCTTGGGTTATTTTAGACAGTCTCATTTATCCTCCAAAGATAAAGGGTAACTTATAAAGATTAGAGTAAATAAAAAATGTGAGTTTTATAGGAAATTATAAATGCAAATCTTAGTTGCATTTGTTGGTTTAACATGTGTGATTCATTATTAAATTGCCTGTTGAACAAAATAACAGATTTTTTTTGCATTTACATGAAATATATCCTATAAAAGTTTTACAATTGCAATATATTGTTTTAAGTACTTTAGCTTTTAAATGTGATCAAACTTATTATTTGAAAATATTTTAAATGAGTTTCTATTCTCAATATTTTTAACAATGTAAACTCTGTATAATAATTTAAGAAAATGAAATGAAAAAGAACAGTTTCTTTTATGTTCTCTTATATAAGAGTTTGATGCTCAATTACTTCATTATTAATTCTTTTAGAAGGAAAATAAATATTTTCTTTTTTTACTTGTTTTAAAGTTGTATTTCTAGCTCCTCTGTATTATTTTCATAAACATATCTAACCATAAAGCTTTTTATTTATATATACACATTTTGCTTAGATTATCTTTTATTAGCTATGTGTTCTGAAAACTAGTAAAAATGCTGTCTTTTTCCTTGTATTGTGAAAATGCATCTCAAAATTTATTCTTGATATTTACCAGCTTTCTTTTAATCTATGACAGTTCCTTTAAGACGCTTATACTGACTTTCACAATTAGAGCTAAAACCTCTGGAAAGTTTTGGCTACAAATGAAAGTATGAATAATTACTTGAACATACTTAAGCAATACTGAGAAATTTATCAACTTGAAGGAAAAATATTGTTTAGGTTCTCATTGTTACTGTATATGATATTAAATATTATCAAGACACGAGAGGAAAAGAATAAAATACTAATTTCAAAAAATAACAAACATTCAGAAATTCTTTCCCAAGCTATAAGTTTAGCTAGTCTCTTGAACTAAGTAAGTTATCATTTAAAGTTAAATTGTCAAAGTACACTCAAAGTATATTCGTTTTTTATAACCACACTGCTTTTTTTCCCTAAGGATAATTGAGGTGTACTTAGGTAATTCTGCCTATGACTTCAACAGGCTCCAAAAATGTCAAGTCTAAGTAGAAACAGAAAAAGTGTCAGCCGTAATTTGATTAGGTTTAAATTTTTTATGTGATACACAGCTCAAAGGCAATTTAATTTCAAACAAAAAATAGTAGCCATTCCCACATGCTATGAACATGTTTGGTTTGTAGTATACAGACAGGCAGAGAAAGGTATAATCGTTCTCAAGGAAGTGTTTTTCAACACTAGAATGTCAGACAAAGCATTCTACATCTATCTATCTATCTATCCATCTATCATCAATCCATGTACATATCTATTCATCCCTCTCAATTAGGGTGGTGGAAACATTCATAAACTTACTACCAGAACTACTGTGATCCTCTGTCTTGGAGAGACTTTTTTCTTTTTTTTCTGATAAATGCTTGAAAGATAAAGACTTATTCTTTATCTTACCCAGTCTCTGGGTGAATTGGCTCAAGGTCTGTTATTTTTATATTTGTATTATACAGGAGATAAATGGGAGGGCAACAATTTAGAATTTAGGAAGGGAGAGGAAAAGGGAAAGCCAAAAGGGTATGATAAGAGGAGGCATTTAAAATTGTCTGACTGTTGGCTTATTGGGAATCCAGAGAGGAAGCTGGCATTTGTTTGTTCACATGGGGTAAAACAGATTCATATGGATGTAAGATCACGTGGAGTAAAATAGATACATGTGGATGTAAGATCATGAAAATGTAAGGAAAATCAAGTCATTTTAGAAATGTTGAAGAGATAGGATTTTTTCACTTAGTCATTCAAAAAAGGTTTTTGCCTTTTGAATTTTCCTTTGCCTAGGCAAAGGAATCCCAAGTGGTAAATTCTGTATACCTATTTTGGTATCACTCTATCTTGGCATCCTTCTTCGCAATTACATAATAACCTGAAAGAAAATTTATTAAAGAATAAAATTCACCATAGTTTGGCAATTTATAACCCACTGCCAAATTCAGCCTTCTGCTTGTTTTAGTAAATAAAATTTTACTTGAACACAGTAATAGTCATTTGTTTATTACTGTCCATGGCTGCTTTGGAGTTACTAGGACAGGTTTTAGTAGTTACAAAAGAGACTATCTGATCCACATAGCTTAAATATTTACTGTCTGATCTATTACAGAAAGATAATTGTTGACCCCTGGTCTACACTACTAAAGCTTGTATTTGATAAGATTTACTTTGAAAATTTGTGAACTTATTAAGAAAAAAATATTAAAATAAATAATATATCCAGTTTTGTTTTATTTTTATTTGAGGTATAGTTAATTTACAATACTATATTAGTTTCAGATGTACAGCATAGTGATTCGGTATTTTTACAGATTATACTCCATTAAAAATTATTACAAGATAATGGCTATAATTCACTCTGCTATACATATATCCTTTTTGCTTATCTATTTTATACATGATAGTCTGTATCTCTTAATCCCATACCCCTAATTTGCTCTTCCCCTCCCTCTCACCTTTGGTAGCCACTAGTTTGCTTTCTCTATCTGTGAGTCTGTTTCTGTTTTGCATATACGTTCATTGTACTATTTTGCATATATATTCATTGTTCTGTTTTTTAGATTACACATATAAATGATATCATACAGTAATTGTCTTTCTCTGACTTATTTCAATAAGCATAATATTCT
Organism: Mesoplodon bidens; assembly: GCF_964165515.1. NCBI lineage: Eukaryota > Metazoa > Chordata > Mammalia > Artiodactyla > Ziphiidae > Mesoplodon > Mesoplodon bidens. The sequence continues at coordinate 69,533,341 of NC_138160.1, forward strand.
CTAGGTCCATCCACATTGCTGCAAATGGTAAAATTTCATTCTTTTTAGGGATGAGTAAAATTCCATTGTATATATGTACCACATCATCTTTGTCCAGTTGTCTGTTGATGGGCACTTGTGTTGCTTCCATATCTTGGCTTTTGTAAATTGTGCTGCTGTGAACATTGGGGTGCATGTATCTTTTTGAATTAGTATTTTCATTTTTTCTGGATATATACCCAGGAGTAGAATTGCTGAATCATATGGTAGTTCTATGTTTAATTTGTTGAAGAACCTCCACACTGTTTACCATAGTGGCTGCACCAATTTACATTCCCACCAATAGTGTGCAACAGTTCTCTTTCTCCACGTCCTTGCCAATATTTATTTGTAAACTTTTTGATGATAGCCATTCTGACAAATGTGAGGTGATCTCATAGTTTTGATTTGCATTTCTTTAATAGTTAGTGATGTTGAACATCTTTTCATGTGCTTATTAGCCATCTGTATGTCTTAGTAGAGAGCCCAGAAATAAACCCACACACCTATGGTTACTTAATCTATGACAAAGGGGGGAAGAATATATAATAGAGGAAAAAGAGTCTCTTCAGTAAGTGGTGCTGGGAAACTGAACAGATATGTAAAACAATGAGATTAGAACATTTCCTAACACCATATACAAAAATAAACTTAAAATAAATTAAAGACCAGAGTGTAAGACCAGAAACCATAAATCTCCTAGAAAAGAACATAGACAGAACACTCTTTGACATAAATTGTAGCAATATTTTTTTGAATCTATCTCCTAAGGCAAAAGAAGTAAAAGCAAAAATAAACAAATGCGACCTAATTAAACTTAAAATCTTTTGCACAGCAAAGGAAATCATCACAAAACTAAAAGACAATCTATGGAAAGGGGAAAAAAAATTTGCTAATAATGTGACAGACAAGGGGTTAATATCAAAATATATAAACAGCTCATACAATTCAGTATCAAAAGAAACTCCCAAACAATCCAATCAAAAAATGGCCAGACCTTAATTTGTCTATTTTTAATTTAATACAATTTAAGTCATTTTAAAGCCACAGCTTCTACATTTGAAATCCTAAAGTCCCATCAAATTAGATCAAATCATGCTTACCACGATTTACCAAGTGCAAATAGACCCTCTTATAGCATTTTTTTCAAGTTACTAGTTCAGAACAGAAAAAGAATATAAATAAAATTTTCACCTTTTCATCCATTCTTCATTCCTTTGCTCCAAAATTTCATGGAGATCATTTAAATTCATAAAATAAACATTATTTAATACATTGTATAGTATTTTGGTCATATTTATCAAAACCAGTTAATTCAGTCTTTCTATAAATTGATTTTTTTGCTCACAAGTTTTCTTATTTTAGATTTTCTTTTTACTTTTTGTGACATGTTTCTAGGCATTTAATTTTAAATTATACTGACATCAATGGATTCATTGTTTTGCTTTTATCATTGCCATTATATTTCTTTCTTCTGTACTGTTTTAGTTTATAAAATTGAAGGTTATTCTTTACTTTTTTCTTTTTTATTATTGTGTATTTTAGTTTACTTTTTAGAATGCCTTTTTTTCATGACTTTCATATTCATGTTTAGGTTCTAATTAATCTTGTATTGTATTTTGTATTTCTTTAACCCCTTATATTATTTGATAGTATTTTTGAAATTTTTCTTACTGCAGTTAGATTTTTGTCATTTTACTTCTTCACTAGTGAGTTTTATTTGAAGATTTTATGTGTAATTAACATACATGTTTCTTATATACTGTTGTTACTTATTCCATTTTTACTTATTCCATTCCATGTTTGTGATTTCTCACTATTTATTCTGATCTACAATAATTTAAAAAATTTGGTAGTCTTTATTAGCATCTAATTTTTTCTGATCTCAGAATTTTTATATTTGTGATAACATATTATATAATTCAAAATGTTATCAATGTGTCAAATTTTGTTGACAACAGAAATTAGATATTCTCTATATAATATCATGATTCTTACAATGTATTTATTCCTCAGTCCTCAGGATGGCTGCCATCTCTTGAAATGTAGTTTGTATATTATGTTTATTACTATAGTCCTTCAAAATTAAAATTGTCATGGGTTCCATGTTCAAATTTTGCAAAGAAAAATTCCTAAGTTCAAATCAAAGAAATGAGGAATAAACAAACCCCCAATGTTAAATACTTGATTCAGAGATCTCAGAGTTGAAAAGGAAGTAGGAGGGAACCGATTAGAGCAAAAACAAGGTGTATATGGATTGCTGTGTATGTAGATAAATTGCCAGAACAGAAGCCATTCTCCATTCAGTCTTTAGTGGGCCCATAATTCCAGAAGCAAAACAACTCTTCTTGATTTAACTACCCACATTATGAAGGTAACCTTGGAGTTCTTCAATTTTCAAGCAGAGATACAAACTCTGCTGGTCCACAAGTTAAAAGAAGTAAGGTTGAGATCTTTCCTTGTACTTCTCAATGCTCCAAGCCAAGTCAGGTTGTGACAGTGGAATCAGCAAGAGTTTTCATTTTAGTTACACCTTGCTTCCCTCTCTTTAAGAGTAGGCCATGGAGAGCAGGCACACAACTGTCATTAAGTTTTTACTTTTATTCTTCAAAAAACCCCACTTCTATTGGGTTTTCAAAAATTGTGGCAAGATACTATTTTCAATGTTGACACAGATCTTTCCTCATTCACATGCCGTTTTGGTTATTATAATGACATTTGGTAGTACAGAAATTTAATAGGTGGTCACATTTCCATGATTGTGATTCCAGTTTCAATAATTGGTAAGGGAAAATTTATATTAGGAACTAATTAATTGCCATAGGTTGTTCTCCACATATTTGGTAGCAAAATAATACCTAGTGTTGAATAGAAACAACTTTACTCATAAAACAAACAAACCAAGAAACTCTATCTATCATCTCTGAATATACAAGTGGAGTTAAGAATAGGGCAGGTTACTTTACTTTCTCTTATGGAAAGATATTTTTTTCCCTTATGATGGTATCCTTGACAGATCATTTCTATACCTAATGAAAGTCTAAAAATTTTAACATTTTGGTGCATAAACATAATAAATTTTAGATGCTCAGTTTCTTTTAAGTTGCATCAAATATTATCAAAGTTGTTATTAAAAATGATTTTGCCTCATATTATATTTAAATGTAGTGGGTAGGGCATGAAATTGGTTTAGACTGGCTCAGTTCAACACCACCTACCCACCTACATACAGCAAAGTGAGATTTGAGCACACATTAATTTCTATGATTCTCATCATCCTTAAGAGTTGTAAGAATGAACAAAACCAATATATGACAGGCACTTATCATAGCTCTTGATATTTCACTAAATAAATCCTTTTCTCTATATAAATTTTGTGTTGAAAAATTTTACTACAGAATGTAACTGAGCCTCAGAAATGAAAATAAAGCTTCAATAATTTAGAAAATATATACTAAGAAATCCTGTACTTTATTGTTCATATTTTGTAAAATTTTTGTGTTTTTTGAGATTTCTTTGGGAAGGAGTTTGCATTCAACATATTTCTACTAGAATCAACTTGAGTTTATCCTGAATTACAGCATGTTTTAAAGATTTTTCTTTAAGAAAGAAGATTTTTATTTTCTAAATGACATTATTTTTAATATAAAAAAATCAAAAATCACTTATAATAGTTTAATAGATGTTTAACCACTGAAACATACCAATCTTCCTTAATATGTTGCCCAGTCTATATTACTACATTTATTTATAGTATTTATGTAAATTTATATTCAATAATACCAAATTATGTATTGACAATATGATTCCAAGGCAGGATGTTTAAGACCTACAACAGCCTGTGCAATTCATAAGATTTCAAACATATGGTTAAAAATTCTATAGTAAAGGACAACTAATCTAACTATAACAAGGAATTTACAATATCTCTGATTTTTCAGATTAATTTAGGAAAGTTAATGCATCACTTATGCTAAATCTTAATAATTTTCTGTTCCTTTTCGAAATCTATCAGCTAGTTTTGGTCTTTTTTTTTTTTTGGCTGGGGAAGATTAGAAGATCAATGTGTAGGGAGATTTACTAGGGGATACATGATATAATGAAAAGGAGAGGGGTATTACATCAGTGGACATTTAAGTTGCTTTCTTTGTTTTAGAACATCAGAGCTGAGATTTTCCTTTATTTAAAAGAGAAGTTTTCAGAGCTATGTTGTTTTAATTCCTATAAAAGTTCACTTCATTGGATAGTGTTATTAATGGGCATTAATATAATAATTTTAAACTTTAATGCAGTTTTTATATCATTAGCAATGTCTTTGGAGCATTCTTCAAATATACTTTACAAAGTACTTATTCTGAAGGCTAATAATATTACTTATTAGCTGGGACAAATTGGAAATCATATTATCAGTGTTCACAGACATTCTCTGCACGTAGGACAAGAGAGGGAGGAATAGTTTAGTGAAGTGTGGCACTGGCATCATTAAAAGTGTCAAGCTGTGTCATAAAGAGATTGCTGAAGCAGTATTCTCTGGAAACTCCATGAAAGAGCTAAAACAAAACTTACAAGAAGGAGAAATGTTCCATCGAAATTGATAACAAGAAATATGAAAATTAAGCTTCGGCCTAGTCTAGAGAAGAACACTGTCAAGGAAAAATTAAAGGAAGATGTTAGTTATATAAAGGGCAAAATCAAATAAAATAAGATGCAGAAACAAAGATAAATGAATTGATTTTATTTTTCTGAAATAGTGAACATATAGAAAAGCATAATGGGAAATCAGCATGGTATATTTTTAAGAAAGAAAGTCAATAGATGTCATATGGTCATATTAGGGTAGGTTATATGGATAGCATGCTCAATCACACCATATTTGTCAAAGATCCTAAGAAGCTGTAAAGATGGATGAATTAATCAAATCAACAAGGACTACAAAACAACATTCAAACAAGTTACTTGAGACCAGTTCTGTTATAAGTATATATAAAGAGGAGAAAATACTATTCCTCTGGTTTCCATATAGCTATAAAGGGACAAGAGAACTGTGGCCCCAAAGGTTGGTGACTTGTTGCTCTGGAATTTCTGAAAGTTCAGGCCTGCTCATTTCGATCCTATCCAAGAGGGACTCAGTGAAAATAGGTTAGGAAATACATTCAGGACACAGTAAATGAAACAGATAGAAATCTTTCCTGAGTCCACATTAAACTATGTAATCTGAGTTGACCAAATAAGATATGACCCCTTGCTCTAAAGTCAGGGCTAGCATATATTGTACATTTAGTTAACAAAGCACTTTTCCCCTTTATTTCTCACACTACAACTTAGATGTGAACAGAAAATGTAATTTTTTTCTATAACTAATCTGTCTTCTTCCTGAGCACACAATCATTAGTTATGGGGGTGGTACCAAAAGCTAAGTTTCTAATTCTATGTAAAGATTAGTTCTGATAATATAAGTTATATCAATTTTTAATATATTGCCTCTCAGCTCCAAATTCATCCTTCATTGCCTTCTCTATACTACCGAAGCTAGACTCTGTTAGTGTTTCTCCCCTCTCAGATGGCACGATGTTCAGCTTTGACAGTGGAAGGCACTACCAGGACTCCAGAGCAGGAAGGAGCTTCTGTTCCCCATTGACTTCAGTTATCTCCTCCCTCCATGCTAATGCACGGCTGCTCTAGAGCCTGGCCCCTGCAGCACAGGAGGCTTCTCCAGGGCCAGGCTCTTGTGGTGCATACAATTTCTGCTGCATGAGCAGCTTCTTGAGCAGCTGGCTCTTACAGCATGGACACATTTCTAGCAAGTTCTGTTTGTACAGAACCTTCTTAGGTTTTCCACATCCAGTGAACCACAGCCTCTCTCTCTCCAGTGACAGTTGGGCTTCACACCTGAAGGGAGATCTTCTTCTTTGGGATACTCTAACTCAGTCCAAGTGGGTGTGGCAACTATCTATACCTGCATTCCTATTATTATAGTTCTCCATTCTTATTAGCCAATCTTTATTAGCCATTCTTATTATCCAATCCCACACTATTACTATTCCCTACTATATTTAATGATTGTTTATATTAAACTTTCCCTGTTTAAATTATTTAGTAGTTTCTTTCTCCTGAATGAACCATACGTGATTCTGCAATAATATCAGGAGTGGTTCCAGGAAACAAATTAGGGGATTTGGGAATTGTTTGGACTGTGCCTATCATTTCTTTGCTTGAAAACCCTGTGAAAACTTCATCTAGGTTAGCTTACTGATTTTTCTCAGGAATCACCATAAGCCTCCTTTTCCTTTTGCCTTTAGCTTATAACTAGGGTAGCATAGAGGTGCACACTATGATGCGGGAAGATAAAACACAGCAAAAGAATCACAAGGTTTTGCTAATAAGGCTTTGCTAATATGGGGGACATATGTGGGAGTGGATTCTAAGGATCAAATGAGGCAGAATATAACACTAGATTGCGTTATATTTACATATATGAGTAAAACTAATTTAACACTTGCAGTGGAGATGACTCAAACAGCTAGAGGTAGCTCTAATATTAGCAGATTGAATAAAACTTAACAACTAAGTGATAGCTACATTTCATGGGCTGAGATGCTAGAATTCCATAGTATGATAAGAAGGAGGGGATCAAAAGGTTTGAGGGTACAGGTAAGTTGGAGTGGATTTAGCCTGCATCACCTGTATACCCACTACTTAGCTATTTTTCATGAGAAGTCCCAAAGACACTCACTTCTCTAAGCTTTCATAAGTGAGGGAAACAACTAGCTCTTTTAAGCAATATGGCTGCTCTCCTCTGTAGCCCAGGTGTGATGCTGTCATTGCGTATGGACTTCCTGATTTCAGTGGAGATAAAGGGATCTTAGCGTATCAGAAGTCAAATGGCACCCCATAATGTCAAAGACAAGGTAGGCACATCTACTGTAAAGGGAAGAAGGGAGTACCAGAAATCAGCAACACTCCTAAATGGCTCTCAGATGAGTGGATGTCTTAGATGTACTAGCTTTTTTTAAAAAAGTGCTCTAGAAAGCAATATAGAAAGCACACACCAAAGTTTGCCATTGTTTTGTGGTAGCTTCCTATGCCTCTGATATTCTTTCCCTATCCATATTCAAATCACAGCAAGACAATCCAGAAATACATCATTTTTCCATTCATATCTAGGGATATTCATATCTAGGGATATTACATGTACTGGAACATATGATATAATAATATCATAATTTAACTTCTAATATAAGGTTTGAGAATTCCCTATCTCTACACTCATTTTAAATACATAAGGTATAAAACTAAGCTTAATACTCTCATATTTTGTGGAAATGGAAGTAACAAAAAAGAACTCCAATAAATGGACATAATTCTCATTATCCTAGATTACCCCAGGAAAGCCCTCTTATTTACTTTATTTGTTTTTAAGAATTAGAGGTGAATGAAGAAAGTAGTAAAAACAGAAAAAGTTTTCCTATAGTAAAATATATTTGCAGTGCAAGTGTGAGGTGTATCATAAAACCTAACTCTCCTTATCACAATATACATATGGAGATTAAAGAAGCACAGTCTTGTATGATGAATAATGATAGGTCTCTCTATTCTTATAATTTTCTTTCTATTATGATAAAAATAAAACTATTTTTACTGCTGAAAAACTGGGACCTTGGCTGGTTAACCTTAGACTTGGGCAGGCAGAATATGTGTCTCTAATCCTTCTCCCTGTCTCCCATTCCTGCTTTTCCATACCCACCAGTAGAGGAATAGTATTTCATGGAGTATCATCTTCAGCATAAGATCACACACTGAAATACAAGATCTAAAGTTGATCCACTCCTCCCTCTGCTACCATACACTAAAGATTTACCATTTTGACTCCAGGCAAGATAAACTTAACTGTCTGGGATGAATCTAAGAAAAAATGCTTGTTACTCCAGAATGTGATCTCTATAGTAAACACTGTTCTTCTGTGTTGGATTTCCCTATTTTATACCATTACCTTTCATATATTAATAAATAGGATATCCAGTGACACCCTAACTCCCTGCTCATATATTTTTGAAAATTTCTTTGTTTAATAGTCTACCTAATCATTTCTATCTTATTCCTTCTTTCATCTCTCTTTTTCTGTCACTCATCAATGGCCATTTCTATAAATATCTGAACATTGTATATTTGGGAGAAGCCATATTATTTTCCTCATTGGCACATTTGACTGCCCACTCCTTATCCAATCAGACTACTTGCCCAAGACAGACTCCTACTGTGGAATAAAGGGAGCTTCTTATTTTTTAAAATTTACTCTTTTCAGGGGATATTCATGAAGAATTTTAGCAGCTATACTTCCCTCAGCAAGTAGAACTCTAGTAAATTAGAAAATAAATATTTTAAACGTATCTTATGAAGAAGTTTCTGACAATAATGAACAAGTACCTTGTACACTCCTATCCTTCAGCAATTATCAACTATAGATATCAGCTAAATATCTTATTTTTAACTCTTATTCTTAACTATATGTTGAAGAATATTATTAATCAATCAAACAAAACTGCAGATCGGGCTTCCCTGGTGGTGCAGTGGTTGAGAGTCCGCCTGCTTATGCAGGGGACACGGGTTCGTGCCCCGGTCCAGGAGGATCCCACATGCCGCGGAGAGGCTGGGCCCGTGAGCCATGGCCGCTGAGCCTGGGCATCCGGAGCCTGTGGTCCGCAACGGGAGAGGCCACAACAGTGAGAGGCCCACATACTGCGCACACACAGACACACACACACACAAAACTGCAGATCAATAGAAAATAGTAATTTCTGTGATATAAAGTTCAGGGATGTTATGACACATCTAGATATAGCTAGGTAAAGTAGATCAATATATCCTTCATTATCTTATATGGAAAGCATACAGTTATTCAATGAAAAACATGATAGAGTTTAGGACATCATCTTCATAGTGTAAAATAATAATTTTTATATGTATCCAAAAGATTGGAGGACCTAAACATTAATATAAAGCATGGTGCTATGCTCTCCAGTCGACTCTAGGTCTGGAAACTGTCTAGTAGTCTTAAGCCAAGTAATGCATTGCAACAAGTCCTAAAATTATAGCACCAAATTAAATTTTATCTTCAGAAGCATTTTCTAGTATTTCTACAGTCAGCTTTCTTCTTTCATAACAGTTCAGAGACAATAAAACAAGAACTATTTCATTTTATTCCTCTTGAAGACTCAACTCTCAGATCAACTCAAATCTTATAACCAATTGCAAGCAGATGGAGACTTAGACACAGGGAATTTTTCTTATGCGTAGGCTTTTCCTTTACCTGCATCTAATTCTTTATTAGGATCTTACCTCTTAAAACCTAACTCTACTAAGTTCCAGCCATGCAATGCTTACTTTCAATGTACAACTTACTTCACTGTCTTAACATCATGTTATTGTAATTATTCAGCATAAGCTTCTTGTCCCAGGAGATGGAGAAATTATGCAAGCATCTCTTCTCTTGAATAGCTTTGAACAGGCTTTCTACTTCATTCTCTTTCTGTGTGGATATTTTGTGTAACCTCTGAATTGTTCTTACTGTACTACGAAGGATTCCTTTTCCCCCCAAACTATCTAGCTTATTCATAATTCCTTAGTTTATATATCTATAAATATGTGCACATATATTCATACTTTATAGACAGAGTCAACTGTATTCAAGCATGTGACACCAGTAACCAACATACAGCCTTTAAAATGTTTCCATATGTTGTAAAGTTTCATCATAAATCTTCAATTATTCTGAGAATAAACTGCCGACAATTGCCATTCTTTATCTATGGTAAGCAATCTTCACTTTTTCTTTCTTTGACTTTTTTAGTTGGGCTGACTGAAGGTGAGTTAGAAAATTTTATTCCTTATCCTGTTTGACTTTTATGACCTACCATTCTTTCATTTTCTTTAGCTGTTTCTCTATATAAACCATATTTTAGTAGAACTTCAACTAAGTGACAAGTACAGTGTTCTTGATATTACAGTTATCACATTGTCCATAACACTGGTGAACTTTTGAGCTGCTATAAAATTGGTGCTACCTTTTCTTGCATAAAATCACAGAATTGCCTTTGAAGGTACAAAAAGGCATTGTTTCATTGCATGGATAGCAATCAAAATATATCTTAAAATAATATTTTTCCCTTTCATTCTCTATAGCTAAATTGTCAATAAAGATTGTCCAGCATTCAACAGAAAATAATTATATTTTCACTTCTTTCTCAGAATTCAATCATGTAATATTCTTACTCTCATTTACTGACTACTTGTAAATGTTTAACAAAAGTCTTATCTTTAATCCTTTTACTCCAATATTCCTCATTTTATTTCAATTTTCATAAGATAGTATTTTCATTTGCTTTGACATGGTCTAGAAATCTCTCCCCTAATTATTTCATCAACTTAATCTCCTCTTCATACTTTCCTTAGACCTCCACAGTTTGACCTCTCTGTGCATTTTAATCTCAGTACACCATAGCCAGACTTATCTTCCTGGCAGTCCCCAACATTTCATGCTAACTCCCATCTCTCTATACTAATGTTTATGATACTTCCCCATCCATAATGCACTTAACTCCTCAAAAGCATAACTCTGTAACATGATTATCTTCATTTTGTCCCTTGTACCACAACCAATTGGATGTCTTTATCTCCAGTGACTGTTTCTATTCATCTGTAAAATGGCACAATAATAATAACCACCTCACTAGTTTTGGGAGAAGTCAAGTGATAACACTGGCAAAGGATGTGGCACAGCAAAAATACCTGGTATACCATAACTTCTTAATACAAGTGGCTTATTTTATTTTCTCCCAAAGTCTAAATCATAGTTATTCTCTGCCAAGAAAATCGTATGTTACTCACGTTAATGCTTTGAGGATTTTTTCCTCTTCAAGTAGACCACACATTTAACTTTTAAGAAGGAAGGAATCTAGGTTGTGTTGGAAAGCATTCAAAATACCAGATTCAGAAGTTATTGTTTCTATTCAAGTCTTTGCTTGGATATTCTTATGATAAGACTTCAATTACCTTCTTAGATGAGTCAGTTCAGTTTCAAATAATTCTATTGATTTGAAATACATTAAAAGAAATTTCAAGACAAATGTCTCTTCCTGCAATATTTATTCAGTGGTCCACCTAATGCTTGTTGAGATTATAAGAGAAGAGAAACAATAAAAGATCAGCTGTAGGTCCTTTTTGCATCCTTTTATATTCTATGGGATAAATATCCCAGGTTATATAAATGTTGCCCAATTTCTTATAAATACTAAAGAATAATCTTGCTAATCTATTTTTACAGATATCATGAAAAGTTAAACCTACGTTGTGTTCTTTATCTCAGTTGATTTCAATTTTGTGCCAGAGAGGGGAACTACTTTTTGTTTTTGGTCAAATCTCAATGTTATAACTTATGAATTTATGGTTTGTAAGAATTTGATTATAAGACCGTCTTTTGGTTATGAAGGTGTCCACTAAACCTGGATTTTTTTTTCATGAATGTTTATTATTGCCTATAGGTTAAATAACAGCTGGGCAGAGTGGAATTAATGACATTTATGACTGCAGCAATAATAAAAATAATGAGAAACATAAAAATGAAAATGAGAATGAGAACATAAAGTATAAAGTAATAAATAATGGTTAACATTTATAAAAGATTTCTCATGTACCAGGAACTATAACTAATGTTTATACTGATTTTAATAAATCCTCATAATAACGTATAGATAAATATAATTTAAAAAATAGGAATCTAAGATTTTAAGAGTTTAAGTGGTTCATTCATTGTTATGTATCTGTTAACAGGAATGAGACTTGATTCTGACATGGATATGAATAAAAAAATAACCATAACCAAATATTTTGTATCCTTTCCCAATAAATTTATTTTGTACATAATTGTTACTCAGTGACTAAAAGAATAAATATAATTATGTTCTCTCACCTTATCATTACTCATAAATACTGATGATTTAATGACAGTCTCTCATCCCATCAAACATATATTTAACAAACATAATATATATATTATATCCACACATATGATGAATGGGGTAATTTTGCTATAAAATGCACAGAATATAAACTTATATGATAATTTTTGTGGCATGGTGACCAATATTCTTTATAATCTATAGGAACTTTTATTTAATGAAATAGTTTCAATTTCATTGCCAGTTGAAAACACAAATGATGATTTCTTACAGAAATTTTCAGAAATAGATATTTTTCTTTGTGATTTGAACAGATTTATTTCAAGCTCCTTAAAGCTAAAAATGGTATATCCACAAATTTGTTTTATTCCTTAACAGAACATAATATGAATTATATAAAATTGTAATTGAGACTTTGACTATGTTGTATAATCTACTGACAAGAAGAGGAACAAACACATGGATAAAAGATAGCTCTCTGTAAGAGTAATGCTGCTTTTTAAAAATGGCTTTTGTTTCCCTAAGGTTTATGCTGCAATACTTACAAGATAAAATTAAAAATACAATTTCATAGATGAACAAATTGTTAATCTACAGTATGTTATAAAGTTAGTCAGACTATGACAGTTATATCAGAATCATTTTGATAGCATAAAAAGAAAATTATAAATATAAAATAGTATGGCACACACTACATTTCCTAAAGATGATCAATTTATTTTTCTTTTACCAGAAGCAAGCATACATAGTAGAGATGATGATCACGTAATTAGCTTTTCTAATAGTATTTTTAGTGAAAGATGCAATTTAAAAAAATTTTCTGTGAAAATTCTACTATAATTATATTGCAGAATATGTGCTATTCATTATATTTTTATTGCCTTAGAGAATGGATGTAAGACAAATACTTCTAATTCTCTAGCCAACATTCAAGCACTCTCAATAATGTAGCCAGCTAAGGATGTTTCACCTTCTTTAGAAGTCAAGTGTTTTGCCTTGTAACACAGTCTGAGTCAATGAGATATAGGCAGAAATGTTCTTTTAAAAGGCAAAGTCTTACTGGTATATTTCATTTTCCTTTGACTTCATTCCCTTTCCTCCTATGTGGAATGCAGTTCTAAAGGTGGTAAATTAGAACAAGGATAGCATCTTCCGTAAGGCAGAACAGAAATGTTAAGGAATATTAGTCTGAAAATATAACTTCTTAACCTGAACTTGACAGCTTAATATCTAGCTTCTTGTTACATGAGAGAGAAAATATATATATAAATATATATATATATATATATATATATATATATATAGTTAAGTGATTATTTATAACCTAATATCTATGTTCTCATCCCCTTTGTATCCTGCTAGAAAACATTTCCTAAGCCTTTTACTTCCAGTTGGACCGTGTAACTAGTTTTTTTTTTATTGGAACATGGTCTAGGTGTTGAGAATATGTGTGTATTCCTTATGTACTCTTTTTCTTTGTCTAACATTATGTGCAGCAGGTCAATTAGAATAGCAGTTTCTAAAGTTCTTGAGGCATCACAATGAACTCAGTTACTATGAGATATTATCATTTTTGAGGCAAAGAAAATGATAATGAACACTTATCAGACACAGTACAAACTACTACCTCCAGATATTTCACAGTTTCAATATTAGACCATGCCACAAATTTTATGATATAATATATTGAGAAAATTGTTTTTCCAGTTGCTGTGATAAAAAATAGATATGAATATCAGGTTTTAGCTACAACATGTAAAGAGATTGGAAATATCACTCTCACACTTAAAAAGAATAAAAAAACCCAAACAAACTGAAAATCAATGTCTTATTTTTCTTGGACCCATCAGAAAAGATTGGAAATATCACTCTCACACTTACAAAAAGAAAAAAAAGCCAAACAAACTGAAAATCAATGTCTTATTTTTCTTGGACCCATCAGAAAACTTAAGTTGTGTACAAACCTCCAGATAGTTTAATCCAGAGAATACAACATGAAATCTGCTTACCTGGAGCAGAAGCTGCTACAGCCATAACTTGGTAGGACTTCTTAATGGTAATTTTCATGAATTGATGCAGGCTGAGTGTGGACTGGCATCTGTGAGAAGCTGCTGGAGTTTGCAGTATTGGGGGTTCCCCACCCCCACTTTGATCAGTTTACATACAGGAATCTCATCAAACCTTACCAAGTTCTTACAATGAAGGTGTGAGAAATATCCCCTCATGGTTTTGACAGGGTGGGAGGAAGACTAATTATTGTGAAATATGCCCAGAGTGTGCTCCATAACAAAGGCCTTTTCACCAGGGGAAAATAGTAGGGTTTCTGTTTGTTTATATCTTTATTGGAGTATAATTGCTTTACAATGTCATGTTAGTTTCTGCTGTACAAAAAAGTGAATCAGCTCTATGTATACATATATACACACATCCCCTCCCTCTTGAGCCTCCCTCCCACTCTCCCTATCCCACCCCTCTAGGTGGTCACAAAGCACCGACCTGATCTCCCTGAGCTACACAGCTGCTTCCCACTAGCTATCTATTTTACATTTGGTAGTGTATATATGTCAGTGTTACTCTCTCACTTCATCCCAGCTTCCCCTTCCCCCTCTGTGTCCTCAAGTCCATTCTCTACATCTGCATCTTTATTCCTGCCCTGACACTAGTTCATCAGTACCGTTTTTTTTTAGATTCCATATATGTGTGTTAGCATACAGTATTTGTTTTTCTCTTTCTGACTTACTTCACTCTGTATGACAGACTCTAGGTCCATCCACCTCATTACAAATAACTCAATTTCATTCCTTTTGATTGCTGAGTAATATTCTATTGTATATATGTGCCACATCTTCTTTAGCCATTCATCTGTCAATGGACACTTAGGTTGCTTCATGTTCATTGCAGCACTATTTACAATAGCCAGGGAAGATAGTTTTTAAAGCCTTATTCCAGATTGGGAAGGAAAGTCATTCTTCCCACTCCATTCTTCTCTATACTTCCTATCTCAGCTAAAGGAGCAGAGGGAGCACAGCTATACCACAATAGAAACCCTGATAAATATCACAGCCAAGAGACACAGGCACTAAAAGACACTGAAATTTGTTGTAAAATTATAGAAATCTTCATCTACTTCACACATTACTACCAGACCAGCAAGGCTCCAGTATAATAACAGTAGATTACTGTTGAAGGGCTGCAAGATGCAGAGTCTCTAAGAAAAATAATATTAATGTAGCCCAGAGTCAAGAGAAAAGAAAAAATAATAAAAATAGAGAAATTTTAAGCCTATGGCACCTATAGCTATAGAAAATATTAAACATTTTCCAACTTCTAGCTGGATCATTATGAATATACACATTGAAGGCCTACCCAGCACATCTTCCACCACCTAATACAAATATCTAGCTTTCAACAAAAATTACAGTGCATGACAAAAAAGAAAATAAAACACAGACTAAAGAGAAAAAGCAAGTATCAGAACCAGACTTGGATATCACACATATATTAGGATTATCAGACAAGGGATCTAAAATAACTATGACTAATATGTTAGAGACTGTAACAGAGAAAGTGGACAACATGTAAGAACAGATGGGTAATGAAAGTAGACAAAAGGAAACTTTAAGAAAGAATCAAAAGAATATTCAAGAAATTAAAAGTCTTGTAACAGAAATGAAGAAAGCCTTTCATGGCCTCATCAATAAAATGGACATGGCCAAGAAAAGAAGTTTTGAGCCTGAAGATAAATCAATAGAAACTTCTACAACTGAAGTAGGAGTTGAAAAAAAAAAAAGAAAAATATTAATAAAAATGAACAGAAAATCCAAGAATTTTAGGGCAAATACCAAAGTTGAAACATGGCTATAACTGGAATACTAGAAAGAGAAGAGGGAAAGGAGCAGAAGAATTATTTAAAGTAATAATGGGTCAGCACTTTCCAGATTAATTAAAGACACCAAACAGAATTCGAAGAAGTTCAGAGAACAGCTAACAGAATAATTATATATATATAAAAAAATTAAAAATTCTTCTACTAAGCATATTATAATCAAACTGCAGAAAACCTATGACAAAGAGAAAATCTTGAAAGATGCTGGGGATAATGATTACAGCAGACTTCTCACTAGAAACTATGAAAGAAAGAAGTGAATGGAGAAAATATTTAAAATATTGAAAGAAAATTTAAAACCCACCAAACTAGATTTCTATGTCCAGCAGAATCCTCTTTAAGTGTAGGAGAAATAAAAAGTTTCTCAGACAAAAAAGTCTGAGGAAATTCATTGCCAGCAGGACTTCCATGCAAGAAATGTTAAAAGACATTTTCCAAGGCAAATGAAAATGATATCAATCAGAGACGGCAATAAATTTAAAGAAAGAAAGATCGCCAAGTAAAGAATAAACAAAGGTGAAATAAAATATTTTATTTTTATTATTTTAATTCATCTAAAAGTAACTTTAAAATAATAATGGTAACAATTATTGGATGTTATGGGGAAGTAAAATGAATAATAACAATGTCATAAGGGATAGGAGTGGTGGAAAAGAATTGTGAGTACTCTATTATAAGGTTCCTGAACTACCTACACATGAAGCAATAGAGTGCTACTTGAAGGTGGACTTAGATTAAACATGTCCATTACAAATTCTAGGGCAACCAAAATACAAAATTTTTAAAAGAAGGGTACTTATATGCTAAGAGAGCTGATAAAGTAAAATTACATAACATGCTGACTTAAACCAGACAAGGCAGAAAAATGGGAGGAAAGAACAAAGAACAAATGCATCAAATAGAAAACAGTTGCAAACATGGTGATATTAATTCAACTATGTAAATAATAATTTTAAACATGAAAATCTAAAGATACCAATTAAAGTGCAAAGACTGTTTAATACAGATACATTAAAAAATCAAGACCCAACTATGTGTTGTATTACAGAGTCCACATTCAATATGAAGACTCAAGGATAAAAGTACAATGTTTAAAATATACAGTGTTAACAGTAATCATTATAAAGCTGGAATAACTTTGCTAATTTCAGACAAAGCAGGTTTAAAAGCAAGGAAATTTAACAGGGATAAGAGAGATATTAAACAATAATAAAGGGAGTCAATTTTACAAAAAGACATAAAATCTCTAAATGTGTATGCATTTGACAACAAAGCATCAAGTCACCTGAGGCAACAAATGATAGACCTGAAAGTAGAAATAGACAAATACACTACTGTAGTTGGAGATAAAAGCACCCCTTTTGTAGCAACTGATAGGTCAAGCAAGCAGAAAATCAGTAACCATATTGTTGACAGAAATCAATAAATGAGCTATAATAGGAAAAAGAGTTTTATTCCATCAGAACTGAGGACTATAGACAGGGAGACACAGATTCAAGAAACACTTGAATTATGTTCTGTTGGACTACAAAATGGGAAAGGCTTATGCAAAGTTACATAAGTCGTTTGTCAAGAATTATAGCTAAAGCTGGCAAGAAGTAAGGGTGTTTGTTAAGCAAGGAGTGGTTGGGGTCTGAAATGGTTGCACAGTTAGAAGAAGAGACCTTGAGTCCATGAGTTTGTAGGCGGCAGCTGCTAGCAGATACTGTTTTGAGAATGACTGATGGTATCCTTGAGTCTGATACAGTTTAGAAAATTCAAGTTCAAGATACAGGAATGTGTCTGAAATCACATCTACAATAGCAACTCAGCTTCATTTTGGATGCCTGCACCACAGTTAATTTTGATTTTTAAATGCATTATTTTCTTCAATATTTCAAGCAAATGTACAATGCATGTTTGACAGGACATAAGACAGGCTACTCTAGTTAGCATAAATCTCAAGCCAAATCAGGTATAAGCCAGAATGACTTCCCCATACCTTAATATGTGAACATTTCCTCCATCAATATAAATGACCTGGAAAAGAACAGTCAATCAACATAATCTAATGGACATTCATAGTATACTTTATCTAATAACAGCAGAACACATTCTTCCCAAACTCACATGGAAGATTCACAAAGAAAGTCTATATTCTGGGCCACAGAACAAATCATAACAAATATAAAATGATAGAAATCACATATTATTCTCAGATGAATGAATTTAAATAAAAACTTATTTAATTAAAAAATTATTTAAAAATTTAAATAAAAAATAAACCATGAATTTAAATAAAAATCAATAATAGAAAAATAGCTGGAAAGCCATCAAATATTTGGACATTTTAAAACACAATGCTAAAAAACACATGGGTCTAAGAAGAATCTCTAGAGAAGTTTAAAAATATTTGAACTAAATCAAAACAAAATACAATGTCATATTAAAATTTGTGTGATGCTGTGAAAATAATATTTAGAGGAAATTTTATAGAATTAATTAAACATAAAGGCCTGAAATTAATAACCTAAGTTTCCACCTTAAGAAACTAAAATAAGAAGAGCAATTTATGTCTAAAGCAAGCACAAGAAAAGAAATAATAAAAATTAGAAGAGAAATCAATAAGTTCAAAACAGAACAACAACTGAGAAAATCAACAAAACCAAAAGCTGGTTCTTTGAAATGATCATTGACATTAAAAACCTGCCCCAATGCTGACCGAAATATGTGGAGACTAAGCAACCCATTTCTAAATAGTACATGCATGAAAGAAGAAATTGAAAGAGGAATTTAAAAATACTTTGAACTAAATGAAGATGAAAACACAATTTATGAAAATTTATGGATTGCAGCAAAAGCAGATTTTAGGAGGAAATTTATCACATTGAGTACATATATATGAAGGTGAGAAAGATCTAAAATCAATAATCTAATCTTCCACCTTAGGAAATTGGAAAACGAAGTGTATTTAAATCTAAAGTAACCAGAATAAAAGAAATAGTAAGAATTTGATTGAAAATCAGTTAAATTAAAAACAGAAAATAAATAGAAAAAAATCAATGAAACCAAAAGCTGATTATTTGGAAATCAATAAAATCAATAACCCTCTAGCCAGACTAACTAAGAAAGAGAGGATACAAATTATTGATATCAGAAATCCCCTCATTAAGGGGACATCACTATAGATCCCATGGATATTAAAAAGAATATTATGAACAACTCTACACCAACAAATTTTATAACCTAAGTAAAATAGACCAATTTACTGAAAGACACAATCTGCCAAAACCCTCACAAGAAGTAGACAATCTGATTAAGTCTTTATCTGTAAAAGAAATGGAATCAACAATTAATTGCCTCCCAAAACAGAAAGCACTAGGCCCAGATGGGTTCACTTGTGATTCTACCAAACATTTAAAGGGAGAAATACACCAATTTTCTACAAAATGGTATAGCTACTTTGAAAGACATTTGCCAGTTTGTTACAAAATTAAACATACTCTTACCATAAGATCTAGCAATTGAGCTTCTTGGTATTTATCCAAAGGAATTGCAAACTTGTGTCTACCCAAAAATCTGCACAGGGTTGTTTTTAGAACCTTTATTCATAACTGCCAAAACTTGGAAGCAGCCAATATGTCTTTCAGTAGGTGAATGGATAAAAAACTGTGTTTTCTTTGCTGTGAAAATATATTTTCCATAATATTATTTACTATGTACTGGATTTATTTCTGTTATTTTAAATTAAATTAAATTAATATCTAAAATTTTATCTGTCTTAATTTCTAATGTGGTAAATATCAATAGATACATATCACAGAAATTAAAGGTCTTTAGTACCCTGAATAATTTTTAAGAGTATAAAAGATTCCTGAGGGGCTTCCCTGGTGGTGCAGTGGTTGAGAGTCCGCCTGCCAATGCAGGACACACGGGTTCGAGCCCTGGTCTGGGAGGATCCTGAATGCCGCGGAGCGGCTGGCCCCGTGAGCCACAATTACTGATCCTGCGTGTCTGGAGCCTGTGCTCCACAATGGGAGAGGCCGCAACAGTGAGAGGCCCGCACACCGCGATGAGGAGTGGCCCCCACTTGCCACAACTAGAGAAAGCCCTCGCACAGAAACGAAGACCCAACACAGCCATAAATAAATAAATTAAAAAATAAAAAGGTTCCTGAGGCTAAAACTTTTGCAGATCCTGCTCTTAGAAAATGGTAGAGCATTAGATAAAAGGTGCTGGAGTCCCTGGATAACAGCTCTCAGCAGAGATGCAGTTGCTGCTATGCAAAACCACTTAAGCAAGTTTTGCCTTTAAAATGGCTCTATAAATGTGACAGAGGAGTAATGTAACTTATATTCAGTATAACAAACCCTTTTTGAATTTTTTTCTCCCCTCTATCTTTTATTACATTTCACCAAGCTCAGCATCTATCCCAGCGTTGAATGTGAAAGATCTTTACAGCAGGTTTCATGTAAAAAATACTTGTGTTCTAAGGCATATTAATTTAATTAATTTTCATCAGCTTCTAATAAATGAATCATTTTCTCTGAAAACAGTCATTAATTTATAATAAGTTCTACTATTTTGACCAACATCCAAAAGTACAGTATTCGGAGATCCTTTTTTATGAAATTTAAAAAAATTTAATATGAACACTACTATTGTGTATGGACATTATGTAGATGGTCATGACAACCTAGTTCTGAAATCACTTGTACTTCATACTTCATAAAGTCTGTCTGTGAAGAACAAGAATAAAAAGATCCCTTTTTTTTCTATTTAGAGTCAAGGTTTACTATATAAATTTCACTTTTTATTTTGATTTCTAAATACACAAATAAATGGCATTGTGAAACAGCTTAGGCTTATCATTCTTAAACTATGCACAATTGATCATTTTGATTTTACATGTTTGAATATAAAACTTTCAGAGAATATACCTTATTTCAAAATTTCCCTAGAGTACTTATAAAATAAATGTCACACCACAAGTAAACCTTAATAAATTAAAAAACTAAATCTGACATTGTGCAGCCATGTTCTATGAAATCCCACACCAAAAATAAAATATTTATTGTGCATCGTTTTCTCAGCCTTACACTATGTTCATCTATAGAAGTAGGAAGGTGATTAACATATTTTCTTTGCTCTTGAGGTACTTGTAGACTAATGGGTCTAATAGGAGCTATATAAGAAATTGCATTTCAAATTAGTTGTTTCTTGATAAAATTAACTTCCCCTCTCTCCCTTCCCCCCACCCCGGCCCCACTGCCCCCAGCTTGATCTTTGGAAGTGTGAAAAAACCTTTTTTTTTTTTAAAGAACCATGCCTTGGTATCTTGGTATTAACATGGTTCATGGCCTCTTAATTTGAACCTGTAAAAAATGTTCCTATTTGGAGTGTTAGAGTATAGAACTATAAAAATTACTCAAGCACAGGGAGAGACACTAGCAGCTATATGTTACCTTCAAATGAGTAAGAGGGCTGTTGAGACATCTCTTGACAATAACCTGCTTAGGAGCTGAACCCCTATCTATGATTGGGAAATTCCAATCCGACCACTATGGAAGTCAAATATTCAAATGCTATACTCACTTTGGCCACTGTCCTCAGTCAGGTCATGTATACAGGGACATGGACTTGGTCAGTCAGTCATAAATATTTGGGCTTCTGAATCTGGGCTACTGAGCAGTGAAGCAGGGAAAGGGTGGCATTACAGGGTCAAGTGAGATATCAGCAACTTCTGATTTTCAGGGACCAGAGCAACTATCAATGTTCCAGCCCAATGTCCAGTTTTAGTAGCTGCACAGGTGCTAATATCATCTGTTCACTAACTATGGCAGCAGGACTAAGTCACGCTATAATCATGGCGGTAATCCATCTGCCTGGATTCCTTTTTTTTCTGCCTATTTTCTGACTTTGTCTCCAGATTTCCACCAATTCTGTAAGCTAGAAAATATGTATTCATTAATTTCTTTCTGTGCAAAATTAGTCCAGTTAGATTCTATATTTTGAAACTAGGGAAATGCACTCTATAAATAAATGGATTACAGCAGGATTTTGAAATTGCTCTCTTAGACGTCTATATTGTTCATTACTCCAGTCTAGAAAATTATATCTGCCTTAGTGCATTAACAGTGGATCATATTCTCTTATGCTATAATTGAAACTTTCATATATAACTGTATCTCCATAATATATTATGTAAGTTCTTTGGACAAGGACATCTTTCCCTCATCCCTGTTTTTATATCTCTCATGGTGCCAAATTAAAAAAAAAAATCATATGACAGTTATTGAGCATCTGATGTGAGCAAGGTATTGTGCTGGTAATTTCAAAAACATACAGTTCTATAAGATGTGTCCTGACTTCAAGGAGATTTTATTTACTGGTGAGATGAATGCACAATAGGATAATATAACACTAGACATGCCACAAGGCAGATAGCTTTTGCAAATACTTTTTCTAATTATAGTAGTCTAGAAAAAATAGAATATTTTATGATCATACCATCAAGCTATAATCACTAAGAATTATAAAAAATGTACACATACACAAAGCGTATAGATAACACTATAAGTTAGGGAAGTTCTGGCATAATTATGAACTCCCTGTGCTTTTCTTCTTTCCTCCAAATGTAAAACTTCAACACTTATTTGAGCTAAAGTTGCATGGTATAAGTTATTTTCTGCATGCCTCCACACTTGTACAAAATTTTTGCCTAGCTATAATTTTCTCATGGGCAGGAACTGCAACACTAATATATTTTCCAGGGGAAATTTCAAGGCAAAAAAATCAATAAGAATATATATCAGGGGCTTCCCTGGTGGCGCAGTGGTTGACAGTCCACCTGCCGATGCAGGGGATACGGGTTCGTGCCCCGGTCCGGGAAAATCCCACATGCCGTGGAGCGGCTGGGCCCGTGAGCCATGGCCGCTGAGCCTGCACGTCCGGAGCCTGTGCTCCGCAACGGGAGAGGCCACAACAGTGAGAGGCCCGCCTACCGCAAAAAAAAAAAAAAAAAAAGAATATATAGCAAATGATCATGCATAGCTACACCTATACATTTAACACATTTTTAAAAAATCTGAGATAAATATACACAAATAAAATAAAATAAAAGTAAAATACATTATATATGGCTGATAAGAATTTATATTTAAAACATATTGATATTAATGTTAAATAATGAAGCAAATATAATAATCATATAGTCCCATAATAGTATATATATATTTATATGCATTATCTTAATACTGTAAGTGGGTTATAAACAGGGTATTGAACTCTTGGAGGGGAGTAACTAGTTTCCATCACTTTACCTAAATAGATAATAGATACCATAGATAATAGGTTACTATGGATAACTGTAATAATAGATTACTGTAATAATAGGTTACTATAATAAAGCTAACATGTTAACCAAAAAAACTATATCCTTAGCTACAGAGAGAAAGACCTAGTTAATTGGGTCTATTTCTTTATAACTTACATTAAAAAGCAGAATTTCACATTTTAAATTTTTATTAAAATTTTTTATAAAAATAAATATCAGACTTGCATTTTATTGGAATATTTATGCACATTAATTTCAAGGGAACTAATATGATGATTTATTGCCAGAAAATATCCTTTTTCCTTTAATAGTCAGGGTATTGTAAATGATTTGGCCCTTGTTTAAAGAATTATTAAAATAAAATGTTCATAGTTAGTTAAATAGAAAATAGGCCTAAAGCACTGAAAGTAGCTAAAGAAATGTCTTACAAATATGAAAAAATATGCTGTACACATTAGTGGAATGTTTTATTTAAAGAGAATATTTTGCTTTTCTCCATCTGACACATATTTCTTTTCACTGGAGTTATGTTAATTTTAGACATAATGTACTTTAGAAAGTAAAGGTATGAAAAAATTTCACTTATTACATCAGTTTTACTAAATTAATATTGTTTAAATATACTGTTAAGCATACAAAATATGGAGCTCAGTTCATGGACAATTGAAAACAAAGAATAAAATTCAATCCGCATGTTTAGAGTTATACTTCCTTGTAACTAACTACTGGGAAGACACCACAGATTATTTTAACATTAATAAAATAGGCTTAAAAGGAATGGACAACATTTCTGTTAACCCATCCATTCTAGCCAATTTGTCATATTGGACAGAATGTAGAACACAATGAAACATCACATTGGATACATGATGAGTTCTCTAAATTTTGCAATTATTCCTTTCTAGTATAAAGTTTATTTTAATGAGTAAATTTTCTCAATTCCAGTATATTAACAAAAAGATTCTAGGTTTCAGGACATTTGGCTAGATGACCCCTAAAAATACCATGCTTATTTAAAAATATTAATTAGTAATTTAGGTTCGAGTAGAATGGGCAAAAAACAAGGCTAATATCAGTTGGATTTATTAGTTTCTCTAAACTACTCCTTTTGCCTAATAGGCTGAATCAGATATGCCAACTCATTTCAATTTACTATGAAGCCTGAATAAAAATGGCCATAAAAGATTAAGAAGAGGATCATTTTACATTAGGCAGTTGTACTTGAAAATATCTTTAGAAGAGAGAGGAGGGAAAGTCAATCACATTAAATATGTTATTATGAACTTCATATTCTCTGGTACCTTTATTTCCTTATTATTTTTTCAGGTATTTTATTTTTAGTAGTTTTTTAGGTAACAGATGTTTTCCAATAACTTTGTTTTTGATTTCACCTTGTTTTATACCTACTCCTTTTCAACCTTGGAAAATATTTGTCAGATTTTAAAAGCATTGACCTGAATTCTAGAGGAAAATATTTTTGCCAACATCTCTACAGAAAATTTTTTGAGCAGAAATCAAATATATCTACCAGACATTGTGTTTGCTCTATTCACAGCTGAATTCCAGATGATGTAGGCAATTGAATAGTAGTGGAACAAAAAAAAATTGAATTTTGAGTGAGAGCTGGGGAATATTTTCATTGTGTCTCTATATTGAAGTTGTAAAGGCAAAGTATCGCTGCCAATTAATCTTTAGCTTTGCTGAAATATCGTTTTCTGTAAAGGTTTATTTTAATAGGAATACACTCTTATGTGTTACAATTTCATACACTGGTGTTCAAGTCAAAAATGTAGTGTGTCTTTTTGCTTTTCTCTATAGATAATAAAGTGAATCTTACAGGATTATGACTGCATTGTTTCAAGTTTAGGGATTTCATTTATCTGAATATGTGGCATTTCTAGCTAAGCCGTACATAGAGATAATGATACTATGTATGTTATATTATGAACCATCTAATCTCCCATTGGAAGAAAAATAGAGCCATGGCACATACATGGATAAAGGTAACCGTGGGTATATTCTTGACCGAAAAGGAAAGAGCCAATAAGAGTATTGTAGTTATTAAAGACTTAAATGAACAATCCAGTGAGTTTAATTCAGATGTTGAGTGGAGAACAAATGAATAGAACTCAGAGTGTTCCAGGGTCCTTACTGATATCTTACATTCATATCTTACAATAGTTTGGAGGCTGGGAAAATATGTGGTAAGGCCTAACTAGATATATCATTTCTTTACAGATAAATTGCAACTTTTTTCATATAAATATATAATGTTGTTGTAGTCTTTGATTTACATCAGCTGCATCCATTACAGTATGATGGAACAACATCACACACATTAATTTGCTGGTTTGCAATGATATGGCTGAGAGAGAAGAGATTAAGATAGAGGTAGATGTAGGAGTAAAGGGACAGATGGAAGAGAACAGAAAGGAGAGGCAGAGAGTTTTTTTTAAAGTAAGAGATAGAATAATTTTTCGTTCAAACAAATCCTTGAACTCCATTATTTCAGGGCAAGGAGGAAGTATTTATGTGCATAAATAAAATACAAGTTCTTTTCAGAATCTGATGTCCTGGGTTTTGTAAATTAAAGGACGATTTACGGGATTCTCAAGAGTAACTCTGACTACATTGTGATTTTTCTTCTGGCAGTATGACTTCAGAATCTAACCCATGAATAAGAGGAGAACCCACAGTATACAAATTATAAAAGAGAGATAGTCAAAAGCAATTTGTATTTTTTAAAAGGCAATTGAGAAAATGTCATATGCCTAATCTCCTACCACATTTCACATGGTAGATTAATGTCCGTCTAAATTAAAGTAAAAATTCAGAAATTTCTACAGATTTTTCTCGCTTACATTTGAATTTATGGTCCATTCCTTCATCAGTGTCCATTTTTCTTAATCAACAAGCATTTTTCTCAAAGATCAGACTGTTCCTTCTTAAGTTCAAAAGGCTCTAAGGTTCAGAAAAGCTTTACCAAGAGTAGCATGAGATTCAACTCTAAATGTGATTAGAAATGATCCTTAAATGTCGACTTGACTGAATATTATCAGCTTATACCACTGAAAAATGTGTTCTCTCCTGTCATCCTTCTTGTACTTGACAAGGTCAATAATATCAAAGCTGCAGAGTCAAGATAGCTTTTTTTTTTTTCTTTCCTAAACTACATACCAGACCAGTAGGGGGAAAAAGGTAATATTAGATTGATTTGGCAAAAGGAAATAAATCCCATTTTAGAATTAAATTTAAGAATTTTTCAAAAACTCAAAACTTTATTTTGACCAGAATACATAATATTGAAAGAAAGGAAAATAACATCACATGAGAAACAATATTACTCTGCATAGGCATATATATATTAAGGCATCTTGACCAGGCCATATTAGCTTTGTCTTGTTTGTAATAATTTTATATAGTTCAACTACTTAAATCTTTAGTTACTGTATTTTCTAATGCCTTACTTCTGTATCATGTGTGTCAGTTCTGGCTTACGTTTTGCAGTGTTCTCCCATTCTTATATAAAACATAGTATCGGAAAATTGTCACAGCAACATGTTAGAAAATAGACTGCTTGAATAAAATATGGAAAAATTTATTTTAAAAAATGACTTAATTCACTTCTCTGCTGTTTATTTATTAAAGTTTTGATACATGGCTATGACCACAAAATACCAATGGCTTTATGAAAATCATGTGATTTTTAAAAAAAAATTATTGGAGTATAGTTGATTTACAATGTTGTGTTAGTTTCAGGTGTACAGCAAAGTGAATCAGTTATGCATATACATATATCCACTTTTATTTAAGAGTCTTTTCCCATTAAAGATTATTGAGTAGACTTCCCTGTGCTATACAGCAGGTTCTTATTAGTTATCCATTTATATATAGTAGTGTGTATATGCCAATGAACGTTTCAGTCTCAAATGTATCCACCGTAACTCAAAAATAAGTTTACATACTTCCAGTCCAGAAGTAAGGCAGTCATGAACACTTATCTTTTCATTTCTTCATTACACTGGACACTGAGCAAAAATAATGATGTAGATCAGGAATCAGCAGAGAGAGCTGAAGAGTGTGTTTGGGCAGCAGGCTGGTGACTGAGTGCCAATTTCCATAAGTAAAATAAACTGCATGCTAAGTTTCAAAAATTTGGTGGGGAGGAAGAGAAAAGGAAAAACATGAAACTTAGAATCTCTTTTAGAGTACAGACTGGCAAATGAAAAGGAATGTTAGCCTCATAGTGACAATAGCAGCCAGTATGATGTGTATATAGATATTTAACCAAAGTCATTAGTGAATTATTTGCAGTGGTTCAGTGATTCCCAATGTTCTTGTCTACTAAATGGTAAGTGCATTAAGAAGTATAAGAATGGCTGTCAAAATTAGTTTCACCTTCAGATAAATAATTAAAGAAGAGATATAAACTTTTGAGCAAATGAAAGGTTGTAATTCTAAAACTTAGGGAAGCCATCTCTGCATGAACCTCATTTTCTTTCAGTATTGTACCTTTCTCTTAACGCTGGAACTTTGAACATATTTCTGCATAGGAAAATCTTTCTCCTCTTTTACCTCTTTAACTCATCTTTAGATATTACTTTTATTATCACTTTGTCAAGCCATACTTCACAGTTCCTGAGACTAGGTGAGGTCCCATTTCTTTTCTTTTCTTTTCTTTTTTTTTAAAAATAAATTTTTTAATTTATTTATTTTTGGCTGTGTTGGGTCTTTGTTGCTGTGCACAGGCTTTCTCTAGTTGCGGCGAGTGGGGGCTACTCTTTGTTGCAGTGCGTGGGCTTCTAATTTTAGTGTCTTCTCTTGTTTGAGCATGGCTCTAAGTACGTGGGCTTCAGTAGTTGTGGCACGTGGGCTCAGCAGTTGTGGCCTGCAGGCTCTAGAGTGCAGACTCAGTAGTTGTGGTGCATGGGCTTAGGTGCTCCGCAGCATGTGGGATCTTCCCAGACCAGGGACCAGACCCATGTCTCCTGCATTGGCAGGAGGATTCTTAACCACTGCACCACCAGGAAGTCCCCCATTTCTATATCTATATCTATATCTCTGCTATAACTTCTATTCCTGTCTTAAAATGGCTACAATAACTTTCTTATCTCTTTTTAGTAGACACTCCAAGGTCTATTTATTAACATCTTTAAAAGCCCTAGGAGAATTTTTGAATACTGAGAACATATCTTGATATAAATTTTTATAGGCTTGAGGTATGTCTTTAAACAAGAGAGGAGCACTTCACAAGGTTTTGTTTGTTTCCTAGCTACAATTTTGCCAAGAATTTTCCAGGATCTTTGAAAAGATTATCTTTTCCAGTCGCCTTGACAACTCATATGACAAAAGGAGCCAAATTTTTCACATCTTTCGTTATTTCAAAATACCATGTAAACTACATTTTATATAATAGGAAGTCTGATTATTCTGAAACACCTGAAAGATCATAAAAATTTATAGAGAAATGTATTAAAACTTATGAAAATGAAATAAAATATATTATGCAAAGGTATGTAAATGCTATAATCCATTCCAGGTAACAGGTGAGAGCACACTCACATTATTCTCACCCTAAGGGTACACTGCAATTATGTATTGAAATTAAGCCTCTGAGATTGCTTATATTTTTAACAGTAACATTAAAAAATGTCCTTAGATAGACCTGAGCAAAGAGAGGCCTTTGTCCTTAGGTACATGCTTTAGATGATTCTGCCTACCACAAAAATTGAAATTTTTTTTTTCTTTTTGTCCTTGTAAAACATGTTTTCTGAATTTTTAGCAATTTGTTGAGTACACAATAAATACAGGAAAGGACGTGTGAGATAAACCAGGTTCTCCTGTTGAAAAAATGTGGGTCTGAGAGTGCACCAGTGTGAACATGAGTTGTGTGTATTTGTGTAGTGTGTGTTGATGGCAGGTAAGTAGAAAAGTATAACCCTGGCCTTGGGAAATTCGACCGTTTTTGTTTTAAGCTGGCCACCCAAATCAATAAAAAAAAATGTGTAACCAAATAGATAACTATGTTTCCCTCCTTCCCTCTGCTTAGATGGTCTTAATTTGAAAGACCTTACTAATTGCTTGGAAATGCAGAACAGGTAAGGTTATTTGTAGGGACAGGAAAGCAGTCCATTCAGTTCTCTGAGGAGTGTGACCCAGTCAGTCCCTATCCTAGTTCGTGAGTCATCCACACAGTTCCAGCTCTGCCCCCTTCAGTCTCAGCTGAACCCATGTCACTCCTCTGGCTTCCAGCCCTAGGACTGCACTAGGGTGAAAGGTGCCCTGAAAGTCTCTGGCTTGTACAGGTAAGGTGTATGGGGAGACCTGGTGTCAGGGTCCAAGTCTGGGGAAAGAGGTTGGACAATAGCTGTATCTTGGTTTAAAACTTTAAAATGTTTAGACCTATAGTATATGGTACTCCATCTATATTGCATGAGCATATATATATATAGTAGTTGTGTGTAGAAAATATATAAATGTAAACAGAAATTTCCATATGTAAGTGCAATCAGATATTACAAGAAAAAGAAACTGATGGTTCCAAAGAGTTTGCATTAATATTGGAAAACTCTTACAATGATTGGTGTAAGGGTATAAAAATAGATAGATAGGTAGGTAGGTAGCTGGCTGGCTGAGTTATGGATAATTCACTATTTGCCTTTATATTTGTCTTTAATTTTATTTAATGTATGCATTGGAAAATACATTTTAATTTTTAAAATTCTTCCATATATTTTAAAATATCTGCTTGTCTAATTACAAAATCTGGAATAAAATACTAGGTGACACGTAATTAGAAACTCGAAAAAATATTTCTTCTTTCAAAACAGAGCAAACAAAGATTGTAATCACCAATTGTAATGGTTTAGTGTGAACTCTAAATTAATTTGCCTCTCCTCTCTATTCACTTAGCCAAATAAGGATGGGGTTAGAGGTTAAAAAAAAAATGTCATTTGACATTAGGCATTTTTTTCAATACTCAGAAAATTCAGGATCTTGCCTACATTATTTTTTAGCATTTTTTAACAGTCTTTATTGAATTTGTTACAATATTGCTTCTGTTTTAAGTTTTGGTTCCTTGGCCGCGAGGCATATGGGATCTTAGCTTTGTGACCAGGTATCGAACCTGCACCCCCGGCATTGGAAGGTGAAGTCTTAACCACTGGACTGCCAGGGAAGTCCCTTGACTACATTATATTGCTATTTTTTGACAAGTATTAGGAATTTCTGAATCTTCAAAACAGTTCAATGATTTCAAATGGCAAGTATACTTGTAAACATTATCCACATTGTAGGCACGTAGAATTATGAATTTAAAAAAAACTTGGATTTCTTATTCAATATTAAATCATTAAAGACCACAACATTTTGACTCTGTCTTTAGAAGGATGACATTTCTTAATGTTTTCTATAATGTAACTAAAATTGAAGAAAATAAAGTAAAACGTGAACCAATCAATGTAAAAATATCATTAAACCTTGCACTAAAGTATTATTCTATAGAGTTTTAAATTTTAAATTAATAAATTTTCTTGCTGTTCTCAGATACAGCACTGGGCTTCTGTTCAGATAGAAAAATAATAGGTTTAGAGTTTTGAAAACAAATGGTCTGAGTGCTTTGTATTCAACTGTTCATTTGGTGGGCATTTTCAGTTACAGAATTGTTTTCTGACTCATCATATTCATGACTATCAGTCACTTCTGAAAGAGATTGGGCTGAATATAAGTATTAGTTCTATTAATTCACTGTTTAACCACTTCATTTCTCCAGGTAAAGATTCAAAACAAATATGTGATCAAGATAGCTTGGCATAGGGTAGCAGTGACTTTGATATTTTCCTAAAGAGTCATTTACTATCTGTCTGTCCAAATCTCTGTTTCATAGCAGTTATGTCCGAGGGACATCCAGGTTTTCACAAAAGAGAGACACAAATAAGATCTCTATTACACATGAGAAATATTTAATTTTAAGTCCTCTTGTTACTTCAATGTTGTGTTAGGCCTTAGAGAGCCTTACTTTGAACACATGCTGTTCAAGGTTCTTCAGTGACCCAGATTGTTAGTACTTCTTGACCAACCATCTCTCATTACTCAGTTCTTTAAATTTCAGTCTTCTGCACCATTCTAAAATTCAATCTATTTTCCTTTACCCAGTGAGACTGTCACTCTCTGTTTTGGCTCCATTTACCTACAATATTTTGGAAATATTCTCAAGCTAGAAGCTGCAGTGATTGTGGTGCTTGCCTCATGGGCTTCCTTGTTCTCAAGAATCACATCTCTGGGGCTTCCCTGGTGGCACAGTGGCTGAGAATCCATCTGCCAATGCAGGGGACACAGGTTCGAGCCCTGGTCCGGGAGGATCCCACATGCCGCGGAGAAACTAAGCCCATGTGGCACAACTACTGAGCCTGCACTCTAGAACCCACAAGCCACAACTACTGAGCCCGTGTGTCACAATTACTGAGCCCCTGTGCCACAGGTACTGAAGCCCGCACGCCTAGAGCCTGTGCTCGGCAACAGAAGCCACCGCAATGAGAAGCCTGCACACCGCATCAGAAGAGTGGCCCCCACTCGCCGCAACTAGAGAGAGCTCGCATGCAGCCACAAAGACCCAATGCAGCCAAAAATAAATAAATAAATAAATTTATTAAAAAAAAATAGAATCACATCTCTGTGCTGAAACACGTCTTTTATATATTTTCCCCAATTTTCCATGTCATTATTGCAGGGGAATAAGTCAAATTCCAAATAGTCCAGAATAACTAGGACCAAAAATTGCAATATTTTCTTTTAAAGAATTTTAAATGTGTAAGAAGAAATTATTTATTCTGTGGAAATGTATCAGTCATTTCAATTTAATATCATCAAACCACTCTAAAATATACATATTTTAAAAAATAACAGCAGGTCCATTCTTCAACTCTGTAAAAAAATGTAACCCATACATCTCTCTGTACTTGTTTTTCAGAATCAAAGAAATAATTTCATCATCTCTATTAATGCGTATAAAATAACGATTAATGAGTGAAAGACTCCACCCTCATTTCCTTCTTTGTTTTACCTCTAGATATTCAAATATACTTAATATATTCCTTGCATATGTATATACCCTTGAAATATATAAAGTTATCCATCCCCAGACACTTAAGTATGCTTAATATATTCCCTTGCATATGTATATATCTTTGAAAGGTATGAAAAATTCCTTATAAATATTAAAAACTGATATTAATCCTTCTAATATTCACCTTTATAATCCCAAACTGATAATTACTCATGTACGTTAACATAATTTTTTGTATAGAGTTTCCATATGACAAATTACTTTAAAAATTGAAAAATACATAAGTGGAATAAAGTTTATATAAGCAGTCATAATTTTGTTTACATTTGCAATATTAATGCCAAAACATGTGAAATGCTGTATGCACTCTAAGCCAAGCTATCTCCTTTTGTCACACATACACCTGATGATAGAGTCAGGATAAAAACTTTATTTCAACTATGTAGAGACATATGTGGATTTAAAAGACATTTTTTCATTGAGAGTTTTAAAAAGAATTGATATTTTCAAAAGACATCTTGCATTTTACTTGGAAATTTGGATTGTGAGGTTAGAGACATAAATATGTTCATGTTTTATAACCAAACATTTTGTGAGTTTTTGTATTAGCTTCATTAAAAATTCATAAGCATGTCTCCCAAGAAGATTTCATAATAATAGGTATTCTTTTTCTTTCAGTGAGAAAAATGATTTTTTTCCTTCCACGTATACCAATAAGTTATGAACCCTGTCATCATTTGAAAACATAGCATATTTTCTTAGTTGTTTGACAGTATTTTTCTCAAGTACATTACACAATATCAGATAATGGTGAGAGAGTAACATTAAAACAGTCTCAAACCACAAACATCAAATATTTCTGCTGGAATATGGTACCATATTTCTATTCCAATGCGTGACTATCATTGATAATAATAGAATTATGTATTTCTAATGGTATGTAATATCATTGTAACTCTATTGAGAAATACTGGTGTTATCATAAGCTGTACATCATATAAAAGCCAAAGGGCAGAGAAGGAAGTCAGATCAGCACTAGGAATAATAAAATAATTTGTGTAATATATTTTTAAAATACATACAAAAATACAGTCTTATTCCTTCCCATTTCTTCTTTCTATCCTGGTCTTAGTGATCTTACTCACTTCCTTTATAGCATATAAGAGAGGCGTATACTAGTTACAGTGCTTTCATTTAACCCCGAAATGTTAATGCTTGTTTAACAGAGCATCACAGATGATATCAATATATGGGAAATAGCAATGGCAGGTTTGGAAATCATAAAGTGAAGAATGGATAAGTTTTAATTCAGAAAATGGGGAAATAGGTAATAGTGCAAAAGGACAAGGGGTAAGTAACTATTACCAAAGTGAATTCTGGCAGAGTAACCTTGTAGCTTGAAATTAAATTTAACATAAATAATCCATAATAAAAAAATGCTCACAGGGCAAACAATGCATGTTGAGTTTAGAAATACTAGTATCTAAAAATCATCTTATGGATTTGAAGTCAGAATCTTAGATTTTATTTCTATCATCACAGTTTTCCATTAAAAGGCAAAGTTTCATTTTCATTTTCATATTCCTTTCCATTTCACTGGCATATTATTTCCCCTGTCTCTGTCTTCCAAATACACATACATTCCTATTTCTCTCCCAACCAGTTTAATCTCAAAATTGACCCTAAATGGACCCATAAGTTTACTTCAGACTCATTCTTACTATTCAGTATAGGCATATTCTGTTAGTAAGGTGGGAGGTATCTAAATAGAAATATAAGATTATATAAATTATGAAAATACCCTTCTGCTATTTTCAATTCTTCCAAAGAAATGCTATTTCCCCATCCATACTTCCTTCTACCTTCCATTTGCACAGCAACTGGTCATTTCTTCCAAGTTGTATTCAATGTTTCTAATGTATTTAATGTCAAAGAACTTCCCTGAAACTCCAATCGATTGCTGAACTTTACCTCTTTTTCTCTACCACATCCCCGAAGATTCTTGTGATACTAAAATCTGCATTTTAACACCAAGTCTCTAGTATCACGTGGTTACAATTTGTCAGCTGATATAAGTTACAAATTTTCTCAAGAGAATGGCATGAATGGTGAAGAGGAAGGGCCATGGCACACCACATATTACCAAAGAATACTTAACGCAGGATGGTGGGTGTGAGCTCTCACTGGCTGAGCGGGTCATGGTGCTTGAGGGCTTACTGCTTGAGAATATCCAATTAATGTGTTGTACAAATTTTCACTGCTGAGACTTTAAATCTGTTATCAGAAAATGGGAAAACTATATACTACCAGGATACTCTAAGGGCATATATTTTTAGGACAATATTTTATAGAAAACAGTCCTATGACCAACTGGCACTGGGTATTATATACTGGATGATTTAGGTATACTTATACCTGACTAAGAATGAATAGATATCTTCATACTTTTGATTATAACCAAACAAACTCTCTAAAAGTGTGCATTAATATATGTATAGAGATAATATTCTAGTTGGTAAGAATATGGACTCAGGGTCAGACAATTTGTCTGTGAAAACTGACTCTTTCACCCTTTTTCTGTGAAACTTTGGACAAGTTACTTAACCTATCTATTTATCATTTTCTTTTCTGTAATCTGGAGTTCTTGCTGCTACCCACTTCACAGAAATATTTAAAGACTGAATAACTGTTAAATGCTTGAAAAAGCAACTTGCACATACTAGTACTATAAGTACTTGTAATTACAGGAAAGTAAGTTTTGCTACATTATTTATTTTAAATAATGTAGTATAAAGTGAGGAGGCACTGCTATCATCTGTGACATGTCTAAATCTGGCACATAACCATGACTTGACTCCACTAAAATTCCTGTTCTTAATGGCATATTCACAAATTCATTTGCAAACACAATGTATGGAGTTTTCACTTCAGTGCTTTTCACAGAAAATTTTTATGTGGAATAGAATAGAAGAGCTCAGAGACACAAATTCCTCAATTTGATTGCCCATCTACTTAACAAGTCTAGCTCATTTATTTTAAACTCACGTGGTTGAAAACCATAGCTACAAAAACGACAAAGAAGGATACTATGCACTGCCACTTACTTGAAGCTGCTGCACTAAATCGGCTACAATTCTGATTCATGAGAGAAGTTTTAAGAGAAGAGTTTCTGTAGATAAAAAAAAAATGTCAAAAGCTCTTTCCACATGTCATTCAGGGGATAAACAGTCCATGGTGTACTACTTTTAATGATTGTAACACAGGTGTTTATTAGCAAACTGGGCTTTAACGCCCATTAGAGGTGATAGATTA
Source organism: Mesoplodon bidens (assembly GCF_964165515.1). Lineage (NCBI taxonomy): Eukaryota > Metazoa > Chordata > Mammalia > Artiodactyla > Ziphiidae > Mesoplodon > Mesoplodon bidens. Next base: position 69,568,890 of record NC_138160.1, read on the forward strand.
ATGGCTCTGGAACATCACATCATCTGTGTATTCATGAAAGAGGTAATGAAAGAGGCTTTTATCTATTCAGTATAATACATCTCATGTACAGGAATCTCTGAGCTCTTTATGTACTATGTTACATCTTATTTTCTTGATTTACTGATTTTTAGAATAACTACTGTGTTTTACGTTTCCTGGTTATAATTCTCAACAGCGGATAACAAAAGCATTTCCAAGTTATTACCACTTATCATTCCCCCTTTTGCCAAAATACATTCAACAATTACCTGTGAAATATTTATTAAATGAGGCCTATCTATTAAATATGTTAATATTTCTTCCTAATTTTGATAATGTATTTTTATCTCATATAAGTTGCCATCGGTTGTAATTCATGCCATTATTTTACTGTGTATACATTAAGAATAAAAGGAACAAATACCTTCACCAAACCAAAACAAGCTGTAGAATATAGGACACATCCAAATTCCTAAATTTCTGATATAATAAAATGTGAAAATATTTGATTTGCAAAATTGATAAACTATATTATTTGGTCCTTCTGGATCATAGTTAAAATGATTATCTTAAAATTATGTTTTTTTGGCTTTGTTTGTTTTTTTTCCAGTTTCATGAGATGTAATTGACATATAATATCGTGTAAGTTTATGCTATACATGCTGCTTTGAAAAATATATTGCAAGTGATTACCACCATAGTCTTAATACCTCCCTCTCATTACATAATTACCATTTTTTGTGATAAGAACATTTAAGATCTACTGTCTTAGAGACTTTCAAGTATATAATACAGTATTATTAACTATAATCACCATGCTGTTCATTAGATCCCCCAGCACTTATTCATCTTATAACTGGGAGTTTATACTCTTTGACCACATCTCCCCATTTCCCCCAAACTTCAGCCCCTGGTAACCACTACTCTATTCTCTGTCCTATGAGTTTGGCTTTTTTAGATGCCACATATAAAGGATAGCATACAGTATTTGTCTTTCTCTGTGTGACTTATTTCACTCAGCATAATGCTTACAAGTTTCATCCATGTTGTCACAAACAACAGGATTTTTTCTCATGGCTGAAAAATATTCCCTTGTGTATACATACTACATCTTTTTTATCCATTCATCTGTTGACAAACACGTAGATTGTTTCCTTATGTTGGCTATTGTGAATAATACTGCAATGAACATGGAGTACAGATGACTCTACAAGATGCTGTTTTTCATTTCCTCTGGATATACAGTACTCAGAAGTGGGATTGCTGGATCATATGATATGTTAATTTTTTGATAGTGTCTAATGAAATTAAATCTGGCTTGTTCTTAGAGATACTAAAATTAGGTTGAAGTTACCTTATTGCATAGGATAAACAAGTGAATATTTGTGTGGTGTGGGGAGCAGGTATGGGAGATCAGGAAGAGGCATATTATCAAACATTTTTTAGTCCAGACAACTGAATAACAGTAAGCATTTGGAGAATGCTTGGATTTATAAATTCTAGAGTAAAAGTTATGTCTCAAATGAAAAAAAAAAACACAACAATTCAGCAAATATGTAGTCACCATTATCTCTTTTGGCCTCAAAGTAAAATATTTTAGGAAGATATACCATGTGATGACAACAAAGCCTTCCTTCTGGGTCTTTTCAATTTTCCATTATCTCAGAAAGGGACTAAATTTTAAATAATTTATCCTAAATCCTACACTCCTTTTGATGCAGTTAATTCGGTGTGTATATATATCTATATCTATCTATCTATATATATATATACATACATATATATAATTGCAAAAATGTTTATGCATGTATATATCTATCTTTGCAAACAAGTAAAAGGGAAGATAGAGAGGAAAACTTTTAAATACAATCTTGGTCCATACTTTTAATGTAATGTGAGTGTGAGGGGCCCAGAAGTTAGGTAACAAACATTTGTGGAGGTGAGAGTGGAGCAAGATATTTTATGCCAGTTATAGTTAGTTGATGGAAAAATAAGAGAAGAAAATGTTTAGTCTTTTTTTAATTTAGAAGTTCAGAATAATGTGATATACTTTTTATTGGATAGAAGGACTGGGCTCAATAGAGATTACAGCATTTTTAAAAGTTTTTGTAGAAGGAAAATATTCACAGAGAGAAACTAGACGTAGGTGATCTTTGAATAGTGACTAAAACAACAGGACAAAAGCACAGGAAGAAAAACATTCTAGGTAATGGCTGTCATGATTATTGAATGTGGCAGCTTGTGGGACAATATGAAGACTCTTCTGACTAAACATATTAGAGATTAGGGGAAAATGCAGACAGTGAGATCAGGGGCTATTTTATTTGAATGCCAAGCAATGTGATTTTAAGTTAGTAAATTAGGAACAAAAAGTTTATTTGTTCATTTGTGTATGTATGACTTTAAAAGAAATATTCCCATGATGAAAGATGTTTAGGAAAGTTTACTGCTGATAACTGGGGCTTCTATCTTATTGTCAAGCCAGGGTTACAAGCATGAAGATTTTACTGCTGACAATGGCATTTTAATTTTATTATCAAGATCAGTCCTTATTATGTTTCCAATTAGATAACCAAGTTGTTGCCTCAGTAATTGATTCCATGCCCTATTGTTTTAAGAGACTTGAGCACAGATTCATTCTGCCAGCCCTCCTTTTTTCCCGGTTTTAAATTTTTCCCCTAATCTTCATATGGTAAGAAGTTTTCTACATGGTCTTAGATTTTGATAATACTACAGGTTGGACTTTGAAACCCCTAAGCTTTGATTGTTGAGATTAGTCAATATCTCCAGTTGGTTCCCTTTGACCAAACTCTTGCCTATAAGATTTCTTATAGACTTATCTCATAGACACTCTAAACTTTCTTTGGAAAATTAGAACTGAAACTTTCCAGCTTCAGCACCTCCCTAACACTGCCCTTTCCCACTGAAATAATATGAAAGTATCAACTTTGCCATCAGATATGCTCACTTTGCAATACAAACATGTAAATAATTTTTGGAGAAAAGTTTTAAACTCTTCTTTAAAGGAAAAAAAAGAGCTATTTGGATGAAGAAAATAATTGTAGCTAAAAAGCAAAGCACTTGGCAAATTCAACTGTAATAACAGAATTAGTTAAACACAGGGCCTAGACCCAATTTGTTGTCCAGATGTGTCAATAACTGGACAAATATGTATGTAATGATAATTTTATTTTGCTAACCAATGTCTCCCTTGTGATAATATTGCAGGCTTAAAGTGAATATACTGTATAATTCTATATTAAAGGATGTAAAGAAAGCTGCAGGCAGAATGCTGCAACTGGGGAAAGATGGGAGCACCAATAAGACACTGCTGCTGGGTATATACAGCTCTGTATAGCTTGTCTCAGCCAGACAAGACCAAATAGGCAATACATTCCAATCTTTTGATTTGTAAAATGGCTATATTTCAAAACTGTTTTGCTTACTTAAGGAAATGTGGCTATTTTGATAGAAAGGAAAAATATATAATTATTCTAGGACATCAGGCATAGTAGTCCAGGACAGTCCTCATAGAATTGGGGTATCTTGTCACACTAGTTATATTGCATCTGAATGGCTAATTTAAAGAAAATTCAGATGATGGTCACTACTGGAATGGCATTATATTCACTAGGGGAAATGAGGGATTGCCAACTTATTGCCAGGTGGCATAGAAGTCTGGTCCCCACTTGGTCTCATTGATACCTAAAGGATTCATCTTGCTACTTCTGGGCAGGAGAGGAACTTATGGCTCATCGCTATGCTCTTGCTGATTCCACTGTTACTGAAAGGGTAGAAGTGCCTTGTTATTGTTTTCCATGTGACCTCTACTGAAACCACAGTAAAGTTTTTACTGAAACTTACAGTGGTGAGGCCTTGGTAGTGCTGGGGGGATGGTGAAAGTCCACCTCTAGACTAGGCCTTCTCTGATACCTCCCAGCAGGGATGCACAAGATGCCTCTTTACTTCCAGGTGCCAATGGAAGTCCAGGCTCTTCATGTGGTCTCTACTGACACATAGGGGAAGGAAGGATCATTAATGTTTGGCAAGGACGAAAGTCCTGGCTCCCTTTATTGGCCTTCTCACACATCACCCAGTGTAAGGGTTGAAGCCTTTCATTAAAACATGATGGAGTGCAAGTCTGGGCTCCCTACTCAGCTTTGGTGTAAGCTGGGTAGGGACACAGTTTTTTCCAGTGTCTTTTGTTGGAGTAGAGTGATTATTATCTATGATCTAGATTTTTCTGTCTCTTTAGGTTCTCCCTTTCGCAGTTCTAGAGAAAACTGGCTTCTGTTTTGTGTGTACCTATTGGCATTTCCAGATTACTCACTTATACAGCAATTAGTCTGGGATATACAAAGCAAGAAAACAAAACAAAACAAAACAAAACAGAAGGAATTCCCCAGCGGTCCAGTGATTAGGACTCTGTGCTCTCACTGCCGAGGGCCTGGGTTCAACCTCTGGTCACGGAACTAAAATCCTACAAGCCGCGGGGTGTGGCCACAAAGACAAAAACAAAACAAAACAAAACAACCAGAGAACTTGCACAACTGAGTTATTCCTTAGGTCCCAAGATCCCTAGCCAATTCACCTTTTTCCATCTACCTTTCAGAGTCTTCTTATGTTTAATTGCTGTTATTTATATATTTTTAAATTGAATGTCCAGAGTTTTTATTTGTACTCTGGAAAAAAAAATAGGTAAAAGTACATCTATTCCATCTTCCTGGAAGCAAAAGTCTCAATTACTTTATTTTGAAAAAACAAAAAAAATTGGTTTAATCTTTGAGGAAATCACACTTGTCTGACATGATCTCAAGTTCACTTGACAGTGTCTTTGAAAAAAAAAATGTGCCAGATAAATGTATTAATTCATTAATTATTAATTTGATAAAGTTTGGTTAGTTTATTAATCCTTAGTTATTCTTCCGGTAAAATACTGACTGTCTTTGTAAACAGGCCCTTACAAATCACTTTAAAATCAATATGGTAAGTAGTTGACACTGTTGATAGAGAGCATACATATAAAACTACAGTTAAACAAAACAAAACAAACAACACAGCAGAAAAACAAGTGTCTTAAATTTGTGGGAATAGCTATTTAAGTAGTAGGATACAACTTTTAGTAATAATGTCATAGATGATTCACCTTATAAATTAATATGACATTCTCTGGAAAACTCTGCTAAATTACTGAAGAAGTTCAAATCTGACAAAAGATTTTGATGTCAAAAGAGAGTGATGTCAAAGCTCTATTGAGGAGATTGAATGAAGTTATTTCATAAAAAATACATGGGGAAAAAGAGGTTTAAATTAAATATAATTTAGTATTATATGTGATTTTTAGTATATGACTATTATTTTATCCATATATCTAAAATTTTATATTTGCTGGTTGGCCAACAAGTTTCTGGAGTGATCTTTCATTGGGAAAATAGTGCTCATTTTATATTCATTGTCAATTTATAGTTAGATATGTACAACAATATGAAATACTGAATTTTGTTTCAAATATTTTCCTAAGCCAACAGTATATTAATTTGGTCCATGGTCTCTGGAAGTTATTAATTTTATTAATTAAATTTTTTTTTATTAGGGTATAGTTGCTTTACAATGTTGTGTTAGTTGCTGCTGTACTGAGAAGTGAATCAGCTATATGTGTACATATATCTTCCTATATTTTGGATTTCCTTCCCATTTAGGTCATCATAGAGCATTAAGTATAGTTCCCTGTGCTATACAGCAGGTTCTCTTTAGTTATCTATTTTATACATATTACTGTATATATGTCAATCCCAGTCTCCCAATTCATCCCACTCCCCTCTCCCTCCTCGGTGTCCACATGTTTCTTCTCTATGTCTGTGTCTCTATTTCTGCCTTGCAGACATGTTCATCTGTACATTTTTCTAGATTCCTTATATACATTAATATACAATATTTGTTTTTCTATCTCTAACTTACTTCACTCTGTATGACAGTCTCCAAGTCCATCCATGTCTCCACAAATGACCCAAGTTCATTTTTTTATATGGCTGAGTAATATTCCATTGTATATATGTACCACATTTTCTTTATCCATTCATCTGTCAAAGGACAATCAGGTTGTTTTCGTGACCTGGCTATTGTAAATAGTACTGCAGTGAACACTGGGGTGCATGTGTCTCGGAATTGATTAATCTTAAAAGTTGTTAGTTTTAAAAAGTAGCAATACAGTAAGACAATGGAATCTTTTAATTATCTTGTTAAAATTTTCTTTTCTGAAAGAAAATCTACTTGCTTGAAAACTATTTCTATTTCAATGTGCAGATGGAAATTTTCACATACTCTTTCAATAATACAGTTTTCTTCAGTGACCTCCATTCAATTCCAGAGATTTGTTAATAGACTTTTTCTCTGATAACTTTCTTCCCCATAAGCCTACATATATTTATTTATAAAAATGTGCAGGGAGTATTCTATAGATTTTTTATATGCATGTGTGGATATTTATTTCTCATGACCTTCACAAATATTAACTTCACACTGTTCAGAATGTTGGTATTTTATTTTAGACCTACAGAAATCTATTCTAAACAATGGGATTGATTGATAGTTGAAAGTAAGAACTATTATTTTGTTATGGGCAAGACTTCGCATGAATTATCTCATTCACTTCTCACAGTAACTCTAAGAAATGAAAACTATGTTTATGTCCCTTTTCTAGATTAGACAACTGAGGCACACACACACAAAAAAGATGAGGTAACATGTCCAATGACACACAGCTGTATGTTTCTAGGCTAAAGGCAAATAAACTTCTTTTATCCAATTTTGAAAGAAGTTTAGGACAGTATGTAATAGAAAGACATGATTAAAGGGTTGTCTTTTGAACCACTAATCATTGATGAGTATAACTAATTTTTACATCAATATCTCAGTATACAGTAATGTGTATTCAAGTTGGGGTATATAAAGACAGAGAGGAAATGTATGCAAGGGATATAGTGATCCTCACTGATGTTATATGAACTGACTTTAAGGCCATATTTACATTTCTTGGAGGCAGTGATTCTAATGAACAGGTCTATAAATGATAGGACTGATCATAATAAATAAAATATATTAGAAATAAATTGCTCAATCTTCAAAAGAATAATCAATAATCAATTCCTACCAATTAAGTTAGGTATTATTATTATTCCCATTTTAGAGATGAGGAAATTAAGGTACAGGGGTGTTCAGTAAGCTGGTCAGGGTTACACAAACAGAAGGAGTTTAATTTTGAACTATGACTCTTTGGCTCCAGGTTCTGTGCTTGCAGCCACTGTACTCCTCTCTACATGGTTATTTGCTTTAAAAAGAAAAAAAAAAGTCAGATTTGCCCTGATTTCCCCTGTTCTTTAGCTATGAGGATGATAAATAGGACACTTAAAAATGCTGTTTTTCCCCATTGGGTCTTGAAAGTCTGAGTGACTTTATAACAACAATAGTGTCAGTTTTAGGAACTGAAATCATTAAAGGGGTGTTAGGAAAATATCAAAATTGAAACTCACTTCCCTAAGAATTAGGGATCAGAACCACACACTCTACCTCTCTGGGAATCTTTTGATAGGGCTTTACTCAAACTTAGGGTAAATATTTAGAGCAGCTCTGAGTCCTCTGGGATTGTCTTTTTTTGCCCAATTTGATGGAAGTTTAAATGAATTTTTAGCACTCAGATCAAAAAAGCCACAGACAAAATTTGTCAGAATATATTTCTCTATGCATATCATAAATCCATTTCACATCACCTCTCAGTGCTTGTAGCAGGCAGAGTGCCGTTTTGAATTTGGCTTTGATTTGAATGTGGACTCTGATCTTCTGCATAAAAATTAGTGACTGATGGGTACTTTATATTAATTAACGTATTTGCCACTAATAAATTTGTTTCCAACGATTCTCTGGTGCTAGATATTAAAAGAAATTAGAATTATCAAACTATTAAACTGATGGTTGCTTTCTGATAACCCCTATTTTCTGATTGGAGGCTGAGATGTGATTAATGAAGTTAGTGGTTTAATGCTTCTTCTTTTCTTTAATAGCTGGAACTAATGGCAATTTCATGTCCCTGCTGCTTTGACCAGTAGACTGTATCAGAAATAGAAAAACTTCCAAAAGTCAGATTTATAAGACATATTTTTGAGGGGATCTGAAGCTACTTTTCAAAAGCATAATTTATGAACATTCTTCCCTTTATTTTGGTCTAACTTATTTGGTAGAAGAGAAAAATCATTTCATGTAAACATATAGTTTGTTTCTCTAGTGTTCTTTTGTTTCACTAATTGTGTAGACTGTTTTGAATCTACTGAAAAGAGTGCTATATGTTATATATTTTATATTGTTCTTAACACAATGAGAATTTTGTCCTATTAAATGCTGTTATAATTATTTAAAACAGTTCCCTGTTAGCACTATCTTTGTTCCCCATCATTTCTTAATCTTATAATTACCAAATTTTAACCAATTGAATTATCACAGTTTTTCTGACTGTAGCTTGTTGCCATCATAGCATATAATGCTTTTGAAGAATATTTAGTGTCATGCCATGTTCTAAGTCACTTTTTACAATCTGGCATTAATTAATAATCATGTCCATTTTTGTTGGAATGACAACAAGGGCTTCAGAACCTGTCTCTAGTGGAAGCCTCAGACAGACAATTTGAATCGACAAGACATGGCATGAGGGCCGTAGGTGACTTGTTTTGAAGTTTTCTATGTATGGCCCCACATCGTAATTTACTAGAGTTTATCTGAATGGCTTGGGTGTTTTAAAGATAATTTATATGAATACTTCCTCATTGTCCTTTGTCCTTTCCAGTGCATACTATTTTGTCCCCTGCTTTCACAATATCCAATGCATATTCTGTGCCTGAGTCCTCACAGTGGCTTTAGGAGAAGCCGTTATTATTTGAATTTCAGGGACATTTTGCTGACAGTAGATATTAGTCTAAATTGAGATAAAACACTAATGGTTAAAATGTTTATCATTAATTTTCCTTTTATAAAACAATTGTACTTTAACAGAAACCTCTAGTACATTTTCAGAAAGTACTCCTGGTATAAATTCTAGTCACTGTATTAGGCCATATTAGTAATAATAAACAACAACTTCTACTTAGCTATCACTCTGTGCTAAAAATTTATTTGTATTATACAATTATCCCTCACCATACCCCTATCATGGAATATTACTTCTAAAAAAAAGAAAGTCCCCAATACAAATTTACAATATATTAGAGATAGCATTCAATAAAGATCTAATCATGCTCTTACATGAAACATAGGAACAAGATTTTGCTGTTAAGGTCAAAAGATGTATTTCATCTCTATTTCAATGTTCTAATCATTAAAGTACCTTTTATTTTTCAGAAATCATGGTTTCTCTTTATCATTTCAGCTTGAGATTGCATCCTAAAAAGGTTTTGTTTAAACTTCAAGTTTTTATAACATGGTCTATAAACTTAATAACATTAGGCCTTATTATACTGACAATGCAATTACCAGCCTATTATGCATTTCCTTGTGGCATGTGTATTTTTTGTTAAATAATCAGGCTATTTGAGAGGTTTGCAACATTGACTAATTTTTTTTTATTTTTATTGTGTGTGTGTGTGTGTGTGTGTGTGTGTGTGGTACATGGGCCTCTCACTGATGTGGCCTCTCCCATTGCAGAGCACAGGCTCAGCAGCCATGGCTCATGGTCCCAGCCACTCCACGGCATGTGGGATCCTCCTGGACTGGGGCACGAACCCGTGTCCCCTGCATCGGCAGGCGGACTCTCAACCACTGTGCCACCAGGGAAGCCCAACATTGACTAATTTTTAAACTATGGCATACCCGGTGGGAACAGCATGTGTGTTTTTGGAAAGACTCAGGATGCCATATCAGAAGCAAGTGAGGTAGGCCCAGGGCTCACAGGAGCAAGCCAGTCCTAAGGTGCAATAAGTTCAGCTGAGCAGATATGCATCATAGATGCCATGTTGTATTGGATCGGAGTTCCACCTGGCGCAGTAGCAAATCATAGTCGTATCTCCCTATAGTGGGCAGAATAATGGCTCCTTAAAAATATCCTAATCCTTGGAACTTGTGAATATGTTACATTACATGGCAAAAATGACATTAAGTTTGCAGGTGCAATCAAGTTTGCTAATTATCAACATTTGTGATGGGGAGATTATCCTGGGTTATTCAGCTGTATCTAAACTAATCACTGGTGTCCGTAGAATATGAAGGAGTCAGGGGGATCATCAAAGAGATGAGATATAAAAAATGCAAGAAGGGAGCCATGAGCCAAAGAATACAGGTGATCGCTAGAAGCTAGAAAATACAAGGAAACAAAGTCTTTAGAAAATAATGAAGCCTAGCTGATACTTTACTCAGCCCAGTGAGACCCATATCAGACTTCTTACTTAGATAATAAACTTGGGTTCAAGCCAATAAGTTTGTAGTAATTAGTTACAGAAGCAATATAAAACTAATACACTCCTGCGGTAATTTTATAGTGTTTTCCAGTATAAGTGGCCCCAGTATTATTGGTTGTGATGTCCTCGTTTCAATAACAAAAGTTTTTATGGACCCTCACTTAATATATTAATTGTATATTTAACATTTGTTGTTGAAACACTATATGATGATCAAAAAAAATCTAAATCTGTATGTATTTTATTATTCACCCCATCATATATAAAGCTTTAAAATGGAGGGGCACTTATTTTTTTGATACCAATGCTTGATGTGCAGATTGACTTGCAGTTTGACTCCTGTTAATAACTTAATGAGACATCAGTGATGAAAGCCCATAAAATGTGAAAAGATGGCTCAATGATGTGGAATTTAGGATTTCAGAAGACTGGAGATACCAGGAAAATATCACTTTCACGATTCTATGAATGTGTCATTCAAAATAGGCTCTAAAAAGGCTGCAGCAGTGAATTCAAGGTAGAGAGATTGATCATGAGACCATTACAACTGTCAAAGAATTATCGGTAGATTGGATAAGGAAAGTCTATTCCTGCACTTATTGATTCAAGTTGATGACAGATTGAAATCATAATGGAGTAATCATAGTTGAGACACACAAAATGGAGTTGGGTGGCCATTGAGGATCTAGTTTCAGACACATCCTTGCATCACAAAGAACTTGAACTTTCTGAACTGTACCAAACCCAAGGACAGCACCAGATGTTTTAAGAAAAACATCTGCCAACTGCAAACCTATGGTCTCAAGGTTCCCCTTTGCAACTATGTAACCATTTTGGATCCCAGATAATTGTTGCTTAACAAGCACCCTTACTTCTTGCCAGCTCCCGTCATAATTCTTGACAAACAATTTACGTAACTAACTGTGGCCTTGCAGTTTTTGCCTTTATAAACTTCCTCCATTTTTTAGTCCAGTGGAACACAATTCAAGTGCTCCTTGAATCTGTTTCTCCTGTGCTGCAGTCCGAAAAAACCCTTCAAATATTTATCTCTTTATTTCAATCAGGTCTTTGTTTCTGAAAATTTTGGTTAACAAACTATTTATTGAGCTATATTGTTTGCCAGTCACTTGACATAGCCCTGAATGTTTTTATGTTAATTATAGCCTACAACATTTACATAGTTTTCATTCATTGCCCAAATTTTTCCACATTACTCCATTTCTTTTTGATCTGAAGCTCCAACTTAATCTCCACAAAAAGAAACTACTGTGAATAGAGTTCCATATTAGGCATTCTAGGGTATTGAATTTTGGATTCCACTGGGAGTAGGTATTGATAACAAAAGTTATTTGCGAGTGTTCTTTGGATCAGCACTAGGGAAGAGCAGGGAAAGAAGAAGGATTGGTCAAAGAGAAGGTGAATTGTGATACACTCCAAAAGAAGTCTTTCACTCATTCAATGGGGAACTCTGGAGCTGGAATGACCTTCAGAGTCATTTCACATTGGGGTAAGGAGCTCTGGCTTTTAAACTCCACACTGATCAATTTTTAGACATAGGCTGCCCATGGAAGGAGGCATGACCTTGGGCAAGCCCTACTTTTTTAGCCAATCTGTTTTTTAGCCAACTGTTTCCCACAGTGGATGTACCATCGTACATTCCCACCAGTAATTTACAAGGGTTTCAAATTTTGCACATCCTTTCCAATGCTTTTTGTTTTGTTTTGTTTTTGTTTTAAATCATTGTTGTTCTAGTTGTTGTGAAGTAGTACCTAATAGTGGTTTTGATTTGAATTTCCTTAATGAATAATGATGTTGAGCATCTTTTCATTTGCTTATTGGCCATTTGAGTACCTTATATGGATAAATGTCTACTCAAGTCATTTGCCCATTTCTAAACTAGTTTGTCATTTTGTTGTTGAGTTATAGGAGTCCTTTATATATTCTGGATATTAAACTCTTGTCAAATACATGATTTTTAAGTATTTTCTCCCATTCTGTGGGTTGTCTTTCACTTTCTTGATAATGTCCTTTGATACTATATTAGGGTTTTCCAGAGAACAGAATCAATATCATATATATGATATATATGATATCCTATTAACTTACACACAAAAAGGCTGTTGGAATTTTGGTAGCAATTGCATTGAATCTGTAGATCTTAACAACCTTAACAATATTAAGTTTTCCTATCTGTGAACATAAAATGTCTTTCCATTTATTTAGGTCTTTAATTTCTTTCAGCAATGTTTTGAAGACTTCAGTGTATAAGTCTCTCATCTTCTTGGCTTAACTTATTCCTATGTATTTTATTATTTTATATTTTCTTATAAATGCTATTGCTTTCTTAACTTCCTTTTTGGATTGTTTATTGCTGGTATATAGAAACAGCTGATTTTTGAATCATTTTTAAGTGTTAAAAATATTCAAGGGAAATGCAAAAAATCTCCTTTAGAAAACTATATAATCCTTATTTTTGAAAAAAATTCTGAAGAAATTTTGTATTTATCTGCCAGCTATGAATCAGAGACTCTTCCTACATTGGATAGGGAGATAGGGAAAGAGATTAAAATTGAGATTTACATTCAGACTGTGAAAATGAAGGAGAGATAGAAATAGGTTTAAAGCAATTACTGGCACTTTGTGTTGTGGATTAGTTGAAATGGGATGAAGACAGTTTATTATCTAAATACTTGGTCTTGCACAAATATTGAAGTCTTTATGTCCATCTTGCTAAATATCTGATGTAGGGACTAGGTAGAAACTGAATACCATCTTGAAATAACATAGAATCTTCATATGGTCATAAATGTGAAATATTTTAGTGGATAGATATTAAAAGTACAAAAACTAAAGTTTCTGAATAATTGAATGTCAAAAACAAGTATTATTTGTGTATGTGGGAGGGAATGATGTATGACATGGTTAGCTCTTCCCTCTCCTCTTCAATATTTACTCAGTTTTAAAGTCTCTGTAATAAGCTTCTCTTCTTTGAAAGATTAAACCCTGTTCTGCTCGTTTTTTCCCACACCTAACACAATTTCCTGTGTATAATAAGCATTAATATTTATTGGCTGAATTAATATGCCATATATCCTATGTTTCCCTTCCAGATCTACTCTCTGCTCTTTGCCACCATCCTCTCTAGCTCAGAAGACTTATCTGATTTATATCACTTAATAAATGTATGTCCTTTGTCCTCTGGATTCCCATAGAATTTTATCAACAGAGAGTCCTGGCAGGATGTTAGAGGGTGAAGTCAGCATATTTATTCTACTGCCTGCCTCTTTCCTGGATTATCAGTCTAGCATTTTTCCTCACTGGAAAGTGATAGTCATGTCAAGGTAAAACAAAACAAAACTAAACAAAAACAGAAGTCTCTTCTTCAGCATTCAATAACTATCCTCAGGGCTTGGTACTATCTCTTTTGGTTTTGTTACATCCTGCCACACATTTTTACATAGGTCCTTGTAACATTGTTCTAATTTGAATGTGCACACCACTTATACTGGGACACTGATGGATAATCAAATGGCCATTTATAAAGCTGAATTATTTATAAAAGTTAATTCTACAAATAAGCAGCATATAAATATTAGCTAAATACAGTTTATCTTGTCAACATAACTTCTCCAGTTGATTTTCTTTTCCTTCCTGTTAATCTATGTGATACATAGAACAAGAAGATAGTAGAGAGCTCATGGTGTTTCTTTTCCCTTTAGACCCATAAGGAAGGTATCAAAACATAAAATAAAATAAATACATTTTTTCACTCTTTCCTCCTCACAACCAGTAAACCCTCTGAAGCAGACAAGGTTAAAGAGTAGAAACTTCTTCACAAGTCACTGCATTTAAAGTGTAACTTCCACCAGGAAACTGCCTTTTTAATAAAATGTAGCTATATATCCTGTGGTACAGTAAGTATAAACTGTGGAGCTGCTCCCAGTATGCAGCATACTCTAGCAATACATGGATTATATAAGAGCAACATTTGTTTTTTTTTCAAGATTGAAAACTTTAGTGAGATAATGATTATTCTTTTGGCTTCCTTCCCACCCTTTCACTTTCCTTTTTAGACAGTGACATTAAGAAACTATTACCATACACAGCTGCTATTATTCACTTGTTTTCTTCCCATTCTCCACAGCAATTAAACAGTACCTGCATCTAGCAGAGATAAACTCTGATCCTTCCAAAGTTAGTGGTAAGGGGCAGTGGGAGCAATGTTCATTAGTAGCTTTGGTCCAAGAATGACAGTCAATGCTTGACATTTCACCTTAACAAGCTTCTTTCAACCATTCCTATCTCAGTCTTAACTCCTCTAGTGAAGAATTATACTTAGGATTACCTGATAATCCAGTTTTCCAGGCATAGATCTTGTTTACGTCTGTTGACATGATGTAATCATAGATATGAACACTTTTACTTTCAAAAGTGTTCTGATTTATACAATAAATTATATGATCAACCTAATTATACAATCATATTTCTTGCATTTCATGTCAGACCAAAGGTAGGATTGCCAGATCTAGCAAATTGTATATCTTATGCAACGTTTGCCAGATATTTATACTTAAAAAATTCATTGTTTATCTAAAATTCAAAGTTACCTGGGTATAATGTATTTCTGTATTTTATATGGTAATTTTACCAAAGAGAAACTGAAACACTGAAGTAAGGTAGCAGCAGTTTACAGCCTGTCTACTAGGGTTCAGTGAATAAGACTCCAAAGTCAAAATTTTTTAAAAAAGAAGGAAATTCAGAATTTCCCTAAAATATTTGTTTTTAAATTATGAAAATAGCACATGTACATGATAAAATATAAATATTTTAACAAAGAATAAATGTGATGCTAATTTTATTTTCTCCCAACGAATTAAATTTTCCCCAGAGGCAGACATAATTAGCAACCTCTTGTGTGGCTTTTGAATGTCTTTTATAAATGCTTTAATTTTGCATATACATATAAATATATATATTTTAAATATTGTAAACGGTAGAGAGAAAGGGAAGTAGAAGGATAAGGAGAAAGAGAGATAGGTATCATATCTGTGGATGTCTGTCATCTGTCATCTCTCAATTTAACTGTTTATCTATCTAAACTTTATTCTATACAAATGTTATCATCCCACAAACAGTTTCCTTATCTACATTTTGGAAACTAACACTGCGTATATAGATCTACTTTCTGCTTTTTCAAAGACCTGGCATACTTTATTTATTCAGTTCCTTCTTCAAGGCAATTTAAACTGTTCCTAGTATTTTATTATCATAAATTTCCCTTCAGTAAGCGTTTATATAAATCACTGTATTCATCTGAGAGTTTATCACTAGGATGATTTCCTATTAGTAGGATTACTAAATCAAAGGCTATGTGCACTTTTAACTTAAAAAGTGTTGAATGTCTAAAGAGATCATATTAATTTACAGTTCCACCAATAGTGTATGAGTGCCTGTTTTTCCTCACTTGCCTCCCACACTATATATTGTATAAATTTTTGATCTTTGTCAAGCTCTGAGGTCAACGTATTTTAACTGGCTTCATATTTGTACACCAGTGGGCTTATATATGTTTGAAATATTTTTAGAAAGGAAATTGACCTTTCTCTGAGAATTGCCTTTTTATGTCCTTTTTTTTTTGCTTTTCTATCATGGTTTATTATTTACAATATCCTTTTTATATATTAATAAAATAGTTATTACATTACAACTGTGGTATCCTGCTATGACTATGACTGTAGTAGATTTTTAAAGATAGAAAGTTTAGTTGATTTATAGTCCAATTCTTTCCTTTTTAATTTTTACGTTAATAAATCTTAACACATAATAAAATTATTTAATTTTTTTTATTATTTATTCTGCTAAACTTATACATTCATTAATATTTTGATTCACTTATATTTCTATTTTTTATCTATGATATATTCAGTCACCAGGAAAAAGTTAAGAATGAAAACTTTTCTATATATACCATGTTTTTTGCCAAGTATCCAAACTGTTGAATAACCAAGCTTTTCTCTACTGACTTTAAAATCATACATTGTCACATTATGAGATTCATGGTTCAAAGTCCATTTTTGAAATTTTTTCTATTATTTTGATCTATTTTTTCATGCTCGGAACTAAGGTAATTTTCTTTAATGATTGTGTTTTATAATATATTTTAGTATTTATTAATCTTGTTTTGAGGGAATTTCTTTGCTTTCCTGTGCATATTATGCTGTAGTCTGCATAAAATGTTTCCAAAAAAGAAAAGAAAAGAAAAGAAACAGCTTATTGGGATATTGGGATTTTACTGGAAATACCGTAACTTTATCGGTCAATTTAGAATAAAATGATATCTTCATACTTGCTCCTTACTTTGGAACCAGTTAGCTTGTGCTTATAACAAAGCACCCCAAAGTTAGTGGTTTAGTATACTAATCAAATGTGTGAGTTGGCAACATGACCTGAGTTCAGTCAGGTGGTGCTTTTGCTCTCAGCTGGGCTTACCAGATGTCTATATAGTAAGCTGCCAAGTCATCCAAAGGCCTGCTGGCCTAGGACTGTGTGATGATTAATTTTATGTGCCATCATGGCTAGACTATGTTGTCCAGTAGTTTGATCAAACAGTAGTCTAGATGTTGTTGTAAAGGTAATTTTAAATGTGATGAACATTTATAGTCAGTTTACTTTAAGTAAACCAGATTACCCTCCACAATATAAATGGTCCTCTTCCCATCAATTGAAGGCTTTAAAGGCAAAGACTGAAGTTTCCTAAAGAAAAAGGACTTACACTTCCAGACAACAACATAGAAAATTTTCCTGAGTTTCCAGCCCTTGTACTTAAAACTTCAGTATCAGTCCTTATCTGAATTTCCAGCCCACCAGTTTACCTTACAGATTTCAGACTTGTTTTAACGGACTTATTTCACTCTTTATATTTTTAATTTCATGAAATTTTAATTTTTATATATTACGTGATTTTCTTGAATTCCTTGATTTTGAGAGTTAAGATTATCCACTCTATAGAGTTTTGAAAAATCTCTTGAATTTTTCTCTTTGCTTTACTATCTTTCTGGTGTTTAATTTAATTCATATGTATCACTATCTTTATATTTACTAATACCTTCTTCAGCTTAGGTTTATTTTGTTGTCATTTTCTCAAATTATTTTTCCCAGAGTTTAAAATAGCTTATTTTTATGTTTTTATTATTTTATCTTCTATTAATATATTCAATATTAGAATTTGAGTTCTATTTTACTTGTATTGCATAAGATCATACCAATAATTATTTTATTATTATTACTATTTTGCATTTTTTAAGTGCTTGATGTGGTTTGATTTCCTCCTTGACCAAAAATTTTTTTAAGAAGGGGTGCTCCTCAAACTGCCCCCTCCTCAAATTTCTTCCCCCACTCCCCCACCTCAGGGTGAAGATTCAGAGGAATTGTTTTCATCTACTTGTACAGAAATAAATATGGATAGTTATTTCTACTTTGGCAATATTCACTGAGGTTTTCTTTGTTGACTATTGTATAATCTAGTTTTGTAAGTGCACTTAAAAATACATAAGTACTCAAGCACTTAACAGATATTTTTTCTATCTTAAACAGTTATTTAACATATCAGATTGTCAATAATAATTGTTTTTTATGAACTCTATATTTGAATTTCTTATTTGCTTAACCCAAAATGAACTGTAAATACTAATTAATATCACCTACTGTTATTACTGATTTTGGCTCATTTTCTTTTTTATAGAAGTTGATTCTTTGTTATTTGATGTGTTGCAATTTATGGCAGAATTTTAAGTTATTGAACATTTGTTTTCTTTGAATGATTTTGCATGATATTAGTAGTCAAACTTGCTTTGGGCATGTATATGCATGGTATGTCTTCTCCATACTTTTTCATTAGAATACAATGTTTATTTAAAATGAATAGTTTCTATTAAAAATTGATATGTTTTTTTGTCAAGAATGAGAAATTTTACTTTTACTAGGTGAGTGTGCCCCTTTTTACACTTATGAATATGAAATATCCATTTGATTTTATAATTTATATTTTAACGTTTGATCATTCTTAACTTTAGATGGATTTTCTTTTCATTACATGTGGTGATTAATTGGATTACAATTTGGCTAGGCCGTAGTACCCAGATATTTGGTCAAACATTCTTCTAACTGTATCTGTGAAGGTATTTTTAGATGAGATTAACATTTAAATCAGTAGATTTTGTGTAAATTGGATTACCCTCTATAATGTAGGTGGTTCTCATCAATCAGTCGAAGGTCTTTACAGAAAAAGACTGACTTCCTCAGAATTTTGCCAGCATATGGCCTTTGAACTTGAATTGTAACAATTGTAACATTGGCATTTCCATGAGTCTCTAGCCTGCCAGTCTACCTTGCAAATTTTTGATTTGCCCATCTCTATGAGTCAATTCCTTAAAATATCTATCTATCTATCTATCTATCTACCCTCTACCTACCTATTTACACACACACACACACACACACACACACTTTTGGTTCTATTTTTCTGGAGAACTTTGACTAATATACTACATTTATTTTATATATATATATTTTTTCCTTCTAAAAATATAGACGATTAATGATTTATTTTATTCATTTTAGTGGCTTTCTTTTAAACTTCGTGAGCAGCAATTATTGCATGACTCTTACGATTCCTGCCAAAAATAATGAAGAAATCAGTAAGGTGACACTATTCTGCATTCTTGCTGTGTATTCCCCTTCCAATTTTTGTTGGTTATATAATATTTCTTTTATATTTCTATGTGTATTATTATTTTACCAAGTATTTGCATATATACTTCACAGAGTCATTTACCTTTTATATTTACATGTAGTCATATTTATCCAACATTCCTCATCTGGCGATATATCATTACAGCCCCAGGGCTATATGTAGCTACAGTTTACCTCTCAAACATACCCATTAAGTAAACGTTTCTTTTGTACATGGCATGTTTACATATTTCCCTGTTGGGGCCTCCCTCCTGTGCCACTCCATAGTGGCAACACTGCAGACCCAATGTTGCTGCTCCAAGTAAGGGCTCTTGTTTTTACCACTTCCACATTTGTGTACCTAGTCTTCTGTTTAAAATGCTTAAGGTCTGGAAAATATACATTTTCTTTCAGCATCATTTCTTGTACTAGTTCACTTGTCTATGAATTTTGAATGCATCTTTCATATACTGAAGTTGGAAATTTCTACATTCTTACTTTCATTGAAGATGGAGTTTTCTATTTGTCAGCTAATTTCATAGGAGAAAGAGGTAAGGAAATAACTAGCTTAACATCTTTAGATGAGGGGAAAGGAATCCTAAAACATCCTATGGTTCTTAATATTTGAAATGCTTAACAGAAAGGGAAAACATAATGAAATTTAAGTTCTAACTATTTTTCTATGATAATTGTTTAAGACTGGGTGAATATATCATCCAGAGATGAGAATATCAACATGAATGATGATTGTTTAGATAGTGATACTGACAATTGTGCTAAAATAGTCTCCCACATCAATACCTTAAAAAAAAGAAACAACAAAATCAAAGTTTAAAAATTGGAGAGATTTTGAAGAAAAATATGATTTAAGATTTGTAATTCGTGGTATCAATTTTATTATGTTAAAAAGATACTTAAGCACCTTTACCTGGTATGTTTTCAAAAGGTAAATTAGCATTTATGAAGTTTTGAAATTTAAGAAATCACCAAACAATTAAAATAGAGCCCATTTCCTTTACTTTTCTATATTGGCTATGAGACAAATCTATAGTTTCTATAATTTTTCCCATTGCTAAAATATAGATATTATATACCCCTTTCTTTGTATAGATATGCATAGCATTGTTCAGTTTCAAAATCTATTACAAAAGTGTTAGTAGGTGTTTTTTTCCTGCTCTTTAAGATATTTAATTTTGTCTTACTGGAGAACATCAGCCATTTTCTTTTGAAAACTTGGCTTGGGAAGAAATAAGTAGTCTTTATTGTGAAAGTAATGATAAAAATTACATGTAGATAATAAGAAAATATGACACATGGGTAAGATAGATATAATTAGGAAATTTGGCTAGAAAAAGAGGAACTAAAATCCATATATAATTTATGTAATTGGTGAGATCCTGATACTTATTTGCCCTTAAATAAGCAGCGACTTCCTCTAATTTAAAAATAACCACCACACTCAGAATTTTCTTAGGCAAAGAGCTTTTTACTTTTTTTTAAAATACATACTCTGCATTGAAAATATTTATCTGAATTAATTATCTGAGTTCTAATTTCAGGGTTTCCAGAGAGAGTTTTTTTCTTTTCAATATCTAGGATTATGCCTTATTCATCTCTAATTTGCTATTTTAACAAAATAAATTAATAGATATTATAGAAGTTGCTCTGTCTGTATTTAATACAGAGTAAAATTGACTATAAAGTGATACATATTTTTAAAATTTCATATGGTTACATAATTTCTTTATTGATTTTCTGTTCTTACCAGAAAGTGGAGGTTGGAGTAAGTACAGATGTAATTGCAAACTTAGAATATTGATTTTTTTAAAAACTAATATATTTTTAGTTCCTCACAGTTTTACTAAATGGAAAATTTATTCTATTTATACTATCACCTATTGGTACTCCAAAAACTTTCCTCAATTTTTTATAATGTAACTCAAATCCCAAGTGGTTGACAATGAGTACTAAGGGAAGTGCATTGGTGTTGTACTAATACCAGACAGGAAAAATGTAGAGGAATTTTGCTCATATGAAAGAGCACATGTAGAAATTAGCCAATCCTATCATTACTCTGCAGGATAAACTTCAACAGGCATTTAAATATGGTTGGGATCTTAGAAAAAAATGTTATGCCCCCATTTATGGGGTAGTAACATGTGTAAGGCAGAGATCATGTTCTGAAGATCACATCAAGGGTCATAAAATACAGGATATTGGTGTGGTCCTTTGGCAGTTGCCTTGGCATTATCTATGGCTTTTTTTTTCCCTATGAATGGTCAATTTGCATTATAGAAAACTAAAGAAAATGAATGTAACCAGAGTGTTTAATAAGCAGAAAATGAAGCAAATTATTATTTTGCCATCACTGCTTTTATAGTATTTCTGTTGGATCTCTCCCCCTTATCCTTGATTGTAATCCTAGGGATAACCCTTAGTTTCCCTTGTCACTTTCAACTCTTAATGAACAATTTCATTTTCAGGCAATAAAAGAATCTAGTCCTGTCAATGTTAAAATATTGATTTTTAAATCCAATTAATTCTCCTGTGGTCCTGAGCACAGACCTGATCTTTTGGAAATCTTTAGGGAGGAAAGAGATTAGAACATGTCTGACTTCTACCCTCTTCTTTGCTATTGCCTGACATATTTGTTCTGTTGTTTTCTATTCTTCTAGGGTCAAGGTCCAGGGGATTTTAAATCATTCTTATTTTCTTGAGAAGTGCTAAGATTTATTGGGATGGCTGGATTTCTTATCTCTCACTTAAATTCCAGCATCTACAAAGTTTTGCTTATGTTGTTTTATCAACTTGACTTCTGTTTTCCCAGCAGGACTTTATTTTCTAAACTACAAACATCATATTTCTTGCAAATTCAAAGTATAATTCATTAAATTCTTACATAAAACTGATTTTAGGGAAAAGCTTTCATGTCAATGAACAAGGACTAATGAGTTTGTTATCTGGACTTGCTTAGCCTTATTTCAAGGAAAGTAACCCAAAACCAGTTCTCAGAATATATGGACTGTACCTCCACATGAAAAGCAGGAAAGTCCCAAATAGAATGGACCCCAATTCCAATTCCAGTCAAATTCCTTTTCTACTCGTGCTAGGCAGGCAGAGAAGAGAAAGGAGGTCTCCTCTAAGATAATGGGAACACTAATTCCTACAGGTACAGAGACAGCACAGTGTTGTGGTTAATAGGACATACTCAAGAGCTAGAGGTCTCCACCTCTAACCAGCTGTGTGCCTCAGAAAGTTACTTCACCTCCCTCTGTTCATTTTCAACAATTGAAAGTGGTGATAATGGTAATATCTATTTCAGTGTTGCTAGGAGATTTAAATGACTTATTTGTAAAGTTCTTCAAGCAGTTTCTGGCTCAGAGTAAGCAGACTCCCTAAGCATACATGAATAGGCAGATTTGGATGATGTGAATTCATATAGCTTGAATACAATGGAAAGTTACCATCTTGAGCAATAGGATATCGGGAATACATGAATATAACACTTTGGGGTCACAGAAGTCTTTCTTCACCTCAGGGCTACATTCCCTATTAGTTTCCCATTCAGCAGTAAATTTAGGAAAAGAGAAACAAACAGGAACATGTTTCCTGGTACTTATGAATACTTCTCTGTGTGTTCTGTATTAGTAATTTTGAAAACGTCTTTTCCTATTTCTCTCATTGACAAACTGTAGAAGGATTATAGTTTAGTGTGGGAAGGCTCAATAAATGATACACTATAACAAAGTAAGAAAGTAGTTCTAGGAAAAACATATAAATGGAAACCAATTAAGATTGAATATTGGACATTTAATACAAGTTATTTTGCCAATTTGTGGCAGAAAATCTCTCCATGTTCTCTAACAGTGTCTTCATTTCTTCTCAGAAGCAGTGCCCCTCAAAAAACAAATGTCTTTTAATTTATCATACATCATAATTTTGCATAATTAAGAAGTTAATAGGCTTTCCTGTTCAAAATAACCTATTATGACCCATCATCCCCAACTTCATAAATAAAGCAACATCTTTCTATATAGCAATTTATCTTTCTGTTATACCTATTTACTAGAATTATTATCTATGTCTAATAAACAGCTATATTGTTTAAATCTATACCAGAAATCCTAAGAACTTTGAGTGTTCTGTTATTATCATAGATTCAACATTTCTCTTACTGAACTCATCTTTTACTTTTTGCCTTAAAAGTCTCCTTGCATGTGTCACTTCTTTGAGGTAGTCAGAATTCTAGCAGTGACATACATAGGACCTAACTTCATGCTGGGATCCTCCTTTTAATCTCACACAAATCTATCGTGGTGTCACACCAATACTTCAGTGGTTATATGTCTTCCAATAATTAGTTCTTGTTCCCAGTGACATTGTGACAGTCTTGACTGCATCACAAAAGCACAAGGAATGACTGAAATAGCCACACAGATTTTCTGTCTACATCTTCTTAACATCTCTTAGACATATCCTCTATCATTTTCTCATACTGATATAAAGTGTGTTGCAAACCTCAACAGTTTTTAGTGGCTGCTGAAAAGTGGTCATCTTTCCTTGTGTTAGTCTCTTAGATGGCAATTTCACAACAGTCAGTCTGGTCATTACATCTCAGGTCCTCATTGGGCATATATTGAACTTTGAGCCTTAACCCACTTCCTTCTCTCTTCCAGGATTTTCCTTATTTCTCTGCCTAGAAATTCCTCTCCTCTCCTATTGGTCATTCAATGACGATTTGAGACACAGTTAATCCATCCTTCTCTCAACTCAATGATATTAGTTTCATTACCAAATATACAGTCATATATTGTCCTATGAAACATAAATTTTTTTTGCACTACTGTTGTATTCCTTCCGAGTTCACATTGACTAGTTCAGTGTACTGAACTAGTTCAGTGTATATTCTAGTTGAAGTGGACAGTTATTTTTCTTCAGATTTTAGAAATTAAAAATGGCAAAATTACAAGTTTGATATATTTTTGTCAGAGTTCTATTTGCATGATTTTACATTGATGGAATGTGGAATATATCTCAAACTGGCATAATGTTGCAGGAATAAAAAATAGTTCAAAAGTAAATCAAAAGTTAAGAAAATCAATACTATCCAAAGCCAAATTATGAAATTTCATACAATATAAAATTGATTGCCAACTATGTAACACTGGATGATATAGAATAATACATGTTTCTTTCTTTCAAGTTTCATCAAATACCCAGAGTAAAACATCAAGAAACTGCACAGTTTTTTCACATGTCTTTAGGAAAGGCAGATTTGACCTTATCATACTGTTTTTTGAAAGATACCTTGAAAAAGTAAAATAATCAAGGTATAGAAAGAAGATGGTAGAAGAAGATATATACATATTTCACAGTAATGAGAACCATTATTTCTTATTATATTTATGTATTTTTGCATAAACTTTTTGATTTTTTTTCACCATCAATGTATATTTTCATTCTTTGTTTTTATGGTTCACAAAATCCAGTTTTCATTTACAAAAAGTGATTGGTTTATTTAATACATTGTATGGAGAAAAATATTCAAATTCATTTTCTTCCTTGATTTTTGCCATTATTTTAAATGATGTGACAAATTTTTCCATCTTTTAATTTAATTATTTAACTGTGGTTTGCTGATTTAAACTGTGAAAACAATGACAAATGGTAAAATAAAGGAATTAAATTGAGTTATTTACAAATAAATCATTCTAAGTGGTTCCATGTATCTCCTATATAAACTATGTAGCAAAAAGCAATAGTTTAAAAGTCTCCACAGGAGAGGGAAGAAAAAGAAAATTAATAAATTGGATAACAACAGCAGGATTTCAAATGGGGAAAGAACAGATAAAATAAGGTTATTTTTGTTTTACTGTCTATAGGTTTCCAGAGAAAAGTTTCACATGAAACAGAGAGAACCAAAAGTGTCACTTGGTAGAAAACTATTTTTCTAAGTAACTGTTGGATTTGAAAAACTGCTTTTTCTGTTTATACGTTAGCTTAAATTGTAGGCTTACTATCATCACAACTGAAGCCTGTCAGATAAAAATATCTGAAAGGATTTTAGTTTCAGTTCACAGATTTTTAATCTATGTGAAATCTAATACAAGGGCAAACGTAAAGTGTGTTAAAAATTGTTTTCAAAAATATTAGATAGTATTTGGATTTTTTTATAGAGTTGAGGATGAGGTGTCCCTTCTCTATTTTATTTAGAAAAATAATTACTATTAATATTTTGTGAAGTATATGTAAAGACTCAAAGTTGATTAGACTATGTGAGAGCTCTCTTGGACAGATTACCTAAAATTACTTTGAGTTGTTGCTTTCATTTATCAGGGATAAGGGAAAGAAGTTTACAGCAGTAAGTCAAAATTAACATTCTGGTGGACCATATATATAGTAATTTAGACTTTATTGCTATCTGTTTTTAACTCTATTACACAAGGAGAATGATAGCAACTAATCAGTAAAAATGCACATGTATTGTCCTATACCACTTCCTTTTAAAAACACAATGAAATTTGGCACCATAAAAGAGAATAAATCTAAGGGGCCTACACAGGGATCTCAGTTATTATATTGGTAAACAATAACATCAAAATATATTTAAATATGTAACTTGGTCACAGTTATATTAATTATAAAAATACTGTCTTTGTTATATAGTTTTAATACTCTAAAGAGCAATATAATATTTCATCATAGATTACAGCCAGAATAAGTTGAATTCAGGTTTAGAATATGTTTGAAAACTCAATGACATTTCTACTATCCTATAATCAAGCATTAATAGTAATAGCTGCCTTAGTAGTTTTGGTTTGTCTTGTGTAATTTACCTGAAAATAACTCAAAATTATAAAATATTACTGAGAATTTAAAATATCATATTAGGTGCTGTAGGCATTAAGGTTAATACATTGAATGTGACCTTAGCCTTCATTGAGTTTACAGTCTTGTATAAAGTTGTAAAAGTATTAGGTACTATAAAAATTGTCTAACAGAGGCTTTTAATGTAGATTAGAGCATGAGAAAAAAGAAGAAAATGGAATAGGCAAAAATGAGAAAATAAGGAGTCCTCTGTGAAAAAGTGACTTTAATGCTCAGACTTAAATTAGGGACATAAGTTAGCTAAATGAAGGCATAGGTTGAAGAAGATTTCAGATACAATATTGATAAATAGTGAGGGATAGTAAGCAAAAACAACAAAGAAAAAAATTTGATTAAAGTCCTTCAATTTCTAGTAGAGAATGCCATAAGGCATTTTAAAGTTATGATATCAGAAAAGAAATGTGGGTTAGACATGATGGTAGAGAGTTTTCGGCATATAGATTGTGATTGAAGCCATCAAAATGGTAGAGATTTTTGAGGGAGAATATGCCAAAAGATAGGAGCTCTGGGATATCTGATCTTAAAGCATTCTGTGGAGAAGGTAGGACATTTGTAAGAAGCAGATAGGAATGTCTACAGAATTTAGGAGAAATCCAAGAAAATTTGAGCTCATTGAGACCAAATAAAGAGGTGTCATCCACAGTATTAACTATTTATGAGTTTGATATAATGGTAAAACAATACTGTCATTATTCATCAACTCATAGAGAATCATATCTGTTTTCCAAATGTACATAAAATACTAGATGGGAATGCATAAACATAATACAAAAATTTTTAATCCATGAATATTGAGTATATTTTCTTCTTTTTAGCTTTCCATATTTAAATTTTCTCTATCATGTGATAAATCCAAAATTACTGTTTTCAACCTGTTTAGACATGATCCTGAGTTGCTTCTCCCTGTAAGGCAGAGATATTTTAAAGTAGTCTACTTTAGTGTGTCTACTAAAATAAACCCAGTGAAAATTATTAGTGAGTTCTGGCAGTTTTCAAGGAATTGCTCATTTTAAACAAGTTCTAGGCAAAGAAGTGAACACACACACACAAAAATGAAATTGACATAGTTGAAGATTTATAAGTGTTTTTAAAGTGAGAACCAAAATACCAAACAAACTAGAAAATTGGAATATTGGAAGAATATTTTCTTCCAAAATATTGGAGGAAAAAATTTATATATTAAGAAAGAGATAAAGTAAGTAATGTTCAAGACAGTGAAGAGAAGGGAAAAAAATCGGTTTTAAGACTGCATTCATGAGATGTGAATGTGCCTAGCAAATCCTGCTGGGTTTTGCTGTCCTCTACCTTAGGGAGAAATTAAAGTTTATTTTGTCTTGGGGAAGAATATGAAGTAGTCCCTTGGTACACTTGGATATTTTTTCCTTTAGATAGGCAATGCTTACTATAATAAGAGATGTTACCCAGTTTTTCTTTTATAAACATCCATATTTCAGTGGCAACATTAGGAATATATTGGCAAAAACATTAATAGTCCAGTACCAATAGAATCTTAGATATATAACTCCATAAATCTAACTACATTATTCAAAGTACCAGTAAATAAGCATAGAAAATAAATTACCAATCCTTAATATTATTAACTTACAGAAGGACACTAAGCATATACAGATTTTAAAAGGAAACATATTCTTGTCTTAGTAGGTTAGAAGTTATGATCAAATTCCAATTAGGAATGTTTTAATAAAGTTTTGTTAAGATACATAGTGTTTTCAATTGTCACCCGATGTCAGAAGTTTGGATTTTTGTCACAATATAGTACTTTTTCTTCTTAATTTTGTCATTGGAACTCTGGAATACAATTTAATATAAAACAGTACAGTTTAAATCATAATAAAAATGTTCTGTTACTAAAACACCAGTGAGACCTTGAAAGTAGGTCTTGGTTGTAATGCAATCTGACACTTTGACTGCAACCCTAATGGACAGTCTTTTTTTTTATGAATGATTAAACACAAGTGCAAAATCAATCAAAGAAATTTTAAAACATATCTAAAATGAAATGAATCCATTAGGTTTATACTGAAGTTTCTTTTATATTAGAGAAGTTTCTTTTTGGGAGTATAAGAGATATTGGACAGAATTTGGGCTTTGTTTTCATATAATCCTCAGCTGATAAAATGTACTATGATGAGGTGCCAGAAAATGGAAAAACATTTCCAAATCCTCTGGATATTTATAGTATTTTGTCAAAACACTGAAAAAAAGTTCACCAGACACACAACTTGTTGGCATTCTAAAGCAAGAATCATTATGTTTGTTTCTTTACAGGTTGACCAGTAAAGAATGAGTATGTCTCTTTGTAATTTACTAATTTCCCATATGAGTTTTAAGTAACATAATGGGTACAGAATTTTCTGGATATGTCTCATTTCTACCAACAAAGATAATTAAATTTTATGTTCTGCATTGAAAAATCCATGATTTAGATATCAGAAGTCCCTTAATAAAATTGATATAGTTTGCTGATATGGAAAAATCCTGGTAGTTTAATTGTACTTAGTTTGAAATCTATACTATTTTAGTGAATTAACATACTCAATATGAAAAACAAACAAACAGAGAGCACCAGAATCACAACTAACTGCTGAATAATCATTGACAGGAAGACACTGGAAGTCATCAAAAAAGATACCCCACATCCAAAGACAAAGGGGAAGCCACAATGAGACAGTAGGAGGGGTGAAATCACAATAAAATCAAATCCAATAACCACTGGGTGGGTGACTCACAAACTGGAGAACAATTATACCACAGAAGTACACCCACTGGAGTGAAGGTTCTGGCTTCCCAACCTGGGGGTCTGGCAATGGGAGGCGGGATTCCCAGAGAATCAGACTTTGAAGACTAGTGGGATTTGATTGCTGGGCTTTGACAGGACAGGGGGAAACAGAGACTCCACTCTTGGAGGGCACACACAAAGTAGTGTGCTCATCAGGACCTGGGGGAAGGAGCAGTGACCCCATAAGAGACTGAACCAGACATACCTTCTAGTGTTGGAGGGTCTCCAGCAGAGGTGGGGGTAGCTGTGGCTCACCATGGGGATAAGGACCCTGGCAGCAGAAGATTTAGGAAGTGCTCCTTGGCATGAGCCCTCCAAGAGTCCCACTGTTAGCCTCACCAAAGAGCCAGTAGCCTCCAGTGCTGGGTCTCCTCAAGCCAAACAACCAACAGGGAGGGAACTCAGCCTCCCCCCTCCCCCCCCCACCCCCCTGCCCATCAACAGACAAATGGATTAAAGTTTTACTGAGCTCTGCCCACCAGAGTAATATCCAGCTCTACCCACCACCAGTTCCTCCCATCAGGAAGCTTGCACAAGCCTCTTAGATAGCCTTATCCAGCAGAGGGCAGACAGCAGAAGCAAGAAGAACTACAGTCCTGTAGCCTGTGGAACGAAAACCACATTCACAAAAAGGTAGACAAAATGAAAAGGCAGAGGACTATGTACCAGATGAAGGAACATGATAAAACCCCAGAAAAACAACTAAATGAAGTGGAGATAGGCAACCCTCCAGAAAAAGAATTCAGAATAATGATAGTGAAGATGATCCAGGACCTTGGAAAAAGAATGGAGGCAAAGATCGACAAGATGCAAGAAATATTTAACAAAGACCTAGAAGAATTAAACAACAACCACTTAGAAGGATTAAAGAACAAACAAACAGAGATGAACAATACAATAACTGAAATGAAAAATACACTAGAAGGAATCAATAGCAGAAAAACTGAGGCAGAAGAATGGATAAGTGACTTGGAAGACAGAATGGTGGAATTCACTGTCGAAGAACAGAATAAAGAAAAAAGAATGAAAAGAAATGAAGATGGCCTAAGAGACCTCTGGGACAACATTAAATGCATGAACATTTGCATTATAGGGGTCCCAGAAGGAGGAGAGAGAGAGAAAGGACCCGAGAAAATGTTTGAAGAGATTATAGTCAAAAACTTCCCTAACATGGGAAAGGAAATAGCCACCTAAGTCCAGGAAGCACAGAGAGACACAGTCAGGATAAACCCAAGGAGAAACATGCCGAGACACACAGTAATCAAATTGACAAAAATTAAAGACAGAAAAATTATTAAAAGCAACAGGGAAAAATGACAAATAACATACAAGGGAACTCCCATAAGGTTAACAACTGATTTCTCAGCAGAAACTCTACAGTCCAGACGGGAGTGGCATGGTATATTTAAAGTGATGAAAAGGAAGAATCTATAACCAATATTACTCTACCCGGCAAGGACGTCATTCAGATTCAATGGAGAAATCAAAAGTTTTACAGACAAGCAAAAGCTAAGAGGATTCAGCACCACCAAATGAGCTCTAAAACAAATGCTAAAGGAACTTCTCTAAGTGAGAAACACAAGAGAAGAAAAGGGCCTACAAAAACAAAACAAAAACAATTAAGAAAATGGTAATAGGAACATATGTATTGATAATTTCCTTAAATGTGAATGGTTTACACACTCCAACAAAAAGACACAGGCTCAGACTGCCCTGATACCACAGTGGTTAAGAATCCACCTGCCAATGCTGAGGACACGGGCTCAAGCCCTGGTCTGGGAAGATCCCACATGCCACGGAGCAACTAAGCCCACATGCCACAACTATTGAGCCTGCATTCTAGAGCCTGTGAGTGAATACTACTGAAAGACACACACCCTAGAGCCCATGAACCAAGACAAGAGAAGCCACCGCAATGAGAAGCCCGTGCACCACAACGAAGAGTAGCCCCCATTGCCCACAACTAGAGAAGACCCGGGCACAGCAATGAAGACCCAATGCAGCCAAAATTAAATAAGTAAGTACACAAATAAATAAATAAATAAATAAAAGAAAAACCAACACATTATTAAAAAAAAAAGAAAGACACAGGCTCCATAAATGGATAAAAAAAACAGGACCCATATATATGCTGTCTACAAGAGACCCACCTCAGACCTAGGGACACATACAGAGTAAAAACGGGGTGATGGAAAAAGATATACCAGGCAAATGGAAATCAAGAGAAAGCTGGAGTAGCAATACTCATAGCAGATAAAATAGACTTTAAAATAAAGAATGCTACAAGAAACAAGGAAGGACACTACATAATGATTAAGGGAGCAATCCAACAGAAGATATAACAATTATAAGTATATATACACCCAAAATAGGAGCACCTCAATACATGAGGCAAAGGCTAACAGCTATAAAAGAGTAAATTGACAGTAACACAATAATAGTGGGGAAATTTAACACGTGACTTACACAAATGGACAGATCATCTAACAGAAAATTAATAAGGAAACACAACCTTTAAATGACACAATAGATCAGATAGATTTAATTGATATTTATAGGACATTCCATCAGAAAACAGCAGATTACACTTTCCTCTCAAGTGCACACAGAACATTCTCCAGGATAGATCACATCTTGGGTCACAAGGGAAGCCTTGGTAAATTTAAGAAAATTGAAATCATATCAAGCACCTTTTCAAACCACAATGTTATGAGATAAGAAATCAATTACAGAGAAAAAAGGTAAAAAACATAAACACATGGAGGGTAAACAATACATTACTAAATAACCAAGAGATCACTGAAGAAATCAAAGAAGAAATCAAAAAATACCTAGAGAAAAATGACAATGAAAACACAATGATCCAAAACCTATGGGATGCAGCAAAAGCAGTTCTAAGAGAGAAGTTTATAGCAATACAATCCTACCTCAAAAACAAGAAAAATCTCAAATGAATAATCTAACCTTACACCTAAAGGAACTAGAGAAAGAAAAACAAACAAAACCCAAAGTTAGTAGAAGGAAAGAAATAATAAAGATCAGAGCAGAAATAAATGAAGTAGAAATAAAGAAACCAATAACAAAGATCAATAAAACTACAAGCTGGTTCTTTGAGAAAATAAACAAAATAGATAAGCCTTTAGCCAGATTCATCAAGAAAAAGAGGGAGAGGACTCAAGTCAATAAAATTGGAAGTGAAAAAGAAGAAGATACAACGGACACTATAGAAATACAAACCATCATAAGAGACTACTACAAGCAACTCTATGCCAATAAAATGGACAACCTGGAAGAAATGGACAAATTCTTAGAAAGGTATAACCTTCCAAGACTGAACCAGGAAGAAATAGAAAATATGAGCAGACAAATCACAAGTGATGAAATTGAAACTGTGATTAAAATCTTCCGACAAACAAGTCTAGGACCAGATGGCTTCACAGGTGAATTCTATCAAACATTTAGAGAAGCACTAACACCCATCCATCTCAAACTCTTCCAAAAATAGGCAGAGGAAAGAACACTCCCAAACTCATTCTACGAGACCACCATTACCCTGATACCAAAACCAGACAAAGATACTACAAAAAGAAAACTACAGACCAATATCACTAATGAATATAGATGCACAATTCCTCAACAAAATACTAGCAAACAGAATCCAACAACACATTAAAAGGATCATACACCATGATCAAGTGTGATTTATCCCAGGGATACAAGGATTCTTCAATGTATGCAAATCAATCAGTGTGATACACCATATTAACAAATTGAAAAATGAAAACCATATGATCATCTCAATGGATGCAGAAACAACTTCTGAAAAAATGCAACACCCATTTATGATTAAAACTCGCCAGAAAGTGGGCATAGACGGAACCTACCTCAACATAACCAAGGCCATATATGACAAACCCACAGCAAACATCATTCCCAATGGTGAAAAACTGAAAACGTTTCCTCTAAGATGAGGAGCAAGGGAATGTTGTCCACTCTCGCCACTATTATTCAACATAATTTTGGAAGTCCTAGCCATGGCAATCAGAGAAGAAGAAAGAAATAAAAGGAATCGAAATTGGAAAAGAAGTAGAACTGTCACTGTTTGCAGATGACATGATGCTATACATAGAGAATCCTAAAGATACTACCAGAAAACTACTAGAGCTAATCAATGAATTTGGTAAAGTAGCAGGATACAAAATTAATGCACAGAAATCTCTTGCATTCCTATACACTAACAAGAAAAGATTGGAAAAATAAATTAAGGAAACAATCCCATTCACCACTGCAAGTAAAAGAGTAAAATACCTAGGAATAAACCTACCTAAGGAGGTAAAAGACCTGTACTCAGAAAACTATAAGACACTGATGAAAGAAATCGAAGATGACACAAAGAGATGGAAAGATATACAATGTTCTTGGATTGGAAGAATCAATATTGTGAAAATGACTATACTACCCAAAGCAATCTACAGATTCAGTGCAATCCCTATCAAAATACCAATGACATTTTTTTTACAGAATTAGAGCAAAAAATCTTAAAATTTGTATGGAGACACAAAAGACCCCGAATATCCAAAGCAGTCTTGAGGGAAAAAACAGAGCTGGAGGAATCAGACTCCCTGACTTCAGACTATACTACAAAGCTACAGTAATCAAGACAACATGGTACAAGAACAAAAACAGAAATACAGATCAATGGAACAGGATAGAAAGCCCAGAGACTAACCCATGCACATATGGTCACCTAATCTATGACAAAGGAGGCAAGGATATACAATGGAGAAAAGACAGTCTCTTCAATAAGTGGTGCTGGGAAAACTGGACAGCTACACGCAAAAGAAATAAAATTAGAACACTCCCTAACACCATATATGAAAATAAACTCAAAATGGATTAACGACCTAAATGTAAGACCAGACCCTACAAAACTCTTAGAGGAAAACATAGGAAGAACAAGCTTTGACATAAATCACAGCAAGATCTTTTTGACCCACCTCCTAGAGAAGTGGAAATAAAAACAAAAATAAACAAATGGGACATAATGAAACTTAAAAGCTTTTGCACAGCAAAGGAAACTATAAACAAAAGAAAAGACAACCCTCAGAATGGGAGAAAATATTTGCAAATGAATCAATGGACAAAGGATTAATCTCCAAAATATATAAACAGCTCATGCAGTTCAATATTGAAAAAACAAGCAACCCAATCCAAAAATGGGCAGATGACGTAAATAGACACTTCTCTGACGAAGACATACAGATGGCCAAGAGGCACATGAAACGCTGCTCAACATCACTAATTATTAGAGAAATGCAAGTGAAAACTTCAATGAGGTTTCACCTCACACCAGTCAGAATGGCCATCAACAGAAAATCTACAAACAAATGCTGGAGAGGGTGTGGAGAAAAGGGAACCCTCTTACACTGTTTGTGGGAATGTAAATTGATACACTTACTACTATGGAGAACAGTATGGAGGTTCCTTAGAAAACTAAAAATAGATCTACCATATGACACAGCAATCCCACTACTGAGCATATACCAAGAGAAAACCATAATTCCAAAAGACACATGCACCCCAATATTCATTGCAGCACTATTTACAATAGTCAGGTCATGGAGGCAACTTAAATGCCCATCGACAGATGAATGGATAAACAAGATGTGGTCTGTATATAAAATGGAATATTACTCAGCCATAAAAGGAACAAAATTGGGTCATTTGTAGAGACGTGGATGGATCTAGAGACTGTCATACAGAATGAAGTCAGAAAGAGAAAAACAAATGTCGTATATTAATGCACATATGTGTAATCTAGAGAAATGGTACAGATGAACTGGTGTGCAAGGCAGAAACAGAGACACAGATGTAGAGAACAAATGTATGGACACCGAGGGGGGAACGCATGGAGCAGGGGTTGTGGTGGTGGGATGAATTGGGAGATGGGGTTTGACATATATAAAATAGATAACTAATAAGAAACAGC
Organism: Mesoplodon bidens; assembly: GCF_964165515.1. Lineage (NCBI taxonomy): Eukaryota > Metazoa > Chordata > Mammalia > Artiodactyla > Ziphiidae > Mesoplodon > Mesoplodon bidens. Next base: position 69,603,733 of record NC_138160.1, read on the forward strand.
TGTGTTAAAAAAATAAAATTCAAAAATAAAAATAAAAACAAATAACCCAATCAAAAAATGGGTAGAAGACCTAAATAGACATTTCTCCAAAGAAGACATACAGATGGCCAACAAACACGTGAAAAGATGCTCAACATCATTAATCATTAGAGAAATGCATATCAAAACTACAATAAGATATCGTCTCTGCCCATCGGAATGGCCATCATCAAAAAGTCTACAAAACATAAATCCTGGAGGGAGAGTGGAGAAAAGAGAACCCTCCTACACTGTTGGTAAGAATGTAAATTGGTACATCCACTATGGACAATAGTATTGAGGTTCCTTAAAAAACTAAAAATAGAGCTACCATATGATCCAGCAATCCCAATCCTGGGCCTATATCTGGAGAAAACCATGGTTCGAAAGGAAACATACATCCAAATTGTCACTGCAGCATGGAAGCAACCTAAATGTCCATCGACAGATGAATGGATAAAGAAGATGTGATACATATACACAATGGAATATTACTCAGCCACTAAAAAGAATGAAATAATGCCATTTGCAGCAACATGGATGGACATGGAGATTATCATACTAAGTGAAGTAATTCAGACAGAGAAAGACAAATATCTTATGATATTGCTTATATGCAGAATCTAAAAAAAATGATACAAATGAACTTATTTGCAAAGCATAAACAGAGTCACAGACTTAGGAAACAAACATATGATTTCCAAAGGGGAAAGGTGGGGGGCCAGTAAATTGGGTGTTTGGGATTGACATATACACACTACCATATTTAAAATAGATAACCAACAAGGACCTACTGTATAGCACAGGGAACTCTGCTAAATATTCTGTAATAACCTAAATGGGAAAATAATTTGAAAAAGAATAGATATATGTATATGTATAACTGAATCATCTTGCTGTACACCTGAAACTAACACAACATTGTTAATCAACTATACACAAATATAAAATTTAAAATAAAATAAAAGACAAACATGTGAACTAGATTGTTTCTTATGTGATAAAAGCAGCAGATGTGCTAGGAAACAAAATAATCTATTATCAAAACTGCATTGACAGAACTGCTAGCACTGCCACAGTGGCGTAAGAGTCCAAATTGTTAGTGATTCTCATTAACTGTGGGCTGGCAGAACAACAAGAGTAACTTGTGTAGGCAACAGCAAAACACATCTGAATAAAATATTGGCAAATAGCACTTTTAATAAAAAGTCAGTTAAGGCACTGTAAAGCTGCCTCTTACTTGGGAACCGCTAAACCAATTAGGAATATAAAACACTACTATTATCAGCATAATAATATATTACGTGTTCTTTAAGGTAAGGCCCAGGCTTGATTGGAGGCCAGGAAATATATTTAATGTTACATTCTCCATTCATTTATCTTTGAATGATCAGCCAAATAATCTATGAATTTCTACATATGAATTTGATTTTCAATTAATCAGAAATAATTGTGTAAATATTGAGATTCCATGGAATTTTAAAGCCTAGTTACCATTGAGATGATAACCTTATTTTACAGATGAATAAACAGACTAAACATAAACCTAGAACATGATTTTCTGATTCTCAAACTAATGTTTTTGAATGTAGGGTACTGCTTCTCAAATCAGAGATATTCAGACAAAATGAAAAAAATAAAAAAGGAGTCTGGATGAGCAAAATTTTCTCAGTATATTATTCTAATTTTACTTTTTTCTCTTTCTTTTTTCTATTCTCATTTTGTCATTATTTAGTCACATGATGTTTAGTTAATCATAGTTTATTGAATTCATTTTCTTTATTTGGATTTCATTAATATCTACCAGTGTGCATTTCAACTTGCCAATTTATATGATATAGTTTTAAATTTTTTTAAACTTGTGGTCTAGAACTTTGAATTGAATCTGATCCAGCCACTGACTTGTTCAAATGCAAATATGTGAAAATATCTTAACCATTCCATATTTTAACATTGTCATGTAAAGTGGGATAGTTGGATTACATAATCTCTACAATTCTACCAGTTTTAAAATTTGTTTTTATGTTTTAAGTAAAAGTTGTATAGGAGCAGTAATAAAAAGAGGTTTGTACTATAAGAAGAGAGACATTTTGTATTCACATAATAGAGAAACAAAGAGGTTATTTCTTCCCATATATGTATGTCATAAGTAAAAAAATTCATTACCATATATAATTGTAGAACTCATGAGAATAAATTCTTACTGATGTCTCCAAGTATAATCCATTACCACATTGATCACTCTAGTTTGAAACATCAGTATGAACTCATGTTTAACTTAATTTATACACAGATAACTTCATACTGAAAGATTTTATGTGTGTATATAGTTTCTAATATTCTCAGATAAAAGGAGCCAGGGCTGAGACTAAGACTGAAGCAGGAAATATACAAGATAATCTTGGAATATATTCTCATGCCAGAAAGTAAGAAAGTGCAAAACACACACACACACACACACACACAGTGATGGAATATGTCAAAGCGACACAGGAACCAGCAGAAGGAGTTGCCAACGGCCAAAGATGGAACAATTTGAACAATAAAATAAAATAGTATTATTTTATAACCTACAGTGTATAATAAAATATTGAGAGACAACACTAATATAAGTGACTGAATAAATAAATGGAGAAGAGACTAATCTCATATGAAGAATAATTCCAAATAATTTATGTAGATACTTCACCCTCAAGCAGCTAGAGCATAACTCCCCATTCCCCTAGTGTAGGCTGCACATAATGACTTCCTTCCAAAGAGTACAGTATGGAAAATGGGGAACAAAGTATAATTTTGCAGCGGAGAAAACCGTCAAACTCTACCTCAACCACATAGTCAAGGTCAACACCAATAGTTATAAGTTAATAGTGTGTACCTTTTATATGATGAGATGAAAATGGCACATTATTCTGGTCTTTCTCCAAAAAACCCATATCCCCAGTCCAAAAACATCTGACATATTTCAATAGGGGGACATTCTACAAAGTAGAATACTGACCAATACTTTTTAAAACTGTCAAGGTTATCAAAGAAAAGGAAAATTTGAGAAAATTTCACAGCCAAGAGTAGCCTAAAGAGACATGATGGTTAAATGTAATATGATATCTTATATGAGATCCCAGACCAGAGGAGGAGATTAGGTAAAACTTAGGAAATATGAAGAAAGTATGGACTTTAGTCAATAATAATATATCAATATTGATTCATTAATTATGACAATTGTACATACCAATGTAAGATGTTAATAATAAAAGAATTAGGAGTGGTATATAAGGGGAACAATTTATCCTATCTTTATACTTTTTCTGTAAATCTAAAACTGTTCTAAAATTTAAAATGTATCTTATCTTTATCTACACATACACACACACACACACTCCAAGTGTGGCAAAATGTCACAGATAAGATCCCCTTATCATGGAGACCAGACACACTGCCTGCTTATCCCTGACTAATGGGTTTCAGTTTCCTGCCAGCTGATGAATTATTGAGATAAGAAAATTTCATCCTCTTGGGAAACACAAAGATCACCTCATTCTCTTATGACTACAAAGCCTGCTGCCCACAACCTTGCTTGTTCACTCTGTTCCTGAGTGAAACCTCTATGTGGCCCTGAGTGGCATAAATGTCCTCCACCCCAGGCTGTGGGTATACCTTATACCTGACTAATAAACTTCTGTAGATCTCATCTCTCCAGTCTGGTGTTGTGTGTTTGGCCATCTCCATGATCCTGGGTTAAAGAAAGAGATAATCAAAACACCAGGAGAAAGTGCCCAAAACTTTGGAAACGGAACTCTCCCACTTATACCTATCTTGTAACTGTTTCCAATTTCTTGACTTTTCAAGCTGTGCTTCTCTATTTTTTGCCACATTTTCTGCCCCTCCCCCTACTTGGTTTCTAATCTTTATTTCTTGAATATTATCATTCTTTCCACTTATAAAATCTGGAATCCTAAACAATTTATGGAAGCTGGGTAATGACCAAACCACTACTTGTAATCACTCTGAGACATTCCTTATTATATCTTCACTTCAAGGACGTTCTTTCAATTAGACTTTTGAAAGCTTATGGCTTAGACACATTTGGTAAAAACATTGCCAGTCTACTACTACCATTATTCTTTTTCTGAGTTAAATAGTGAAATCAAAACTTTTAAAAGAAATTATATCAGTTGTTATTTTATGTTAATTGTCATATTTAGATTTAGTCTAAATAAGAATTAACTTTTTAAAACTTTATTTTCTAATATATTCATGCAAATTAATTAAAGATTTCTGACAATTTATTGTCATTCATGATTTAAATTTGTTTGTGTATGAACAAAAGTACTCAAATACTTCATAAAATTTCATCTCAACAATATGTATGTTCTTTAACAAAAGCAAAGTTTGGTAGACTTTGGAGGAAAACCTACAGTTGCAGGTGCCTATATTGAATACTAATGATGTATAGCTGTTGCTTTTTCTGTATAATCAATCTCCTTAGGCACATAATATGTGCTAGTGGTCCATATGTTTACTGATATTGAATAAAATAATGTGTGCATTTCTGCCTTAACTGTTTCTATGAAGTAAGTGAATGAAATGGTTCAGACACAAATATGACAAAATAGGAAAATAATCCATAGATTAATAGTTTTAGCAGGTAGGAAAAAAACTGCCACCAATAGTAGGGAGCATGATGTACAACGTTGTGGTTTTCTTTGCAAGTTTATATGCTTTGCTTGTGAAACCAGCTAAGATTAGTGTTTTTTGTAAAAGTTGTGTTTGATAACTTGATCTGTTTAAACTTTCTCCATGGGGTAAGTTTTGGTGAATTTTATCTTTCTAGGAAGTCCATATCATCCAAAATTTAAAATATATCTTCAAAAATAATATATTGAACAAAAAGAAATGGTGAGTGTTGATGAAGATATATTTAAGGGGAAAAAAAAAGAATTGCTGAGAGTACTTACCTGACAAGACATGTTGTCTGTGAGATTGGATGGGATAGGGAGTTGAGGAAAATAAAGCTTTGAAATAGCTATTGATTAAAATAGGGAGTTGAGGAAAATAAAGCTTTGAAATGGCTATTGATTAAAATAAGAGGAATGAAATAGGTTTGCTAAATAGTAGTGGCTCCTCTGAGACTGGATCAGAATATTCTCTTTGAAATGTCTTTTACTTTTATCTAAAACTATCCAAATTCTACATTTGTTTTTAACCATTTCAGTCACTCCTCCACTATAAAATAACCAGGTCATATTTCTTATTTTCCTCAATTTCCAGTTTCTGTCCAATTAGTTCAAATAACTCTATAATGGAGGAATTTTTAAGGACCCATATTTTCTACAATTTATCAGAGTCTGAGATTAACATATACACACTACTATATATAAAGTAGATAACCAAAAAGGACCTACTGTATAGAACAGTATTATTCTGTAATAACCTACATGGGAAAAGAATCTGAAAAAAGAATGGATATATGTATATGTATAACTTAATCACCTTGTTGTATAACTGAAACAAACACAGCATTGTAAATCTACTATACTCCAATATAAAATAAAAATTAAATTTAAAAAAGAAGCTGCAGTTGATTAGATATTATATTATAAACTTCTTTTACATTTTTGACCCCACCAAGGACAACATTTCATTGATTTCTACATCCATTTCACTATCCCTAATACCACTTCCCTCCTCACTCAGCTTTGACTCTGTGTACTTTCATTGCAATCATCCTCAATAATTTTGTCTACATTTCTCTCTATCATACTCAATTGGAAAAATTCCAATTCAAGCTAAATTCAATTCTTCATATGTAAATATGGTCAAAACATATATCCATGTGTGTATCCACACATATGCACACACACACCAGTACAGCTATCTGTCATTTTAAATCAGGATCACTAATATCAAGTAAAATTTTAGTCATGATAGGAATTATTCTGCATTGTCTAAAAGCCCATTTCTTCCAATTCTTATTAGTCAAAATAATTTAGGTTATTCTCTGTTAATAAGCACCTCCTAAACTTCAATGTAAGCATACAAACAATAGCTTACTTCTCACTCACTCAAAATATTTAGCAAGACTGGGAAGCTTTCCTAGGCAGCTATTGGCTAGGTGATGGCTCAGCAGCGTTCATCCTTCACATCTTAGGATTCCACAATTGCAGGGTTAGGGGAAAAGTTCTTTGGGAGATCTATCTCACACAATCAATTGTTTTCCTGAGAAACAATTTACTGTCTGAGATAGATTTTCCAGAGAAGAGAAACACGTTTAAATGGCAAAAATGAGTCAAATGATGACACATAACATCAAGATAGAAGTGAAATTGTTGCAGTATACAGGCACCATATTTCTCAAATAAAAATGTTCTCACCAGAAAAAAGGTAAATATGTGAGCTGATGGATGTGTTAATTAACTTGATGGGGGGAATCCTTTCCCAATGTCGACATATATCAAATAATCATTTATATACTTTAATTATCTTACAATTTTATCTGTCAATTATACCTCAACAAAGCTGTAAAGAAAATGCAGGATTGGCAGTTAAATTTTATTTTCAGATTAAAAAAGAATAATTTTAATATATGTCCCATGAAATATTTTGGAAAATGCTTATATTAAAATATTATTCATTGTTTATCTGAATTTTGAATTTTAATTGGGTCTCTTGAATATTATCTGGCAAGCCTACACCCGAGTACCCAAAAGGAAAACTGCAAAATATTAGTAAGCAGTACTATGTATGCCATCCCAAACTTTTCATATCAGAAGTCATATAAAAAAATCACAGTATCTGCTACTGGAGCCCCATTTGAGCCTGTTCAAGACAACAGGTGACCGGCCCTGGGGTTTCAGGTGTTCCAAGTCCTGGCCTAGTCAACTTGAGAGATAAAGTGAATAATAACATCATTAGGAAGTTCTACCCTAAACTATTCCTTCTACCAAATCTCCTGAAAGTGTTCAATTTCGTAGTTACATAACAGTTGGTTATCCATTCATTGGTTGATGGACACTTTTCTGATACTTAAAATTTTGTTATTAAACAATGCCAGATAATGAACTTCAAAGTGGCTAACTTTAATAAAGTAACTAGTCAGATATCGTCTAATTAACCAAATAGACAAAGTAGAGCTGTGTAAAATCTCTGACCCTAGGGTCTGGGTGTCTATAATTTATTTTTAAAGTTTCATGTCAGAGCGATAACCACTGAACTAAACAGATCTTAAAGTATGTTGTTTTACATACTCTTCAGTTCACCAACCTAGCTTCAAATGATGCAGAAAATCACTTTTTAGAAACAAAGGTCAAAAGAAATTCTCCTTTTGAATCATCCATTTTTCTCTCTGCTTACCAGCATTAATGCTTTAAGGAAGTACTACTCTCAGTTTCAAGTGTCTGGTTGTTTACCAGGGCTAGATAAACAGTTTAGGAGTCCATTGACAGTTTAGGAGTCTAGCCTAGGAGCAGTAGTGAGCTCCAGGGATTATTTTGCCCTTGGTTGTAGTTCCAAAGAATATAGCTCAGAATTGTGTATGTAATGTGAACACTTTAAATTATTGATGAAAGAATGACTGAAAGTGAAATATATCTAAATATAGTATATTCGTCAATACCTTCCTTAGAAAATTGATCCTCTAGGTCTTTTACCATTCTAGTAATTGAAACAATAGCTTCCAAACAATTCTTTACATTCAAATATGATGCTTTAAGTGGAAAAAAATCTCTAATATATGATTCAAACTCGCTCATATTTTATGTGTCTAATACAAAATCTGGGTGCCCTATCTTCCTTTTCAAACCTTACCAATCCATTTTTTTGATCATGTTACTGAGAGAAGACAGCAAAAAAAAAAATAAATAAATAAAATATTTTAAAACATTTTGCTTCTGTGATGACAGACTATACAAATATGCAGCAAAGTAAATACCTTTGAGTCAAATCAGACCCACATTTTATTGTCACACACACAAAAAAAACAACTTGCCATCTGCATGACCGTTACAAAATATTTAAAATATCCCACTTCTGGCATATTCTGAATTCGTATACAATTCTGTTTCACATAAAATTGTTACCTGGAAACAAACATGTCTAAAAGAATATGAATTGGTATCTCATGGTGCTCAGTATATTTGAGTATAAATCTGAGAAGGGATTATCACAGAGCAGTTAGTTATGGTGAAAAAAAAACGGATGAAAAAGTTAACATTCACAGTACTATTATTTAACTCTCTCTACATAAACCTTTTCAATGCAAACATTTTGAGTGATTCATAAATTAGTAGGAATTCTATCCTTACTAATGATTACTTTTAGATAAACACACACACACACACACACAAACTCCTTCTTGGATACCTTTTTTGATTTCTACATTGTAGCTATAAGGAGAAGTATTTATCATCAAGGCTGTGTAAAAATCATTCATTTTCTCAAAGATACATCAGGATGGCCATGTGAAAAATTGACAGTATAGATAATAGAAATACCTACGAAATAGACATTTATCTCAGGATACTTTTCATTTTTATGTTATTAGGAAACAAAATCTATCACATGTCATTTTATTGCCTGTAGTAATCTAAATCTCCAATTTTACTCTCTTACACGTTGTAAAATGAAGAATTGGAACTGAATTAAAATCAATATCTGTTTGACTCCAATGTCTTCCTCTTTCCCATCCACCAAAACTCCTAACAGGAAAATGCATTATAGTTACATTACTAGAACTTGGTTTTTAACAATGTTGAAAAGCATGCCCATATGCAATTGTACATGTACATGTATGCACATGAATATTTGTTTTCAAGATTCATGGATTTAAATGAAGATAGTCAGGATTCAGTTTGCCCTTTAGTGTTATTTTAAATGCAGATGCAGATCTCATTCTCTAGAACTGAATGAATTCATAGTGTTTTGGAATAAATATTTACTGTTAAAGACTTTTAAAATATTTTCTCCGAAGACCTCTAAAAGATATTAAATTTCACTTGAAACTAAGAGAGATTCAATAGTGGAATGGAACCAGCCAATGATAATATTATCATGGATACACTAAGTACTATATGGTTCTAAGACTAGTAAACACTTTAAATGCTTACTTTTACTGGATATTGGTGACTGGAGAATGATTGACATTTTAGCACTTTGAAAATTATTAGGGTATTATTTGGATATACCTTGATTAGCAGAGGTCAAGGTTTTGTTATTTTTTTTTAAACCAAAACTCTTCTAAATAATCAAGATTTAGAAACCCGAGTTCACATTTCAGTTATTGCTAGATACACTTATTTATTCTTTCAAGGATGGTGAGAACTGTCCTAAGTCTAGGTGGGTGGGGTATTATCTGTCCTTTGTCTGCTGGTTTGACCCTTCCCCAATACAAACAAAAACACACGCATACACACTCACACACTGTTCCTTACTTTGTGGGTACATATAGTACTACTCAACTAGAGAGCAAATAATACTAATTATTCCTTTGAGCGGAGTCTTTGGCAGAATATGGCACAATGCAATTTGACTGACATTTCCTTTTTTAATTATATATTTTATAAAATTTTTCATTTCAAATAAACTAGTTCTATGAAAGGATTACCAAAGAGAGTCTTTTGCAATAATAAATCTATTTGAAAAACTTAGGTGATGCCACACATATAATCAATTGTAATACAAAGATTATAAGAGCAAAATTATAGTCACTTGAATGCATTTTTACAAGAGAATTTCAAAACAATATGGCATGAAAAATTTCAGCATGTAGAATAAGCTTAATTCCTATTCTTGTATCTGGTTTTATCAAATTGAAAACATTGTGTGTGTTTGTTAATGTGTATGTCCTATAGGATGAATTCAAATGTACCCTATAAAAATATTCAGCATGTCTAATTAAAAATTGCTAACATTTACTGAGCATTTACTTTGTGCTAGGCAAGAAACAAGTAGGACAAAGAAAAATATTATATTTTCTCAAAACTGATGCTTACAGAAGAGCAACATGGTGGTCTCACTGCTAGTAAATGTTAAAGTGGGGATTCCAATCAAAAGCTCTTTTACTTCAAAGTCTAATGTATCAACATTATATTATATAATTTTTCAAAAAAAACTGCTGGAACTAATAATCTGAATATTAAATAGTATTTACAAAAAAACAAGAGACTCAGATAAAAATTATAGATGCTATATGTATATCTGTCACTATAAATAATAATAGTCAGCCGAGACATAGTATTAAAGCAAAAAAATCTCATTTCCTTTAACCCAGAAATATGCTTACTTCTTCTGACTTATATAATTCTAAATGTGAATCACTAAATCATCTAATCTGTACTTTGGACAAATATATAACTGATTCATTAAATAAAAAATTATCTCTAAGTAATAATCATTGTTTATAACTTCTGCATGCTAATTAGCATTTCCAAATTTTGTATTTATGATGCATCTTAAAAATATTCAGGGAGTTTATCAAATGAGTTTACCAGATCCTCTCATATATTTTAATATTTTGAAAGGAACTCTCATTAGATCCTCATATTTCCCCCAAATAAAAATATGTATTTTTTTTCTTTTACTTATGGGGCCTGGAACAATTATGGAAAATACTCCACATTGTGAGGTTGAATTTATTTAATTCAATCACACACCACTATAAGGGAGTATTTTTTATCCCTGGGCACCCAGTTGTCACTACCTTTTATTTATTCCCATTGTCTAAATGCCCAGACCATTCATGTTGTTCCCAAATGCATGTTCTGTTGTCCTCTTATTGCTGCCTTGCTCCATATAGTCCCAATATTCCATTAAACTCACTTTCACTCTCAATGATTTATAGGAATCAACAATAGAAATCACTTAGCAATCTATTACTTAAATTCACTTGCCAATGTCAAAGAAGCGAGTAGTGATAGAATCTAAGCACCTAGCTTCTAGCCTGTATTTACATAAACTTAGTAATCAATTTACAAGTATAAATATATGAATAAGTACATCTGCTCTTCTGTAGCTATCTCATGATTCTAACATTTCAACAATATGAGAGATTATAGGTGGAGGTAGTTTAGTCAAAAGATGCTTGCTCCTGGGCTTCCCTGGTGGCGCAGTGGTTGAGAGTCCGCCTGCCAATGCAGGGGACGTGGGTTCGTGCCCCGGCCTGTGAAGATCCCACGTGCCGCGGAGTGGCTAGGCCCGTGAGCCATGGCCGCTGAGCCTGCGCGTCCGGAGCCTGTGCTCCGCAACGGGAGAGGCCACAGCAGTGAGAGGTCCGCGTACCGCAAAAAACAAAAAACAAAAACAAAAAATGCTTGCTCCTGTTTATTGAAGACTATTGATAGTGATGAAGAGAAAGAGAGGTGTTAGGTATTTCCAATTCTCCCCATGTTCCAAGATAAAGCATAAATTATTTTTTAACTTCTAATATACTGGTATTAATTAGTTCAGGCAAAATACCATGGACTCAGTGGCTTAAACATACATGTATTTCTCACAGTTCTGGAAGGTAGAAGTCTGAGAACAGTATTGCTTCTTATGAAGGCACTAACCTCATCATGAGGACCCCGCTCTCATGACCTTATCTAAATTACCTCCCAAAGGTTCCATCTCCAGATACCATCATATTGTGGGTTAGAACTTAAACATAAGGATTGGGGGAGGGGGACAAAATTCAACCATAGGATCCCTCTATTAAATGCAACTTTATTCAATGTCTCTCTACTTTGCTTGCACTCACATCTAATCTAATGGAACAAACAAGTCATCACTGAGCTTCATGCTCATCCATAAGCTTAATTCCATCAGGCCTAAGGAACTTAGTACAATTCCATCAATCAGTGGAGAATAAAGCCTCATTTCAGAGAGAGAAGCTGGCCTGGGTTTCACCTGTGTAGCAATGTCTACCTCTATTCTTGCCTTTTAACACCCAACAATTAGATGTTCCCAAATCACCTGGACTCTGCCTTGGCCTCTGCACTCAATTCAACCAATTCAACTTTTACCAGTCATGGATGACTAACAAATTAACTGTTTCAATAAATTGTTTTAAAATTGTTTTAAATTCCATTCTTTAAACATGAGATACCCAACCCTAGTTATATACCAAAACTTCCAATAGCACTTTTGAAAAGTGAGAGTGTTCACAATCTAGCCCATAGATTTCGATTCAAGAGGACTGAGGTAGGGTTCAAGTATCTAGGTAAATTTAAAAGGATCACAGATGATTGTAATGACAACCAGGCCTGAAAACTTTCTAATCTTTGAACTGAAACCCCAAACCACATTTGTATCTTTTGGTTTCACTAGACAATCTTGGTCTGGAGAAACACACACCACATATGTATATAGTTGTTGTTTTGCTTTGTTAATTGTAAACTGAGAGATTGATAGCTCAGTCTTAAAAGAATAAAGTTGCAAATCCTGCTCTAATTCCATGCCTGGCTCCACGATTTTTATTGTTTGGGAGATCTTGATTGTAGAACTCTTTATTAATCATTTAGCTTTCTTATGCAGATGTGGAATTTTTTGATTTGGTTACCTTAAATTTCCCCTTCCTTTCCATGCTTCATTATGTCACCCATCAATATATAAGAACTTTAAGAATCATGTTCTTTAGTTTCTCAAATAACCAATTCCTGCCATTCTTCTTTAGTGATGTTTATCTTGAAGCATGGTTTAACTTGATTCTTCATCCTGCCCTTCCTCAACAGAGTATCAAGAACATAAGTCTGTCAGCTTTTCTCAATTCTCTATACTCTACACCCAAACGTCTTCCAAGGAACCTTTAAGCAACTTTTCAATTTAAAATAGAAATTAGAACTAAAAAACAAATTTTTATTGGAGTATATTTGCTTTATAATGTTGTGTTAGATTCTGCTGTAAAGCAAAGTGAATCAGTTATATGTATACATATATCCCCTCTTTTTCGGATTTCCTTCCCACTTAGGTCATCACAGAGCATTGAGTAGAGTTCCCTGAGCTATACAGTAGGTTCTATTAGTTATCTATTTTATACATGGTGGTGTATATATGTCAATCTCAATCTCCTGATTCATCCCACCTTCCCTCCCCCCCACCCTGTTATCCATACATCCATTCTCTACATCTGTTTCTATTTCTGCTTTGCAAATAAGTTCATCTGTATCATTTTTATAGATTCTACATATAAGCAATATTATACAATATTCGGTTTTCTCTTTTTGACTTACTTCACTCTGTATGACAGTCTCAAGGTCCATCCATATATCTGCAACTGATCCAATTTTGTTCCTTTTTATGGCTGAGTAATATTCCATTGTATATATGTGTCACATCTTTATCCATTCTTCCGTCAGTGGACATGTAGGTTGCTTCCATGTCCTGGTTATTGTAAACAGTACTGCAATGAACATTGGGGTACATGTGTCTTTTGGAATTATGGTTTCCTCTGGGTATATGCCCAGGATTGCTAGGTCATATGGTAGTTCTATTTTTAGTTTTTTAAGGAACCTCCATACTGTTCTCCATAGTGGCTGTATCAATTTGCATTCCCACCAACAGTGTAAGAGGGTTCCCTTTTCTCCGCACCCTCTCCAGCATTTATTGTTTATAGACTTTTTGATGATGGCCATTCTGACTGGCATGAGGTGATACCTCATTGTAGTTTTGATTTGCATTTCTCTAATAATTAGTGATGTTGAGCATCCTTTCATGTGTTTGTTGGCCATCTGTATATGTTCTTGGGGGAAGTGTCTATTTAGGTCTTCTGCCCATTTTCTGATTGGGTTGTTTGTTTTTTTGATATTGAGCTGCATGAGCTGTTTGTATATTTTGGAGATTAATCCCTTGTCAATTGCTTCGTTTGCAAATATTTTCTCCTATTCTGAGGGCTGTCTTTTCATCTCGTTTATGCCTAGAATTAGGGTTAAACGTTTGATTCACCAGAGTCAAATAAACAAATATTTTAGCTATTTCTGTGAAGTTTTCAAAATAGGTAGCTAATTTGGTTGTAGTAAAAAAGAGTACACATATAAATGCATGTGCTAGATTACATTTGCTTTTAAGGTTTGTTTAATTCCAGTAGGGTCTAAATATACAGACTTGCTTTTTTCATTGATTTTTCAAAAGGATTTTTTAAAAATTAAGCTAATCCTTAATTGAATTCTTTCACTCATTCAATCATCTATTAAACTATGTCTTTACTCTTAAGTGACCGTATATTGTTAGTCTGATAAATATGCTGAGATAGAACGTTACACATACATATTTCCTGCCTTTAAGCAGGTTTTAGTCTTACACAGGAGACAAACAATAAAAACTATAGGGCAATGCATTAGAGCTTTTTCAAGTGTGAACAGAATAATTTGGGAGAATACAGAGGAGGGAGGATCATTCACTTTGTAACTTGAAGGAAAAAAAAGAAAAATTTATTTAGCTGCTGGACTCAAAATCTAGAATAAATTTAAAAGAGAGAAGGGGGTTTGATAAACTTGACTTCATTTCAAAAGTTGTGAAATACAGATTAAGAGCTAAACTTCTTAGCATATAAAGAATTTCTTTAAAAAATGGAAATAAATGCAATAACCTGCTAGAATAATGGTCATAATTATATGACAAAAAAACAAAATTATATGTTCATGGATGAAGAAATGAAAATGGTTCTTAAACATATAAAGTGAATCATACTGGACTAACATCCCAGCTTATCAAACTGGCAAAAATCCAAAAGTTCAATAACGTTGTTTTAGTCAATGTGCTCCAGAGAAACTGAACCAGTAGGAGATTTTATATATTAGATTGGCCAAAAGGTTTGTTCTGTAAGATGGCTCTAGTAGAACTTAGATGTCTTTAATTTCATTTGAAACAATTTTGTTAGATTGTATGTGATAGATGTCACGTTAGTGTGCATTAAAAAAAGACTTAACAAAACTGGTGAATTTTTGTGTTGCCATTTTAATATTGAAGATGGAAGAAAAAAACCAACATTTTTGGCATATTATGTTTTATTATTTCAAGAAAGGTAAAAACACAACCGAAACACAAAAAAAGATTCGTGCAGTGTATGCAGAAGGTTCTGTAACTGAGCAAACGTGTCAAAAGTGCTTTGTGAAATTTTGTGCTGGAGATTTCTCGCTGGATGATGCTCCACGGTCAGGTAGACCAGTTGAGGTTGAGAGCGATCAAATCAAGACATTAATTGAGAACAATCAATGTTATACCATGTGGGAGATAGCTGACATATTCAAAATACTCAAGCTTTGAAAATCAATTGCACCAGCTTGGTTATGTCCATTACTTCGATGTTTGGGTTCCACATAAATTAAACAAAAAAAACCCTTCTTGACCATATTTCCACATGAGATTCTCTACTGAAACATAATGAAAATGTTCCGTCCTTAAAACAAATTGTGACAGGCGATGAAAAGTGGCTACTGTACAATAATGTGGAATGGAAGAGATTGTGGGCCAAGTGAAATGAACAACCACCAACCATACCAAAGGCCGGTCTTCATCCAAAGCAGGTGATGTTGTGTACATAGTAGGATTGGAAGGGAGTCCTCTATTATGAGCTCCTTCTGGAAAACCTAACGATTACTTCCAACAAGTTCTGCTCTCAATCAGACCAAATGAAAGCAGCACTTGATGAAAAGCGTCCAGCATTAGCCAACAGAAAACCCATAATCTTCCATCAGGATAATGCAAGACAGCATGTTTCTTTGATGACCAGGCAAAAACTGTTACCAGCTTGGCTGGGAAGTTCTGATTCAACCGACGTATTCAGCAGACATTGCATCTTTGGATTTCCATTTATTTAGATCTTTACAAAATTCTCTTAATAGAAAAAATTTCAATTCCCTGGAAGCCTGTAAAAGGCACCTGGAACAGTTCTTTGCTCGAAAAGATAAAAAATTTTGGGAAGATGTAATTATGAAGTTGCCTGAAAAATGGAAGAAGGTAGTGGAACAAAAGGGTGAATATGCTGTTCAATAAAGTTCTTGGTGAAAATGAAAAATGTGTCTTTTATTTTTACTTAAAAACCTAAGGTACTTTTTGACCAACCCAATATTTATATTTATATGGAGATTTTATTATGAGGAATTGGCTCACACGATTATGGACACTGAAAAGTCCTAAAATCTGTAAGCCAGAGACTCAGGAAAGACAGTGGTGTAATTTAGTCCAAGTCTGAAGGCCTCAGAACAGGGGAACTAATGGTTTAAAATCCAGCTGGAGAAGATGAAATGAGGTTTCAACTCAAGCAGGCAGGCAGGAAGCAAAAAAGGGTAATTCTTCCTTCCTCTGCCTTTTGTTCTATATAGGCTCTCAATTGATTGGATGATATTCACCCACACTGGGGAGGGCTATATACTCCACTGATCAACCAACACAACTGCTAATCTCGCCCAGAAGCATCTTCACAGACACACTTCAAAATAATGTTTAATCTGGGCACCCTGTAGCCAGTTGACACATAGAATTAATCATCATGAATATCATCATCTAACTGGGAAGTTATGAGAGATTGAGCTCTCTCTTATACTGCTGGTGGGTATGCTACATTAAACGATGCCTATGAGGGAAATTCAAAATATCCAGAAAAATTGCATACTGATGAATTTATCCTTTGACAATCCTACTACCAAGAATCAGAAAATATACTGGCAAAATTTGAAATAATTTAGGACCAAGATTATCCATTATAGTATTTATAGAAATAGCAAAAGATGAAAATGAACCCAGTGTTCATTAGTATAAGCCTGATTGAATAAACTGTAATAGCACATCCACTGAATGGGACTGTAAATATCATAAAGTGATGGAAAATGATAAATTCTTTATATTCTCTCATGAAATAATTTTCAGGATTTACTTTTAAATTAATAAAAAGTATGGTACAGAAGAAGATAGTTGCAGTATTATACCATTTGCATATCCCTTTACTTTTCATACAAAATATTTATAAACCCACATACATATAAATGCATATATATGTACATTTGCTTATATTTGTCTCAGGAAATAGTGACAGTGGGGAAAGAAAAGATGGGAACAATAGAGAATAAATGGATATGACAGAGAGTA
The DNA here is from genome assembly GCF_964165515.1 of Mesoplodon bidens. NCBI lineage: Eukaryota > Metazoa > Chordata > Mammalia > Artiodactyla > Ziphiidae > Mesoplodon > Mesoplodon bidens. Next base: position 69,620,803 of record NC_138160.1, read on the forward strand.
AAGAAAGTTATCTAAATATGTCATTATGTATTTAAATTTGAAAACATAGTTTCAGAAGATATAGTCAAAAAGTAAAATTAAATTAAAAAGCAATGGCTGAAAATTACAAAACAAACCAAAACAAATAACCTAGGTTTGTATCAAGTTGGTGACATATCCAATTTGAGAATAATTATTTCAAGTGATTTTAGAGTATTTACAGTATTTTGTATGAACATTGGTTGTTAGAATATATTCTACAGAAAGAAAAAAATCAGATGAAAAACATCTTAAACTTCATGCGGCAGTCTAAATATTACCTAGTGTTGGGATTATTATGTTAAATGTCCATGCATATGTGGATAATTGAGCATATGGAAAATTTCAACTGCAAAGTTAGTTAAAATATCCAATACTTAAATAATCTTAGTGTATATGTACATTAATGCTGGCTTTTGAGTATTTACCTCTCTATATTTTCATATTAACTAGAATATAAACTGTAAAATATGTTTCTATTGGTTTATACTCAGGTATGAAGAATAACTGTTATTTTAAGATATGAAGAGACTAATTAATCTAAAGTTATATTTAGACACATTAAATACCTAGCAAATTAAGCTGCATAAGGCATTGCTTTACAAATAAAAAGCACGGAACTTTTTATTGGCGTGTATATATGTAATATGCTTACGTATCTTCATTATTATGTTGTAATAACTTAGAAACAAAGTGTATCTTTATTATTATGTTGTAATAACTTAGAAACAAAGCGTATTTTCAAAATGTAAACAATTTTGAATTTCATCATCTAATTAGAGTGTGTGTGTGTATAAACTGGTATATAATTACACTGTGTGAGGTGACATAACATGTGTATGTCCTTACAGAGAGTCATTTTATTTTAATCTCTCAATGATAATTTGGATTTTTCCAAAGCTGAATTCTTTGACAGTTTTCTCTTGCTAAATGTGTTTTCTTTCTTTTTTTTTTTTTCCTTTGCTCTAATGTCCTGGCTTTCCTCTTATGCAATTCTCTTTGCATTGACAGATATATCCCCTAGTAATCTTGGGAGGAGGGTAAATGCGTTTAGTGATATATGACATTGTAAAATTCAACAACTTGTACTGTTGCTCATATAGTCTGAACAATGGTATGAAGAAATTAAATATCACTGAAGATATGCCTTTTCTGACAATTATTTTCTCTGTCAAAATGTGATTTTTTTCTTTACAGTTAAAAAAATCGATTCTATATAATGATTAGACTTTCATCATTGTAATGCTTGGCCACTTGTGTAATTACTATTTGAGTCTAATAAATTTTTAGTTGTACAAGTACTTCAAAGATTTTTAATAAGACCCCACTATTTATAAAATACAAACATTTGAACATCTCTTCAATTTCTTTCACTTTATAAAGATAAAACATGCATATTTTTTAAAAGTCATTGAAGGCATATTTTAAAAAATTATAACTCAGAAAAAGTTTCCCTGACCTACTTTCCAATTCTGTTCCATAGAGGCAATTTCTTATACTGTTTTAAGACATTTCTTCTTGTATCTACACTAAATAGCATGCACAGACTCGTTACTGGATAACTCAATTTTAGAATTTACCAATTTATTTTCTATTAATTGGATGGAGATTTAGTCATCTTAAGCTCCTGCTAATAAAATTCCATTAAAACATCTTAAGGGGCTTCCCTGGTGGCTTAGTGGTTGAGAGTCCGCCTGACGATGCAGGGGTCACAGGTTCATGCCCCGGTCCGGGAAGATCCCACATGCCGTGGAGCGGCTGGGCCCGTGAGCCACGGCCGCTGAGCCTGCGCGTCCAGAGCCTGTGCTCTGCAACGGGAGAGGCCACAACAGTGAGAGGCCCGAGTACAGCAAAAACAAAACAAAACAAAACAAAAAAATCTTAAGTATTAAAAAATTATATATGTGTGTGTGTGTGTGTGTGTGTGTGTGTGTGTGTATATATATATATAAATTGTGTACATATATATTAACAGGCTTATCCATCCATTTTGGAAATGCTTTAAAAATTATTTTATATAAGTTATAGTAAATATAAGATACAATTAAAAGAAACTATTTCATAAGGTTTTCAAAGACATTTGAGACCTGGCTTTCTACTAATCATTTAGCTTAACTAAAAAATTCCTCTTTAAAGCAACTGGCCAGATGAAGTTTCTTTAAAAACTTTTTTTCTAGAAGAATGCTTCAGGCAAAATGATTTTACTGACATAAAGCTCTGACAGTACACCGACTCATGCATAGACTTACAGTCTTTGCACAGAGTCATTGTACTCTGCAAAGAGAGATTTCTAATCCTTTAATCTTTCCTTGTGTGTTCTTAAATTGCAATTTAAATCTATCTTTGCAAATTCTAGAAAATTTATTTTGGCTTTGCATAATTCATTACTGACAAAAATATCATTTAGCATTCTTAGTATGCCTCCGATGAGGAGAAAGTTTTGAAGTTTTCATTGCACTCAATCTGAATACAACTTAGGTCAAAATTATTTTTCACTAAAGCAGTATTTAAACATTTGATTCACACTTGATTAATGTCTTTCATTACAGGCAAGCACCAACTTTGGGAGGTGAGTTAAAATGAGTGAAACTGACTACTTAAAGATGACACTGAAAATGCAGGATAATAAAAATGAAAACATCAAAATTTGTGGGATGTTGCAAAAGCAATGTTTAGTGGGAAATTAGTAGATTTGAGTGTTTACATTAGAAATGCCAAAAAAAAGTTAAAATCATTTCTCTAAGCATACACATTAAGAAGCTACTCAGATTTCCCTAAGAAGTCTTCTTGGAATGCCCAAAAATATCTTTCATTCTATTTCATTAAGTAGAAAATGGTGACATAGCCACACCTAGATGCAAGGAAGTTTAGAAAATAAAACGTCTAGCCTGACACAGGTCTACCATAAATACAATTGAGATTTCTTGTGAAAGGAGAAGGGGGAAATGCCACACAGCTAAATACAGAGATTATACCTAAGGCTCTCCTTTTTAGTACCCCAAGAAATGACCCTTTCCACATACATCTATATTCTCCTAGGCAGAAATAAAATTAAAAATTGAAACTGACAGCATTCTTTGAGGGATGATTTAGACCAAACTACAGCCTGAAAAATATGTGAAGGAAAGAAGAAAAGGATAATAATATCTATTTTTTCTTGTTTAAAACTAATTCATTTAATCCACAAGTATATGGAATGCCCACCTTATGACAAATCCTAGTTTACATATCTAGAATATAGAGATAAATAAGACAGACAAGGTTCCTACTTATAAGGAACTTATATTATGCTGAGGAGGCATACATTAAAAATAAAGAATAATAATCTACTATAAGTAGCAGGAAGAAAATAAAACAGGGTGGGATAGGGTAGCAAGTAGGGATACTTTTTGGTGGATGTTAAAGACAATCTTTCTGAGGAGGTGGCATTTGAGCTGAGAATGGAATTAGTTAATGACAGTGATTGTGTGTCTCCAAATTATTCTTTATTAATAGCTACTGGAGTCATTTATTTTATACACTGTGTACTAGCTCCCCAGATATAGATACAACTTATAGTGGCCTTACACTTTAAATTAATCAGCAGTATCATCAATGATACTTAAATTATTTAAATTACTTAACATCCCTGAATGCTTCCTATCTTAAAAAGGGATAATTCACCCAACCCTGTAAAACAGACAGGTTTGGTCAACTAATATTTGAGAATGGAACCAAGAATACTCAATAAAGAAAACAGTTTCTTTAGTAAATGGTGCTGGAAAGATTGGATATTAACATGTAAAAGAGTGAAACTAGACACCTACCTTACACCATTCTTAAAAACTAACTCAAAATGGATTATAAGTTAAATATAAGACCTGAAACCATAAAACTCCTCGAAGAAAACATAAGAAAAAAATATGTTTGACACGAGTCTTAGCAATGATTTTTTTGTATGTGACACCTAAAGCACAAGCAACAAATATTTTTTAAAAAGTGGAATCACATCACTTAAAGTGTTCTTCACAGTAAAATTTAAAAAATAAAAATAAAAAGGCAGTCTATAGAATGGGAGAATATATTTGCAAATCATATACCAGGTAAAGAGTTAATATCCAAAATATATGAAGACCTCATACAACTCAATGGCTAAAAAAACCCCGAAGTCAAAAGGTGCGCATTCCATATACTTGTGGATTAAATGAATTAGTTTTAAATGAGACAAAATAGATATTATTATCTATTGGCTATCATCAAAAAGACAAGAGATAACAAATGCTGGAGAAGATGTGTAGAAAATTGAACTCTTGTGCACTGTTGGTGGGAATGTAAATTTGTACAGCCACTATAAAAACAGTCTGGAAGTTCCTCTAAAAGTTAAAAATAGAACTACCATATTATTCAGCAATTCTACTTCTGGGTATATAGTTGAAGGAAACAAAATCAGTATATCGAAGATAGATCTGCACCCTCTTGTTGACTGCAGCTTTATTTACAATAGCCAAGACATGTAAAGCACCTAAGTGTCCATCAAGAAATGAATGAATAAAGAAGTGGTGTGTGTGTGTGTGTGTGTGTGTGTATACACACACAATGGAATATTATTTTGCCATATAAAGAAGGAAGTCCTGCCATTTGTGACAACATGGATAGACCTTGAGGGCATTATGTTAAGTGAAATATGTCAAACAGAGAAAAACAAATACTGTATGATCTCACATTCGAAACCTAAAAAAAAAACCAAAAAAACCTCATTAAAGAAAGAGATCAGATTTGTGGTTACCAGAGACAAGGAATGGAGGGTGCATGGAAGAATTGGGTGAAGGTGTTCAAAAGGTATAAACGTCCAATTATAAGATAAATAAGTATTGGGAATGTAATGTACAACATGATGACCATTGTTAACACTGCTGTATGGTATACTTGAAAGTTGTTCAGAGAGTAAATCCTAAATGTTCTTATCACAAGAAAAAAAACAGGTTTGAAGTTATTATTTTTTTATTATTATTGTGGTAAAAAATAACATTAAATTTATCATGTTAATCATGTTTAAGTATATAGTTCAGTAGTGTGAAGTATATTCACATTGTTTTGCAAAATATCTCTAGAATTTTTCATCTTGCAAAACTGAAACTTTATACCCATTAAACACTAATTTTCGCTTTGTCCTCCTCCAAGGCTTTGGAAACCACATTTTTACTTTTCATTTATATGATTTTAATGACTTTAGATGTTTAGACAAGTGGAATCATATAGTATTTGTCCTTTTGTGACTGGCTTATTTCATTGAGCAAAATGTCTTCTAGGTTCTTTCATGTTGTAGCATGTGATAGCATTTCCTTTTTTATTGTCTTCATAATATTCCATTATTTGTATACATTATATTTTCTTTATCCATTTATCAGTCAATGGACATTTAAGCTGTTTCCACATCTTGTCGATTTTTAGTAATGCTGCAGTGAATGTGGAATTGCAGATATCTCTTCAAAATCTTAATTATTTCCCACTTATACCAAAAAGTGGGACTGCTGGACCATGGTAGTTCTATTTTTAACTTTTAGAGGAACTTCCATAACTGTTTTCTATAATTGCTGCAACATTTTACTTTCCAACTGACAGTGTAAAAATGTTTCAATTTCTCTACATATGTCCCAACACTTATTATTCTCTGTTCTTTGATAATGGCCACCCTAACAGATATAATGTGATCTCTTGTTGTGGTTTTGATATGCATTTCTTTTACAATTAATGATACTGAGTATTTTTTCATACACTTACTGGCCACTAGTATGTATTCTTTGGAGAATTGTCTATTTAAGTTCTTTGTCCATTTTAAAAATTGGTTATTTGTTCTTTTGTTGTCGAGTTGTATGAACTCCTTACATTTTCTGGATATTAATCCTTTATCTAATATATAATTTGCAAATTTTCTTTCTCATTCTGTAGGCTGTATCTTCACTCTGTTGATTGTTGTTTTTTTCTTTTCTGATACAGAGAAGTTTTTAAGTTTGATATATTCCCATTTGTCTATTTTTTTTTCTTTTGTGGCCTGTGCTTTTGGTGTCATATCCAATAAATAATTACCAAATCTAATATCCTAAAGTTTTCCCCTATGTTTTCCTATGGAAGTTTTATAATTTTAGGCCTTACTTTTAGATCTTTATACTGTTTTGAATTAATTTTTTTGTGGTGTAAGGTAAGGGTTCAATTTCATTTTTTGCCTGTGAATATCTAGCTTTCCCAATAACACTTACTGAAGAGACTTTCTTTTCCCCATTGTGTAATCTTGACACTCATTTTCAAGATCATTTCAGCTATTCAGTGTCCATTGAGAGTATTTAGAGTGAGTTTTTATATTAAAAAAATGTCATTGTAATTTTGGTAGAGATTGCATTGAACCTGTAGATAACTTTGGGTGGTATGGCCATTTTTACAATATTAAGAATACCAATCCATGGTATTGAGATATCTTTCTATTTCTTTGTGTCTTCATTAATTTCTCTTAGAAATGTTTTGTAGTTTTCAGTGTATAAGTGTTTTGCTCCTTGGTTATATTTATTTCTAAGTATTTAATTCTTTTTGAATCTATTGTAAATAGGATTATTTTCTTAATTTCTTTTTCAAAATAGTCATTGTTAGGATACAGAAATACAACTGATTTTTGTTTGTTGATTTTGTATCCTACAACTATGCTGAAAGTGTGTATTATTTTTCACAATTTTTGTAGAATCTTTACAGTTTTCTACATATAAGTTCATGTCTTTATAATCTCAAACTCTTCCTTTCCAATTTGGATGTCTTTTTAAATTCTTTTTCTTTCTTTTTTTAAAAAATTGTTTAATTGCTCTGGCTAGGACTTCTAATACTATGTTGAATACAGTTGGCAAGAGTGGACCTCCTTGCCTCATTCCTGATGTTAAAGAAAAAGCTTTCAGTCTTTTAGCATTCCGTATGATGTTAGCTGTGGGCTTATCACACATGCTTTTATAATGTTCTGGTAGTTTCCTTTTATTCTTAGTTTGTTGAGAGTTTTTAATCATGAAAGAATGTTAAATTTTATCAAATGATGTGGTTTTTGTCCTTCATCTGTTAATGTGGTGTATTACATTAGTTTATTTTCATATGTTGAACTATCCCTGCATTCCAGGTTGAAGTAAATGTTTTGAAAACACGTTTTCTAGAGAGAACCTTTCTCCATTATAATATGATTTTCTCAATTGCAGCTATATTTAAGTCTTAGTCTAAATCCCACTTCTGATGAAACAGCTGATGTCTCACCTTGGCTAGATTCTGATGACTAAGAAATCAGTGTGTGTGTGTGTGTGTGTGTGTGTGTGTTTATGGGGGTGAATACTTTGTACAATGAATGAGAGTAAGTACAAGATAGTAGTTTGAGAATGTGAGCTCTCAAGTCATACTCTATGAGTTTAAATCTCAGCTCCTCAGTAATTTGAGGTTGGACAGATTATTTAGCATGTTTGTGCCTCAGTTTCTTCACTAGTAAAATGGAAGCATTAACAGTAACCTATCTCATATAGCCACAATAAGAATATAATATACATAATTTTGGAATTAGAATTTGCACCCAAGTTCATTGCTGAAATTGGTGTTGATTTTTAAATAAACTTTAAAATTTCAGATTTATAGCACAATTGTGACAATAGTGCAGAGAATCCTAATATTCTTCACATTTAGTTTCTCCTATTATTAGCATCTTACATTAGTATGGTAATTTGTCACAATTGAATGAACTAATGAACTAGTATTAATACGTTTCAAATTTATTCAGATTTTTTACTTTTACTCTATGGATTCACTTCTTTCTAAGACCCCATACAGATTACCACATTATATTTAGTCATCATGTCTCCTTAGGTTCTTCTTGGCCGTGACAGTTTCCTAGACTTTCACTGTTTCTTATGACCTTCAGAGTTTTCATACGTACCAGTCAGGTATTTTTCTAGAATATCCTTTAGTTGGGAATTTTCTTGTAGTTTTTCTCATGATTAGACTGGGATTATGAATTTTTAGGAGGAAGACCACAGAGTTACAGTGCCATTTTCATCACATCATATCAAGGGTACACTCTATCAAGATGATTTATCACTGTTGAAATTAACCTTGATTACCTGTCTGGATAGTATTTGTCAGATTTCTCCACAGTAAAGTTACTGTCTTCCTTCATTTTCTATACTATATTCTTTGGAGAAAGTCACTCTGTGCCACAGCCCACAGTTAATAAGTAGAGTTGTGTCTTTCTCTTGGGGGGTAAACTATCTTATGTGGTAAAGCATCAATTATTTTTGCTTATTCTACATGGGAGATTTGTCTTTTCTCCCCATTTACTTAAACATTTATTTATATCAGTGTGAATTCAGGGATATTTATTTTATACTTTGGACTATAACCCTACTACTTTATTGCTCAAATTGTTCCAGCTTTAGCTATTGGGACCTTTTTGATTGGGTTCTGTGTCCCTTTCAGAGACCCTCACCACTGTGATCTGTTTTGTTTTCTTTGTTTTATAACACTTCCTTACTTTCTGGCATTACAAGATACTTCAGGATCTTCTTGTATATTTTCTACCTGAGTCCTGGAATCAGCCACTTCTTCAAGGAGCTGTGGTTCCTTTTATTGGGGAATGGTATTAGAAACCAAGATCCAGACACTAGGAATGCTTGTTGTTACTGGGATGGCTTTCTAGGCCCAGGATACATTTATATTTGCCACAACTCATATTTATATACCTCAAAAGCCTTCCTTATTCAAATAAGAATCAAAAAAAGAAGACCAGTGTACATAGATACTATAGAGAATTAATGACTATACAGAATTTGGAACTTTATGTACAAAAATAAATATTTTATGGATATCTATCAATTTTAGAATTCTAGATATTTTTTCACATGCTTTCTATTTCAATGGAAAAGCATTAATTCTGAAAGGCAGTTTAGCAGTGGTTATATGTGAACTCTGAAGCCAGAATTCAAATATTATCATTTTTTAATATTGACAATAGCCATATTCATACTAGTATTTAGAAAAACGTCTATTTCATTACTCTACAAACAATTTGGTATTTAAAATTGACTACATCTTTCTTGATCTTTTGTTCTTTATCTATATTATATAAATTCAAAACATACTCAACCTTAAAAGAACATGATATCATTATATAAATAACAATTAAATGGTTCTAAACATTTAAGTTGTCCCAACAAAATGACTTCTTAAAATGTTTGTTACTCCTTTCAGATAATAATATGATAATTTACTTTATATAGAGACAAATGTTATTTAAAAGTCCCTTCTAGAGATAGTACAGTATTTTGCTTCCCTAGAAATATATTGGTTACCTTTCTTAAATATAATTTAACCACATATTAAAGTATTGACCCATTGCACAAATAAATGGTATTTACATATTTTATAGGTCCCTTTTTAAAGATACTTTATCTTTCTTACTTCCTGTACTAACATCTATCTAAAAGGTAAAATACCTTCTTTAAATACTATCAATAATTAAGTGAAAGAAAATTTCAAAACAACTCCTACTATTGTTTTATTCTATATTTTGATTCTGTATACTTAATTTCTGACTAAATATGAATCTTAGTCTCATAAAAAATTAAAATTTGGAAAGGTCAGTAAATTGTACAGTGAATTTTTGTTTTTGTGTCTTATATTATTTTGTATCTTTTCAGTAGTTATAAACCTACCAGTGAACTGAGTCAAATAGCTTGTCAATTCAAGCAAATACTTAAGTTTACCAGTGTTTGCCTCAATTACTGAATCACTAGATTGTTTTGATGTTTTGTAGACACAACTCCAAATGTTATAGGGAAACACCTTTACAGCTGCAATCTCTTTGACAACTGAGCAACTTATAAACTTGATTTTTCCCCCTGTTATTAGGGAAACAGCTGCAAAAATGGCCTAATTATGCTTATAAATGTGCTGTAGGGTTAACTTTTGAATGAATATGTTATAAAACATTTTGCAGATAGAAAGTGCCAGTATAATTCTAAATATCAGGCTGGCTCTTATCACTACATCTGAAATGAAGCTAGAAAGATCTGGACAAGGTAAAACCAGAAACCTCATTCCAATATCCTCATATATTCTTCTTTCAAAATGAACAAATATCCAATCCAGTGATTCCAATGCCTCAAATACAAATTGGGGATATCAACTGAGGCAATGACCACTTGAAAACAAAAGAAAACCAAAAAATCAGTAATTATAGAGAAGTAAAAACACTTTGTCAAATATTTTTTTTAAAATGCCACACACAAATTCAGGTAAACACAAATACACATAAAATAATGAATATCCTAGAGAAGAGCTGGCACACATTTTCTGTTAAGATCCAGATTATAAATATTTTATGCTTTGTAAACCATAGAGTCTGTGGTATTTACTCAATGCTGCCATTATTATGCAGAATCAGATACAAACAACATTTAAATGATTGGGCATGGCTGTAATCCAATAAATTATTATTCATGGACACTGACATGCAAAATTTGTATAATTTCTATGTCTCACATAATATTGCATTAAATTTTTTTTAAATCATTTAAAAATGAAAATCTATTCATAGCTCATGGATTATACAAAATTAGGTGATGGTCTGGGTCTGGCTTTGGTCTTCATGCCATCATTTGCCAACCTCTGGTTTACAGTGACTGCTGCAGGGCAGTTTAATTCATGCAGAATGAAGAAAAATAGCATTTATACATCTCTGGTTATGCTGCCACCAACTATAATTGTATGTGTTGCTCCTTTTCTTATATTTTTTTACTTCCAATAGTAATGACCAAGAATTTTACCAATGTCATTTTTCCATTTTGTTCTCTTGGGAAAGTCATTTATTCCCTCTGGAACTTAGTCTTTTTCTAAGTGGCAAAATAATGACTAATTCAGATTTATTATGAGGTTGATAGGAACATCTAAACACTGACTAGTACATAATAGAAGCTCAGTACATTTTAAAAATGATTATGAATCTTGTTTTTTTATGTTAAAGCCTACTTTGTCTAAAAAAATGATTATGAATCTTTTTTTGGGGGGATAAGATATTTTATTTTATCTTATTTTATTTTATTTTTTTAAACATTTATTTTTTTATTAGTTTCTGCTTTATAACAAAGTGATTCAGTCATACGTATACATCTGTTCCCACATCCCTTCCCTCATGCATCTCCCTCCCTCCCACCCTCCCCATCCCACCCCTCCAGGCAGTCACAAAGCACCGAGCTGATCTCCCTGTGCTCTGCGGCTGCTTCCCACTATCTATCTACCTTACGTTTGGTAGTGTATATATGTCCATGCCTCTCTTTCGCTTTGTCACAGCTTACCCTGCTCCCTCCCCATATCCTCAAGTCCATTCTCAAGGAGGTCTGTGTCTTTATTCCCGTTTTACCCCTAGGTTCTTCATGACATATTTTTTTTTTAATTCCATATATATGTGTTAGCATACGGTATTTGTCTTTCTCTTTCTGACTTACTTCACTCTGTAGGACAGACTCTAGGTCTATCCACCTCATTATAAATAGCTCAGTTTCGTTTCTTTTTATGGCTGAGTAATATTCCATTGTATATATGTGCCACATCTTCTTTATCCATTCATCCGATGATGGACACTTAGGTTGTTTCCAGCTCCGGGCTACTGTGAATAGAGCTGCAATGAACATTTTGGTACATGTCTCTTTTTGAATTATGGTTTTCTCAGGGTATATGCCTAGTAGTGGGATTGCTGGGTCATATGGTAGTTCTATTTTTAGTTTTTTAAGAAACCTCCATACTGTTCTCCATAGTGGCTGTACCAATTCACATTCTCACCAGAAGTGCAAGAGTGTTCCCTTTTCTCCACACCCTCTCCAGCATTTATTGTTTCTAGATTTCTTCATGATGGCCATTCTGACTGGTGTGAGATGATATCTCATTGTAGTTTTGATTTGCATTTCTCTAATGATTAATGATGTTGAGCATTCTTTCATGTGTTTGTTGGCAGTCTGTATATCTTCTTTGGAGAAATGCCTATTTAAGTCTTCTGCCCATTTTTGGATTGGGTTGTTTGTTTTTTTGTTATTGAGCTGCATGAGCTGCTTATAAATTTGGAGGTTAATCCTTTGTCAGTTGCTTCATTTGCAAATATTTTCTCCCATTCTGAGGGTTGTCTTTTGGTCTTCTTTATGGTTTCCTTTGCTGTGCAAAAGCTTTGAAGTTTCATTAGGTCCCATTTGTTTATCTTTGTTTTTATTTCCATTTCTCTAGGAGGTGGGTCCAAAAGGATCTTGCTGTGATTTATGTCATAGAGTGTTCTGCCTATGTTTTCCTCTAAGAGTTTGATAGTTTCTGGCCTTACATTTAGGTCTTTAATCCATTTTGAGCTTATTTTTGTGTATGGTGTTAGGGAATGATCTAATCTCATAATTTTACATGTCCCTGTCCAGTTTTCCCAGCACCACTTATTGAAGAGGCTGTCCTTTCTCCACTGTACATTCCTGCCTCCTTTATCAAAGATAAGGTGACCATATGTGCGTGGGTTTATCTCTGGGCTTTCTATCCTGATCCACTGATCTATCTTTCTGTTTTTGTGCCAGTACCACACTGTCTTGATTACTGTAGCTTTGTAGTATAGTCTGAAGTCAGGGAGCCTGATTCCTCCAGCTCCAGTCTTCGTTCTCAAGATTGCTTTGGCTATTCGGGGTCTTTTGTTTTTCCAAACAAATTTTGAAATTTTTTGTTCTAGTTCTGTGAAAAATGCCAATGGTAGTTTGATAGGGATTGCATTGAATCTGTAGATTGCTTTGGGTACTAGAGTCATTTTGACAATATTGATTCTTCCATTCCAGGAGCATGGTATATCTCTCCATCTATTTGTATCATCTTTAATTTCTTTCATCAGTGTCTTATAATTTTCTGAATGCATGTCTTTTGTCTCCTTAGGTAGGTTTATTCCTAGATATTTTATTCTTTTTGTTGCAATGGTAAATGGGAGTGTTTTTTTGATTTCATTTTCAGATTTTTCATCATTAGTGTACAGGAATGCCAGAGATTTCTGTGCATTAATTTTGTATCCTGCTACTTTACCAAATTCATTGATTAGCTCTAGTAGTTTTCTGGTAGCATCTTTAGGATTCTCTATGTATAGTATCATGTCATCTGCAAACAGTGACAGCTTTACTTCTTTTTTTCCAATTTGGATTCCTTTTATTTCCTTTTCTTCTCTGATTGCTGTGGCTAAAACTTCCAAAACTAGGTTGAATAAGCGTGGTGAGAGTGGGCAGCCTTGTCTTGTTCCTGATCTTAGTGGAAATGGTTTCAGTTTTTCACCATTGAGGACAATGTTGGCTGTGGGTTTGTCATATATGGCCTTTATTATGTTGAGGAAAGTTCCCTCTATGCCTGCTTTCTGCAGGGTTTTTATCATAAATGCGTGTTGAATTTTGTTGAAAGCTTTCTCTGCATCTATTGAGATGATCATATGGTTTTTCTCCTTCAATTTGTTAATATGGTGTATCACGTTGATTGATTTGCGTATATTGAAGAATCCTTGCATTCCTGGAATAAACCCCACTTGATCATGGTGTATGATCCTTTTAATGTGCTGTTGGATCCTGTTTGCTAGTATTTTGTTGAGGATTTTTGCATGTATGTTCATCAGTGATATTGGCCTGTAGTTTTCTTTCTTTGTGACATCCTTGCCTGGTTTTGGTATCAAGGTGATGGTGGCCTCATAGAATGAGTTTGGGAGTGTTCCTTCCTCTGAAATTCTTTGGAAGAGTTTGAGAAGGATGGGTGTTAGCTCTTCTCTAAATGTTTGATAGAATTCGCCTGTGATGCCATCTGGTCCTGGGCTTTTGTTTGTTGGAAGATTTTTTATCACAGTTTCAATTTCAGTGCTTGTGATTGGTCTATTCATATTTTCTATTTCTTCCTGATTCAGTCTTGGCAGGTTGTGCATTTCTAAGAATTTATCCATTTCTTCCAGGTTGTCCATTTTATTGGCATAGAATTGCTTGTAGCAATCTCTCATGATCTTTTGTATTTCTGCAGTGTCAGTTGTTACTTCTCCTTTTTCATTTCTAATTCTATTGATTTGAGTCTTCTCCCTTTTTTTCTTGATGAGTCTGGCTAATGGTTTGTCAATTTTATTTATCTTCTCTAAGAACCAGCTTTTACTTTTATTGATCTTTGCTATCATTTCCTTCATTTCTTTGTCATTTATTTCTGATCTGATCTTTATGATTTCTTTCCTTCTGCTAACTTTGGGGTTTTTTTGTTCTTCTTTCTCTAATTGCTTTAGGTGTGGGGTCAGGTTGTTTACTCGAGATGTTTCCTGTTTCTTAAGGTGGGATTGTATTGCTATAAACTTCCCCCTTAGAACTGCTTTTGCTGCATCCCATAGGTTTTGGGTCGTCGTGTCTCCATTGTCATTTGTTTCTAGGTATTTTTTTATTTCCTCTCTGATTTCTCCAGTGATCACTGCGTTATTGAGTAGTGTATTGTTTAGCCTCCATGTGTTTGTATTTTTTACAGATCTTTTCCTGTAATTGATGTCTAGTCTCATAGCAGTGTGGTCGGAAAAGATACTTGATACAATTTCAATTTTCTTAAATTTACCAAGGCTTGATTTGTGACCCAAGATATGATCTATCCTGGAGAATGTTCCATGAGCACTTGAGAAAAATGTGTATTCTGTTGTTTTTGGATGGAATGTCCTATAAATATCAATTAAGTCCATCTTGTTTAATGTACCATTTAAAGCTTGTATTTCCTTATTTATTTTCATTTTGGATGATCTGTCCATTGGTGAAAGTGGGGTGTTAAAGTCTCCTACTATGAGTGTGTTACTGTCGATTTCCCCTTTTATGGCTGTTAGTATTTGCCTTATGTATTGAGGTGCTCCTATGTTGGGTGCATAAATATTTACAATTGTTATATCTTCTTCTTGGATCGATCCCTTTATCATTATGTAGTGTCCTTCTTTGTCTCTTCTAATAGTCTTTATTTTAAAGTCTATTTTGTCTGATATAAGAATTGCTACTCCTGCTTTCTTTTGATTCCCATTTGCATGGAATATCTTTTTCCATCCCCTTATTTTCAATCTGTATGTGTTTTTAGGTCTGAAGTGGGTCTCTTGTAGACGGCATATATATGGGTCTTGTTTTTGTATCCATTCAGCCAGTCTATGTCTTTTGGTGGGAGCATTTAATCCATTTACATTTAAGGTAATTATTGATATGTATGTTCCTATTCCCATTTCGTTAATTGCTTTGGGTGATTTTGAATCTTGAGGGTCACATTTTCATTGACTTTATACAATAGTATTTTATGATATTTAGCAATCATTTGTTTATTAACTATTATCTGCCTATTGAAGAACTAGCCACTGTCCATACCAAAAGCATTAGATGTTTTTCTTTGTTTTTATTGAGGAACAATGAGGTAGAGAGATTTATAAATCATGATAATTTTTATAATGTGGAATAAGTATGCATTGACTTTAAATGAATCGATGAATAATTGATATAATTCCTTAAATGTACCATCTTTCTCAGTTGCAATAATTACTAAAGAGATTAGAGTCAGTTCATGATGTTTATCACTATACCTAGAGATACACATTCATTGATAGAATTTACTTTCAACAGGTTGGTAAAACTATAAATTATTATTTTCTACCCTTTCAAGCTACCCAATTTAATAGGGTACAATAAATACCTATGTAGAATTTTGCTATCAATAAAGTGATTTCTCATGTACTTTTTAAATTTGTTTTATCTTAATATTTAAAAATATTTGTGTCTCAGAGAGGGTTTTATTTATTTAATTTTACTAAGAAGAAATATGAAACTTGGTAATTTATTCCATTATACAATCTAGTCAAAAGAAGCATTTAAATTAGAGAATACTTCTACTGACTATCTGCTTGGTACACCTTCAACAATGTAATATTGCTTCTAATATTTTCTTTACCTTGATAAGGTAAAGAAAGATCTAATTTTTCTTTACCTTTCTTATTGCTATGAGTAAAATAAAATCATACAATATGACATCATAAGGACCAAAAAAGATTCAAAATGGTGCTGTAGTTAAAGAGGAACCATACCTATCAAGCGTGGATCATGAAATATAGCTGCTTTCTTCTAAATATGATGCGAGGCAAGATCCAACATCTGTGGATTTTAAATGCAAACATAAAATCTTTGGGGCTCTCATATCAAATTCTAGGTGGTGGTTTAGGGAAAAATTAATCATTTTACGGAGGAAAAGTGATTTTGGTCATGCAATAAAAATAATGGTCATGCAATATGGTCATGCAACATAGACCAAAAAGCAAGTTCCGCTTCCACTGAATGCAAATTAGGTAATTTGGGTCAACTCTTCTGCCTGAGACAAAATATATAAAATTATTTGCCTGTAAACATTAAAGATTTAAGAAAATTGTGAAATAATTACCAAAAGAGAGAGGTTCTGGGGGAAGGAGTCCAGCATTTGGTACCCCTTTATCCCCAAAGGAAAGGCCACTGCTGAAGAGGAAAGACAGGAGGCAAACTTTTTTATACTTTGGTAGAAGTATTAGAAGCCTCAAAGGGCTAGAGGGGTATGAACTGTTTTTTTGCTTCTTTTTGAATTAGTTTTTGTCTTTGGTGAATGCTCTCTCAATTTGGGGAGGGTCCTCAAAAAGATGTAGCATATGAGCTTATAATTTATATGTTCAAGATGATAAAATGCAAGGCTGTGAATTTCAAGAGAGAACTAGTAACTATGAAAAGTAACCTAATAAAAATTTCAACATTAAATAATAAAGTAACTGAAATTAAGAATTGTTTGGAAACTTTTAACAACATATTAGGCAGCAGTAAACAGAGAAATTAATAAATTGAATAGGTTAGAAGAAGCTAAATAGAGAATTAGTAAATTGAATAGGACAAAAGAAAACATACAGAGTAAAATTGAGACAGATAAAGGATATTTTTATTTGAAATATATGAAACACAGTGAAAAAGTAAGGGACTTAAAAGACACGAGGAGGTTTAAAAAAGTATAATTGAAAATTAGAGATTCCAAGGAACAAGATAAAAGGAATGAGTCAGTAGCAATATTTGAAAAGATAAAGGAAGAGAATTTGCCAAAATTGATGAAAAACAAATTCACAAATTCAATAAATCTTACCCACTCTCAGATGGTAAAAATTTTAGAAAAAATCATACATTGTCACTTCATGATGAAACTGCTCAAAATAAAATATTAAAAATATTAAAAGTATTGAGAGAAAATTAGAGAAATTATCAAAAACACAGAAATAGACTGGTGGCAGAAACAATGGAAGCCAGAAAAAATAGAATGATATCATCAATGTATTGAATTAAAATATGTTCCAGCTTAGAATTATATCCTGTTAAATATCTTTTAAAATAAATATAAAATAAAAACAGTTTCAATAAAATAGAAACTGAGGTAATTCATACACTTACTAAACTGAATGAAGTTCTAAAAAGTACTGTTCAGTAAGAAGGTATAAATGTAAACATATATGTGACTGAAATAAAAGAGGAAGAACATATATTAAGTTTTTCAAAGTCCTTTGCATTATTCTAACAAGAGTAAGTGTATTACTAATAATGAAAACAGATGATTTAGGAATAAGTGCTGTAATTTGCTATATAAGCATTAAAAAATAGTAAAGTATTTTATAATTACCAATTTAATTTAGGTATAAGGTAAACTAATGAAATACTAAAATAATATAAAATGCACAAAAAGAGAAGAAAAGAAACATACTGCAGGTAGAATAAATGAAAACTTTTAGAAAAGTAGTAGATATAAATCTAAATAGATCAATGATAATATTAAATGTAAATTATATAAATTCTCTGGTTAAAAGGCCTAGATCTTCAAATTTGATGAAAAGAAGAAAATGCAACTATTACTGTTTATAAGAACACTCCTAAAACTTAAGTCCATAAAAGAGATTGTATTGTTTCCTAGGACTGCCATCATAAAGTATCACAAATTTGTTGGCTTAAAACAACAGAAATGTATTCTCTTACAGCTCAGGCTACAAGTCTGAAATCAAGGTATTAACAGGGCCATGCTTTCTCTGAAGGCTCTATGACAGAATCCTTCTTTGCCTTTTCCTAGCTTCTAGTGGTTGCTGGCAATCCTTGTGTTCCTTGGCTTGTAGACAGTTCACTCCAATATCTGCCTCCGAATTATATATGGCATTCGCCCTGTCAATCTGTCTGCATCTGAATTTCCCACTTTTTATAAGGACACCAGTTATATAGCATTCAGGACCTGCACTAATCCTACATGACCTCATCCTAACTTGATTACATCTGCAAAGACTATTTCCAAATAAAGTCACTGCTTTAGTTCATTGGGCTGCTATAACAAAATGCCACAGTCTAGGTAGCTTATAAACAACAGAAATGTATTTCTCACAGTTCTGTAGGCTGGGAAGTCCAATATCAAGGTGCCAGCATTGCTGTATCCTGGTGAAGGCACTCTTCCTGGTTCATAACTGATGCCTTCTCACTGTGTCCTCACATGGTGGAAGTAGCAAGGGATCTTTGTGGGTTCTCTTTTATTTTTATTTTTTTGTTGTTGTTTTTAAAAAAAATTTAAATTGAAGTTTAGTTGATTTACAATGTTGTGTTAGTTTCAAGTGTACTGCAAATTATTCAGTTATACATACATACATACATATCTTTTTTCAGATTTTCCCCTTATAGGTTATTATAAAATATTGAATATAGTTCCCTGTGCTATACAGTAGGTCCTTGTTGTTTATCTATTTTATATATAGTAGTGTGTATATGTTAGTCCCAAACTCCTAATTTATCTCTCCCCTTGTCTTTCCCCTTTGGTAACTATAAGTTTGTTTTCTATGTCTGTGGGCTTATTTCTATAAGTTCATTTATATCTTTTATTTTTTTTTTAGGATCCACACTTAAGTGCTATCATATGATATTTGTCTTTCTCTGTATGGCTTACTTCACTTAGTATGGTAATCTCTAGGTCCATCCATATTGTTTCAAATAGCATTATTTTGTTCTTTTTTATGGCTGAGCAATATTCCATTGAAAAAATATAACACATCTTTATCTATTCATCTGTCAATGGACATTTAGTTTGCTTCCATGTGTGCGATAAGAACACTAATCTCCTTTATGAGGGCTCCACTCTCATGACCTAAGTACCTCAGAAAGGCCCCACCTCTTAATACCATCATCTTTGAGGGTTAGGATTTCAACATATGAATTTTGGAGCAACATAAACATTTAGACCATAGCAGTCACATTCAATGATTCTGGGTGGGTATGAACTTGGGGGTAAACTAGTCAACCCAACATATTCCTCCCTTCAGCTCTCAAATACTCATCTCCTTCCTGCCTGCAAATTACTTTCACACTATATCAACATCTGCAAAAGTTATAAACTATTCTAGCATTAACTCTAAATCCAAAATTTCATCTGAATATCATCAGCTCAAAATAAATAAAATTGGTAGAATATCACCAAAAAGTAAACACACAAAGAAGCATATCAGAATTCAGACAAAAGTAGAGGAAATTAACACAGCAAGTGTCTTTTTGAAACATAAATGAAATTGATCAACTTTTAACAATACTTATCAAGATAAAAGGGAGATACAAATTTTCAATGTTAGGCATGAAAGTGAGTATATCATTATAGAGATATCACAAATATTAAAAGGCTAATTCAATAATATTATAAGAAAATTTATAACACCATGACAACTTAGATGAAATAGACAAATTCCTTGAATTGCACTAATAAACAAACTGATACAGTATGAAACATAAATCTAAATAGCCCTTTATCTTTGAAAATACTTGAATTATCAATAATTTTCTGCTAAGAGAACACCAGTTTTAATGGTTTCACAGATAAATACTGTCAAACACTTGAGGAAAAAAATAATACATATATTGCACAAACTCTTTCAAAGAAGTGGGGAGGATGGAACTTCCCAACACATTTTATGGGGCCAAAACAACTCTGATACCAATACCACAACTGGCAGACATTACAAGACATTACAAACCAATTTTCTTTCATGATCAATAATCCTTAAAATATATTAGCAAATAAATCTTGCAGTATAAAAAAAAAGTATAAAATATCCTTACAAGTGGCATTTATCTCAGGAATGCAAGGCTGGATTAACATTGGAAAAGTGATCAATGTAATGGTCTGTATTAATAGAATGAAAAAGAAAAACCACGTGATTTTCACAATAGATCCAGAAATAAAATCAATTAAAAAAAGTCATCACCCAGGGCCTCCCTGGTGGCGCAGTGGTTGAGAGTCCGCCTGCCGATGCAGGGGATACGGGTTCGTGCCCCGGTCTGGGAGGATCCCATATGCCGCGGAGCGGCTGGGCCCGTGAGCCATGGCCGCTGGGCCTGCGCATCCGGAGCCTGTGCTCCGCAACGGGAGAGGCCACAACAGTGAGAGGCCCGCATACCGCAAAAAAAAAAAAAAAGAAAAAAAAAAAAAAAAAGTCATCACCCATTTATGATTAGAATTCAGAACACTCAGCAAACTATATTAAAGAAGAGTATTTCCCCTTGATAAACAGAACCTATGACAAATCTACAGTTATCCTCTTTCTGTAGATTGGCTCTTAACTATATATATATATTGTGTATATACTTTTGGCCCACAAGAACTAAATAATTCATTCTTGTGTCCAAATTTTGAGTACCCAGGAAAATATGATTGAACTAGCATTGATCAGGTAGCCACCCCTGTGATGACTGGCTTCACCATAGAGTTATGTATTCTGCTAGGCACTCAAAAATTGCTGAGGAGTAGATTATCCAACAAGGAAACAAAACCCATCTCCTATACTACTGAAACCTGAAGTAAGATTAATGATTAAGTGTCAAAAAACTCTTTCTTCTCTCCCAGAGGTGGATCATGAAGGTTTGCAATGATCAGAAAAGGTTTTAGATGGGAGAAGAAATGCCTCTTGAATAATAAAAGTTTAATCAAATATCAAAGTTCCACCTCTAGTCTTTCTTCTACTTAGATTGACATAGAATTTAGACTTTTTTCAAAGCAGACTTAATTGCAAGCATTAGAGTGATAACCCATTTTCCTACCTTTGATGATGCTTATAAAAACAGCCACTTTAGGATTAATAATTTGTTTCACCATACTGAAAAATGTCTATATGAAATTTTTATTTGAAAAATTCCTGTATTAAAAGATTCTCATAGAGTCTCTGGACATTAAATTTTTAGACATATTGGGAGGCCTTTGATATAGCAATACTGACCTCTGCTTGGAATAGGACTTGTATGTATTAAGACCACTACCTCAATTGTTTGGTTTTTGTTACAAAGGAAGCCATAAAATTTTCAGTTTATTCACAAAGCACAGTCTGATAGAGGCATGGTGTGCCTCTGTCAGAAACCCTGCAACTTTGAAAACCATCCATTATCTTCGCAGTGCTTCTCCTCCACTCTTGACCGTGAGAGCAAAGCTAGCTTCTCCTGGACCCCTTGTGCATGTATTCTTCATTAAATGCTTTAAATTTTCTTTACTTTTTTTGGTAAGATCCAGCAGTGTTAGTGGTGGTGTAGAGGATGGATTTAATAACAAGGCTCAATTACTGTATCTGACTTATAGAAATACATATGAGTATGAGTATTTGACCAGATTGCATAGAGGAGTATAGATAATTGATCCATAATACATTTGGAGTCAAAACATATTAATTGCTTAAACCCCGATCAATAGTATCACTAGTAATTTTGTCTTACAAGAAAAAGAAACTAATATATCCTAAAAAGAAAAATGTTTCAATATATAATCAAACATCCATGTCACCTTTCTCATTCAAATCCAGGTTACAATTCTAATCAGACTAAGAAATTCTGTACAAAGAATTAATCTGAATTACTTCACTAACAGGAAACACACAATTTAAGTGACTATTTTGTGGTAGGTCCATGAAGATTAAACAAATAAGCATTTAAATAAATAAAAATAAATAAGCTCATATACCATCTACCAGAGAAGATATGACATGTGAAGAATTTGCAGTAAAATAGTTAATTAGTACTGTTAAATGAGTGACAACATAAACAGAGAAAACATAACAAACAGAGGCATACAAATGCAATTCTTATTCAAGAAAACCATGAACTTCTACTGCAGTTAGAACATAAGGAAGACATTGCAATTAAAATCTGGAAGGTCAGTTTGCAATCAGATAGTAGAAGATCTTGAATGCAATGTACAGGATTTTGGTTTAGAAAAGGTCTTAAGGGTTGGCAAGGGAAAGTGATATGACCAAATACTAGTTTTAGAAAGAAGCTGGCTGGCTTGTGGAACATGGTTTAGAGTGAGGAGAAACAAGCAAAAGGGGGAGTTTTTTGAGCTCACGTGAGAGACAGAACTGATATAGGGCAGTAGAAATACTTATTTTACAATAAAATCATTGGATTCTTTATGCAGTACTAGGAAAAGTGAAAGGAGAAAAAAGGGACAGTTGATAAAGAAGAGTGTAATGGAGTGATGGAGTTTACATACACTGGCTATATAGAATCTAAGGAAATCCAGAGGTTGGGGTAAAAATTGGAAAAGGACAGAAAAATAGATAAAGGATGAATAGGAAGTCACAATTCATATTGATACTTTCCCATCGTCAAGTAATTATTTTGGACCATATACATTTTTTTTCTGAAACAACTTACTCCCAATTGTTTGCCCTATGAGATGATTGTACAGTATCACAACTCAGCAGCACTGCTTCCAGAAGCCTTAAAGTCTAACAACTAAATTGTTTTCCTAAATTCAGGCCCTTTTTGTGACCATACCCATTAAGGACTATTGTAAAATTTGTTTCGTTACTAGCCTTGGGCTTCTAGTAAGCACTGTTGCTTTTTTAAAAGGTGACTATCACAGACCCTGTACCCTAAGTAACTGAGATATCAGTATAGCCTTAATTTTATTCATAGAGATTTACATTCAATTTCCATTAACCTTAATAGGAAGCCATTACCTAACTGGCATGGATGATTGGTAATACAGAATAATTCAAGATAGAGTTACTTCATTTGAAGTAACTCAAACAAATGTCAACAACTTCCATTTAAAACTAAGTGTGCATCATATTATCTACTCCTAGGTAATTTTCTACATAGGCAAAACAATTCATTTTATAGGATATTTTAATATTAAAAAATTTTGAACCATTTAAGGATGTTAAGATATCTTTAAAAAAATAAAGCTATTTTAATACTCAGTTCTTAAAATTATTTTAAGAAATATCTACTTAATAACCTTGGAAATAATCTAAGGGAAATTTTCTTCTTCATATCTGAATATGAATTCAAACAACAAAAATAAACATTATCACACATATCAAATAGAAAATTAAACACAAAGTCTTGCTGTTAATATTAATTTTTAAAATATGCTTATGAAGTTATATAATTGGGGTGACTAAATTATATGAACTCAAATATATGATATGGGAAGCAGAAAGAAATTGATTTTAACTTAATTTGTAGGAGAAATATTAAATTATCATGTATATGTATGAATTCATAACAGTGTCAGTTCATGTTCATCTAAGGTTCCAGTAGTTGTAGAAAAATAAGAAAAGAACCACTAATATCACCATTAAATACCTTGATATTTAAATGTTGTGTGTTTAACCAACATTTATAGTTATATGTTTTCCATGTATTTCTGGCAGAATGAATTATTATAGAATAATTAACAGAAGTATATCCCACCTTCCACTTGCCACATAATACATGCAGCAAAATTAGAATAATAAAAGCAAAAAGCCTCTATTTCTAGAAAATGTATCTCTTTCTCTCTCTCTGTCTATCTCTCTCCCTTTCTCTCTATATATAATACCAAATATATATATAACAACAAAATATAACTAGTCGACTATAAGTACTGGGCAAATTTCCAAACTTTAAAGCCATTTTAATGTTATAATAGTAATACATTAAATTCCTAAGGCTATTGTTTTAACTGTTTTCTAAGGACAACTTTATGAAAAATCAGGGAATGGGCCTAATATTTAGCAGTGTTTGTATTAGAAGTAATCTTGGCTCTGATAATCTTTTCACGGTTCAGATCAGACTTGTGATATGGGCAAGAGGTAGAGAAACAGATAGAATTGATATATAAGGGATCACAGTCTTCTGGGCCAATGTTTTTCAAAAATCATTGGGCATTCAGCTCTTTAGGGCTTTTGTTTTAATGCATATCTAATTCATTAGATCTGGGGTGAAGGGTCTAAGACTACCTTTTATCAGCCTCCCAGATAATGCCAATTTTGCTGGTGTAAGGTCCATATGTTGAGTAACAAGCCCATTTCTCCTAATTTTCCAAATGAGTAAGTACATAAGCTGAGGGAATCCCTTGATTCCCAAAGATTATTAAATATGTAATGGGCAGAACCCTAACTATATTGTTGTTATTGTTATTGTTATTGATGTTATTGTTATTGATGTTATTGTTATTCTATTAGTGACTTGCCAAAAGTTCTTTATTTTTCTCAATATTAGTTATATCATTCTCTTTGTCACAGAATTTATATTTGAGTTTAATTGATTTAATTCAGAACAAACTAAATCAGTTTGTGATTTTCTCTAGCAAGTATATTGTTAGTAGAGGGAGAAAAGTAAGTTAGGCAGAGCGTTGACAATGTTTAGGAGAAGTGAGAAATTAGACCTAAACTAGTGTTTGGAGGAATAATGGCCTATGATAACATTATGATGCCTTATTTGCATCTGTGCCATGGCTGGTTTAATACAGAAGTACTGCATTGTGTCTCAATTTTGGCATGATGATTCAATTCAATTGGCACAAAAATTTCATTTGAATCTAATCTTTAAACCTTTGTACATATTTCCCCTTGTGAGTTTAGTCAACCATGCCAAATCATTGCAACAGAGTTCCCTACCCGTATAGAGATTTTCTTTAGCATGTATAATGAAGTTCATTGTGAATTGGAGT
Source organism: Mesoplodon bidens (assembly GCF_964165515.1). Classification (NCBI taxonomy): domain Eukaryota; kingdom Metazoa; phylum Chordata; class Mammalia; order Artiodactyla; family Ziphiidae; genus Mesoplodon; species Mesoplodon bidens. The sequence continues at coordinate 69,645,838 of NC_138160.1, forward strand.
AAGGTTACTGCTAGGTTTGCCAGCTTGCTTTAAGTTAGAATGAAAAGGCATAGACAGTTGATTTGTATTGATGTAATCTCTAATTTGATTATGTTCCAATCTTTCCAAAAGCTTTTAAAATGTGTTGTGGAATGAAGCTGGATGATTACACATTGTCTTCCACTAATAATAGGTATAAATTCAGTACATTTTAAAAGCCTGCATGAGAGCATCTGTTTACAAAGTTATATTGATATTATCCAGAGTAATGCAGTCCAAGGAGAAAAAAAATAGGATAAATGCAAATAGAACTATCTTTTGAATAGACTCTTTCTTGGGGAAAATTTCCACTCATGTTTTTATAGTTCTTAACGGAAAATAGTAACCTAGCAGGCAGTCAAAAACAATTGATGGTTTGTAGTAGTTTGAACTCTTCACCAAGAAATGGGCTCATTCATATACTGACAAGTCTCCAAGTAATGTTAACTGGGTCATGGCATCTCCTAAATCATTCATTTTCACCCTTGGCATGAGAGACAGAGGCACATAGCTGAGAATAAGTAATAATAAAAAAGTGTTCTTAATGTCCCTTCCTTTCCCCAACTTTAACTGTTTGGGGCCCTGTACTTGGTCCAGTTCTCCTGATAACACTCAAGTTCTGGGCTTTTCTACTCTTTTTCCCCTTCCAAATTAATAAAGGACATTTGTCTTCCATCTTTCCAACTTGATCTCCTGTTGACAGTGTAATCTGTTTCAATGCATTAGTGGTTCACATTTATACTCGTTTTTATCAATAACTCAAATGAAATTATGGAATACACAGTTTTGATTATAACACAAAGTACTGAATTTAGAGACTATGATGTATTACTCTTTCATTAAATAAATTTATATTGTGTACTTAAGATTTTTAACACATTATGCTTAGCAGGACTAAAATTACAGTAGTATGTATAATATTTAATACCCATTACAATCTAGCAAGTAACAATAAGCACAGAAATTTCAGGCATCTTAAAGATCTAGTGGGCAATCCTGTATATGTTATTTTGGGATGTTTGAGCACCTATAAATTGTAACACATAATTAACTGTAAGTTGTGTCTATATGTAAGACTGTTCTATAGAAAAGTAAAACAGTTATATGAGTCACATTTGTTTTTTATTCTGGGCCTTTTAATTATACAATTAAAATGGAAGTACATTACAGAACCAAATGAAATATTAGCAATTTATGCAATTAAAAATGTATGTACAATTGTATCTCAAGAATTCATTTTATATTACTAGGATCAAAGACAACTCCAAATGTAACCTTGTAACTCAAAATCAATCTAAAATCCAAAGTTAGTAAAATTTACTCAGAGTTGATAATACAAATATATACTTGAGGGCATACACAAACAAAGTCACACACGTATGCACACATATGCTGGTAGCTGCTTGTTTGTTTTTTTTAACCCCAACATAAAAATGGGAAAAATGATAAAAAATATGCAGGAGCTACTGTAGAAGACATTTAGATAACTTCATAGCAGATAAGAAACTAACAGCCTGGCCCTTAAAGCCATTGGCAACATTTCTACACATCTAGTAATTACACACTTGAACCTCTTTATAGAGTCAACATGAAGTTAAAGCTCACCTCAGGGCTTACTAAAATTTAAGCACAGTCAAATCTTAACTTTTTTCTGCATGGCTAGATGGAATATTGATTTACTGAACTCTATAATCTGACATCTAAGCTGTAACATTCTTTACATTGGTTTGTCTCACCAGAGACAGAGTTTATTCGTGCCTATTTTGGTTCCACTTTTGCAACAAACAGAACCATAAAACAGTATTATTTCATTAATATTTGTTTGCTTTCTAGTTATCCTCAAAAAGATTATGTATACATTTTTATCATAAAGTTGTATTTTCCAAACCTTTCAATTCAGCAGTTAATTCAAAAAGTCTCTCTAAAGATAGATTGCCACTGTTTTGATGAATACTTCTTGGCATAACAGCTTTCCATTTAGTTGCAAAATTGTATTCTAATTAAATTCTTTCTAAGAAGCTATGCAAATTATTGGCAGACTTAATGCTCCCAGAATGTATCTTTTCTCCCATTGCAAGATTTCAGGAATTTTATGCACAATTAATTTACTAGCTACAATATATTTGTGTGTGATTCATAATACTATATTGTTTGGAGATATCTCTTTCTTTGAAAAGAAAATCCAGGGGATACAGACATTTTTCAATTTTCATTTTTTTTCGCTGACTGCAGGTTAAATTCATTTGGAGGCTGAATTGAACTTTTGGAAGAACCGTACTTCTACAGAATGTTTTCATTGATGACTTTCTATCAAAGCCCAAGTTTCAAATAGGCACAGACATTCTTTTCATTCTCTTCATTGTTCCATTCTTGTGTGTGTTAGCAACCAGCACAAATTCCTGTTTTCTTTATTCCACTTTATACCGTATATAACTCCTTTCTCTGTGAATCCAATTATGATATTCCTCTGTTTTGGTACCCACCAGTTGCCCATTATCTTATTCTAGTTCAATTTTGGCTGGCCAGAAATTAAATAATTTATGGCAGGCTAGCCAGAAATGAACTAAATGCAATTTAATTAATTTTTTGAACTCTTAAAACCTAAAAATAATTGGGACAAAGGCTCTTAACAAACATTTGTTGAATGAACTTCTCTGTCTTTGCCATGACAAGACAGCATTTCCCATCAATTTTCCTAATAGATGGACTCACAGAAATTTATAGGCAATTATGATAATGAGACTGAATTATCATAGTCAAATTCCTTAATCTCTCTGTGGCTCAACCTCTTTGCAGTAATATTGGGATAAAAATAATATTTATTTCATAGAATTAGTTTGAAGATTAAATTATATATATACACACACACACACACACACACACACATACAATGCTTGGATCAGTGTCTGTAAGATACCATACATCATCATCATCATCACTGTCATCATCATCATCGGCTTTTCCTAACATGTGTCACCCTCAGTTCTTTGAAAGAGAAATAATGCTAAGATAGTTAGTAGCAGATATGTGGCATGGATAAAGCCAAATTCAGAAACTGAGAATAGAGAAGGCAAAGATCAGAAATAATATTAACATTTGACAGGTTGAATAGAAACTGAAATAAGAACATGGGGTTATAGGCAAAACCTGAATTTGAGTGATGTGGAGTGGATAACAAAATGGCAAAGGAGAATGGGAAATTACAGGGCTGATGGGTATTGCTCTTTTGAATAACAACATAGAATGTATAGAATGCAATGAATAACAACATAGAATGCTGCATGGGAACAAGAAAACCATTATAAACAACCTCCCGCAAAAAAAAAAAAAAAACAAATATTAACTTAAGCAATACCAAAACTCTTTTTACCCAGAACACCCATCTCTTTTAGACAGACTGATCAAATTCTTAGCATAATTCAATTGAAGGGAAGCAGTATAGCACATCATAACTTCCCTTTTGTAGTAACACATTTTGCTCTGTTTCTTACATATTTATATCTGATGCCACTTTTTAGACATTTACATTTTTATAAATGAATTTTTCTTATTGTTGAAGTTAGGTTTTGCATATCTTATTTACCATATATTCTGAAATTCCCATCTCAGAGTTTTTCAACCAATTGCATTATTAAAAGAGAATAACAACAACTATGCATTTTAAGTACTTATATGTACTAGTAACAATTTTAAACCTGTTCTAATCCATTTAATTCTCATCGCAGACCAATGGAATACTAATGAGAGGTGAGGACAAAGGTAACTTGGCCTTAGAGCCCATATTCTTGATCAGTGTGCTACTGTAGTAAACAAATGAAATGGAAGCACTGTGATGAACATAGAGGCACCATTAGAATATTATTGTGGAATAACTTCTTAACTGACTCAAGCAATTTATAGATAGTTTATTTTATTCCTGACTACCCCTCTTATATGTTTTCACACCATTAAGTACATTTTATATAGGCCATCAAATTGCCTATGACCAAAAGAGGCCAATCTGGGTATTTTGCAGTGAGAATTGACCTCCAGACATCCCATTCAACTACTCCTATTCCAGGTAGCACACTTATACATTCAAACACACTTCCCTTGAGAAGGACATGGTTGAAAATGGACTTGATGGCTCGAGGTGGACCAGAGCTTAGATGTATAATGTAAGATGAGCTTATTTTTACTGTGGGGAGAACAAGAAGAGTCATGCTCTATTTCAGTGTATTATTCCAAGGAGGATAACATACCTTGTACAGTAGTACCAGTCTGCAGCCAGGAGGACACACGGCTGTGATAATGTCCCCTTTCTTCCAGTTCTTCACTGTCACTTTCTTGTTCAATGCTGATGCATCACAAGAGAGAACTTTTCCCCAAGTGGTCACTTTCCTCCTGAGATTGAGAGAAATAATGAAATAATAAATATTAAATCAATTCCTTTATCTTACTTAGGGAGAAAGCTCAATAAATCAGAATAATCCTTTGTTTTTCTGAGGTATGTTAGATCAATGCATATTAATATTTAAGCATAAACATATAGAGTGTGATTTTTTCTGATCAAAGAGGAGATAATCATATATTCTATAACAAAATGGCCAAATTCAATCTGACATACTTAAGCCTTTCCATCTGAATACCAAGCTTAAATAATGGCAAACAGGATTTTAAGATATTTTCCATTAAAAATGTTTAAATACTTAAGCATATCACTTACAGTATTGCCTTTATAGTTGCAGCAGTATCCATTCAATATTTTGACAGTTTAAGATTGTTTATTCCTCTCTTAAGTCTCTTGTTCATCTTTATTTTCTAAAATACACTGAAATCAAAGGAGTATTTTTCCATGGAGGATATATGTAAGGAGATTAAACACTGCATAGCAGGAAAACCAGTGGCATAAAAATTATGCCTCCCTAATGTTTAATATTGGTATCCAGTAAATAGAGTTTTCTGGATAAAGTCCAATAACATATAAAAATTAGAAAAACATAAGAAAATCACAAAAATATAGATGATATATAAATAACAAAAAGAGATTGTAAATGAGAAATAGATTTCTATACCCCCAGATGCCGAAAAAGCCAAATTCTGTGGGACTGTTTTAAATATATATTTTTACTCATCTGTGATATTTTTAGTTTATAAATCTGTCATTTTTCCCCCAAGAACTGCCAAGAGAGTTCCATAGCTTATGGAGAATAACTTAGAGCTAAATGACATAATTACAGGCACCCCACTAATGTACCTCTGTTGAGCTCCAGGAAGCAGTTTGCATAGTGAAATTAATCTTTGATGAACTGGCAGCCAGAATAGAAATATTAAAGTGACAGTTTTTGTTTGCTTGTTTTTGTTTTTATCATTTGCTGAGCAGCTGTGTTCCTATTCAACTCAAACTGGTATAAAACGATTTCAGAAAGCTGGGCAAATGAAAGTATTCCAGGTGATGAAATCATTCACATTCATTTTTCACAAAACAAAGAAACCTTGCTCTTAGATTCTACCAATCATATTCTACCTACATAGAAAGCACAGAAAGGAAATCTTCATGTTTTGAATATTGCCTTCCAGTTAGGAAGGTCATTGATATTTCAAATTCCTATTACAAGTTTAATTGACTAATCAAGGAACATATAATTGATACTAAAATCATAAGGGAAAAAGCATCATCTGTTATGACCTTTTATAGCAGTTTTAACTAAAGTTAACTTGGATGTATACAAAAGTTTTATCTATCACCAAGACAAAATGTATCAATGTTACTCTCAGGTAATAGAGAAAATTAGGCATCCTAAGGATAAAAAAAGAGGACATAAAATGCAAAGATCTCATATCAGGCAAGTTCTACTAATCAGATAAGAGTTGATATGGAACAATCAGTGATGAAGAGAGCCTTCAAAATTTCAGGGCAATTCAGGAAGATAGAGTTAACAACAGAATCATTTAGAGGCTCGCATAATTTCATGGAAGTAGAAATTGTGTGACCATTTCATTTGATGGCACCAATATATTACAGTATATTTTCCACAAAAAATTCACCCAAAGGTGTTTTGTTATAAAGCATTCACTGGTCCTGTTTAATATAAATATTTAACTAAGTGTATTTCATTACGATTATCCAAATTGTACATTATCTAGGCACTGTGCTTTTGGGCTAATTATCTTATAGCCATTTAACTGATCATTGGGACTTCCACAAACATTCAAGACTAGTTATACTGATGTTCTTAACGAGTAAAAAGCTCTACCCTCAAAACATAATTTTCTTCATAAATTAAGGAAAAATGTTTTTTGACAAGTTAAATTATATTTAAAAAATTTTTGTATTGGTAAAGTAAAATTTAGCTGTGTAAGGAAATATGTCATAAAAGATGTACACATGTTAGGCTAAGAATTTCAATTAAACAAAGATATTGAGGTAATTTCTTTCATTTAAACGTCTTAAAATCAGTGAAATACAAAGACAGTGATTTGGTTCAGACTAGTAAATTACTTTGTTGGCACAGTTATAATTCAGAATTGCTTAGGAAAACAAAATAAGAAGAGAGCAGAAAGTGAGAAAGTGGTTATTTTTTTTTAAATAGATTTCCAGTTTCCAGTCTAACATATAAAGAACTTAGAAGGCATCACTCCTGTTCTCACAAGAAAAAGCTGAACACACTGAAGATCAACTCTTCTTAGATCCATCAGAGAATTGAGGTAACATGGCAAACCACCTCCCTGAAAATTGGAGCGAAAGGAGGATACCAAGAATCATAGCTTACCAGAAGCAAACAACTCAGAAGCAGAAACTCACCACTGGAGCCAATATTAATAGGAATGTTTAACTATAATCAGTGAATTTCTGGAGAGTCAGTGTGGACAAGCTTAAGTGTTAAAAACTCTAGAGAACCAGTGTTCAGGGGAGGTGGGTGCACTTTTGCATGTTTTACATTTAGGAGACCACTCATGTTTTCTGGATGAAGATCTAAGAAAAATTCCCTAAACAACCTAAGAAAAATACACAACTCCAGCCCCCTCTAGCCTTCCTGTCTCATGAAAGTGTGCAGGGTGGGTTGGACAGAGAGCTGAGAAGCAATTATGAAGGTCATAGACTAGGGGCATGAGATCACTAAAAGACTGAGATACAAGCTTAAGATTATAGAATATTTTTCTCCCTGTATCTTACTACCACATCAATCAGGCTTCTGTATAACAGTGGATTACATATAAAAGAACTGCAAGTTTCAGACCCCATTTTAAAAAGTCTCTAGGGAAGCACAAGATACCAGGTGAGACTAAAACAAGGATGCTAGTGGAAATTTTAGCTCTTAACACCTTCCATTGCAGAAAACAGTGAATACAGCCTATCTCCTAGCCAGAAAAACATAAAATCTCACACTAACGTCCTGTTTACCACACTTCCTTTCACAGGCTAATCATATGAAGCTTTCAACAAGAAAGTTACAAGTCAATCTAAAGGAAAATAAAAACAGTTTGAAGAGACAAAGCAAGTATCAGAACCATACTCAAATATGGCAGAAATTTTGGATTATCAGACTGGGGAACTTAAAATTACTATGATTAATACAGTAAGTGCTCTAACAGGAAAAGTGGACAACTTGCTAAATCAGATGGCTAATGTAATCAGAGATGAAAACTCAAAGAATGAATAAAAAAGATATAAAAATCAAAATGGGGAAGGGTGGTCAAGATGGCAGAGTAGAAAGACCCTGACCTCACCTCCTCTCACAGACATACCAAAATTACAACTATTTATAGAACAACTATTGATGAGAAAGAACAGAAGACTAGAATAAAAGGTTTACAACTAAAGATAAAAAGAAGGAATCACAAGATGTGTAGGAGGGGCAGAGATGTGCTATAGTCAAGACCCATACCTCTGGATGGGTGACCCACAAATGGAAGTTTAATTACAATTGCTCCCCAAGGAGCAAGAGGTCCAAGGCCCACACTGGGCTCTCCAGACTGGAGGTCCTACACTGGAAAGACAGGCCACCAGAAAGTTTGTCTTTAGTGTCAAGATAGGCTTATTTTGGGAAAAGCCATAGGGCTCTAGGGAATAGAGACTCCATCTTAAAATCTCACACTCTCTAGGATGCAGGGCAGAAGCAGTAATTTGAAAGGAGCCTGGGTCAGACTCACCTGCTGATCTTGGATAGACTCACAGACAGGGGAGAGGCAACTGGAGCTAAACAGAGGGATATAGATACTGGGGCAGCCATTTCTGGGAGCTCATTCTACCTCATGGACACTGGTCAGCAAGCACCATTTTGGAATCCTCCCTCTAGCTTATTAACTCAGGGATCCAGCCCCATTCACCAGCCTCTTGGCACTAGTACTGGGATGCCTCAGGCCAAGCAGTTAGCCTGGGGTGGGGGGGTGGTGGAGGCACAGACCAACCTACCAGCAGGCTAGCTGCCTTAAGATGTCCTGAGACCACAGCTGCCCTGAAACTCAGCACTGTGCACAAGAGGGCCCAAAATATTGCCCTGGATACCAGTGTATCAGCAGTTGCCCCAGAACCACATAGGCCCCTCAGCCATATGTCAGGACCTGGCCATGCCTACTAGCAAGCTAACACTAACTTCAGGATGCACCAGGGCCCTGTAACCAGAGAATCTGGGACTCAGGTCTGCCCACCAGTGGGCAGGCACTAACCCCAGGACTGGCCTCACTCACCAGTGGGCAGGCATCAGCCTCAGGATCCCTTAGTCCCTTGCTCCATCCACCAGTGCATGGACATCAGCCCCAGGACCACTGTAGCACTGCAACCTGCCTTGTCAAGACCCAACACACCCACCAGAAAGCTGGCACCAGCTCCGGGACACCGTGGCTCCCAGCCCTGAAGACCAGCATGCCAGCACAAGCTCTGGAGGGGAGGTGGGCACATTTTTGCATGTTTTACAACCTAGAAGAAATGAACAAATTTCTAGAAACATACAATGGAAGACTTGGAAGACTAAATCAGGAAGAAATATACAATCTGAACAGATGGATCACTAGTACTGAAACTCAATTTGTAATAGTAATAATAATAATAAAAACCTCCCAGCAAACAAAAGTGTAGGAAAAGGCTTCACAGCAGAATTCTACTGAACTCATAGAGAAGAGCCAATACCTATCCTCTTCAAACTATTCCAGAAAATTGAAGAGGATGGAACACTCCCAAATTCATTCTATGAGGTAAAATTTATCCTGATACAAACCAAAAATAGACACTACAAAAAAAAAAAAAGAAAAAGGAAAGAAAGAAAGAAAAAAGAAAATTACAGGCCATTATCTCTAATAAACACAAATACAAAAATCATCAACAAAATATTAAGACACTGAATTCAATATTATATAAAAAGTATCATAAATCATGATCAAGTATGATTTATTCCAGGGTTGCAATAATGGCTCAATATCCACTTATCAATCAATGTGATACACCACATTAATAAAAGGAAGGATTAAAAATCACATGATAATCTTAAAGCATTTGACAAAATTCAAAATCCATCCATGATAAAACTTCTCATCAAAGTTGGTATAGAGGGAACATATTCCAATATAATAAAGGCCATTTATGACAAACCCACAGCTAACATCAAATTCAATGGAGAAAAGCTGAAAGCGTTTTCTCTAAATTCAGGAACAAGATAAGGAGGCCCATTCTAGCCATGTCTATTTAACACAGTATTGGAGGTCATAGCCGCAACAATCAGATAAGAAACAGAAATAAAAGTCATACAATTTGGAAGGAAAGAAGTAAAACTGCCACTCTTTGTAGACAACATGATATAGAAAATATTAATATTTCCACACACAAAAAAACTATTAAAACTAATAAATGAATTCAGTAACATTGCAGGACACAAGATTAATACACAGAAATCTGTTGCTTTTCCAAATACTAATAATTAACTATCAGAGTATAAAAGCAAAAAAAATCCAATTTCAAATTGCATCAAAATAATAAATACCTAGGAATAAACTAAACCAAGAAGGTGAAAGACCTATACTCTGAAAATTATAAAACATTATGAAGGAATTTGAAAATGGTACAAAGAAATGGAAAGATATCTTGTGTTCTTGGATTGGAAGAATTAATATTGTTAAAATGTCCATATTACACAAAATGATCTGCAGATTTAATTCAATCGCTATCAAAATATCCAAGACATTTTTCACATAACTAGAACAAATAATCCTAAAATTTGTTTGGAACCACAAAAGACTGCAAATTGCCAAAGCGATCTTGAGCAAAATATAACAAAGCTGGAGGTATCATGCTCCCTGACTTCAGACACTACTATTAAGTTACAGTAATCAAAACAGCATGGTACTGGCACAAAAACAGGCACATAGATCAATGGAATAAAAGAGAGAGCCCAGAAATAAACACACATATTTATCATCAATTAATCTTTGACAAAGGAGGCATAATATTAAATGGTGAAAAGTCAGTCTCCAGTACGTGGTGCTGGGTGAACCTGAGCAGCTACATGTAAAAAAATGCAATTACAACATTTTCTCACATCATATTAAAACAAACAAACAAATAAAAAACCTTAAAATGGAATAAAAACTTAAATGTAAGACCTGAAACCATAAAACTCCTAGAAGAGAACATGTGCAGAAAACTCTTTGATATAAATTGTAGCAATTATTTTTTGATCTGTCTCCTAAGGCAAAAGAAAAAGCAAAAGTAAAACATAACAAACAAATGAAAACTTTTAAAAGCTTTTGCACAGCAAAGGAAACCATTAACAAAATAAAAAGAAAACCTGCAGAATTGGAAAAAATATTTGCAAATGATATGACTGATAGAGGTTAATATCCAAAATATATAAACAGCTCATATAACTCAATATCAAAAAGCAATCTGATGAAAAAATGGGCAGAAGTCCTGAACAGACGTTTTTTCCAAAGAAGATATACAGATGGTAAAAAAGCACATGAAAAAATGCTCAACATCACTAATCATCAGAGAATGTAAATTAAAACCACAACGTGATACCAGCTCACATCTGTCAAAATGGTTATCATCAAAAAGTGTACAAATAACAAATGTTGGCAAGGATGTGGAGAAAAGGGAACCCTAGTACAGTTTTGGTGGAAATGTAAATTGGTGCAGCCACTATGGAAAACAGTACGGAGGTTCCTCAAAATACTAAAAATAGAACTATATGATCCAGCAATTCCACTGCTAGGTATATATCCCAAAAAAAAAAAAAAAGAAAGAAAGGAAAAAACCCAAAATACTAATTCAAAAAATACACGCAACCCAAAGTTCATAGCAGCATTATTTACAATAGTCAAGGTATGGAGGCAATCTGAGTGTCCATCAACAGCGGAATGGGTAAAGAAAACGTGATATATGCTTAATGACATGTCAGACAGAGAACGAAAAACACTGCAAGTTATCACTTGTATGTGAAATCTTAAAACACACAAATGAATACAACAAAAGAGAAATAGACTCACAGAGAGAGAGAACAAACTGGTGGTTAGCAGTGGGGAAAGTGAAGGAGGAGAGGGGCAAGATAGGGCTATGGGATTAAGAGATACAAGCTATCATGTATAAAATAAGTAAGCAACAATGATATATTGTACAACTCGGAGAAATATAGGTATTATTTTATAATAAATAAAATATAGTCTATGAAAATATTTAATCACTATGTTATACACCTGACACTACTATAATATTTTAAATCAACTATACTTCAATTAAAAAAACATGGTTACAAAGTAAATTTTTAAAAACTTGTATTTTTGACAGATCATAGGGCAGCAGAGGTATAATGATCTGATATTCTCCTCTGTTGTTTTGATGATGTCAAGTAGGGGGCAGGGAGAAGCTGGAGACTGATGAATTTTTTCTGTTTTTTTAACATATTTATTGGAGTATAATTGCTTTACAATGGTGTGTTAGTTTCTGCTGTTTCACAAAGTGAATCAGCTATATGTATACATATATCCTCTCCCTCTTGTGTCTCCCTCCCACCCTCCCTATCCCACCCCTCTAAGTCATCACAAAGCACCTAGCTGATCTCCCTGTGCTATGCGGCTGCTTCCCACTAGCTATTTTACATTTGGTGTATATATGTCCATGCCACTCTCTCACTTCGTCCCAGCTTACACTTCCCCCTCCCTGTGCCCTCAAGTCCATTCCCTACATCTGCATCTTTATTCTTGTCCTGTCCCTAGGTTCTTCAGATTCATGTTTTTTTTTTTTTTTTTTAGATTCCATATATATGTGTTAGCATATGGTATCTGTTTTTCTCTTCCTGACTCACCTCACTCTGTATGACAGACTCTAGGTCCATCCACCTCACTACAAATAACTCAATTTCGTTTCTTTTTATGGCTGAGTAATATTCCATTGTATATATGTGCCACATCTTCTTTATCCATTCATCTGTTGATAGACACCTAGGTTGCTTCCATGTCCTGGCTATTGTAAATAGTGCTGCAATGAACATTGTGGTACATGCCTCTTTCTGAATTATGGTTTTCTTAGGGTATATGCCCAGTAGTGGGATTGCTGGGTCATATGGTAGTTCTGTTTTTAGTTTTTTAAGGAAATTCCATACTGTTCTCCATAGTGGCTGTATCAATTTACATACCCACCAACACTGCAAGAGGGATCCCTTTTCTCCATACCCTCTCCAGCATTTATTGTTTGTAGATTTTTTGATGATGGCCATTCTGACCGGTGTTAGGTGATCCCTCACTGTAGTTTTGATTTGCATTTCTCTAATGATTAGTGATGTTGAGCATCCTTTCATGTGTTTGTTGGCAATCTGTATATATTCTTTGGAGAAATGTGGAGACTGATATATTTCTGAGAAAATAATAAGCTCTATAAAAATCTCCAGAGACGTCATAAAGCCATGGTTTGTTTGTTTGTTTGTTTGTTTATTTACATTTTTATTGGAGTATAATTGCTTTACAATGCTGTTTGCTAGTTTCTGCTTTATAACACAGTGAGCCAGCTATACATTTACATATATCCCCATATCTCCTCCCTCTTGAGTCTCCCTCCCATCCTCCCTATCTCACCCCTCTAGGGGTCACAAAGCACTAGCTGATCTCCCTGTGCTATGCGGCTGCTTCCCACTAGCTATTTATTTTACATTTGGCATTGTATATATGTCTATGCCACTCTCTCACTTCGTCCCAGCTTACCCTTCCCCTTCCCTGTGTCCTCAAGTCCATTCTTTATGTCTGCGTCTTTATTCCTGTCCTGCCCCTACATGGTATATTTAAGCTGCTCAGGCTACATAAATAGAAACGCTGTTTTGTACGGAAAAACATCAATCAGTACTTTCATATATCCTCAGTTTGGCATATGCATCTTCTGAAAAAGGGATAAAGGGAAATAACCTGGGACAGATTACCTCAAATATATATAAGTTTTTAACATATTAATGTATGAGTAAATGCAGAAAGACCATATATATGTTCTGTGTGATTGAGTTATTATTAAAATTTTTGATAAAATAACAGAATTGTAGATAGCTCATATGTAAAAAGAAGTAGCTTCTCTTAGTCCACATAGTTACGTTTCTCTAAGAAGCCCTCTTACACATCATAGCTAGGTCTCCTTTCTTTGAAATTGTGTAATTCTTAAAATGATACCATTATTCATGCACTTAAAATATACTGCCCTTCATTCTCAGTTACATTTAATAATAAAATAAGAAAATATTTTTAGAAGTTTATAAAATTTATCTTAAGGTGTTACTCTGATTGAAATACAAGTTTAATAGTGTATTTTCTTTATATTCAATAGTTGAAATGCTCAACTAAATTTATTTTCTGCAGATTTTTCCAGAGTTTATATTATAAACTCAAGCATAAATTGTCTAGTATATAAATTGGTTTTGGAAAACTACAATTCAGGGCAAAACTTGTAATGTTTGGACTTCGATTATTTTGAAATTGATCCATTTAGCCAAATCACTTTCATTTTTCTCAGTATTAGAAGATAATTTGGGAGATGTGAGTCAGGATTGAGTTTTCTAATTTTAGATATCTCTAAGAGATTTTATAAATGCAAAAATTAACTTTTTCCATCTCTCTTCTGAACACTAGTTGACTCAATGCATTCTGGTTTTCCCAGTTTCTTTCAAATTTTAAGGGGAAAACAGATTATAAATAACAATTATTTCTTGTAGTCTGTTCATAAAGGTACAGTTTTCCTAAATCCTTAAGTGCAGAGGGAAATCTTATTTAAAGAAAATTTACTACAAAATCTGATGAAACATATCAAAGAAGAACTAAATAAATGGAGAGATATCCCGTGTTCTTGGATAGGAATATTCAATATTTTCAAGATGTTAGCTCTTCCCAATTTGATCTGTAGATTCAATACAATCCCAACCAAAACCTCAGCAAGTTAATTTATATATATATGTGTGTATATATATATATAAACAAAGACTAACAGATACTTAATCAAAGAAGACATATAGATGGCAAATAAGCATAAGAAAAGATACACCACTTCATTTGTCATCAAGAAAATGCAAATTAAAACAACAATGAGATACCACTACATATCTGTCAAGATGGCCAAAACCCAGAACAACTGACAATACAAAATCCAGCAAGATTTTGAGCAACAGAAACTCTCATTCAATTGCTGGTGCAAAATAGTATAGCTACTTTGGAAGATAGCATGGTAGCTTCTAACAAAACTAAACATACTCTTACCATATGATCCAGAAATTGTGCTCGACAGTAATTTCCCATAGGAGCTGAAAACTTATGTACACACAAAAACTTGCATACACATTTTTTATAGTAGCTTTATTCACAATTTCCAAAACTTTGAAGCAACCAAAATGCCTTTCTGTTGGTGAATGGATAAATAAATAAATTGTTGTACATCCGGATACTGGAATATTGTATAGTGCTAAAAAGAATCAAGCCATGAAAAGACATGGAGGAAACAAATGTATAGCACTAAATGAAAGCAGCTGTATCTAAAAAGGCTCTGTACTGTATGATACCAACCATATGAAATTCTGGAAAAAGCAAAACTATGGAGGTATAAAAAGATTAGTGTTTTCCAGAGGTTAGGAGTGGGGTGGGATGAATAGGCAGAGCACAAAGAAATTTTAGGGAAGTGAAACTACCATGTGTAATACTATATTAATGGATACATACATTATACATTTGTCCAAAGCTACAGAATATACAACACTAAGAGTGAACCCTAAAGAAAACTGTGGACTTTGGGTGACAATGATGTTAATATAGGTTCATCAATTGTAACAAATGTACCACTGTAGTGGGGGATGCTGATATTGGGAGGAGGCTATATATATTTGAGGCCAGGGAGTATATGGAAAATCTGTGAACCTCATTCTTAGTATTGCTCTGAACCCAAAACTATTCTAAAACATGGAGTCTATTTAAGAAAAAAAACAAAAGAATATTTATGTTAAGTCATGCCGTGTAGCAATAGAAATTAAACTTCAACTTTTTAAGTTATAAAGTAACTGCACTCTCAAATGATTTGTCCTTTTCACTCCAATGCATTCCTGATTATAGGATAAAATATTTTCATACCATTTTTATTCAGAATTGATTCATTTTTCTTTATCTTACTAACTTCTGACAAATATATATTTCCCTTTAGAATTTCACAGTAGCCTAGTGGCATAAAAACATTTCAGTATAACTACTAAATTTATCATGTTAATAATGAAGTACAAAGGAGATAATAGGATTGCATTCTACTTCATATATAAATAGAAATATCATTGACTTACAAAAATAAAACACCAAGAAATAAAATTAAGCAAATAAAGATAGTAGATAAAATATATAAAGAAGAATAAAAGGGAAAAACTGTAGTTCTGCAATTTACTTCTAGCTGGATATTCAAGTAGTGTTGTGTTCTTTCTGAATTGATACTGACATGTCCATAGGATAGGATAGTTGCAGGTAAAGATTTCTTCAGATTAATGACACAAATCCCAGTCACTTCCAGATCTTTAATCTGCTAGTATATAGTTCTGATATCTGAAAGTTATATCAATCTTGGGCTTTAAAGATCTTGGGATTTAAATTCTGTTGAGTAACTCAATTGCTGTTTGACTTTCCTAAAATCTGCTTCTTACAGAAAGCACATATAAAGATGTAAAAGTCACCAGAAACAGGGTTCTATGAAACTAAAAAAAAATACCAAGTCATGAGTATGAAATGTGAAAAATAATTATTTGAAATATGGTCTAAAAGATTGTGTTAATGAGGAGAAAATATACAAAGCAAATTCTTGTTTAGCTGGCATTTCTTTGTGGAGTAATTTCTTCTAAATCATATCCAACTTTCTACTTATCAGCAGGGGTGTATGGATCAATGCATTTCTCAGTAGAATAAGACAGCCATACAACTCATTATTAAGATGGGTGGGACTAGAAATCAATCATTTTTTTCTCCTCCTATAAGCCATTGTTTATAAAGTGAATAATAGTACATTCTGAAGAGGAAGTAAACAATCAAGAATAGTTTAGCAACTGTAAGATTTGTGTCTACTCTTCATTGTCCCAGCTTGAAGTATTCCAGCAGGAAGCTTCTTGCATTAAAGTAAAGAAAAAACATTTTCCATATTTATGACACATAAAAACACATAAAAACTTTTTAAATATAGTAAAATGAATTATTATAGGAATAAAATAGATTTGCAGTCAACACTCTTCCCTCCACACAACACCAGCGTTGGCATCACCTGGTATGATTTCTGTCCTTGTACTTTTGTTTTTTCCAGAATAACCTACAAATGAAATCCTATAGTACCATGAGGCTGACAGGGTCTTGGTGCTCCAGCTAGGTGTCAGGCCTGAACCTCTGAGGTGGGAGAGCCAAGTTCAGGACATAGGACCACCAGAAACCTCCTGGCCCCACATAATATCAGTCAGTGAGAATTCTCCCAGAGATCTCTGTCTCAATGGTAAGACCCAGCTCCATTCAATGACCAGCAAGCTCCACTGCAGGACACCCCAGGCCAAATAACTAGCAAGACAGGAACACAACCCCACCAACTAGCAGAGAGGCTGTCTAAAATCATAATAAGCTCATGGACAACCCAAAACACACTACCAGACATGGTCCTGCCCACCAAAAGACAAGATCCAGTCTCATCCAACAGAACACAGGCACCAGTCCCCTCCACCAGGAAACCTACACTGAACCAACCTTAGCCACTGGGGGTAGACAAAAAAAAACAATGGGAACTATGAACCTGCAGGCTGCAAAAAGAAACCCCAAACACAGTAAGTTAAACAAAATGAGAAGACAGAGAAATATTCAGCAGATGAAGGAGCAAAGTAAAAACCCACCAGACCAAAATATGAAGAGGACATAGGCAGTCTACCTGGAAAAGAATTGAGAGTAATGATAGTAAAGATGATCCTAAATCTTGGAAATAGAATGAAGAAAATATAAGAAATGATTAACAAGGACCTAGAAGAACTAAAGAGCAAACAAATAGTGATGAACAACACAATAAATGAAATTAAAAGTTCTCTAGAAAGAATCAATAGCAGAATAACTGAGGCAGAAGAACGGATAAGTGACCTGGAAGATAAAATAGTGGAAATAACTACTGCACAGCCGAATAAAGAAAAAAAGAATGAAAAGAATTGAGAACAATCTCAGAGACTTCTGGGACAACATTAAAAGCACCAATATTCGAATTATAGGGGTCCCAGAAGAAGAAGAGAAAAAGAAAGGGACTGAGAAAATATTCAAAGAGATTATAGTTGAAAACTTCCCTAAAATGGGAAAGGAAATAATCAATCAAGGCCAGGAAGTGCAGAGACTCCCATACAGGATAAATCCAAGGAGAAACATGCCAACACACATACTAATCAAACTATCAAAAATTAAATACAAAGAAAAAATATTAAAAGCAGCAAGGGAAAAGCAACAAATACCATACAATGGAATCCCCATAAGGTTAACAGCTGATCTTTCAGCAAAAAAACTGCAAGCCAGAAGGGAGTGGCAGGACATATTGAAAGTGATAAAAGGGAAAAACCTACAACCAAGATTACTTTACCCAGCAAGGATCTCATTCAGATTCGACAGAGAAATTAAAACCTTTACAGACAAGCAAAAGCTAAGAGAATTCAGCACCACCAAACCAACATTACAACAAATGCTAAAGGAACTTCTCTAGGAAGGAAGCACAAGAGAAGGAAAAGACCTACAATAACAAACCCAAAACAATTAAGAAAATGGTAATAGGAACGTACATATCGATAACTACCTTAAATGTAAATGAATTAAATGCTCCAACTAAAAGACATAGACTGGCTGAATGGATACAAAAACAAGACCTGTATATATGCTGCCTATAAGAGACCCACTTCAGACCTAGGGACACATATAGACTGAATGTGAGGGAATGGGAAAATATATTCCATTCAAATGGAAATCAAAAGAAAGCTGGAGTAGCAATCTTATATAAGACAAAATAGACTTTAAAATAAAGAATGCTACAGGAGACAAAGAAGGACAGTACATAATGATCAAGGGATCAATCCAAGAAGAAGACATAGCAATTGTAAAGATGTATGCACTCAACATAGGAGCACCTCGATACATAAAACAAAGCTAACAGCCATAAAAGGGAAATCGACAGTAACACAATAATAGTAGGAGACTTTATTCCACTTTTGCCAATGAACAGATCATCCAAAATGAAAATAAATAAAATAAACACAAGCTTTAAATTTTACATTAAACAAGATGGATTTAATTGATAGTTATAGGACATTCCATCCAAAAACAACAGAATATACACTCTTCTCAAGTGTTCATGGAGCATTCTCCAGAACAGATCATATCTTGGGTCACAAATGAAGCCTTGATAAATTTAGGAAAATTGAAGTCATATCAAGTATCTTTTCCAACCACAATGCTATGACACTAGATATCAATCACAGGAAAAAAACAGTAAAAAACACAAACACATGAAGGCTAAACAATACACTACAAAATAAACATGATATCACTGAAGAAATCAAAGAGGAAATCAAAAAGTACCTAGAAACAAATGACAATGAAAACACGACAACCTAAAATCTATAGGATGCAGCAAAAGCAGTTCTAAGAGGGAAGTTTATAGCAATACAATCCTACCTCAAGAAACAAGAAACATCTCAAATAAACAACCTAAACTTACACCTAAAGCAATTAGAGAAATAAGAAGAAAAAACCCCACAGTTAGCAGAAGGAAAGAAATCATAAAGATCAGATAAGAAATAATTGAAAAAGAAATGAAGAAAACAATAGCAAAATCAGTAAAAGCTGGTTCTTTGAAAAGATAGAAAAATTTGATAAACCATTAGCCAGACTCATCAGGAAAAAAAGGGAGAAGACTAAAATCCACAGAATTAGAAATGAAAAGGAGAACAACTGACACCACAGAAATACAGAGGATCATGAGAGATTACTACAAGAACCTACATGTCAATAAAATGGACAACCTATAAGAAATGGACAAATTCTTAGAAAAGGACAACCTTCAGAGACTGAACCAGGAAAAAAATAGAAAATATAAAAAGACCAATCACTAGCATGGAAATTGAAACTGTGATTAAAAACCTTCCAACAAACAAAAGCCAAGGACCACATGGCTTCACAGACAAATTCTATCAAACATTTAGAGAAGAGCTAACACCCATCCTTCTCAAACTCTTCCAAAATATAGCAGAAGGAGGAACACTCCTAAACTCATTCTCAACGAGGCCACCGTCACCCTGATACCAAAACCAGACAAAGATTTCACAAAGAAAGAAAACTACAGGCCAATATCACTGATGAACATAGATGCAAAAATCCTCAACAAAATACTAGGAAACAGAATCCAACAACACATTAAAAGGATCAAGTGAGGTTTATCCCAGGAATGCAAGGATTCTTCAATATATGAAAATCAATCAATGTGATAAACCATATTAACAAATTGAAGGATAAAAACCATATGATCATCTCAATCGATGAAGAAGAAGCTTTTGACAAAATTCAACACCCATTTATGGTAAAAACCCTCCAGAAAGTAGACATAGATGGAACTTACCTCAACATAATAAAGGCCATATATGACAAACCCACAGCCAACATTGTTCTCAATAGTGAAAAACTGAAACAATTTCCACTAAGATGAGGAACAAGACAAGGTTGCCTACTCTCACCACTATTATTCAACATAGTTATGGAAATTTTAGCCACAGCAATCAGAGAAGAAAAAGAAATAAAAGGAATCCAAGTTGGAAAAGAAGAAATAAAACTGTCACTGTTTGCAGATGACATAATACTATATATAGAGAATCGTAAAGATGCTACCAGAAAACTACTAGAGCAAATTAATAAATTTGGTAAGTAGCAGGATATAAATTAATGCACAGAAATCTCTTAAGCCTACACACGAATGATGAAAAGTCTGGAAGATAAATTACGGAAACACTCTCATTTACCATTCTTACAAAAAGTATAAAATACCTAGGAATAAACTTACCTAAGGAGACAAAAGACCTGTATGCAGAAAACTATGACAGTGATATAAGAAATTAAAGATGATAGAAACAGATGTAGAGATATACCATGATCTTGGATTGGAAGAATCAACATTGTGAAAATGACTATACTACCCAGAGCAATCTACAGATTCAATGCAATCCCTATCAAACTACCAATGTCATTTTTCACAGAATTAGACCAAAAATTTTCACAATTTGTATGGAAATACAAAAGACCCCAAGTAGCCAAAGCAATCTTGAGAAAGAAAAACGGAGCTAGAGGAATCATGCTTCCTGACTTCAGACTATATTACATAGCTACAGTAATCAA
Organism: Mesoplodon bidens; assembly: GCF_964165515.1. Lineage (NCBI taxonomy): Eukaryota > Metazoa > Chordata > Mammalia > Artiodactyla > Ziphiidae > Mesoplodon > Mesoplodon bidens. The sequence continues at coordinate 69,666,703 of NC_138160.1, forward strand.
CACCACCATAAAGCAATTATACTCCAATAAAGATGTTAAAAAAAAAGACAGTATGGTGCTGGCACAAAAACAGAAATATAGCTCAATGGAACAGTATAGCCCAGAGATAAACCCATGCACATATGCTCACCTTATCTTTGCTAAAGGGTGCAAGAATATACAATGGGGAAAAGACATCCTCTTCAAAATGTGGTGCTGGAAAAACAGGACAGCTACATGTAAAAGAATGAAATTAGAACACTCCCTAACACCATACAGAAAAGGAAACTCAAAATGGATTAAAGATATAAACATAAGGCCAGACACTATAAAACTCTTAGAGGAAAACACAGGCAGAACAATCTATGACATCAATCAGAGCAAGATCCTTTTTGACCCACCTCCTAGAGAAATGATAATAAAAACAAAAATAAACAAATGGTACCTAATGAAACTTAAAAACTTTTGCAAAGCAAAGGAAACCATAAACAGGAAGAAAAGACAACCCTCAGAATGGGAGAAAACATTTGCAAATGCGATTGACAAAGGATTAATCTCCAAAATACACAAGCAGCACATGCAGCTCAATATCAATATAACAAACAACCCAATCCAAACATGGGCAGAAGACCTAAATAGACATTTCTCCAAAGCACATATATAGATTGTCAACAAACACAGGAAAGGATGGTCAACATCACTAATCATTAGAGAAATGCAAATCAAAACCCCAATAAGGTATCACCTCACACCGGTCAGAATGCCATCATCAAAAAATTCTACAAACAATAAATGCTGGAGAGGGTGTGGAGAAAAGGGATCCCTCTTGCACTGTTGGTGGGAATGTAAATTGATACAGCCACTATGGAGAACAGTATGGAGGTTCCTTAAAAAACTAAAAATAGAACTACCATATGACCCAGCAATCCCACTCCTGTGCAGATACTCTGAAAAGACCATAATTCAAAAAGAGTCATGTACCACAATGTTCATTGCAGCACTATTTACAATAGCCAGGATGTGGAAGCAACCTAGGTGTCCATCGAGAGATGAATGGATAAATAAGATGTGGCACATATATACAATAGAATATTACTCAGCCATAAATGAAATGAAATTGAGTTATTTGTAGGGAGGTGGATGGACCTAGAGTCTGTCATACAGAGTAAAGTGAGTCAGAAAGAGAAAAACAAATACTGTATGCTAACATATATATATGGAATATAAGAAAAAAAACATGGTTCTGAAGAACCTAGGGGCAGGACAGGAATAAAGACACAGATGTAGAGAATGGACTTGAGGATACAGAGAGGGGGAAGTGTAAGCTGGGACGGAATGAGAGAGTGGCGTGGACATATATACAATACCAAATGTAAAATAAATAGTTAGTGGGAAGCAGCCGCAGAGCACAGGGAGATCAGCTCAGTGCTCTGTGACCTCCTAGAGGGGTGGGATGGGGGGGGTGGGAGGGAGACGCAAGAGAGAGGGGATATGGGGATATATGTATACGTATAGCTGATTCACTTTTTTATACAGCAGAAACTAACACAACATTGTAATTCAATTATATTCCAGTAAAGTTGCTAAAAATAAAAAATTAGGGCCAAAATAAATAATAATAATAATAAAATAGAAAAGGATATACAAAATAGAAGCCCAAATTTATCAATAAATTCAATAGTCTCCCTCAAAATATTTCCTAATAAATATAATCAGAACAAACATAATACAGAAAAATTGGAAAAGAATCAGGAAAAACTTACATGTTGTTTATTGAAAGTGTACTTGTAGACAGTTAATAAAAAAGAGTTTCCAGATCATATCACACGTTTGTAATCCCACAATGATAAGTAAATACAATTTATGAATTAATAATTCTCTATAAAAAACACCTATATGCAGTCTTTGAAAAATGTGTATATCAGTATTAAAAATTTGCTTCTTCTTGCTTGTTAATTTATCTAGCATAGATCAGATTGACAACATGATTATTACCAATATCAAAACTGTTAACAACTTTCATAGTAGAGAAGCCATCTTCCTGAGTTACGTTTATGGAGATAGAAAAAAATTAAAGAAAGTTTTGCAACTTCAGGGTATTTATTTTAACTTTTATTAAAAATTTAGCAAGAGTGATGTTCTCTTTACCATTGTCTTGGTTATTTATTAGCCTGCTTAGAAAAGCAGCCCAGAGCTGTCCTAGAAAATATAAGTAGAAAGTCATACTTCCTAGTTATTAAACATATCCATTAGGCCCAAAGAGCTTATGCAATATTTTAGAGTGAAAGGTGTCTTAGAAACCAATTATTCCAAATTTCTCTTTTCCAGATAAGAAATATCAAATAAGCAGCCAGTCAATTATCACACATAAAGTGACTGTGGAATATTATTTTCAAAGATAGATGCCATGATCTCTCACTTTTGCAATGGAATTTGCCACTCCACAGCTGGAATCTATTTCTCCTACAACGAATATGGATGGCCCTGTGATTTTTATAAGTAGAATGATGTAGAAGTGACTTTGGAGACTAGGTTTTAAGAAGTCTTGCAACTTCCTTTCTCACCCTCTTAGGAAACTTCAAGCACCACATTAAAAAGCTGAGACTGTCATACTGAGGAGGCTAGATGGAAATAAGTGTCCTGAAGAATAGAGGTATGCAAAACCATAAGGGGAGAGAAGTTCTGATAGATAATGGACTATGAGTGCAGAGGTCTCAAGCATTCCAGCCATCTTAGATGTAGGGTCAGACATATCGAGCCAAATTAATTCCATAGCCTCAATGAAGAGCAAAGAAAACCCATCATTATTAAGTTGTCCCTGAATTCCTGACCATAGGAAAAAATAAAATGGCTGTTGTTTTAAGTCATCAAGTTTTGGAATGGTTTAAGTCACTAAATTTTGGAGTAGTTTGCTACTCAGCAATAAGTAACTAAGACTAATAGCACTCATAAGGTAGGGAATTAAAAGACAAATAAGAGATAGCATATAATTGAAAGTCTACAGGGGCTTCCCTGGTGGCACAGTGGTTGAGAATCTGCCTGCTAATGCAGGGGACACGGTTTCGAGCCCTGGTCTGGGAGGATCCCACATGCCGCGGAGCAACTGGACCCGTGAGCCACAACTACTGAGCCTGCGCGTCTGGAGCCTGTGCTCCGCAACAAGAAAGGCCGCGATAGTGAGAGGTCCACGCACCGTGATGAAGAGTGGACCCTGCTTGCCACAAATAGAGAAAGCCCTCGCACAGAAACGAAGACCCAACACAGCAAAAATAAATAAATTAATTAATAAACTCCTACCCCCAACATCTTCTTTAAAAAAAAAAAAAGTCTACAGTTTAGAGGTGGTTAGTGATAAATTCATACTCAATTATCTTTAAGAATGTCATAAGCACCATATTGGTGTAAATTCAAAATGTCATTGGAACAGAAGAAAGCTGCATAAATGAGTAATAGATCAGCAAACGTTTTACAAAAGGAGTGATAGTGGAACCAGATTTCACTCAGTCTTTAATTCACTCATCAAATATTTAATGGGCACATCATCTATGCATTGTGACAATAAAAGAAGTGAGAAATGTCATTTTTTGTCACAAAAGAAGTGATGTTCTAAAAACTGGATTGAAGAACCCTGTGAAGAATTGGTAAATTATGAACTTGGAGAATTAGGTAAGGATTATATCATAGAAGTTTATCAAATTATTCCAAAGACTTTAGACTTCTGTCTTTGTAAAATGGAAAAATACTTCAGAACATTAATCTTGCAGGAAATCATTTGAATGTGAAGAATGAAAAAATTAATAGTCTGGGCTCTTATGAGAAAGAATCAACCGTTTTTTGTTGGTTGACTGGATCTATTAAAGGAAGATTGATGAAAAGCACACAACACTCCCATAAATTACAGACTCTATCATTTTAAAATTACTCATACAAAATCCAAATGCATTTAAATGCATAAAAATCAGGTTAGCTTTAAGTTTCCTAATGTAAGGACTCCTAAGCTTATTACCTTAAAAGTATGTCATTCAAAATACTAACTTGTAAAGCAACATTTGTACAAAATTTCTATTAACATACAAAATTATAGCATGTCCGTTTGATGTGAAATAGTTTTTAATGTGTTTTAGGGCAAGAAAAACTTAATTTTCAAGCTTTTCTTACATGCTAAGATTTATTTTATTCAACAATCATTCTTTTATTTAGGATATATGAAATATAACAAAGAATCATTTATCTTTTCCTTACACAAAAATAAGTTTCAAGTTAGATATAGAAGAATTATGACTCTAATTTTCCTTTTAACAAGTTAATATACTAAACAATGAATCATTCACGAAGGTTCTACACTCTTAATATCACACATTTACTTTGGTTTTTGACATATAATAAATGAAGTTTGCTTTAGGAAGAGTGGCATATTGAAATCATTAAAATTGAATTTTTACTCAATATAACTATAATTATGAAGAGAACTCTGGTTTCTGGTTGGGAAAAAAGAAACTATCCATCATTTTGAAAATTTTATCAGCTCTTAGTTTTATCAAACCAAACCATTTCTCCCTACATAATATAAAAGTTTAAACATAGCATAAAGTTCTAACAAAACTCCAAGGTAGATATCATAAATCCATAGTTGAAAAGTCTAAAGGCAGTTAGGCCCCCAATTTTCTCCCACATCCCATGCTGTGAGACAATTATCCCCCTTCCTGTCACCACCTCTCCCCCATATTTCTTCAAGAGGTGGGGGAATTTACTAAACTATAAATCATACAGACCCAGGAATATCATGAATAACAGAGGACAGGGAAATATGCTTTAGAAAAAATAGAGATGTTGGTTAAAAGCCAACTTACTAAATGACTGGTGGCTAGGCAGTCCCCTTCTGCTGCAAATCTCCAAGAGCCCTGGCATAGTTCTCGAAGTCCCTCCTCAACCTCTCCTCCCCTCCTGGACTCTCCTTCTCAAGCGTGCGTGCATGCGCTCGTGCATGCGCGTGCACGCACACACACACACACACAGACTTATCACGGAAGATGCTTTCCTCTTTGGAGAATCTAAGCAAAGATAATATCTTCACATTCTGAAATCTGTCTACATTCCAGTGAAATAACTGGATTCCCATCAGCACATTCCGTGAAAAAACCCACCACTTCATAAGTCCCACTAATGCACACAGATCTTTCAATCAATTACTTAGTGTTTCAGTTTTAAATATGATTGGACTGCAAATAATCACCAGCCATTCTAGGAAATAATGTAATACAAAAGATAAGGGGTGGGAGGAGAGAAGAAGAAAAATATATAGAAAGGAAAAACAGTAAGGAAATATAGGAAATATTTAAAATTTATAAATTGCATAATCAGATAAGTTGATATTGAGCATGAAACTTGAAAAGGATTATATAATGAAGAAAATGAGAAAATAATAATCTCTCACATATTAAATACATAACAGAGATAAAAGACCTAAATTTTAAGAGATTTAAAGAATACTAAAGAGAAAGACAAGGATTCATTTTTTAAAAAATACAGATCCTACAGTGATCCTATATTCAATGAATAAGAATTCTAGGAACTGAGATTAGAGAGACTAGAAGGGAATAAATCAAACACGAAAATTTCCTAGAATTATGAACATAAGCATCCATGTTGAAATAGGTCATTGAGTATGTGGTCAATAAATTAAAAAATATACACATATAGAAATAGCATTATTATGAAATTTCACAACAAAGGGAAATTTCCAGAAAAAGAAGGAATGAAAAAGAAAAATGTCAGTGAATAGGAATTGTAATAGCATTCTCAGCAGTATAGGTAGATGAGAGAAGACAGTAAATACATGGGCTTCAAAAGTTTGGAGGGAAACCAGTTCCAACGATTCCAAACTGATATCTCACTTAGGTACAAGATTTTCTGTTTATTTGTTTGTCTGTTTGCTTATTTTTCTTTTTAAAGGAATTTTCAGGTAATTTATATCTAAAAAAACTTTGTGATATGTACAGTTTTTCTGTTAACAATATAGAGACTGTGATTTGTTCAAAATAAGGAGTAAAATCAAAAAGAATAAGCCATGTGATCCAGGATACAGAGGATCAAATAAGAAGAGTGATGAAGAAAATTCCCAGGATACCAGGCCAGATCAGAGGACAAAGTATTTCAGGAGAAAGAGCTCAAGGAGGGGGTGGGAAGGAGTTTGGTAACAATTATTAACTCTAGAAAACAACAAAAAGTAACAAATCAAAGAATATATAACTGTACTTGATTCCCCTGAAGAATATTTTCATAATCACCATTATAAAAATGCTGCAATTGTGCACTAGAAGGTAAGAAACTGTGAAGTAATACAGAGATTGAGGGCAAGAGGAAAGAAGAATTAGAACAGAATGCTGTTGTTTTTTCAATTGTAAGCTTTAGTTTTATTGGGGTATTTACAGTTAAATAAAATAATAATAATAATAAATTTCCAATCATGGAAAATAAGATATTTGGACCACCCGCTTGAGTAAAACTAAAAATCTGAAAAAATATTTTTAATAATTTTTATTTTTTTAAGTTTTAGGTTCACAGCAAAATTGACTAGAAAGTACAGAGAGTTCCCATATACGCCCTGCCTTAAAAACCCTCTGTACTCTACCTGAAAAGCATGTTTACAAAAAGTTTGTTTGAAGATATCAGAGAGCTAACAAGATAGTGAAAAATTACTGGGCCATGATGTAGAAAAAGAGAAACCCAGAGAAGTGACTACAGCTTTGTGGCTTCCTTACCTATAGGAATATCTTTCCAGAAGAGGAACCTGAGAGGCTGTAAAGCTGAGCATCATTTTTTAAAGCCCCCGAGGCACTGAACCATAGACATTTAGTCCAGGGTCTACCAAGTGGAAAATAGGTCTGGGTGTAGACACCAGGAATATCAGTGAATCAGAAGTATATTGGCCCTCACAAGAACTGTACCCAATCATTAAATCAACCCTATCCAATTTCCAATCTGCCATCATTTTCTTTGTGTCAGAAAAATTCTTTTAAATGTTTTAAGACAATTCTGGTAACAGATTTTCTCAACTCTTTTAATACTGAAAAATGTCCTTATTTTACTTTTGAAAGATATTTTCACCAAGTATAGAATTGATTCCTTTTGCACTTAAAATTTTTATTATCATTGTTTCTGGTATGCATGGCTTCTGATGAAAAATCTAAGGCATGATCCTCCTGAGAACTGTACCCAGTGCTGGATATATTATGAATCAACTTCCCTCTGATAAGAAAGCAAACTATTTTCAGCCTGTGTAAACTCTGGGAATTATTCTGTCTATTCTCAGCTTTTTATCTGTTTTCATGGATCCTGAAGAACTATATTATAATATTTGATCCAACTATACAAATTATGGCATTTGACTCCCTTTCTCCTTTCTTTGAAACTTATTTCAATCTTTTTCTTTTTATATTTTCTTCTCTGTGTGTATTTCTCCCCCTCTCCTTCCCTCTCCCCACTCCCCTCCTCTCTTCCCACACAGATCTTTCTCTAACTAGCTTCTTTATCCCTACTTGGCAGGTAACCCATCACTCTTGTTTAAGCAAAGGAAGAATGACAGGGCTATCTCTGTACTGGGCACTTTTTGCTGTATCTGTTCAGTCACAATTAAGAGCCTTTTTCTGGAGGTAAGTTGTATGTATAGAAGAAAAGCTCCAAGGTGTTGCTTCATAACCATGGTGGCTCAAGGTGTCGGTACATTCAGGATCAGTAAAAGGAGAAATGGTACTGTTTAGCCAACTGCTAAGCATTGTGCATACACTTAGCCCATTTTATGCTGCAGATGTGCTATTTAAGCTTGGTATGAAGGATACTGAATAAGAGAGTGAATGGGAAAATCATAAAATTCAAAAATATTAAAGCCAAAGTATAGGAAATACATTTTTATACATATGTTATCTAGTCACATATGTGATTTTGCCATCAAGGAGAAAGGGAAAAACTTGTTGTTCTAGGGAAAAGCTGAAAATGTACTACTAAAAGATGGTAAGAACAATGTATTATCTGACTCCACCTCATTAAGTGTGGCAAAAGAGGAAATCAGTTGTTTAGGGGGAGATGGGTCGCTACTCATGAAGCAAAATTGTCCCTGGGGAGACCAGGGATAGAGAGTCCCTACTCTTCAGAGCAAAAATTGTTGAGTATTGCAAACAAGAGAAATATTAACTCACAATATTATGGAAATTTATATAGATATTTGAATTTGTTTATATTTCCTCAGCACATATGGTAAACTTTTTTACTGGAATTTTTTGATGGTTATTAGAACATTTACCCATAGGAATACTGTTTAATGTCTGCCTTTCTTTTTTATAGATATAAAAATATAATGTATAAAATGTTTTAGTCCTGAACAAAAGCAAAGTCTATCACTGCATTTGTTTAAGAATGTTTTCCATGAAGTACAAACTGAATTTCATAGAAATATATCTCTAAATATAGAGTAGGCTGTCCAAAATTTCAGATTTTACTTTTTCTATTTGAATGCTCACATCAAATTCTATCTACCTGAAGATTAAGTTTTGTTTTGTTTTGTTTTTGTGGTACGCGGGGCTCTCACTGTTGTGGCCTCTCCCGTTGCGGAGCACAGGCTCCGGACGCGCAGGCTCAGCGGCCATGGCTCACGGGCCTAGCCGCTCCGCGGCATGTGGGATCTTCCCGGACCAGGGCACGAACCCGTGTCCCCTGCATCGGCAGGCGGACTCTCAACCACTGCGCCACCAAGGAAGCCCCTGAAGATTAAGTATTTTTAAGCACAGATAGCTAGGTTCCAATTTTCAGTGTTCTGTATTCAGATTAATCATGAAAGTCGTGTGATATTATGAGAAATAAATGCCATAAATGGAAGTAAAATAGTATTACTATCCTTTCGATTTTCTCTGGGTTTGTCTTCACCATACATGACTCATTTGGTTGATACTTATTTCCAGAGAAATTAACTTCAGGAGAAGCAGTCAGGGATCACATGCATCAACACTTCACTATAAATTAGACCTGGATCCTGCTAAATGCTCATTATTTCTGTCTAATATTGTGTGAACTACCCAGCTTGCACAGAGGGTCAGAGAGCATTAAACCACATCCAGGTTTATTACAGAGTGAAATGTGGAATGACATAACACCTAACAGAGTCAGCTGTGATTCAAGATAACTGATATACAAGGGCGAAGTTATCAGCTTGCTGAAATTGAACTAGGCTAAATCACTTTACTCTCTCTGAGGCAAGGAAACCAGCAAGGAGACTATAATTCAGCTTCCCAAACATGGACATAAATGGACTCTACATGGAATTCTAACTTCAGACCAAATATCTGTAGGCAATAGCCAAGCATACAAATCTCACTCTAGTGAACAAATAAATGTTTGAATCATGTTGGGAAAAAAACAGAGTATTTCCTATAATATTTAATTTTATACATTTTTTTCTTTTTAAAAGTCATATACTTTCACTTTATGAATTTCCATGAGTGTAATTGGCTAATTTAAGCTGAGTGAATTTTTGAAATATTCTTATATTTTATAGAGTGAGTTTTTATAGAGTGAATTTTTGAAATATTTCAGTTGTATAATGGTGAGTGGAGTTGAAATAGAAATTTAGCCTCTATGTAGAACAAAATGCATTTGCCTCAATATTTATTAATGACTCTGACTTGGACAAGTATTATTAGCTTACTTATTTGTAATACAGGATTATTCACTAGAAATGGTTAATTATAAGTAGGCTAATAGAAAATTGTCAAATATGGACACCACCAGAGGATTATGTTATTAAACAGATCTCTTCAGCATTGTGGTATTTACTCTACTGGGAAGTTATTAATGATTATTAAGTAACTATGACATTAATTTGAATGTTAAAATAAGCAAGCTAAATAAAAACATTGCCTATATATGTTCATTAAAATAGTATTGTATAGATTCATATTAAAACAACACAATGAAAGTCCAATAATTTGGCTTCACCAAAAATAGAATAATTATTGTAAAATTATTGACAGTAAAATATGCTTATCTAAATTCAATTGGAGTAAGAAATTTTTGTTACTACTAATACAGAAGTTATTTCAGAAGGAAGTATATACAATTTGCTTAAGTATTATACCTTATTATTTATATAAAATATATACTTACTCCTTGTAGGAAAACAATGCAGATATCTCTCCCTCACAAGGCAAAAGGTGTTCGTCTCAGGATCTGTCTTACCTCTTCTCTTAGATTCTATGTTAATAACTAGGGTTTGGTCAAAGTAAAACCCAGCATGTCCCATGTTAGGTCTTATATGAGAAGAAAATGACTAGATGACAAAGGAAGCTGTAAGGGTTAACCAGCATGTACCAGCAAGTGCCAAGAGAGTATCATTGATACAGGATTTTGAAGGTGTTTGATAAAGAGGGCCAGAACACAAATCTAAGGAAGAGTTTATTAAATTTGGGGCATTCTCTCAGGAATCAGAATTTTACACCCTGGCAAGAACCCTATGGGATAATAAAAACCTGGTGCTAGATTGGCTTCTAGAGATCTAAAGAAAACAACGGTTTATACTGAGCAAAACTAAAATGTCTAAAATTTCAGGAGCAAGAGGGATTAAAATAATCAGGGAAGCAAGGGTGTTGGAGTGGATATTTTATATGAGGACAAGTGTCCCACCAGAAGATTTGTTTCACAGGAAGGCCCAGAGTACTCACCAGCCGCCAAGGCAGTGGCTTTCTGCTACAGACCAGAACTGCTGGTAGAAGAGGATGATGTAGAGCTTCACCAGTTGATACCAATGGAGATGAATGGCTCTGAACCAATTGGCATCTGGTGGCAGTGTTTAAATTACAACAGCCAGGGGATCACAATTATCATAATGACCAGCAAGTCTGGAGTGTGAGATGGAGAGGTTTGACCTACAGAGAGTTGTAAATACAATTTAAAAAAACCCCTGGCATCCTTAAAGGCAAAATAAACGGACAGCAAACTAGGACTAAAAAAGCAAGAATAAGGCTTCCCTGGTGGCGCAGTTGTTGAGAGTCCGCCTGCCGATGCAGGGGGTAGGGGTTCGTGCCCCGGTCTGGGAAGATCCCACATGCCGCGGAGCGGCTGGGCCCGTGAGCCATGGCTGCTGAGCCTGCGCGTCTGGAGCCTCTGCTCCGCAATGGGAAAGGCCACAACAGTGAGAGGCCTGCGTACCGCAAAAAAAGAAAAAAAAAAAAACAAGAATAGATGAGCATGAAGCTGAAGGCATTGTCTCAATAAAAAGTCACAATTCCTTGGAAATTTCCCAGATCTGAACCACAGTGCTGCCCCATTGACTGAAGAGATAACTGAATCCCCAGGATAAAGAATGCTACACTATTACATCAAATATATGCAGCAATGATTCCCCTTTTCTTTCTTATAATTGCCTACAGGTGAAAAGAGATTACTTTTTGTGGACTATTAGATACAGGGTCTGAGTTGATATTGATACTTGGAGAACTGGACTGTCATTATGGTTTTCCTGTTAGAATGGAGGCCAGTTAAAAACTGAAATCCTTGCCAAAGTCCAGCTAACAGTTATTATATTGGTTCCACAGACCCACCTGGTGTCATTTCCTCAGGCCATTAATGTAAAATTTGGATTGAGATACTTAACAATTGAAGTAAACCTCACATTGGATCATGGCCTGTGTGAGGAGAGCTATCATAGTGGAGAAGGCCAAGTGGAAGTCTCAATGACTGCTCCCCCAGAAGGACAAGATAATAAATAAAAGTCAATATTACATCTTGGGAAGATGAGAGAGATTGGTGCCGCCTTTAAAGATCTAAAGGATGCAGCAGTAATAGTCCCTATCATATCTTTGTGTAATTAACCAGTATAATCCTTGCCAAAAGCAGGTGGAGATTAGAACATGGTTGTAGAACATCAGAATCTCAATGAAACAGTAGTGCTGAGAACATCTTACATGCCAGGTATGCTACTGTTCCTGGAGATTAATGCAGCTTCTGGAACATGATATACAAATACTGTTTTAGTGCATGTGTACTTTTCTTTCACAACCAGGAAAATGGGTCAGAAAAAGTTACATTTATATGAAAGAACAAAAATATACACTTGCCTCAGGGCTATTTTAAGGCTCCCAAACTGTACCTTGAAATTGTTCAAAGATATCAGGACCATCTGGATATCCAAAAGAATATCACATTGATTTATACATCAATGACACCATATTGATAAAGCAGGGTAATCAAGAGGTATCTTACATGCTAGAACACTTGGTATGATACACATACTGCAGAGAGTTGGAAATAAACAAATAAAATAAATAAATAAATAAATAAATAAAATTTAAGAACTATCCACTTCAGTTAAGGTTGTAATGGCCCATTAGTCAGGGTAACTCAGGACTTCCCTCCAAACTAAAAGAGAATTTGCCTCATCTTGTATCCTCTTCTACCAATAAGCAAGTACAATGGCGTTTGGGGCTCTTCAGATTCTAGAGGCAACACATAACAATACTAGAATTACTGCTCTGGTATGCACAGTGGGTAACACAAAAGGCTGCCCCTATTGATTGGGGCCTGGAGAAGAAAATAATTCTGTATCAGCTCAGTATTACGAGCCTCGCTACTTGGGTCATAAGAACCAAAAAGCCTACTGTGATGGAGGTGTCAGTGGTGGAAAATGATGCCAAGTAGAGTTTACAGAAAACTCCAGTAGGAGAATTCACAGCATAGGGCCCTGGGTTTCAGGAGCAAGTCATTGCCATCTAAGCAGATAATTGCACACTCCTTGATGTGATGTGCTCTTGGTGTATTGCTGGGTCCTGTTAAAAATGAACACTTGACCATAAGGCATCAAGTGATCATGAGTTTTGAGCTGCCCATTATGAAAGGCATCCTATTGGACACATCAAGGCATAAATTTGATTGGGCCCAGCAGCATTCCACTGTAAATTAGAAATGATATACCTAGGATTGGCCTCAAGCTAGACCAGAGGGAATATGTAAGCTATATTAGCAGGTAGCCCAGATTTCCCAGAAACCACCACAGTAGGACCAGTGACCCTCCCTCAGCTCATAACTACAGACACATGGGACATTCCATACAATCTATTGGAGGAAAAGGATACAGCCCACACTTGATTTACAGATGGGTTGGCTCACTATGTATGTGCAAGTTAAAAATGGATGGTGGCTGGATTAGAAAATACTCAGTCATGGCTTTGAAAGAAGTGGTGAGGAACAAATACCTTCCCAATAGGTGTAGCTTTGGAAAGTGTACCTTTTTGTTTATTTTGTGTGGAAGGAGAAGCAATCCAGGCTCATGGACTATAGGGCAACGGTTCTGGGCAACTGAAAGGCAAACATTTGGAAGACTCTAGATGAGGAAATCTTGGGTAGAAAGGATAAAGATGGACATATGGTGGTGGATACAAGTGTGAAGGTCTTTGAAACAAATGTTAACACTCACTAGAAAGCATGCACCATAGAAGTAGACCAATTGAGTAGACCAAAAGAAAAGAAAAGATTAGTTGACATCAGCCAACATTGTTTTGTTCAGTGGGCAATCCAATTATGACATTATGGACAAACACATTAAATGTTATAATTATAGGCTAAAGAGCATGGAAGACCACTTATTAAGAGTGATCTAGCTGGTGCCACTCCAGTGTCCAACATGTCTTTAACAAACACCAATGCTAAGATACCTGTATTACATCATGACTTATGGAGAGCAATTGGGCACTTGGTGGCAAGTTGACTGACTACATCTGGCTCCTTATGTCCTGAAAGTATCAATTATTTTTTCTCACAAGAATGAACATTTATTCCAGGTGTGGAATAATACCCACAGAGCTTCCACCAGCAACAGAATCTGGGATTTACCAAGTGCCCGATTCACACACCTGGTATCCCATACAACACAGCATCCAAACAGGGATCTATTTGACCTTGAAGGAGGTGAGGAGGTAGGCCTATAACATAGGATCCACTGGTCATATCATATACTACACCAAACAGAAACAGGCCTGACAGAGACCTGGGATGGCCTTCTCCAGATACAACTGAAGCATCAAGCACTGAACCAATATTCTGCAAACATGGGGTGATGTTCTCCAGCTTTCAGTACATAAACTAAATCAGAGATATCCATATGATACTGTGTCCTCAATAGAAAGTATCTAGGCTTCAGAGGTGCAAAGCAGGAGTGTCCCGACTTATTATCATTTCCAAAGACCTACTCAGGGACTTTGTGCTCTCCATTCCTGCAACTCCAGGCCCTGCAGTATTAGATGACCCAGATCCCCCAAAAGGTATACTCTTGACAATGTAAGCTGCAATGATTCCATTTAATTCCAAGCTATTTTTGCAGCCTGAGCACTTTGGACTCTGAAGAAACACAGATAAAGAACAATTAATTCTAAACTGGTAGTCAGAGAAGTCTTAAAAATATCACCTTAATTTAAGCCAGAATTTGGATACTATTTATTACTGATAAGGTAAAATATGAATGACTATGGGCTTAAATCTAGTAAAAGCATAGAGAAGAGGGATAACTTTTCTCTTCCCTGAGAAGCTAAGGCTGCCAGCCTCTGCTGGATGAGTGTTAGGGAGGTCAGAGGAGAAAGCTCATGGTTTTGAACCACACTATCTGCTATGAGGCAACCCTGATGTCTAGTTTATTGAGAATTTAAAGACTTTCATTTTTATGTCTACATCATTTAATTTAGTTCTTTCATATTAGCATAGGCATAAGAAAACGATTTTAGCAAAATGCTAAGAAATATGCATGAGTCAGTATTTTATACCACATCTTTTTTTTCTCATTAGAATATATTAAAACATATTTAAAAGGAAAAAAAACAATTGTTCCAACCATATGGTGCTAATAATAAAGCATACCAAAAATGGTTTCTCATTCAACAAAAGATATGAGCTGTTTTTCCACTAATTTCTCACTTCTGATAGGTTCAGCCTTTATTTTTGTATTTACATGGAATTAAAAAGCTCTTTTAGCCCTCATTGTCTGCAGTGATAGTCATCCTTGGAACAACAGCTACATAATGTGTCCAACCTCAGATGACTTTACCTATTGTTACTATATTTGGAGGAGTCAGCTTTAGTGACAAGATAATTGTATTAACTATTCAGCAAGATTTGCACTCTTTGATTCCATGAAAGAAGATAACAGAAATGTGACAATGCTTGGATTTCTCTAAAGTATCCTGCTCAGCCCATCATGGTAAGTACCCATTACCAGCTAGGAAAGCAGTAAAAGTGTATTTATTTTAACATTAATTACCTGAAAACAAGGCAAACATGAGTTGGAAGACAAGAAATAATGCAGATGGTGCAGAATTATTTCACTAATTGTTTTGGCTTCCAATAATGTAGTACAGTTGTTTCAATTCCCACCTAAACAGAAGGACTTACGGGCTTTGTTATCTTGAGAGAAACATAATTATCTGCTACATTTGCAGCTTCAAAGATTTTTTAGATGAATTGAAACTTGTGTGGACTTAGGAAACAGTACCGCATGATTTAACACTTTCACAAAATTGAGAAAGAATTCAAAGGCAACTCTATAACCTTAGAACTCTGAGAAAATAAAAAAAATTTAGACCAAGGTTAATCAAAGAAGAACCAATTAAATTTAACCAGAGTGCTCAAAGCCACTTGTAAATTATTCTCTCTTCAGACTAATAGTGAACAACAGGAAAGGAAATGACAGCATTTATACTTCCATAATCTGGTGTTGATATTATGTATGTTATTGGCATATTATTATAAGCAAATGATTTGTTCATTCTTGTGGTTCACATGTAATCATATGTAAATTTCTTATTCTGTTTTTTTAAAGTAAATCCATAAGGATTAAAAATGATCACTTACTACATAGCTTTTATTTTTAAATTTTTTTCATGTTTATTTTATTATTATTATTGTTATTTTGGCCACGCCACACAGTACATGGGACCTTAGTTCCCTGAGCAGGGATTGAATCCATGCCCCTGCAGTGGAAGTGTGGAGCCCTAACCACTGGACCACCAGGGAATTCTTTTACATAGATTTTAAGCATCACTTTTGTTGTCAATTTTATGTTGTTACAAATTATTCTTAATTTAATATTTTTGTGAAAAAAACCTTTTTCTATATTGTAGATAGTTTCTGTATTTAGGAGAGATTACCCAAATTAGAATAATTATTAAATGATATAAAAGAAGTTAGGTTAGTTGGATACAGTAGATGGCTAGTATCATAGAGTGATTTTGCAGTTCCTAGATTAATATAGAATTTAAATGGTTGAGCTCAATACATGTGAACTGAGGTCACACTACAGTCCAACTTTAAGGTAGCCATAGAGTGTAGTATTGAAGGGAAGTTGTCCCAGGTAGAAAATGAGATTTTGAGATTGATTGTTCAGATATTTGATGAGCTCTTGGTTAACCTCATTTTGGGTAGGAAATAGGATGAGATTATTAGAGGTTATAGCATGGGACACAATACAAGTAAGAAGAAAAGCTTTAAGAGATTAAGTGGTTATGGGACTTAGTCACTATGGTGACAAATGAATGGCAACAATTAATGACTACAGAGACTTTGGGGATGGATTTGCGGCCTTCTTTTGACTGTCCTTAAGAGCATAAGTAAAGAAGGAAAAAAAGAAAGAAAAGAACTTAAAGACTTGAATTTCCAAACCAAGTCTCAAGTAAAGCACAAGAAAATTTTTGTGGAGCATTAAAAAAAGTCACCGAAGGGACTTCCCTGGTGGTGCAGTGGTTAAGAATCTGCCTGCCAATGCAGGGGACATGGATTCAAGCCCTGGTCCAGGAAGACCCCACATGCTGCAGAGCAAATAAGCCCGTGTGCCACAACTACTGAGCCTGCGCTCTAGAGCCCGCAAGCCACAACTACTGAGCCCACATGCCACAACTACTGAAGCCCGCGCTCCTAGAGACCGTGCTCCGCAACAAGAGAAGCCACTGCAATGAGAAGCCCACACACTGCAATGAAGAGTAGCCCCCGCTTGCCCCAACTAGAGAAAGCCTGTGTGCAGCAACAAAGACCCAATGCAGCCAAAAATAAATTAATTAAAAAAAAAAAGTCGCTGAAGTGGCAAAGCAGACAAGTCTGAGGATCAAGCCTAGAGCCTGCAGAATTGCTAAACCATTTAAATGTGTAATTGTTATGGATTACATGCTAAGAAGGTAAGTAAGCTGTTTATATAAAAATAAGGCTTTGGGACTTGGGTTGGAGACATTTGGACAGACTCAGATGATGTTGAGAGTTTTGACATCCCAATTTCCCTTGAAATTTGCTGAATATTGGAAGAAAAATTCACCCTCTCCCCTTCTAAGAGACCATAATTTTCCTGGAGGGGTGGGATAGGGAGGGTGGGAGGGAGGGAGACGCAAGAGGGAATGGATATGGGAACAGATGTATATGTATAACCGATTTACTTTGTTATAAAGCAGAAACTAATACACCATTGTGAAGCAATTATACTCCAATAAAGTTGTAAAAATAAATAAATAAAATTTAAAATAAATAAATAAATAAATAAACAAACAACCTTCAATGACCCTCTCTGGGGTACTTGCCTCAAAAGGGAAATCTATTCTATCACTACCCCTCATTAATATTGAGATTTAGATGCCAGCAACACTCAAAAGGAGAAGTGTTGGGCCTTCTTGGCAAACAGATATGTTAAAGAAGTTGTACGGTGTTGCCTATTTACATTAGAAAAATTCTTGGAGACAAAAATGTTGATAGACTGTAAGAGAATTCAATCACTAAATATAAAGTATTAGATTGAATCAGGCCAAATCTAATGATATGTGTTTACTCCCCTAGGGATTATGATGAAATGTGTTGAGAGTGGTGTAAACAGTCAGCGAGATTGTTTAATTAAGCCTGGACTTAACAGTAGCCCACAGCGTTTTGATTCAAAGCATAGTCAGAGAACCATCTGGGAACGATTTAGCCATGCAGAATCTCAGATTCTACACTATATCTACCGAATTTGACTCTGCATTTTAACAAGGTTCCCAAGAGATCTGTATGCATATTAAAATCTGAGAAGGACTGCCTTTAAGTCAGAGAGTTTCCTAGTCATTTTGTGGAGGAAGGAGTTCTAAGAATCAGGAATAATAAGTGTTAGAGTAGATCCACTATACTTGTTCAGGTACCCTGTAAACATACCCTGTAGGAGTGTTCTTGGACACTCTCTCCATTAAAACATTATGAAGTGTACTGATGAGAAGTCCAGCATACTTGAAATGTATTGAAAAACCTTTGTCATACTTTAGACACTGTCATTCATTAGGCTGAAGATTGCAGTGGGAAATGTTGCCATAGAGTGGTCTAAAAGTATAATTATTAATTAGGTCTCATGATTGATTATTACTTTTAATAGTTATTTTCTTCTCCTCTATCCCTTTACTCCTTCTGCTACTTTATATAATGAACAATAATGATAGGTAGCATTGCAATTCAGATTTTAAGAGTGGGACTAAATGGCTGCTTTCATTCTACAGCAGTAGAATTGATTAGTTGTGGCAGAGACTTGTATGACCAGCAAAAATATTGGCTATCTTTAGAGAAAATCTTTGCTAACAACTAATCCAAGCAAACCATAAGATTGGAAGTTGAGTGACAGAAGATTTGCCTGTGCTAATTATTCTCCATTTATCTCATTAGATCTTTCCTCAGCCTTTCCCTGCCCTCTGTCAGGGAAAGCTGACCTCTATAGACTGAATGCATTGCCTAAGGAACCTTGCCTTCAGGCTTCTGGTTGGATTTGAATAATGGGTACCACAGACAGGACATCAAAAACTGAGAAGAGAGAGAAGAAGGGGTATTGATTTCTCTCCCTCCTCTTCCTCTCTGTCATTTTGGTTTTTGGGTTTTTTTCTTCTCAGTGACCACAGCTCCTGAAGGATAGGCCATCTCCTGTGGTTAAGAGAGGCTCAGAAAATGCTCTCCTGTCTCTTGCCTTTCAGGCCGGTTACTGGTCCCTAAAAGCTTTATAATTATTTTTTGGTTCCCTTAGCTCTGATCACAATTCTGGAAATAGTCCTTTATTTATACATGTTTCCATTAAAATTTTAACTGTTGCATTCATCTCCTTCTGGCAACACAAACAGATTCATGATGTTACAAGTTATGCGCTGTGCTGTAATGCTACTGTAACAGGGAAGAGCTAAATAGACTCCACGTTTGATCTGTTTCTTTGACTTTAACTCTTGCTTTTGTTATTATAATCATACATAATGTCCTGCCTCAGGGAACCCTACCCACCTGTGAATGGCTTCAAGAAAAAAAGAAACTAACACATCGCCTCACCGAGGTTGGTCATTCCAGAAGATGTTTTGCAAGACTGATGGCCCTTTTACTTTACTTCCTCACTGCCTCTACTTCTCTATTCTTCCTTTTTATTTTACTTCTTCAAGGCATTTCCCTCTCTGATTCTATAAAAGAAACTGGCATCCAGACCCAGATAAGATGGTTTCTCAGAGACACTTGTCTACCATCTTCTCAGTCGGCTGGCTTTCCGAATAAAGTCGTATGCCTTTGCCTCAACGCCTCATCTCCAATTCATTGGCCTGTCATGCGGCGAGCAGAGTGAGCTTGGACTCGGTAACACTACCACTTTGTATATCAATATATGCATAGGTTTGTTTCGGGGAATCCTATCCATTTCACTGGTCAATTTATTTTTTATCTTCACCAATAAAGTACTAACTTAAGTGTTCCAACTTTAAGTAGTAAGACACTAAGGGGGTAGTGCTTGGGAAGTATTGGCCTCTGCATGGAGGAGAATTTTAACACTGATATGGTTTAGAATTGCCAATAATGTTGCTGATATAAAAACAAAAATATTTTAGCTTGTTTTATTATTGTTTTTGAACTCTTTACATATAATGCACCTTTTATTGTCTGCAACCAGTGCAAACTATCACCCCCTCAACCTTTGCACACCGCAGTGATTAAGTATAAATGAGTAGGAATAACTTGTCCACCCTTTTCTTCTTCAGAAGGATTTCCTACTCTAGCCAATTTAATTCCTTTTGAAAATAAATTTTAGTGCCAGTTTATCAAATTCTAAAGAAAACACTATTTGATTTTTTAGTTAAATTGCATTGGATTTATTGTGTTGATTTGTTTGGTCAAATTTTATATTTTTATAATATTGCATCTTTATACAAATGAAGATGGGATGTCTTGTGGTTAATTTTTCAATAAAATTTATAATTTCCCACACTACAGCTCTTGGATATATTTTATGTTTCTTTCTAACACCTAATGGTCATTGTGGCCATAAAAATATTGTCTTTTTAAAAAACTTACATTCTCTCTTTTTGACGCTATATCAGTATGAAATGGATTTTTGCCTATTGAGCTTGTATCCAGACAATTTGCTAAACTTCCATTATTTCTACTAATATACATATGAACTTTCTAAGAGATCTTCTACATGGGAAATTGTCACTTTTTAATAAAGGCATTTCTGTTTTTCCTTTCAATCCTTATGCCTTTATTTGTCCTTTTCCTCCTTGCTGTCTTCCTTATTCAGAGGGCCAGACAATGATGAATGAAAGTGGTGAAAATAGACATTTTTGGGGTTTTTTGTTTGTTTTTTTATTTTATTTTTTTATTTTACAGGGAATGCTACTAATGTTCCCCATTAACAACATGCTCTGCTATAGATTTCTTGTAAAACCCATTTTCAGGTTTAGGAATTTCTCTTTAATCTATTCCTAGATTAACATCCCCCCCAAACCCACCCCACCCAAATAAGGAATGGGTTTTGAATTTTATCAAAAATGTTCTTACTGTCATATAAAATTTTGCATATGTATAATCTTATTGTGGTAAATACCAATTATACATTTTCTAATGACAAACCCTCTTGTATTCTAAGATAAATATACTTTGGCCTTGGTGTAGTATATTTTATATAAACTAGGTGTGGTTTTGTTTTTTTTTTTAAATCCTATCTGGTTTGTTTGGTGTGGATATTTTCATCTACATTTATGAGTGAGTGAGATTGGCTTGCCCAAACTATTATTGCATAGTTCTGGTATCAAGGTTAGACTGTCCTCATAGAAAAAGTGGGAGCAGTCATATTTTCATTTACCTATTCTTTGAAAGACTTCTTTATATGGCTAAAATGATCTGTTCTTAAAAATTGGCTTGACACACTCACAAAACTATTGTTTCTATTTCTTTAGTAACTAAACCATTCAGCTTTCTCTATTTGAGATAGTTTTTGTAAGTACTATTTCCTAGTCATTTTCCATATCTATATTTTAACCTGTTCCAGTATAAAATCAATCATTGTAGTCTCTCTCTAATCTGTGCTGTAATACCTTTTTTTCCCCATAAGGTTCATTTGTGTTCTCTCTCTGTGTCTCTCTCCATCTCTGTCTCTGTCTCTCTCATTTCTCTCTTTCCCTTGCTCCCTCTTTCATTTCACAAAAATTTTGCTTCTTTTATTATGCTTTTCAAGTTTGGGTTCATTGATTCTCTTTATTATGTATCTCATTTCTTTGTAAATATATTTATTTTTTAATTTTTAATTTGTCTTCTATTGTTTTCTTATTTTTCATTTCTGAGTTGGATACAGCTCACTCATTTTAATTGTTTTAATTTTTTTAAGTGATTATTATTTTCTAATTCAAGCATTTAAAGTTATAAATTCCTTTTCTATACCAACTTCACTGCATTCCACAAGAATCAGTAGCATTAAAATTCTTTTTTGTGTTTTTAAAATTTGTGTTATAATTTATTTTTTTACTCCTGAGATATTTAGAAACTATTTTTAATTCATTTCCTGAGGGTGCACAGGCATACCTTGTTTTATGTACTTCACTTCATTGTAATTCATAGATACTGCACTTTTTTTATAAATTGAAGGTTTGTGGCAACCTTCATCAAGCAAGTCTACCAGCGCCATTTTTCCAACAGCATTGGCTCACTTTGTGTCTCTGTGTCACATTTTGGTGATTCTTGAACTATTTCAAGCTTTTTCATTATTATTATTATATTGGTTATGGTGATTTGTAATCAGTGAGATTTGATGTGACTATTGTAATTTGGGGGTGAACCCACAAACCACATGTATATAAGATGGTGAACTTAATAGACCAATGTTGTGTGTGTTGTGACTACTCCACCAACTTGCTGTTCCCCCATCCCACTCCTTCTCCTTAGGCCTCCCTATTCCCTGAGACACAACAATATTGAAATTAGGCCAATACACAATTAATTACCCTACAATGGCCTCTAAGTGTTCATGTAAAAGGAAGAGTCTCGTGTCTCTCACTTTAATTCAAAAGCTAGAAATGGGGCTTCCCTGGTGGCGCAGTGGTTGAGAGTCCCCCTGCCGATGCAGGGGACGCGGGTTCATGCCCCGGTCCAGTAAGATCCCACATGCCACAGAGCAGCTGGGCCCGTGAGCCATGGCCACTGAGCCTGCACGTCCAGAGCCTGTGCTCTGCAATGGGAGAGGCCACAACAGTGAGAGGCCTGCGTACCAGGGAAAAAAAAAAAAAGCTAGAAATGATTAAGCTTAGTGAGGAAGTCATGTCAAAAGCTGAGATAAGCTGAAAGCTATGCCTCTTACACCAAATAGTTAGCCAAATTGTAAATGCAAAGGAAATGGTCTTGAAGAAAATTAAAAGTGCTACTCCAGTGAATAAATGAATAAAGAAAACAAAACAGTCATTGCTGCTATGGAGAAAGTTTTAGCCGTCTGGATAGAAGATCAAACAAGTCACAACACTACGCCATTCCTTTAACCAAAGCCTAATTTGAGCAAGGCCCTAACTGTCTTTAATTCTGTGAAGGCTGAGAGAGGTGAGGAAACTGCAGAAGAACAGTTTGAAGCTAGCAGAGGTTAGTTCGAGAGTTAATTTTATTACTTTTGTCTTTTAACCTTCATACTAGTTTTATATGTTATTAATCCACTACCTTTTCTATATATTTACCTTTATACTTTCATATTCTTTTATACGTTCATAGTTTTTGTACTTCCACATGTTTTTTCCTTATTAATTAGTACCCATACTTTTCAGCTTAAAGAAGTCCCTTTAGCATTTTCTGCAAGGCCAGTTTAGTGGTGATTAATTCCTTTAGATTTTGCTTGTCTGGAAAACTCTGTATCTTCTTCAATTCTTAATCATAACTGCCAGGCAGAGTATTCTTGTTTGGAATTTTCTTTTTTTTTTTTCTTTCAGCACTGAGAATGTATCATGTCAATCCCTTTTGGTCTGCAAAGTTTTTGCTGAAAAATCTGCTGCTAGTTTTGTGGGAGTTTCCCTGTACACAAGTTGTTCTTCTTTGCTGCTTTTAGTATTCTCTCCTTGTCTTTAATTTTTGACATTTTAATTATGATGTGTCTTGGTGTAGGACTCTTTGGAACTCTCTGGGTTTCCTGGATCTGGTTGTCCATTTACCTCCCCAGGTTAGCGAGGTTTCCAACCACTATATCTTCAAAGAAGATTTCTGTCCCTTTCTCTTTTCTTCTAGGAACATTATGATACAAATGTTAGTCTGTTCAGTGTTGTCCCGTAAGTCCCTTAAACTAAGCTAGTTTACTCATTTTTCTTCTTTTTTCTTTTTGCTGCTCTGATGGTTGAGTTCCATTGCCTTGCTTCAAGTTGACTGATCCTTTCTTCTGATTCATCTAGTCTGCTCTTAAAACACTCTGGTGTATTTTCCAGTTTAGTTATTGCATTCTTCAGCTTTGTGACTTCCATTTGGTACTTTCTTTTATTTTCCACTTCTTTGTTGAAGTTCTTGCTGTGTTCATCTGTTCTTCTCCCCAGTTGAGTAAGTATGTTTATGACCATTACTTTGAACTCTTTATCAGGTATATTACTTATCTTCATTTTAGTAAGGTTTCCCATCCACTGAGGTTTTTTATCTTGTTCTTTCATTTGGAACATATACCTCTGTTTCCTCATTTTGCTTGACTCTGCATATTTCTTTCTATGCATTAGGTGAAACATCTGCCTCTCCCAGGCTTGGAGGAGTAGCCTTGTGTAGAAGGAGAAACTTATCCTTAAACCTTGCCCTAGCTCTTTGTTATCACCTGAACCTTTGTGATTTTAAAAGGAACCTGATTTATTTTTAACACGTCCCATTTGTTGAGGGCATGTCAAAACCTATCAGTGTTCCAAAGGGAGGGATTTCTGTCTGCACCTAGTTTCAGGTTACTTGGAAGTCAGACCCTCGGGCAGCAGCTTTTCATGTATGCAGGTATAAATTGTCCTGTGAGACTGCAATTGTAAATCCTGCTGGCGTCCAGACCAGGCTATCTGAAAGTGTCCTCTGGATAGCAGCTGCAAAAATTGGGGCTCCAGACAAGTGTATAAGCTCCTTTATGGGAGGTATCATCAAGCTGTAGCAAGGCAGAGAGAGAGCATAAAGAGGACATTCCATGGCCTGTGTTCCTTGAGAGAACCGCTGTACACTCCAGATGTGTGACAAACCTGAAGCCTGCCCCTCAGCCTAAAGCTTCAGGACAAGTAAGTAGGCCTGTTTCACAGAAAGACTGGGGCTATGTTTAAGACTGCTGTCTGTGCAGTACCCTGGGAGTGATAGCCTCCCAAAAACTGTCTCTCAGATTGTCATTCCATTGGACCCTCTATCACAAGCCCCCCCCAGGCCACTAAAACCAGGCAGTCAAGGAATGTCCACTATGTGGACATCACATGGGCATCACATGTAAAGACTGGGACACCAGTGACATGTAAGAGCTCCCCTCAAAGAGATACTTTCAGATGTGTTTCTCAGTTCACTACAGTCTTTTGGGTCTCATGGATATAAAACCTGATGATTTTCAAAGCCAGATGTTTTAGGGGCTCATCTCTCCATTGCAGGTCTTAAGAGTTTAGGGGCCTGGGAGAAGCTCCAGGTGGTGAGATCCCTCATGATTCATTGAGAATCATTCTGTTGGTGGTGGGGCTTTGATAAGACCCTGTTTCAGCCTCTCCTACCTATCTCAACATGGCCCTTTTCTCTTTTGCTGATGTAAAGTAGCTGATTGCCTAGTTTTCAGGTCTTTTTCAAAGTTGTCTCATATGTAGCTGTATATTCTGTGTGTCTGTGGAAGGAAGTGAGTTTGGGATCTTTCTTTGTAGTCATCTCAGATCATCTTGTCTGTGGGTGTGCTTTGGATAATTTTTCTTTACTCTTTTTGAGTCCAGCAATGCATTAAAATTTGATTTTATCCAAAATCTAGTTGTTTTGCAGTGAGAAAACCATTCAGAGCACATAGTCTCCCTCACTAGCACATAAAAATAAAACTATTAATTCATATACAGATATTTTCATGATTAAAATATATACAATTAGGGAAATTGGTAATGGATAAAGTAATAAGTATTGGCATATATAGAAAAGAGAACAATTTATTTGAGTACTTAATCACAAATACAGTACACATGTTCATATTCCACAACTTAATTTTATTCTAAAGAAGGGGACAGATAAATTTGACAAAACTTTATAAAAACTTCTCTGGAAAATACTTTGGTTATTTAAACTAGTAAAAAAAATTATAATATGTTAATTACAAAAATTAATGATTGCTTTACTTTCTCATTGAATTCTCTTCCCCACTTCC
The DNA here is from genome assembly GCF_964165515.1 of Mesoplodon bidens. Taxonomy (NCBI): domain Eukaryota; kingdom Metazoa; phylum Chordata; class Mammalia; order Artiodactyla; family Ziphiidae; genus Mesoplodon; species Mesoplodon bidens. The sequence continues at coordinate 69,692,306 of NC_138160.1, forward strand.
TTAGTCCTCTGTCTGGGTAACCATCAATGTCTTATTTCTTCATCTCAACTTGCAGACTTGTATGATCCTTGGTGTAAGGTATATAGCCCTGTTGTCTGTCTCTAACAAAATTTCTCCAATAAATTATAACTTGACCCATGTTCAGTTATTATTTTATTCACATGAATTTCATTACACAGTTTCATTAAAATTAATAAGCTCTAGTCCACAACCTTAACCCCATAGATTACCTCAACCACAGTCAATATCTTCATTTAATTCATTGAGAAATTAGAGAAAAATTATATTAACTTCCTTGACCATCGTCTCTTCTTTGCCAAAATTTCTGTTCTCGCTTGCCCCTGTTATTTTATATCTGTCCCCTAATATTAAGTGTCCTTCTTTAATAAGACTGAGCTTTCTAGCTATGTTCACACTTGAATCTTCTTACAACTTGACACAAGTCTTTCTTCATCAATTGCCCTTCTTTAACTTCAGTATGAAATTCTTTTTCTCTGTTGATTCCTTTACCTGGGTCTACAAATGTACTCGTCAATCCTAGGAATAGTGTGCTAGAAATTCCTTCTCTTGTGGTAAACTCATTTTTAATACATTGAGATAGGGAATAAAGGAATGAAGAGTAGGAAGTATAACTTTCAAAGCATTCTTATTAAAAGAAGAAAGAGAAGGAAATCATATCAAGAGGTAGAAACACTATCTGTTAATAAACTAAACAGAAATCATCTTACTGACTTATTTATCAAGAGACATAAATCAAAAGAAAATCCAGTTTTTAAAAATTCTTAAATATAACACTATAAAAATGTTACTACAGCCAAAGAGGTGTTTAATTTATTTCTCACTCAGCATTTCAGAACACATTTTGTACCATTCACCTTTCTGTAAAATCTTTTTTTTAGAGCTGTATCAAAGTATACTATTAAGTACATTATAAAAGATTATAATATAATTTCTTTTGGCACTCTATTTATGTTTACTACTGACTTCAAAGGACATTTAAGATGTAGAAGAGTTATTTTTGCCAGGGGTACAAATGAAAAATAATCCTATCAGCAATTCTCATAGACAAGTGATGCAGAGACAGTTTTAGCAGACGTAGCCTCCTTTCAACCAGAAATGATTTGTGTGTTTTCTTGAGGCAATGTCTATTTTCAGCAATGTTAACATTGACATCTGCAGCTAGAAAATGACAGCAGAAAACAAATAGTTCCCAGGTACGAAACTCAGCAAGGGAGAGCTTTGGCCTTTGGGAAAATATAAGGATGACCATGAGTTATCATACCACAAAAGGGCCAAAACCCAAAACGTTTGCTTAGATAAAGGTTATACCCCCTACAATGATTCCTGTAGCATTCAAAGAACGGCAACACTGTCACAACTAATATGTAGATGAGTCAAGGAGAGTACTTAGGTGATATTCCCTAGGACATAGAGAATAGTCCTTAGACTGTGTGTGTGTGTGTGTGTGTGTGTGTGTGTGTGTGTGAAGGACTTATCCTTTGCGCCTATCCCCAATGAAACCTCTTGAGGCAATGATACTTCATTAAGAAAAGAAAGGTGTTTCCATATTTTCTGAGTAGTAAAACTGGAAAAGAATTGGAGGGGGGTGTAGAACATTCATTGCTAAAGTGGCAGGGTCACTGGAGTGAGGTGGTCAAGGAGAATGAAAAAGACCATATTCAAACAGCCACCCCTCAGGTTAGTGAGCTAAAATTGTTGGTGAGCACTGCAAGTAGTTGCTGTCATATGTAAAGTTGGGTAGGCTTTCACTACTAAACTGTTTATTTCTGTTGCTTAAGCCATAGCTTTGTTCACTAAAGTAAATAAATAAGTAAATGAATGAATGAAAGAAAAGAAAACAACTACTGTTAGCATTTATATGACAACATTCAACAAAATAAGTAAAATATGGAAGGATGTGGGAAATATACATTTAAATATCAAAGAGTTAAAGCTAAGTCATTCTCTACTTCCAGAAATATACATTGTGCAATCCTAGAACATCATTTAAAAATCTCAGTTCATCACTTCCTTCATTTGTCTATCATATCTGTTGAATTATCCTTTGCACACATGAGCTCTGAGAATCATAGCTCATGTTCTAAATAGCCAAGAAGGTCTCAAAAGTTCACAATTTCTTCTAAATCATTTATTAGTAACATTTCATGTAATATAATTAAATATAAAATGGCTGATTATAATAAAGGACAAAAAATTCAATAATAGAGCAACAGTACTGACAAAATTTGTATTCTAAAGGGAATACCTCAGTGAACCAATGCTAATTTATGAGAGAATTCTTCATTCCATACCCTTAGGTAAGGTCACAGTAGGGCCAATAAATAACTTACATTTATTGCTGACAAATTGAGTTTAGACTTCTTTCTAGAAACAATAAAAATTCTAGTTTTAATATCATTTAATTTGATCTAGTCTGTATATCTTGAGCTTTTCAAAGTCTTTTAGCGGTATAGAAAATAAATATTAGGAAAGAATAGACAAAAGTACAAGGAAGATTTTAGAGAGATATATTTGTTTGATACAGTAAGATTTTTCTGCATTATAAAAAGAGTGAAAAAGGCTGGTTTAAATTCAAGACATTAATCATTCAACAAACAGTTACTGAATTTATAGTATGAACAAAGCTCTAATAATACAAAAATGGACAATTTAACCTAGTAGGGGAGCAAAACATGTAAACAAATAATGAATGTAAAATGTGGAAAAAATCATACAAAATGAGGATAAACATTCAATGCACCTTCATAAAGATTAAAAAATTGCTGAAATAAATTGGGAAATATTTTTCAGAAAGGGTGGAATTTGAACTGTGTCTGGATAGAGATGAGAGAACATTTCTGATAAAGGGAGTAGCACTGTGCAAAGTTTCAAATGTATGAAGTTCAGTGCAGACACAGGGAAAGAGGAATTGTTCCATAAGAGGACAACTGTATGGTCAAAGTGAGTGAAACAAATGAGGCCAGAAAATTATATGTCTTTAAAAGTACAAACTGCAAAATACTTTATCCATGATGTCAAGGTTTGGGCCCATTGACTTTTAGGTGGTTCAGGATATCTAGAGAAAATGAGTCTCTCACATTTGACATTTCTTAAGATTTTCAGTATGGAGACCATTTGCTGTCAATCAAAAATATATTTAAGGGTCAATAGGTAGGAGTCAGAGAACTAGATGATATAGGAGAGATATAGTCAAAGTAGAAGTCTTCTGTGTTTTAGAGTAACTCATACAATGTATATTGGGAGAAATTCCATTTTCAGTCTAACATGTAAAGACCTTGGAAGTTCTTATTTCCATCCTGACAACAGGAAAAAAAAGCTGAAGAAACTGAAAATCAATTACTTTTCTTGACCCCATAAGAAAACAGAGTTCATGGGGCAAACAACCACCTTGAAATCTAGAGAGACAGATGAATCCAGAGGGTTAAAACTTAGACTTGGAGCAGAAGCTGCTAGAGCCATAAACTAGTAGGAACACTTAAATGGTAATTTGAAGGCTGAATGTGGACTAGCATGAAAGTGAGAAATTCTGAAGTCTCAGGGGTACCCCCACACTTTATGGGTTTTACCTTCAGGAACACTGCCAGGTTCTCATAATGATAAGTCAATATTGATTCACTAATGGATCTTACAAGGAGTGTGTGGGGTGGGGGAAGTAACCATGTGAAAAATGTTCAGAGCTTTCCCCATGACAAAGACTTATTATATAGGGGAAAAGTGTTTATTAGAGTCCTATGCTGCCTGGGGAAAAAGCATGTCCCTTAATCCATTTCCCCCTTTAGCATACCTGTCTCAACTAAGACTGGGAGGAGGGACACTTGTGAAGGTCATGGCCAAGGGACACAAGCTAGTGTTAAAGAATACTTACCTTACCCCATACCTTACTACTACATCAATGGAACACCAGGATAATAACCATGGGTTATATATGAAAGATCTGAAAGGCACAGACTATTTAATAAGACTTCTTAGTGACATTCAAGGTCATAAACAAGGAGACTGAGAGAATTTTAAGCTTCTATCACCTAAAGCTACAATAAATATTAAAGGCATCCTGACTCCTAGCATGATTGTTTTGAATATTCTGCATAGGCAGAATGGATCTGTACCCCAGATTTGGTTCTGATGATAAAACACAATTGTCAAGAAGATATGAAAAGGTTTATTACTTGCATAATTAAGACTTTCTGGGGAGAATAAGGCAAACCTCTCAAGAGGATCTGTAATGGTTTAAGAGAATGAAGAAAAGGAGAATGGTTCACAGTTTCTATTGTGGTTAGGGAGTAGGGCCAAAGTTAAATTTCTCAGGCATATTCAGGGGCTTGAGTGGTTTGACTCTCCTATCAGTGTAAAAGGAGGGAGACCAGGGTTTTCTTATCAGCTTGCTCAGATAATAGGGCAGAGGGGAAAAAGGAGGGTGGGGCCATAAAAATTTCAGCAGTCAAACATAAAAAAAAAAAGTCAGACTTCCTATTACACAGATGAACATAAACCTCACAGTAAAGGCCTAATAACTTAGACAACTTAGAAGAAATGAACAAATTCTTATAAAGGTATAATCTCCCAAGACTGAAACGAGAAAGAAACAGAAAATATGAATAAACCAATTACCAGTAATGAAATTGAATTAGTAATTTTAAAACTGCCAACAAACAAGTCCAGGATCAGATGGTTTCACAGGTGAATTCTATCAAACATTTAGGGAAGAGTTAACACCTATCTTTTGCAAACTATTTCAAAAAATTGCATAGGAAGGGACACTTCTGAACTCATTCTATGAAACCAGCATCACTGTGATACCAAAACCAGACAAAGATATCACAAAAAAAGAAAATCATAGGCCAATATCACTGATGAACACAGAGGCAAAAATCCTCAACAAGATACTAGCAAACTGAAGCCAACAATACATTAAAAAGATTATACAACATGATTAAGTGGGATTTAGCCCAGTGATGCAAGAATTTTTCAATATCCACAAGTCAATCAATGTGATACACCACATTAACAAATTGAAGAGTAAAAACCATATGATTATCTCAATAGAAGCAAAAAAAGCTTTTGTTAAAATTCAACAGCTATTTATGATTAAAATCTCTCCAGAAAGTCGGCATAGAAGGAGCATACCTCAATATAATAAAGACAATATGTAACAAACCCACAGCTAACATACTCAAAAGTGAAAAGATTAAAGCATTTCCTCTGAGAACAGGAACAAGGCAAGCATGCCCACTCTTGTCACTTTTATTCAACATAGTTTTGGAAGTCTTAGCCATAGCCATCAGAGAAGAAAAAGAAATAAAAGGAATCCAAATTGAAAAGGAAGAAGTAGAACTGTCATTGTTTGCAGATGACATGATACTATACATAGACAATCCTAAAGGCACCACCAGGAAACTATTAGAGTTCATCAATGAATTTGGTAAAGTTGTAGGCTACAAAATTAATATACAGAAATCTGTTGCATTTCTATACACTAAACAAAATATCAGAAAGAGAAATTAAGGAAACAATCCCATTTACCATCGCATCAGAAAGAATACAATAACTAGGGATAAACCTACCTAAGGAGACAAAAGACCTGTACGCTGAAAACTATAAGACACTGATGAAAGAAACTGAAGATGACACAAATAGATGGAAAGATATACTGTGTTCTTGAAGTGGGAGAATAAATGTTAAAATGAACGTACTATCTAAGGCAATCTACAGGTTCAATGCAATCCCTATCAAAATGCCAAGAACATTTTTCACAGAACTGAAAGAAATAATTTTAAAATTCATATGGACACAAAAGACCACAAATAGCCAAAACAATATTGAGAAAGAAAAACTGAGCTGGAGGAATCAGGCTCCCTGGCTTCAGTCTATACTACAAAGCTACAGTCATCAAAGCAGTATGGTACTGGGGGAAAAAAACAGACACATAGATCAATGGAACAGGATAAAAAGCCCAGAAATAAATCCACACTCTTATGGTCAATTAATCTATGACAAAGGAGGCAAGAATATAAAATGGAGAAAAGACAGTCTCTTTAATAAGTGCTGCTGGGAAAACTGGAAAGCTACATGTAAAATAATGAAATCAGAACATTCTCTAACACCATATACAAAAATAAACTCAAAATGGATTAAAGACCTAAATTTAAGATCAGAAACCATAAAACTCATAGAGAAAAACATAGGCAGAACACTCTGGCATAAATCACATCAATATTTTTTTTTTGGATCTGTCTTCTAAAGTAAACAAAATAAAAGCAAAAATAAGCAAAAGGGATCTAATTAAACTTAAAAGCTTTTGCATAGCAAAGGAAACCATTGACATAACAAAAAGAAACCTACTGAATGGGAGAAAATATTTGCAAGTGCTTTGATGGATATGGGATTAATATCCAGTATATATAAACAGCTTGTACAACTCAACATCAAAAATGAACAGACAGAAATAGATCACTAGTGGGAAGCAGCCACATAGCACAGGGAGATCAGCTCGGTGCTTTGTGTCCACCTAGAGAGGTGGGGTAGGGAGGGTGGGAGGGAGACACAAGAGGGAGGAGACATGGGGATGTATGTATATGTATAGCTGATTCACTTTGTTATACAGCAGAAATTAACACACCATTGTAAAGCAATTGTACTCCAATAAAGATGTTAAAAGAAAATGAACAAACAGAAAAACACACCTGATTAAAAAATGGACAAAAGACCTGAATAGACATTTTTCCAAATAAGAAATGTAGATGACCAACAGACACATGAGGAGGTGTTCAACACTGCTAATCATCAGGAAAATGCAAATCAAAACCACAATGATATACCATCTCACACTGGTCTGAATGGCTATCCTCAAAAAGAACACAAATAACAAATGTTGGTGAGGATGTGGAGAAAAGGGAATCCTTGCACACTGTTGGTGGGCCAACAGTGCAGCCACTGTTAAAAACAGTATGAAGACTTCTTAAAAAAAGAAAAATAGACCTACCCTATGACCCAGCAATTCCACTCCTGGGTATATATTCAAAAAAAAACAAAAACACTGATTTGAAAAGACACATGCACCCCAATGTTCATAGCAGCATTATTTACAATTGACTAGATATGAAAGCAACCTGAGTGTCCACCAACAGATGAATGGATGGAGAAGATGTGGTATATATGTACAGTGGAATACTACTCAGCCATAAAAAATAATGAAAATTTGCCATTGGCAGCAATGTGGATGGACTTGGAAGGCATTATGCTAAGTGAAATAAGTCAGACACAGACAAATACTATGTGATATCACTTATATGTGGAATCTAAAAAATACAACAAACTAGTGAATATAACAAAATAGAAGCAAACTCATAGATATAGAGAAGAAATTAGTGGTTACTAGTGGGGGGAGGGGCAATATAGAAATGGGGAAGTGGGAGGTACAAACTAATGTGTGTAAGATAGGCTCAAGGATGCACTGTACAACACAGGGAATGTAGACAATATTTTGTAATAACTGTAAATAGAGTTAAAATTTTTATACATTTAAAAAAATTGTATACAATTTTTAAAATAGTTATTTTATAAAGGCCTAATACCTTAGTTTCCATTACCCAATACATCACTTTGACTTTCAACAAAAAATTACAAGCCACAAGAAAAGTCAAGAAAAAAATATTCTGAAGAGACAAGTGACAAAAGCAAGCATCAGAGCCATATATAACATTTGCTTAGTTGGAATACCAGTAGGAAAATAAAAAGGCAATAGAGCAGAAGAAATATTTAAGCACTAATGGTTGAAAATTTTCCAAAAGTAATAAGAGATCCTACACCAGAAGTCCAGGAAGCTCAGATAACAACAAACAGGATAAATGCCAAAAAAATCTACATGTAAGCATATTATATTCAAACAGCAGAAGATCAAAGACACAGAGAAATAAAATATGTTAACTATAAGGAAATAAAGATAAGCATTGCAGTGGAGTTTTTAATAAAAATTAATAGGTGTTAGAAGAAAGTAGATTGAAATATTTGAAGTATTGAAGAAATTCTAGATCCAGTGAAATTATCCTTCAAAAGTGAGGAAGAAATAGCTTCTTACAACAAAAAATGAAGGAATTAATAGCAGATTTGCCAGAAAAATTATATTAAAATAAGTTTGTCAGGAAAAAGAAAAATGATATACATGAGAAACTAAGTAAGTAAGGAAGGAAGATAATTGGAGAAAAAAATAAGCTAAAATATTTTATTTTTGTTACACTTCATTGATGAAAAAGATAATTGTTTAAGTACTAATAGTGATAATATATTGGGTAATTATATATTTGGATAAAAGAAATAAATGACTGCAATGAATAAAAGGATAGAAAAGAGGAACTGAGAATACTCTGCCATAAGTAATTTTCACTACACAGTAATATATGAAGGTTTACATGGATTAGGTTAAAAATGTATATTGCAATCTTTAGGGAATCTACTAGAATTAAAAATAGAAGTATTATTCATATTTCAAAAGAGAAAATAATGTGAACTCACAGGACATGCCCAATTCCAAGATCATAGAAAAAAGGGCAAAACAAGTAACATGTGCAAAAAAAAAAGAAAACAGTTACAAACATGATTGATGTTAACACAACTACATTGCTAATCACTGTAAATGAGTATGATGTAAATGTGCCAATTAAAGAACAGAGATTGTCAGAGAGGAGTAAAAAATGTCCAACACTATGTTGTCTATAAAAACTAGCTGTGAATAAAAAGACTCAGATATGCTAAAATTAAAGGAATAGTGAATTACATCTCAATAATCCTGTTAAAACAATAAATGAATGAAGAATAATTTTTCATGCTACATTAATCAAAAGACACCTAGAGTAGCTATAACATATTCACTCAAACTAAACTTCAGAAAACAGAAAATTATCAGGGGTAAAGGAAAGCATTACACAAAGAAAAGAGGTCATTTCTCAGATACTACCCTTTAATGGTCATATAGCTAAAAATGAATCATCAAAATACACTGTAAAAAAGACAAAAACAAAGAGATCAATAAAGAAACAAAAAAATTTATAGAACATCAAGGTGAAACAGAAAATTAACTATTAGAGACTCCAATGCCATTCCTTCAGTAAGTGATAGATTAAGTAGGCAGAAAATCAATAAGGACAAAGTTGACCTGATATGCACTATCAATCAATTTGATTTAATTGATATTTATATAATATTTTATTAAACAAGTGTATAATACATATTCTTCTTAAGCTCACATGGAACATTTACTAAATAGATGACTTTATGGACTATAAAATATACATTAAGAAATCAAAAATAATAGAAGTCATATAAAGTGTATTGTCATAACACAGTAGAATTAAGCTTGAAATCAATAACAGAAAACTAAATTCCCAAACATTTGAAGGTTAAACAACACACTTCTAAATAATATATGTGTCAAAGAATAAATCTCAAGGGATATATAAAAAATATTTTGAACTAAGTAAACATCAAAATCATTAAAATTTGAGGAAAATATGAAAACAGTGCTGAGAGGGAAATTTATAGCATTAAATGTAATCATGGGTAAAGAAGAAAGGTCTAAAACAACAATCTAAAATTCCAACTCTTTATAAAGAGGAAAAGGTACAATGTAAGCTTAAAGCAAACAGAAAAATAGTATTACAATTAGAGCAGAGGTTAATGAATTTGAAAACAAGAAAGCAATAGAAAAATATCTGCAGAACCAAAAGTTGGTTCTTTAAAAGATCAATAAAATTGATAAATCTCTAACTAGGCTAACCAAGAAAAACAAAGTAGAAGACAGGAATATATGAAATTATATAGGGATCATAATTACTGATACCAATAAAAAGGCTCATAAAATATGCTAGGAAAATTATATAACCACACATGTGAAAACTTAGAAATAATGGACAAATTCCTTAAGACAACACTACCAAAACTCACACAGGAGAAATAAATAACTTAAATTAGGCTTATAAATAAAGATATTGATTCAATTGTTAATAAGTTCCAAAAAAGGAAAGCACTAGTCCTGCATAGATTCACTGATGAATTTTACCAAACTTTTGAGGAAGAAATGATATACATTTTTTATTATAGTTTCCAGAAAATATAAGCAGAGGGAAGGATTGCTAACTTCTTTGAAACTATCATTACTCTAATACCAAAACCCATAATAACATAACATGAAGGGAAAATTATAGATAGATATTGCTCATCAATACAAATGCAAAGATCCACAACAAAATATTAGCAAAAGAAATTTGACAATGTCTAAAATGGAATATATATAGTTGGTTCTTAAACAACATGGGTTTAAAGTGCATGGGTCCACGTATACATGGATTTTTTCAATAAATATATAGTTGGTCTTTCAAATCTGAAGTTTCTACATCCTAGGATTCAACGAACTGCAGATGACATACTGTGTTTATGACCCCCAGCTGGTTGAACCCATGGATACAGAATCCACAGATATAAAGGGCCAAATATGAGACTTGAGCATCTGTGAATTTTGCTGTCTTGGCTGATCCTGAAACCAATCCCCTGTGGTACCTAGGGATGACTGTACACCATGACCAATTAGGATTAGTTTCAAGTAAATAAGCCTCGTTCAACATTTTAGTTTTTTAATTTATTTTTTTTGTAATCCACCAAATCACAGGGTAAAGAAAAATTATAATTCTATCAAATGATGCCAAAAAACCATTTGAAAAATCTGACATTCGTGGCAAAAACTCTCAGCAAACTAAGAATATAAATGTAAAGTAGAAAAAGAACATCCAAAATAAAATCTTTAGCTAAACAAATGTCTCACTTAATGGTGGGAAGTTGGGTGCTTTTTCCCTCTAGGGATCAAAGTAGGTGTGTTACCCCTCACTACTACTATTTATCATCATACTAGAAATCATAGCTAGTGCAACAAGACAAGAAAAAATAAGAAGGTATATATTGGAGAAGAAGAAAAAAATGTCTTAACAGATGAGATGATTGGCTATGTATAACAGAAAATCCTGCAGAACTGACAAAAATTCTGGAAACTAGTAAGTAAATGTAGCAACATTGCAGGATAAAAGATTAATACACACGTGCCAAATGCTTTCCTAAATATTAGCAATATATGATTGGAATTTTAGACTTAAAAGAAAACAATACAGTTTACAATAGCACCAAAAAAAGAAATACTTAAGTATAAATATAACAAAATATACTCAGAATCTACATGCAGAAATCTACAAAACTCTAATGAAACAAATCAAAGAAGATCTAAATAAATGAAGAGATATTCATAATTCATGAAGTGGAATACTCAATATTTTTAACATGTTGATTCTTCTTGATTTCACCTACAGATTCAATACAATCCCAGTCACTATTACAGCAAGCTATTATGTAGATATTGACAAACTAATTTTTTTTTTTTTTTTTTTTGCGGTACGCGGGCCTCTCACTGTTGTGGCCTCTCCCATTGCGGAGCACAGGCTCCGGATGTGCAGGCTCAGCGGCCATGGCTCATGGGCGCAGCCACTCCATGGCATATGGGATCCTCCCGGACCGGGGCACGAACCCGTATCCCCTGCATCGGCAGGCAGACTCTCAACCACTGCACCACCAGGGAGGCCCGACAAACTGATTTTTATATAAAAAAGTTTATATAAAAAACAAATGATCTAGAATCACCAACAGTATGTTGAAGAAGAATCAAATTGAAAGACTTGACTGATTCAAGACTCACTATAAAGCAACAGTAATTAAGGCATCATGGTATTGGCCAAATAATAGACATATAGATCAATGCAACAGAATGGAGAGCCCAGATATAGACCCAATAAATAGAATTAACTGATATTTGACAAATGAGCAAAGGCAATTCAAGAAAGAAAGAACAATCTTTCACAAAAATTAATCCAAAATGGATTATTGATGACTTAAGTATAAAACCCAAAATTATAGGACTTCTAAATGAAAATATAGGAGAAAATCTGGGTGATCTTGAATTTGGTGGTTATTTTTTAGATATATCACTGACACAACACATAGAAGAAAAAGAAGATAAGTTGGACTTTATTAAAATGGAAGCTTTCTGTCCTGTGAAAGACACAGTTAAGAAATTCAAAAGACAATTGTTTAGGAGGTTATGAGATCCTAGGACAAAATCCAGAAAAGAAGAAAATTAACTATATTACAAATGTATGCAATGACTTCACTGAGAGTGGTTGGAGAAAAAGTGATGACCTACATAACTTTGGTTATGAGTGGAATTTGTAAGACTAAATACAAAATAAATTTTACATAAGCTTTGAAGATTAGTTCATAAAGTTATTTCCCAATGAGGTGTGAATTAAGAATTCTGATACAGCCATGTATTTACACTGAAATTCTACTATTAAGTAAATGTGTGGTAGTGAGATTTCTCATTGTAGGAGAGGGCAGTAACTGATAAGGAAGGAGAATAAGCTAGAATGAGCCATGTAGTAATGGATTATATTTGGAGATATCAGACTGAACTCATGTTTTGTTTAGTATAGATATAGATGACCTTATCTATTTAAAGATTTATAGATATATGTACATGCATAGTTAGTATACACACACATATATTTCTTTGCTCTGTCACCTCGAAGGCCTTACAGCACAGGCACTCCAGTAGCAATGAACATATATAGCACCCAGATTTCTCATTTCACTGTACATTAAAAGGAACCAGGTTCCCTTTGAGAAATGACTGATTCATTCTAGGACTGGGACAGGAAATACAGAAGATAAGTCTGGAGCATCTTAAAGTATCAGAAAGTAAGGACATATTTAAAAAACAACCAACAAAAAATCCCACAGTCATGAGGTATGTCAAAGAGACACAGGCACCAAAGGAAATAGTTCTCAGTGGCCAAGAAAATAATGATGCAATATTCTGTTATAAAACAAAGTATAAAATAAATAACCATGAGTCCATACTGAAGGGGGCAAAGGGATAGACAAATCTCCCCTGAAGAATTTCAAATATTTTATGTAGATACTCTACACTCAAGGTAGTGGAGTGTAACTTTCAACTCCTTAAGTGTGGGCTGCACATACTGATTTCCTTCCAAAGAATACAGTATGGAAAGCAGGGAAGGGGCAAGAGAGTTGAGGTTTGGGGCAAAATAATTTTTCAGTGGAGAAACCTGACAAATACTCCCTTATCTAGGTGATCAAGGTCAACATGATAAGTCATGTTGATAGCATGACTCTTTGACCTTTGAGATGGGGTGATAAAAATGGCAATTTACCTCTGTGGAGTTCCTCTTATTCAAAACACTCACCCAAGTCTAATCATGAGAAAAACATCAGACAAATGCCAATTGAGGGTCATTATATGAAATATCTAACAGTACTCCTCAGAACCTTCAAGGAAGGTTGAGAAAATCTTGCAGCCACTAGAAGCCTAAGGAAATGTGAAGACTAAATATAATGTGGTGCCCTGGCTGAGATCCTGCAATGGAAAAAGATATTATGTAAAAATCTAGGAAATCTGAATAAACTATTGACTTAATAACAATGGAGCAATATATGTTTAATAGTTTTAATAAATATACCATACTAGGGACTTCCGGGTAAGATGGCGGAAGAGTAAGACGCGGAGATCATCTTCCTCCCCACGGATACACCAGAAATACAGCTACACGTGGAACAACTCCTACAGAAGACCTACTGAATGCTGGCAGAAGACCCCAGACGTCCCAAAAGGCAAGAAACTCCCCACATACCTGGGTAGGGCAAAGCAGAGAGATTCCCGCACAGAGGATCGGTGCCGAGCGGCACTCACCAGCCCGAGAGGCTTGTCTGCTCGCCCGCCGGGGAGGGCGGTGCTGGAAGCTGAGGCTCGGGCTTCGGTCAGAGCGCAGGGAGAGGACTGGGGCTGGCGGCGAGAACTCAGCCTGAAGGGGGCTAATGTGCCACAGCTAGCCGGCAGGGAGTCCGGGAAAACTCTGGAGCTGCCGAAGAGGCAAGAGACTTTTTCTTCCCTCTTGGTTTCCTGGTGCGCGAGGAGAGGGGATTAAGAGTGCTGCTTAAAGGGGCTCCACAGACGGGCGCGAGTCGCGACTGAAAGCGCGGAGCCCAGTGATGGGCGTGGGACGCTGGGGCTGCTGCTGCTGCCGCCAAGAAGCCTGTGTGCGAGCGCAGGTCACTGCCCACACCGCCCTTCTGGGAGCCTGTGCAGCCCGCCACTGCCGGGGTCCCGGGATCCAGGGGCGGCTTCCCTGGGAGAACGCACGGCGCGCCTCGGGCTGGTGCAACGTCACGCCGACCTCTGCCGCTGCAGGCTCGCCCCGCACTCCGTGCCCCTCCCTCCGGCCCGGCCTGAGTGAGCAAGAGTCCCCGAAGCGGCTGCTCCTTTAACCCTGTCCTGTCTGAGCGAAGAACAGACGCCCTCCGGCGACCTACACGCAGAGGCGGGGCCCAATCCAAAGCTGAGACCCAGGAGCTGTGAGAACAAAAAAAGAGAAAGGGAAACCTCTCCCAGCAGCCTCAGAAGCAGCGGATTAAAGCTCCACAATCAACTTGATGTACCCTGCATCTGTGGAATACATGAATAGACAACACATCATCCCAAATTGAGGAGCCAGGAGTCAGTGCTGTGCCTCTGAGGTGGGAGAGCCAACTTCAGGACACTGGTCCACAAGAGACCTCCCAGCTCCACATAATATCAAACGGCAAAAATCTTCCAGAGATCTCCATCTCAACACCAGCACCCAGCTTCACTCAACGACCAGCAAGCTACAGTGCTGGACACCCTATGCCAAACAACTAGCAAGAGAGGAACACAATGCCACCCATTAGCAGAGAGGTGGCCTAAAATCATAAAAAGTCCACAGACACCCCAAAACACACCACCAGACGTGGACCTGCCCACCAGAAAGACAAGATCCAGCCTCATCCACCAGAACACAGGCACTAGTCCACTCCACCAGGAAGCCTACACAACCCACTAAACCAACCTTAGCCACCGGGGACAGACACCAAAAACAACGGGAACTACGAACGTGCAGCCTGCAAAAAGGAGACCCCAAACACAGTAACATAAGCAAAATGAGAAGACAGAAAAACACACAGCAGGAGAAGGAGCAAGATAAAAACCCACCAGACCTAACAAATGAAGAGGTAATAGGCAGTCTACCTGAAAAAGAATTCAGAATAATGATGGTAAAGATGATCCAAGATTCTATTTCCCAGATCCAAAATCTTGGAAATAGAATAGACAAAATGCAAGAAACAGTTAACAAGGACCTAGAAGAACTAAAGATGAATCAAGCATCGATTAAAAACACAATACATGAAATAAAAAATACTCTAGATGGGATCAATAGCAGAATAACTGAGGCAGAAGAACGGATAAGTGAGGTGGAAGATAAAATAGTGGAAATAACTGCTGCAGAGAAAAATAAAGAAAAAAGAATGAAAAGAACAGAGGACAGTCTCAGAGACCTCTGGGACAACATTAAACGCACCAACATTCGAATTATAGGGGTTCCAGAAGAAGAAGAGAAAAAGAAAGGGACTGAGAAAATATTTGAAGAGATTATAGTTGAAAACTTCCCTAATATGGGAAAGGGAATAGTTAATCAAGTCCAGGAGGCACAGAGAGTCCCATACAGAATAAATCCAAGGAGAAATACGCCAAGACACATATTAATCAAACTGTCAAAAATTAAACACAAAGAAATCATATTAAAAGCAGCAAGGCAAAAACAACAAATAACACACAAGGGAATCCCATCAGGATAACAGCTGATCTCTCAGCAGAAACTCTACAAGCCAGAAGGGAGTGGCAGGACATAATTAAAGTGATGAAGGAGAAAAACATGCAACCAAGATTACTCTACCCAGCAAGGATCTCATTCAGATTTGATGGAGAAATTAAAACGTTTACAGACAAGCAAAAGCTGAGAGAGTTCAGCACCACCAAACCAGCTTTACAACAAATGCTAAAGGAACTTCTCTAGGCAAGAAACACAACAGAAGTAAAAGACCTACAAAAACGAACCCAAAACAATTAAGAAAATGGGAATAGGAACATACATATCGATAATTACCTTAAATGTAAATGGACTAAATGCTCCCACCAAAAGATACAGATTGGCTGAATGGATACAAAAACAAGACCCATATATATGCTGTCTACAAGAGACCCACTTCAGACCTAGAGACACATACAGACTGAAAGTAAGGGGATGGAAAAAGATATTCCATGCAAATGGAAATCAAAAGAAAGCTGGAGTAGCAATTCTCATATCAGACAAAATAGACTTTAAAATAAAGACTACTAGAAGAGACAAAGAAGGACACTACCTAATGATCAAGGGATCGATCCAAGAAGAAGAAATAACAATTGTAAATATTTATGCACCAAACATAGGAACACCTCAATACATAAGGCAAATACTAACAGCCATAAAAGGAGAAATCAACAGTAACACAATCATAGTAGGGGACTTTAACACCCCACTTTCACCAATGGACAGATCATCCAAAATGAAAATAAATAAGGAAACACAAGCTTTAAATGATACATTAAACAAGATGGACTTAATTGATATTTATAGGACATTCCATCCAAAAACAACAGAATACACATTTTTCTCAAGTGCTCATGGAACATTCTCCAGGATAGATCATATCTTGGGTCACAAATCATGCCTTGGTAAATTTAAGAAAATTGAAATTGTATCAAATATCTTTTCCGACCACAATGCTATGAGACTAATATCAATTACAGGAAAAGAGCTGTAAAAAATACAAACACATGGAGGCTAAACAATACACTGCTTAATAACGAAGTGATCACTGAAGAAATCAAAGAGGAAATTAAAAATTACCTAGAAACAAATGACAATGGAGACACGACGACCCAAAACCTATGGGATGCAGCAAAAGCAGTTCTAAGAGGGAAGTTTATAGCAATACAATCCCACCTTAAGAAACAGGAAACATCTCGAATAAACAACCTAACTTTGCACCTAAAGCAATTAGAGAAAGAAGAACAAAAACATCCCAAAGTTAGCAGAAGGAAAGAAATCATAAAAATCAGATCAGAAATAAATGAAAAAGAAATGAAGGAAACGATAGCAAAGATCCATAAAACTAAAAGCTGGTTCTTTGAGAAGATAAACAAAATTGATAAACCATTAGCCAGACTCATCAAGAAAAAAAGGGAGAAGACTCAAATCAATAGAATTAGAAATGAAAAAGGAGAAGTAACAACTGACACTGCAGAAATACAAAAGATCATGAGAGATTACTACAAGCAACTCTATGCCAATAAAATGGACAACCTGGAAGAAATGGACAAATTCTTAGAAATGCACAACCTGCTGAGACTGAACCAGGAAGAAATAGAAAATATGAACAGACCAGTCACAAGCACTGAAATTGAAACTGTGATAAAAAATCTTCCAACAAACAAAAGCCCAGGACCAGATGGCTTCACAGGCGAATTCTATCAAACATTTAGAGAAGAGCTAACACCTATCCTTCTGAAACTCTTCCAAAATATAGCAGAGGGAGGAACACTCCCAAACTCATTCTACGAGGCCACCATCACCTTGATACCAAAACCAGACAAGGATGTCACAAAGAAAGAAAACTACAGGCCAATATCACTGATGAACATAGATGCAAAAATCCTCAACAAAATACTAGCAAACAGAATCCAACAGCACATTAAAAGGGTCATACACCATGATCAAGTGGGGTTTATTCCAGGAATGCAAGGATTCTTCAATATACGCAAATCAATCAACGTGATACACCATATTAACAAATTGAAGGAGAAAAACCATATGATCATCTCAATAGATGCAGAGAAAGCTTTCGACAAAATTCAACACTCATTTATGATAAAAACCCTGCAGAAAGTAGGCATAGAGGGAACTTTCCTCCACATAATAAAGGCCATATATGACAAACCCACAGCCAGCATCGTCCTCAATGGTGAAAAACTGAAACCATTTCCACTAAGATCAGGAACAAGACAAGGTTGCCCACTCTCACCACTCTTATTCAACCTAGTTTTTGGAAGTTTTAGCCACAGCAATCAGAGAAGAAAAGGAAATAAAAGGAATCCAAATTGGAAAAGAAGAAGTAAAGCTGTCACTGTTTGCAGATGACATGATACTATACATAGAGAATCCTAAAGATGCTATCAGAAAACTACTAGAGCTAATCAATGAATTTGGTAAAGTTGCAGGATACAAAATTAATGCACAGAAATCTCTGGCATTCCTATATACTAATGATGAAAAATCTGAAAGTGAAATCAAGGAAACACTCCCATTTACCATTGCAACAAAAAGTATAAAATATCTAGGAATAAACCTACCTAAGGAGACAAAAGACCTGTATGCAGAAAATTATAAGACACTGATGAAAGAAATTAAAGATGATACAAATAGATGGAGAGATGTACCATGTTCTTGGATTGGAAGAATCAACATTGTGAAAATGACTCTAGTACCCAAAGCAATCTACAGATTCAATGCAATCCCTATCAAACTACCACTAGCATTTTTCACAGAACTAGAACAAAAAATTTCACAATTTGTATGGAAGCACAAAAGACCCCGAATAGCCAAAGCAATCTTGAGAATGAAAAATGGAGCTGGAGGAATCAGGCTCCCTGACTTCAGACTATACTACAAAGCTACAGTAATCAAGACAGTATGGTACTGGCACAAAAACAGAAAGATAGATCAATGGAACAGGATAGAAAGCCCAGAGTTAAACGCACGGACATATGGTCACCTTATTTTTGATAACGGAGGCAGGAATGTACAGTAGAGAAAGGACAGTCTCTTCAATAAGTGGTGCTGGGAAAACTGGATAGGGACATGTAAAAGTATGAGATTAGATCACTCCCTAACACCATACACAAAAATAAGCTCAAAATGGATTAAAGACCTAAATGTAAGGCCAGACACTATCAAACTCTTAGAGGAAAACATAGGCAGAACACTCTATGACATAAATCACAGCAAGATCCTTTTTGACCCACCTCCTAGAGAAATGGAAATAAAGACAAAAATAAACACATGGGACCTAATGAAACTTAAAAGCTTTTGCACAGCAAAGGAAACCATAAACAAGACCAAAAGACAACCCTCAGAATGGGAGAAAATATTTGCAAATGAAGCAACTGACAAAGGATTAATCTCCAAAATTTATAAGCAGCTCAGGCAGCTCAACAACAAAAAAACAAACAACCCAATCCAAAATGGGCTGAAGACCTAAATAGACATTTCTCCACAGAAGATATACAGACTGCCAACAAACACATGAAAGGATGCTCAACATCTTTACTCATTAGAGAAATGCAAATCAAAACTACAATGAGATATCATCTCACACCAGTCAGAATGGCCATCATCAAAAAATCTAGAAACAATAAATGCTGGAGAGGGTGTGGAAAAAAGGGAACACTCTTGCACTGCTGGTGGGAATGTGAATTGGTACAGCCGCTATGGAGAACGGTATGGAGGTTCCTTAAAAAACTACAAATAGAACTACCATATGACCCAGCAATCCCACTACTAGGCATATACCCTGAGAAAACCCTAATTCAAAAAGAGACATGTACCAAAATGTTCATAGCAGCCCTGTTTGCAATAGCCCGGAGATGGAAACAACCTAAGTGTCCATCATCGGATGAATGGATAAAGAAGATGTGGCACATATATACAATGGAATATTACTCAGCCATAAAAAGAAATGAAATTGAGCTATTTGTAATGAGGTGGATAGACCTAGAGTCTGTCATACAGAGTGAAGTAAGTCAGAAAGAGAAAGACAAATACTGTATGCTAACACATATATATGGAATTTAAGAAAAAAAAATGTCATGAAGAACATAGGGGTAAGACAGGAATAAAGACACAGACCTACTAGAGAATGGACTTGAGGATATGGGGAGGGGGAAGGGTAAGCTGTGACAAAGTAAAAGAGCAGCATGGACATATATACACTACCAAATGTAAGGTAGATAGCTAGTGGGAAGCAGCCGCATAGCACAGGGAGATCAGCTCGGTGCTTTGTGACCGCCTGGAGGGGTGGGATAGGGAGGGTGGGAGGGAGACGCAAAAGGGAGGGGATATGGAAACATATGTATATGTATAACTGATTAAATTTGTTATAAAGCAAAAAATTAAAAAAATAAAAAAAAATTCTAAAAAAAGAAAAAAAAAAAAAGAGATATCAATCTTCCTCACCACCTCCCTTGGCCCTCTTAATGGACTAAGCAGTTCCTCATGAAAATTATGTAGGATATCTGTATTAACTTCTCCATATTGTTCCATCCTGAGTCTAAATTCCTGGCCTCAAGGTAATGTTAGATTTCTAGCTCCAGCCCCTATGTACATAAGGCCTATACTAAGGAACAGAACGCATACACATCAGTCTGCTCTTATTTCTCTGGATTTAATTTCTCTGTTACTTTCTGAAACATGCAGGTGCTCCTTTCTTTCTTTTAATCTCAGCTATGTGCTTTTAACATTTTCAAAACTGACCCAGAATTTACATGTGTCTCCAGTAAGAGTACATTAAATTGAGCTTAGTCTGCTCTTCTACTGGCATAAAAATAAATAAATAAATAAATAAATAAATAAATAAATATACCATACTAGTGTAAGAGATTAATAATTAGGGAAACTGAATGCAGAGTATATGGAAACTCTGTATTATTTTCACATGCTTTCTCTAAATCTAAACCTGTTCTAAACAATGAAGTTAATTTTTAAAGTGTATGAGAATTTATATAAAAGCATAAAAATCTAATTAAATTGTAGAATATAGGACCATGTAATCCAATATTGGATGCTGTTTCTTGATATATAAAACTAATATACATTATAAATTTTCATGTTCAAAATTTGTTGTCTTTTATAAGACATAATTTATTCATAAGAAAATAAAACAAGGCAATATGTAAATAAGTTCTAGTTGGTATAGTACAGAAAATAAATGTAATTTGAAAATAATAATAGTGTTTCAGCTTAAATGAATTTACCTGATGACTTTGAGCATGCACACTCAGTTAATATCATTATAGCATTCTGGTCTCCCAGTTTTTGCTTGGAGATAGAAAGAGGTGTGAACAGTGTCACTCCCAAACTTAAACATCAACAACAAAAAAAGGAAGTCATAGAGCAAGTTCACAACTTTTCTTAAACTATTGGAGTCATTCGTTTATAGGAAACCTAAAATCTAAGTAGAGAGAGTTGCCTGCTGGGAGAGATGAGATGCAAGCACAGACTCACTAGGGAAAGAGGCAGTTGGACGCCAGTAAGAAGAGCTTGCTCGGACGACTAGTAAATTGTTGGTGTACACCAAGCATGCACTGGTGAATGAGGTTGAAGTCCCTTGACTCTGCAAATATAGGGGGATTCTGTACCTTCTTACAGGCTTTTTCTCCATGAACCCCACTAGCTCTCACAGCAAAGATTGCTCACTAGTGATGCAGAACTGCGGAAGGGAAGCAGCAACCATTGTAGGAAAGGTAGAATAATCCACGAGAACTCTATCTTCTTTATAGGGGAAAAGCATTAAATCATGGGGAAAAAAGCAACAAAAACTGTCACAATTCGTGTATCAATGAAGCGAATCCACTGCAGCTGGGAAAGAGACCAGAAAAACAAACAAAACAAACTGACTCTAAGGCAGAGGTAACAATGCGTGCTGATTCAGGCTACCACGCTGGAGAGTCTGGAACACAGGAAAGGAAATGCTTCTTAGATACAGAGGTACAGTGCCTACCACAGACTAAGGCTTAATGAGAATAGCAGAGAATATCCCCTACCCTCATTCCTATCAACAGACAACTGCCAGTCAGTAACAAAGAAAGCTAATAGTATTTATAGCAAGTTAACTGCAAGAAACAGACCATCTGAAGCACAGTGCAAAAGGAGGACTAAAGGTGAGAGGGCAACAAGCATTAGAAAACAACTCTGGAGAGGAGATTCAAGGTGGCGGAAGACTAAGAAGTGCAGATCACCTTCCTCCCCACAAATACATCAGAAATATCTACATGTGGAACAACTCCTACAGAACATCTACTGAATGCTGGCAGAAGACCTCAGACCACCCAAAAGGCAAGAAACTCCCCACGTACTTGGGTACAGCAAAAGAAAAAAAGAAGAAACAGCAACAAAATAATAGGGATGGGACCTGCACCTAGGGGAGGGAGCTGTGAAGGAGGAAAGGTTTCCACACACTAGGAAGCCCCTTTGCCAGTGGAGACTGTGGGTGGCGGAGGGGGGAAGCTTCAGAGCCACGGAGGAGAGTGCAGCAATAGGGGTGCAGAGGGCAAAGTGGAGAGACTTCCGCACAGAGGATCGGTGCCGACCAGAACTCATCAGCCTGCAAGTCTTGTCTGCTCACCCGCCGGGGCAGGTGGGGGCTGGGAGCTGAGGCTTGGGCTTCGGAGTTCAGATGCCAGGGAGAGGACTGGGGTTCGTTGCGTGAACACAGCCTGAAGGGGGCTACTGTGCCACGGCTAGCCGGGAGGGAGTCCAGGAAAAAGTCTGGAGCTGCCAAAGAGACAAGAGACTTTTTCTTCCCTCTTTGTTTCCTGGTGCGTGAGGAGAGGGGATTAAGAGCGCCGCTTAAAGGAGCTCTAGAGACTGGTGTGAGCCGCGGTTATCATCAGCGCGGACCCCAGAGACGGGCATGAGACACTAAGGCTGCTGCTGCTGCCACCAAGAAACCTGTGTGCAAGCACAGGTCTCTCTCCACACCTCCCCTCCCGAGAGCCTGTGCAGCCCACCACTGCCAGGATCGCGTGATCCAGGGACAACTTCCTGGGGAGAATGCATGGCGCACCACAGGCTGGTGTAACATCACGCTGGGTTCTGCCACCATAGGCTTGCCCCACATCCATACCCCTCCCTCCCCCCAGCCTGAGTGAGCCAGAGCCCCTGAATCACCTGCTCCATTAACCACATCCTGTCTGAGGGAAGAACAGACGCCCTCAAGCGACCTACATGCAGATGTGGGTCCAAATCCAAAGCTGAACTCTAGGAGCTAGGCCAACAAAGAAGAGAAAGGGAAATATCTCCCAGCAGCCTCAGAAGCAGTGGATTATATCTCCACAATCAACTTGATGTACCCTGCATCTCTGGAACACCTGAATACACAACAAATCATCCCAAATTGAGGAGGTGGACTTTGGGAGAAACGATATATATATTTTTTTCCTTTTTCTCTTTCTGTGAATGTATATGTGTATGCAACTGTGTGTGATTTTGTCTGTATAGCTTTGCTTTTACAATATGTCCTGGGGTTCTGTCTTTTTTTTTTTTTTTTTTTTTAGTATAGATTTTAGTGCTTGTTATCATTGGTGGATTTGTTTCTTGGTTTGGTTGCTCTCTTCTTTCATTGTTTCTTTTTTTATTACTTAAAATTTTTTTTAATATTCATTTTTTATTTTAATCTTTTATTTTATTTTATTTAACTTTATATTCTTCTTTGTTTCTTTCTTTTTTTGTCTCCCTTTATTCTGAGCCGTGTGGATGACAGGCTCTTGGTGCTCCAACCAGGCATCAGGACTGTACCTCTGAGGTGGGAGAGCCAAGTTCAGGACATTGGTCCACAAGAGACCTCAGAGCTCCACGTAATATCAAATGGCAAAAATCTCCCAGAGATTTCCATCTCAATGCCAAGATGCAGCACCACTCAACGACCAGCAAGCTACAGTGCTGGACACCCTATGCCAAACAACTAACAAGACAGGAACACAACCCAACAAATTAGCATAGAGGCTACCTAAAATCATAATAAGGCAACAGACACCCCCAAATACACCACCAGACATAGACCTACCCACCAGAAAGAAAAGATCCAGCCTCATCCACCAGAACACACACACTAGTCCGCTCCACCAGGACACCTACACAACCCACTGAATCAACCTTAGCCACTGGGGGCAGACACCAAAAACAATGGGAAATAGGAACCTGTAGGCTGCAAAAACAAGATCCCAAACACAGTAAGTTAAGCAAAATGAGAAGACAGAGAAACACACAGCAGATGAAGGAGCAAGGTGAAAACCCAGCAGACGTAACAAATGAAGAGGAAATAGGCAGCCTACCTGAAAAAGAATTCAGAATAATGATAGCAAAGATGATCCAAAATCTTGGAAATAGAATGGAGAAAACACAAGAAACGTTTAACAAGGACGTAGAAGAACTAAAGAGCAAACAAACAGTGATGAACAACACAATAAATGAAATTAAAAATTCTCTAGAAAGGATCAATAGCAGAATAACTGAGTCAGAAGACCGAATAAGTGACCTGGAAGATAAAATAGTGGAAATAACTACTGCAGAGCAGAAGAAAGAAAAAAGAATGAAAAGAACTGAGGACAGTCTCAGAGACCTCTGGGACAACATTAAACACACCAACATTCGAATTATAGGGGTTCCAGAAGAAGAAGAGAAAAAGAAAGGGATTGAGAAAATATTTGAAGAGATTATAGTTGAAAACTTCCCTAATATGGGAAAGGAAATAGTTAATCAAGTCCAGGAAGCATAGAGAGTCCCATACAGGATATATCCAAGGAGAAACATGCCAAGACTCATATTAATCAAACTATCAAAAATTAAATACAAAGAAAAATCATTAAAAACAGCGAGGGAACACAATAAATAACATATAAGGGAATCCCCATAAGGTTAGCAGCTGATCATTCAACAGAAACTTTGCAAGCCAGAAGGGAGTGGCAGGACATATTTAAAGTGATGAAGGGGAAAAACCCACAACCAAGATCACTCTACCCACCAAGGAACTCATTCAACTGATGGAGAAACTAAAAACCTTACAGACAAGCAAAAGCTAAGAGAATTCAGCACCACCAAACCAGCTTTACAACAAATGCTAAAGGAACTTCTCTAGGCAGGAAACACAAGAGAAGGAAAAGATGTACAATAACAAACCCAAAACAATTAGGAAAATGGTAATAGGAACATACATATAGATAATTACCTTAAATGTAATTGGATTAAATGCTCCAAGCAAAAGACATAGACAGGCAGAATGGATACAAAAAGAAGACCTATATATATGCTGTCTACAAGAGACCAACTTCAGACCTAGGGACACATACAGACTGAAAGTGAGGGGGTGGAAAAAGATATTCCATGGAAATGGAAATCAAAAGAAAGCTGGAGTAGCAACTCTCATATCAGACAAAATAGACTTTAAAAGAAAGACTATTACAAGAGAGAAAGAAGGACACTACCTAATGATCAAGGGATCAATCCAAGAAGAAGATATAACAATTGTAAATATTTATGCACACAACATAGGAGCACCTCAATACATAAGGCAAATACTAACAGCCATAAAAGGGGAAATCGACAGTAACACAGTCATAGTAGGAGACTTTAACACCCTGCTTTCACCAATGGACAGATCATCCAAAATGAAAATAAATAAGGAAACACAAGCTTTAAATGATACACTAAAAAAGATGGACTTCATTGATATTTATGGGACATTCCATCCCAAAACAACAGAATTCACATTCTCCTCAAGTGCTCATAGAACATTCTCCAGGATAGATCATATCTTGGGTCACAAATCATGCCTTGGTAAATTTAAGAAAATTGAAATCATATCAAGTATTTTTTTCCTAACAGAATGCTATGAGACTAGATATCAATTACAGGAAAATATCTATAAAAAATGCAAACACATGGAGGCTAAACAACACACTACTTAATAACCAAGAGATCACTGAAGAAATCAAAGATGAAATCAAAATATACTTGGAAACAAATGACAATGAAAACACGACGACCCAAAACCTATGGGATGCAGCAAAAGCAGTTCTAAGAGGGAAGTTTATAACAATACAATCCTAACTCAAGAAACAAGAAACATCTCAAATAAACAACCTAACCTTACACTTAAAGCAATTAGAGAATGAAGAACAAAAAAACCCCAAAAGGGGTTTTTCCTTTCCCAGAAGGAAAGATATCATAAAGATCAGATCAGAAATAAATGAAAAAGAAATGAAGGAAATGATTTCAAAGAGCAATAAAACTAAAAGCTGGTTCTTTGAGAAGATAAACAAAATTGATAAACCATTAGCCAGACCCATCAAGAAAAAAAGGGAGAAGACTCAAATCAATAGAATTAGGAATGAAAAAGAAGTAACAACTGACACTGCAGAAATACAAAAGATCATAAAAGATTACTACAAGCAAATATATGCCAATAAAATGGACAACCTAGAAGAAATGGACAAATTCTTAGGAAAGCACAACCTTAGGTAAATACTGAAAAGTAGAATGGCTGATTATATGTGAGAGTATACATTATATGTTGAGAACCAGTTATTTGATATTCCCATGGTGGCGTCAATATTTTTATTTTAGAAAATTTAGGTAGGTGTATATTGGTACCTTACTATGGTTTAAATGGCATATATTTAATGAATGATGATATTGAAAATGTCTTCATTTTCTTATTGGCCTCTTAGATAGCTTACTCTATGAAATGTCATTTCAAAGTTTTTCCCCATTTTTTAGTTGAATGGATTACTTCTTCCCTATTTAAATATAGAAGTCACTTATATATTCTGGTTACAAGTCATTTCTCAAACCTGTGTAATGAGTTCTGCAACCAATTCCAGTGTGTGTGTTAAGGGAGAGGGTTTCCCAATGCTAGCTGGGTGTTTTACAATTCAACTCAATTCTGACACTACCTACCCAGAGATAGCATTCAATTCCACCATATCACAAGACTGTCCCTCCCCTTTGGACCCCAGTAGCAAGCTCAAGTTATCAACTATGCTTCTGACTGACCAGCTACAGATTTGAAGTTCCAATGATTCCCTTGTTTGGTTTGATTAATTTGCTAGAGTGGCTCACAGAACTTAGAGACATTTTACTTACTAGATTACTGGTTTATTGTATAAGAATATAAGTCAGGAATAACCAGATGGAAAAGATGCATAGTGCAAGATAGGTGGGAAGGAGCATGGAAATTCCATGCTCTTTGAGAATGCCACTCTCCCCAAATCAGCATGTTTTGACCAATCCAGAAGCTCTCTGAACCCCATCATTTAGGGTTTTTATGGAGGCTTCATTATATGTTCATGATTGATTAAATCTTTGACCATTGTTGATTGACTCAACCTTCAGGCTCTCTCCCCTCCCCAGATGTCAGTGGGTGGAGCTGAAAACTTCCAATCCTCTAATCACATGGTTGGATGCTCAGGCAACTAGCCCCCAAACTTAGGTCATCTAGGTGTTTCACCAAAGTCATCTCATTGACATAACCAATGACACCTTTATCAATCTCATCACTTAGTAAATTCCAAGTTTTATGGGCTCTGTGCCAGAAATGGGGACAAAGACCAAATAAATTCTAATTATAAATCACAATATCATACTATGTACTACAACATTTTCTCCCTTTCTTTAGTTTCCCCTTTAATTAAAAAAAGTTCCTCCCAAATTTTATTATGAAAAAATTCAAATAGCCAGATTTAAATAATTTTACAGTGAACACCTATATAACCATACCTAGATCCTACCTCTAATGTGCAACTATACTTGGTTTCTCTATTAATCCATTAATCCATCCTGTTTTGAATACATTTCAAAGTAAATTATAGTCATAAGAATAATTTTCCCTAAATACTTCAGCATGAATATTAGTTAGTAGATTTCTATATTTTTGGTAGCTTTTAAAGTAGTTTTTATCATGAGAAGAAGGTTTTAAAAGTTGATGCAGTAACATTTATCAATTTTTACTTTCTTTAATCAGAATATCTGGTGTCTTCTCTAAATTCACTAAGATCTAATCTTGTTTTATTATAGAAGCTTTATAGTTCCAGAAGATTTTATGTCTATGACTTTATGTAAAGTCTGGAACTTTTATAGGATCATGATCCATGCTAATTTTTGTAAACAGTGCAAGGTAATAATGGATACATTTATTTTTCATATTTGACTATTTGGTTGTCTAGTTACAAGACAGTTTGTTATTTTTTTTCTTGTCCAAATTAAATTGCTTGGCAGCTTAATTGAACATCAATTGACAGTAGAGTTGTGGGTCTATTTCTGGGCACAATCTCCAACATTATACTTGTGTATTTATATGTATGTAATCTTGAAACCTGCTACTCTGTGTCTTCCAATTTTATTCTTGTTCAAGACTTCATCTTGGCTATTCTAGATCCTTTCTATTTTATACGTACATTTTAGAATCAGCTTGTCAACTTTTTACTAAACTCCTACTGGAGTTTGAATGAGATGGTGCTGGGTGTTGAATCTACAGACAATATACTAAGACTTACCATCTTAAAAATATGGAACTTTCCAATCAGTGAATATGGTATATATCATTCCATTGATTTAGGTCTTTTAAAATATCTCTTGGTAATATTTTGTATACATCAGTGTAATATTTTTTTCCATGTATTTTTTATACTTACCCTTAATGTTTAATGCTATTATAATGCATTGTTTTAATTTCAGTTTCCTGTTGTTTTTTGATAATACATAGATATAAGAGATTTTACATTTTTTACATTGTGTATCACGCTAAATTCTCTTATGTCTTATTTTTTGGTAAATTTCTTAGAATTTTTTGCATACATAATCATATCTTTTATCATCAAATCCAAAAATCATTGCTAAAACCATTGTCAAGAAGCTTTATGGTTTTGAGTCATTCATAGGTTCAAATTTTTAATCAACTTTGAATTAATTTTGTGTGTATGGTGTAATATAGTGGTCCAGTTTCATTATTTGCATGTGTCTGTCCAATTTTCTCAACACCATGTATTAAAGAGACTGTCTTTTCCCTATTGTATAATCTTGTCTCCTTTGTTGTAAATTAGTTGACCATATATGTGTGAGTTTTTTTCTGGGCTCTCTATTCTGTTCCATTAATCTGTGTGTCTGTTTTTATGTCAGTACCACAGTGTTGTAATTACAATAGTTTTGTAATGGAATTTGAAATCAGGGGGCATGATACTTCCAGATTTGTTCATGATCTGCAGTTGGTGGAATGCCCGGATATGCAGGAACTGTGTGTATAGAGGAACTGCATCTATGGAGGGACAGCAATAAGTTATATGCATATCTTCCATTGTGTGGAGGGTCAGTGTACCAACCCCCACATTGCTCAAGGGTCAACTGAAGGGGGGGGAGTACATTTTTAAAATCCAAATATTTATATATCACAAATGGAATACAGTGAATGAGATATCATTTCTTACAAAGGAAATAGAAAAATACAAATTCATCACCTTCTCATTGAAATGACTGCTGGCAGAGTTGTTAGTAAACTTTGCCAGAATCTTAGAAAAATTCCACTATATATATTGAGTAAAGCTTCAATAAGTAATAAGGAAGGATCTCCTAAGTACTTCTAACATTTGTCCATAAAGTACAATGTTTTCCCCTTAGGACAGAAAGACAATATATGACTATAATAACTTATTTTTCAATGTATTAGTGATCAGTAATCCTTCAGAAGCTTTCAACAGCATCTTTATTTGGTATCTGTATTTGTAAACAGTGTAATTATTTGTAACCCCTTCATAATATACTTCAAAGGAATCAATCTGTAGGAATCTGAAAATATTATTGGATCACACTGGCCATCTTTTCCTCCAGTATTCCTTTAAAAAACTCAAATGCAAACTGCAGACTTTTATTCCTTCTGTATTTGTGATGAGAGAATTTGACATATGGGTTCTGGCTCTGAGGGGAAAAAAATTTAAATTTGAAGAAAACGTCTTGAAATTTTTACTACATTTAGAATTTTGAAGTGTTGAGCTGAAATGTCAGGGGAACAATATTTTGTTGACAGTGTCATAATACAATGAAATTCATTTTAAATAGCATCCTCTGCTTCTAAAAATACATTGGTATTTTTTGGTTGAATTCTCTGTTTTCCTGCTAGAATGTAACTATCATTTCTCTGTTAACAATAAAAGATAACCAACCAAACCAAATAAAGAAAACAATTTAGAATCATTGTTACTAACAATGCTGGTAATATAAAACCTATTTATAGGTGTATATAGCATAGAAACAAATACAGTTTAATTTTTCCTCTTTACCTACCATATTTTTGAAAGGAAGTCACTATGTAGGCCCATACTTAAGGAGTGGGGAGTTATGCTTCAATTCTTTAAAAGTATCTACATAAATTATTGGAAATTCTTCTAAACAAAAGATTTTCCTATTTGCCCCATTTGTATATTTATTCAATCATCTATTTATATATTAGAATGAACATACAGGTAATAACTTTATAATTTAGGTTACAATCCAATGCTAGTTTACTTGGTTGCTCAAATCTGTAAATGGGACTCTTTCAGTTGGCTCATGTGTTCCTTTGACATACCTCCATCATTAAAAAAAAAATTATTTCCTTACTTTCTGACATTACAGGATGCTCCAGCGTATCTTGTATGTTCCCTGACCAGCCCAAGAAGCAGTGCTTTCTCCAAAGACTCTTTGTTCCTTTTCTTGGAGAAACGATATTAGAAAAAAAATCTGGGTTCTAGCTGTGCTCATTGCTACTGTGGTTTCAATTCTTTCTAGGCTTTCAACTGAAAGGACACAGAAATATATGTGTGTATATCGACCTTCATATATATATATATATATATATATATATATATATCCATCTGTATCTATATTAAGTTAAACTTGAGTTTATATTGATACCTTCAACTTTAATCCGTTACCACATAGAATAATCTAGCCTTCTCCTCAATTGCAATGTCCCCTTCAAGAGTGATCAATCCTTCTTTACTCTCTGCCAACCATTTGCTTAATCATTTCATTAACATATACATGTATAGTGATTTCTGAATTTGTAATCCATGCTCCCATGATAAAGAACCTCATCAGCTAGAGTAAGGTTCTTATATATATAGAGTTCCTTTTGTCTTTGATCTTATAGACTCCATTTCCTTGCAAAGGTACTTGGGCCAACATCTCCACATATCTTGCCCCACCCTCTTACCACACACACACACACACACACACACACAACATGCACTTCACAGATGTCTTTTCATAAACAATTAGATTCTTTTGTCACAATCTGCATTCCATAATGGGATTCCACTATCTCCTTAATATATGTATTTTTAAGTTTGCATGCATTAATGTTCACTCTGTGCTATAAAGTTCTATGAGTTTTGACAGATTCATTGTATTATGCATCTATCATTAGAGTATCATATGCAATAATGTCAACATCTCCAAGAATCTCAACACACCCCTCCAAATTTCTGCAATCACGTATCTTTTACTGTCTCTATACTTTTGCATTTTCTAGAATGTCCTCTAAATAGACTCATACAGTATGTAGCTTTTCCACTCTGGCTTCTTTCATTTAGCAGTATTCATATAAGATTTTTCCAAGTTTTTACATGACTTTATAGTTTATCCTTTTTTATTGTTGAGTGGTAGTCAAATGTATGAATGTACCATAATTTATTTTTTTTATTTATCTAAGGACATCTTGTTTGCTTCCAGTTTTAGTGAGTATGAATAAAACTTTTGTACAGATCTGTGTACGTTTTTTTGTGGACATGTTTTCATTTCAATTTGGTAAGACTCTAAGATAATAATGGTTGGATTATTTTTTAAGACTATGTTTAGCTTTATGAGAAACTACCAAATGCTCTTACAAAGTGGCTCTACCATTCTGCACCCTGACCAGCAATACATAAAAAGGTCTTGTTGCTCCACATCCTCACCAATGACTGGCCTGCACAACACTGGCCTTCCAGTTCCTCTCTGGAAGGAACCATACATACATATATGTGTGTACCTATGTGTATATCTATCTATCTATCTACCCATATGATAAATTACTATTCAAAATAAGAAACAATTGATTCGAACAATTATATTTATAACTCAATGAAGCCTTGCATAATTTCTATTCCGACTTTGAAATTTGACACCAAAATCAAATGCACAAAATTAGAGAGTAAAACAATAGCAATTACACCAGAACTGACTTAACAGCTGTCAGCTTCTACAAAGAGTGGCAGTGCACCAATTCCCTTGGCATTCAACATGCTGTTACTGTGGCAGTTGTTGCCTCTGTCTTTGCTGAGGTTAACAGCAATCACAAGACACTTTCTTGGTTCATTTACTCAGGCTGTTGATTAACACAGATTCAATGTCAGAACAGTGTTACATCAGATGAACTACCATTTAGACATTGACAGTATTGAGGATCCTCTTCCAGTAGTGTTTGTTTCCAAGTATATTTTAGAACATCATATACTGCTTTAAGGTCATTAATAATAAGAACTTTATGTGTGAATTTGTGTGTTTTTGTGTGTATGTGTACATGGTTTTCATAGCAGTAAGTGGTGATACATTTAGTGTTCAGAGTCTCAGAGATTATACTCTGTCACCAAAGCCATATGCTGATTGGTCTCATTATTCTATGAATGTGTTTGGAAGTACTAAATAATCACTACATACATTTACATAATCTTGCCAGTTTTAAAAGCCCATTCATATCCCTTATCTTGCTTGATAATTGCTTCTGTACAACCCAATGACAAAAGCAAGGTAGATACCACTGTAACAATTTTAAAGGTGAGAAATTGAGGTTCTAGAGGTTAAGTGATTGTTCAGTACGATATTTGGATCAGATGCCAAATCTGCTAAACATGTCCATAGTACATTTTTTTCCATAAAAGCAGATGATGCTTTCCAAATTTGAGTAAGTAATATTCTAATAGCATACCAAGAGTGAATATGCAAGCATTTCTACTATTTCCACACTGATTAACTCATTTTGGATAAAGTAGCACTATGACTAAAGTTTAGGAAATCACAATAATCTTTAGGTCATATTCTGGTTTCCCAAGTATATAAACAGCAAGTCATACTTGAGTGCACTTAATATGTTGCCTATAATGAATATCATACTCCTTCAGAGGGTTACACTGAGAGAAGATAAATATATATTTCAATAGCACCTTTTGATCTCCATAAATAGCTTCTTGGATTTGTTGTTCTTTTCCTCTCATACACCATTTCGATAATTAAGCTCGTTAAATTAATTAAACAAGGAGGCCATCAGACTGAGGTGGTTCTAATGTGGTGGAGTCTTACTTAAGCAAACCAAAAGCTAAACCTGTAAATGCCTCAAGGTTACAAAATTGAAACATATGGGCAACCAGTCACAATCAGCCAACTAAGTTTTAAGCTACAGTCAATCAAATAATTTTCTTGCTTTGCTTCTACCTTTTGTCTATAAAAGTATCTCCCTTGAACTCCTATTAGTGGAGCACTCTTAATCACTTCTGGTTTGGCACAGCCTTAGTCAAATTGATTTTTTGCTCAAATAATCTATTAAAAATTTTAATATGCCTCAGTTTATCTTTTTACAAGCTTATTCCCAAATATTGTTGCCATATTGTTTCATCAGAGTCTGGGAGGAGAGATAAGATGATGCCACTGAAGTTGAGGAGAGGGTTTTGAATAGTCAAAGAATAGTGATACTTGAATGATAAAAATATAAACACCCCATGAACCAGAAATTCCACTCCTACATTAAAAAAATTCTTGAACATGAGCACATGAAGACACACACATAGATATTAATCACAGGTTTGTTATAATAGCATAAAACCAGAATCCTGAAATGTCAGCCCTGGGGAAAGAAATAAGTGCATGTCTATGCTTATCAACCCTTACAATCTTGAAATCATATTATTGAATAAATATAACATGCTTGATAATCTCACATATAGAATAAGTTCATTTACAGACCTTAAAATATCAAAAAAATACTGCTTATGTACATACCTGTTGTGCCTTTAAATTAATTCTTGTTAAGTAGAGCCTGGAGGTGTCAGATGGTGAGCATTGCTCAACAAAGACTGAAAAGAAAAGTGAAATAGAGAAGTTTATTATTCCTTGGTCCTGGAGGAGGTACACAGGGAGGTTAAATCAGGGTGTGGGCAAAGAGAGCACAACCGACAGGACATGGGGCACATGTCTTTATTCGGTTCCCTGGGTGCAGTGCTTTGAGATTCCTTGTCTAAAACCATTGGTCAATTCAAACCCAAAACAGTGGGGTTTTGGTAAACATTGGGTTTTATCTAAGGTGCACACATGCTGAGGGAGTTGTATCAGAAATATACTTGTTCTGTAGGCTGTTATCTAGGGTGGATGCTGGCAGGAGGGACTGGTGTCAGTTCAAGGTCTCTGCAGGCTTCTTGGCCACATAAAATGGATGTTGAGGCAACAATATTATGAAGTAGTTTAGCTAAATGTTCAACAAAACCATAAGTTAGTATTAAGGTATAAAACCAAGGACACCAAATTCATGAGAGTGGTTGCTTCTGGGGAAGAAAAGAGAGGGGTAGAAAACACTGGGAACTTCAACTTTCATCTACCTTTATGTTGTGATTAAAAACTAAAAAGAGCTTTAATCACATGCAAATTATTATATTTTTCAATTTGGGATTCTTGACACATGAGCATTTATTTTATTTAGTCATTATACTTTTTAAAACAACAATAATATTTAGAGCACTTGGATGGGAAATTTTTCTTCTTACTTCATCCACTACAATAAATTAGAATTTTCTCTATTTTTTAAATGAAGGAACTTGTTCTTTCAAAATGAAGAAAATTATTTATAAAATGAATATAAAATTTATAAAAATTTATGAACCACTGTGATCTTCATAAAAATCATGTTCTATAGTGTTATCTTATTTTACCCTGCAGCAGTTTAGCATTTTCAGAGAATTGTAGACTTTTGTAGGTGACATTCTAGGGAACTAAGCTCAGTACAAAACTTCTATAACCATGCAAGCAAATCAATCCATTCTATTGGTGAGTATATTGGTAAAAGGTTTCCAGAATTAAATCTGATTTACATAAATTTATTTACATAAAGAACTAGAATTACCATGTAAATTACTTTATGAAGGACGTTGCTAATCATAGAAGTTTGAAAATATTTTGAGGTACACATATGATTTGCCTATAAAAGGCAAGTAAGTAACAAGTAAAATTGTTTATTTTACCATCAGATTTGCCATGTTTGAGCTATTATTTAGTTTATTTGCCAAATCATTTGTTTTAGAGAAAGAACTTTCAGCATTAGAGAATTAAATATGACAGAATAAATTATTCTTATTCAAATACCTAGTACTATGATGACTGAGCTCACCAGACTGTACATATGTAAAGGCTGAATGAATCAGGTGAACATTGTGAAGGAGTGTCAAGTCAGTGGTGAAATATGGAACCAGATGTGGCAAGACTATCACCAAGAAATGTATTTGATCTGTGGGATCACAGAGGTGTGGGCAAAACCAGGCAGAGAACAAAAAGAAATAGGCATTCCTATTGAGGAAGAAGAAACTTCCTCTGTCAGAGAGAATAAGTGGTGGTGCTGAGCTGGCTGGAGAGATCAAGGAGGACTGTCACTCTTCTCATTGCTCACCAGGTGAAAGTTGAGGCAACACAAAAGGCAGCGATAAGTGGATCACATGAACAAAAGCAAAAGGACGTTCTTTTGGATTTATTCTGTTTGGAATAGTGCAGGGGTAGGATTTTTCAAGTTTAAAAAATATATGACCATTATAGTACTATATCATCTCGATGAAGGATGTTACATAGATAAAGTCAGATAATCAACACATGTCAATACACAAATATTGGGTGTTTGAATTACCAATGTAAAGCAAATCTTTGAGTGTATGGATGGTGCTACTAAACATGGTGAATCAAAGATTAAAGTCTGTATTTATATACATGATTTTTGCTTTATTGGCACAGTTGAATCTAGCAATAAGAACATCTGCACTTAGAACAACTTGTATTGCAAATTCAGATATTAGTAACTGAAAGAATAAAACTGTGAATTTTAAGCACCTTACTTAAATATTCCTCCATCTGGAAAAAAATCCAGTGCCATAAAAATCAGGTTATTTCATGTTTGCTGACACGATTCATCTTTGGTTTGGCTTATGCACACTCAAACTAAAATGAAGAATCAAAGCAATTACCTGATAATTTATGCCACTATTTTTTTTTTTGTTTAAATTGAATGAATATCTATATAGCTGGACAAATTTTCCATTTAACTTTTGATAAATATATTACTATGGATTATAGATTGGTATTTTCATGTTCACTTTAATCACATTTTTTTTTTTTTTTTTTGCTGTATGTGGGCCTCTCACTGTTGTGGCCTCTCCCGTTGCGGAGCACAGGCTCCGGATGCGCAGGCTCAGCGGCCATGGATCACGGGCCCAGCCGCTCTGCGGCATGTGGGATCTTCCTGGACCGGGGCACAAACCCGTATCCCCTGCATCGGCAGGCGGACTCTCAACCACTGCGCCACCAGGGAAGCCCTTTAAGCACATATTTTGAAGACCTTTATTTTTTAATTCGAGTTTTAAATTTATGTTGACATATCTGTAAAATTTATGGGTGTTTTATTGAGTCATTATCTTTTTAGACATTCTATTTAGCTTCACAAAACTGAAAAATCATCAAAAAACCTGGAAGTCAGTGTTGTCTTTCTTTCTGATATATTAAAAAAAATGTCAAACTTAATACCCTCAGTTGGAAAAGCAGTTGCAGAACTGTCTAGAAGCACCTAGTGTGCATTAGCATCACCATTTCATTATCAAACTCCCGGATAAACTATTTGTTTAAACTATTTGTTGACTGACTAATCAGTTCAAGAAACTGGTGTGATGCATTTAAAATCTAGACAGTGGTTACATCATTCTGGGTGTAAAGACAAAGCCATATTTAAAAACAAAATAGGATTCAAAAAGGTAATAAGGGAGAGAGCTTCAAGATGGCGGAAGAGTAAGATGTGGAGATCACCTTCCTCCCCACAAATACATCAGAAATACATTTACATGTGGAACAACTCCCACAGAACATCTACTGAGCGCTGGCAGAAGACCTCAGACCTCCCAAAAGGCAAGAAACTCCCCAAGTACCTGGGTAGGGCAAAAGAAAAAAAGAGACAAAGAATAGGGACGGGACCTGCACCAGGGGGAGGGAGCTGTGAAGGAGGAAAGGTTTCCACACACCTGGAAGCCCCTTCGCGGGCGGAGACTGTGGGTGGTGGAGGGGGGAAGCTTCGGAGCCATGGAGGAGAGAGCAGCAACAGGGGTGCAGCGGGCAAAGCGGAGAGATTCCCGCACAGAGGATCGGTGCCGACCAGCACTCACCAGCCTGAGAGGCTTGTCTGCTCACCCGCCGGGGCAGGCGGGGGCTGGGAGCTGAGGCTTGGGCTTTGGTCAGAGCGCAGGAAGAGGACTGTCGGCGTGAACACAGCCTGAAGGGGTTAGTGCACCACGGCTAGCCGGGAGGGAGTCTGGGAAAAGGTCTGGAGCTGCCGAAGAGACAAAAGACTTTTTCTTGACTCTTTGTTTCCTGGTGCACGAGGAGTGGGGATTAAGAGTGCCAGAGAGGAGCGCGAGCCGCGGCTAACGGTACGGATCCCAGAGACGGGCATGAGACGCTAAGGCTGCTGGTGCAGCCACCAAGAAGCCTTTGTGTGAGCACAGGTCACTATCCACACCTCCCCTCCTGGGAGCCTGTGCAGCCCACCACCGCCAGGGTCCCATGATCCAGGGACAACTTCCCCGGGAGAATGCATGGCGTGCCTCAGGCTGGTGCAACATCATGCTGGCCTCTGCTGCCGCAGGCTCGCCCCGTACTCCGTACCCCTCCTGCCCCCCCGGCCTGAGTGAGCCAGAGGCCCAGAATCAGCTGCTCCTTTAACCCGGTCCTGTCTGATCAAAGAACAGACGCCCTCAGGCGACTTACATGCAGAGGAAGGTCCAAATCCAAAGCTGAACCCCAGGAGCTGTGCGAACAAAGAAGAGGAAAGGAAATCTCTCCCAGCAGCCTCAGGGGCAGTGGATTATCTCTCCACAATCAACTTGATGTGCCCTGCATCTGTGGAATACTTGAATACACAATGAATCATCCCAAATTGAGGAGGTGGACTTTGAGAGCAACAATATATATATATATATTTATATATTTATATATATATATATTTATTTATATATATATATTTTCCCTTTTTCTCTTATTGTGAATGTGTATGTGCATGCCTCTGTGTGTGATTTTGTCTGTATAGCTTTGCTTTTACCATTTCTCCTAGGGTTCTCTCTGCCCGATTTTTTTTTTTTTTTTAGTATACTTTTTAGTACTTGTTATCATTGGTGTATGTGTTTATTGGTTTGGTTGCTCTCTTCTTTGTTTTCTTTTTTTTTAATACCTAAAAATTTTTTTTAATAATTATTTTTTATTTTAATAACTTTTTTATTTTATTTTATTTTATCTTCTTTCTTTCTTTCTTTCTGTTTTTTCCTCCCTTTGATTCTGAGCCATGTGGATGACGGGATCTTGGTCCTCCAGCCAGGGGTCAGGGCAGTCTCTGAGGTGGGAGAGCCAAGTTCAGGACACTGCTCCACAGGAGACCTCCCAGCTCCATGTAATATCAAATGGCAAAAATCTCCCAGAGATCTCCATCTCAATGCCAAGACCCAGCTCCACTCAATGACCAGCAAGCTACAGTGCTGGACACCCTATGCCAAAAAACTAGCAAGACAGGAACACAAACCCATCCATTAGTAGAGAGGCTGCCTAAAATCATAATTTCAAAGACACCCCAAAACACACCACCGGACGCGGTCCTGTCCAAGAGTAAGACAAGATCCAGTCGCATACACCAGAACACAGGCACCAGTGCCCTCCACCAGGAAGCCTGCACAATACACTGAACCAAACTTAGCCCCTGGGGGCTGACACCAAAAACAACAGGAAATACGAACCTGCAGGCTGCGAAAAGGAGATGCCAAACACAGTAAGTTAAGCAAAATGAGAAGACAGAGAAACACACAGCAGATGAAGGAGAAAGGTGAAAACCCAGCAGACCTAATAAATGAAGAGGAAATATGCAGTCTACCTGAAAAAGAATTTAGAATACTGACAGTAAAGATGATTGGAAATCGTGGAAATAGAATAGAGAATATACAGGAAATGTTTAACGAGGACCTAGGAGAATTAAAGAGCAAAAAAAACAGTGATGAACAACACAAGAAATGAAATTAAAATTTCTCTAGAAGGGATC
Source organism: Mesoplodon bidens (assembly GCF_964165515.1). Lineage (NCBI taxonomy): Eukaryota > Metazoa > Chordata > Mammalia > Artiodactyla > Ziphiidae > Mesoplodon > Mesoplodon bidens. Next base: position 69,731,483 of record NC_138160.1, read on the forward strand.
AATAGCAGAATAACTGAGGCAGAAGAATGGATAAGTGACCAGGAAGATAAAATAGTGGAAATAATAACTACTACAGAGCAGAATAAAGGAAAAAGAATGAAAAGAACTGAAGACAGTCTCAGACACCTCTGGGACAACACTAAACGTACCAACATTTTAATTATAGGGGTCCCTGAAGAAGAAAAGAAAAAGAAAGGGACTGAGAAAATATTTGAAGAGATTATAGTTGAAAACTTCCCTAATATGGGAATGGAAATAGTTAATCAAGTCCAGGAAGCATAGAGAGTCCCATACAGGATAAATCCAAGGAGAAACATGCCAAAACATATATTAATCAAACTATCAAAAATTAAACACAAAGAAAACATATTAAAAGCAGCAAGGGAAAAACAACAAATGACACAAAAGGGAATCCCCATAAGGTTAACAACTGATCATTCAGCAGAACTCTGCAAGCCAGAAGGGAATGGCAGGACATATTTAAAGTGATGAAGGAGAAAAATGTACAACCAAGGTAACCCAGCAAGGATCTCATTCAGATTAGACAGAGAAAGTAAAACCTTTACAGACAAGCAAAAGCTAAGAGAATTCAGCACCACCAATCCAGCTTTACAACAAAGGCTAAAGGAACTTCTCTAGGCAAGAAACACAACAGAAGGAAAAGATGTATAATAACAAACACAAAACAATTAAGAAAATGGTAATAGGAGTATACATATTGATAATTACCTTAAGTGTAAATGGATTAAATGCCCCAACCAAAAGACATAGACTGGCTGAATGGATACAAAAACGAGACGAGTATATATGCTGTCTATAAGAGACCCACCTCAGACATAGGGAAACATACAGACTGAAAGTAAGGGGATGGAAAAAGATATTCCATGCAAATGGAAACCAAAAGAAAGCTGGAGTAGCAATTCTCGTATCAGACAAAATAGAGTTTAAAACAAAGACTATTAAAGAGACAAAGAAGGACACTACATAATAATCAAGGGATCAATCCAAGAAGAAGATGTAACAATTGTAAATATTTATGCACACAACATAGGAGCACCTCAATACATAAGGCAAATACTAACAGCCATAAAAGGGGAAATCGACAGTACAACAATCATAGTAGGGGACTTTAACACTCCACTTTCACCAATGGACAGATCATCCAAAATGAAAATAAATAAGGAAACACAAGCTTTAAATGATACATTAAACAAGATGGACTTAATTGATATTTATAGGACATTCCATCCAAAAACAACAGAATACACATTCTTCTCTAGTGCTCATGGAACATTCTCCAGGATAGATCATATCTTGGGTCACAAATCAAGCTTGGGTAAATTTAAGAAAATGGAAATCATATCAAGTATCTTTTCCAACCACATGCTATGAGACTAGATGTCAATGACAGGAAAAAATCTGTAAAAAAAAAAAAAACACATGGAGGCTAAACAATACACTACTTAATAATGAAGAGATCACTGAAGAAATCAAAGAGGAAATCCAAAAATACCTAGAAACAAATGACAATGAAAACACAACGACCCAAAACCTATGGGATGCAGCAAAAGCACTTCTAAGAGGGAAGTTTATAGCAATACAGTCTTACCGCAAGAAACAAGAAACATCTCAAATACACAACCTAACATTATACCTAAAGCAATTAGAGAAAGAAGAACCAAAAAACCCCCAACGTTACAGAAGGGAAGAAATCATAAAGATCACATCAGAAGTAAATTAAAAAGAAATGTAGGAAACGATAGCAAAGAGTAATAAAACTAAAAGCTGGTTTTCTGAGAAGATAAACAAAATTGATAAACCATTAGCCGGACTCATCAAGAAAAAAAGGGAGAACACTTGAATGAATAGAATTAGAAATAAAAAAAGAGAAGAAACAACTGACACTGCAGAAATACAAAGGATCATGAGAGATTACTACAAGCAACTGTATGCCAATAAAATGGACAACCTGGAAGAAATGGACAAATTCTGAGAAATGCACAACCTTCTGAGAGTGAACCAGGAAGGAACAGAAAATATGAACAGGCCAATAACAAGCATGGAAACTGAAACTGTGATTAAAAATCTTCCAACAAACAAAAGCCCAGGACCAGTTGGCTTCACAAGTGAATTCTATCAAACATTTAGAGAAGAGCTAACACCTAGCATTCTCAAACTCTTCCAAAATATAGCAGAGGGAGGAACACTCCCAAACTCATGTTACGAGGTCACCATCCCCCTGATACTAAAAGCAGAGAAAGATGACACAAAGAAAGAAAATTACAGACCATTATCACAGATGAACATAGGTGCAAAAATCCTGAACAAAATACTAGCAAACAGAATCCAACAGCACATTTAAAGGATCATATACCATGATCAAGTGGGATTTATCTCAGGAATGCAAGGATTCTTCAATATATGCAAATCAATCAATGTGATACACCATATTAACAAATGGAAGGAGAAAAACCATATGATCATCTCAATAGATGCAGAAAAACCTTTTAACAAAATTCAACACACATTTATGATAAAAACCCTCCAGAAAGCAGGCATAGAAGGAACTATTCTCAACATAATAAAGGTCATATATGACAAACCCACAGACAACATCGTCCTCAAAGGTGAAGCACTGATACCATTTCCACTAAGATCAGGAACAAGACAATGTTGCCTACAGTCACCACTATTATTCAACATAGTTTTGGAAGTTTTAGCCACAGCAATCAGAGAAGAAAAATAAATAAAAGGAATCCAAATCAGAAAAGAAGAAGTAAAGCTGTCACTCTTTGCAGGTGACATGATACTAGATATAGAAAATCCTAAAGATGCCACCAGAAAACTACTAGAGCTAATCAATGAATTTGGTAAAGTAGCAGGATACAAAATTAATGCACAGACATCTCTTGCATTCCTATACATTAATGATGAAAAATCTGAGAGTGAAATTAAGAAAACACTCCTATTTACCACTGCAACAACAAGAATAAAATATCTAGGAATAAACCTACCTAGGGAGACAAAAGACCTGTATGCAGAACATTATAAGAGACTGATGAAAGAAATTAAAAATGATACATATAGATGGAGAGATATACCATGTTCTTGGATTGGAAGAAGCAACATGATGAAAACGACTATACTACCTAAAATAATTTACAGATTTAATGCAATCCTTACCAACCTACCACTGGCATTTTTCAGAGAACTAGAGCCAAAAATTTCACAATTTGTATGGAAACACAAAAGACCCCGAATAGACAAAGCAATCTTGAGAAAGAAAAATGGAGCTGGAGGAATCAGGCTCCCTAACTTCAGACTATACAAGAAAGCTACAGTAATCAAGACAGTATGGTACTGGCACAAAAAGAGAAATATAGATCAATGGAACAGGATAGAAAGCCCAGAGATAAACCCACACACATATGGTCACCTTATTTTTGATAAAGGAGGCAAGAATATGCAATGGAGAAAAGACAGCCTCTTCAATAAGTGGTGCTGGGAAAACTGGACAGCTACATGTAAAAGAATGAAATTAGAACACTCCCTAACACCATACACAAAAATAAACTCAAAATGAATTAAAGACCTAAATGTAAGGCCAGAAACTATCAAACTGCTAGAGGACAACATAGGCAGAACACTCTATGACATAAATCACAGCAGGATCCTTTTTGACCCACCTCCAAGAGGAATGGAAATAAAACCAAAAATAAACAAATGGGACCTAATGAAACTTAAAAGTTTTTGCACAGAAATGGAAACCATAAACAAGACGAAAAGACAACCCTCAAAATGGGAGAACATATTTGCAAATGAAACAACTGACAAAGGATTAATTTCCAAAATTTACAAGCAGCTCAGGCAGCTCAATTAAAAAAAAAAAAAAAAAAAAAAAGAACCCAAACCAAAAATGGGCAGAAGACCTAAAAGGACATTTCTCCAAAGAAGATATACAGATTGCCAGCAAACACATGAAAGAATGCTCAACATCATTAATCATTAGAGAAATACAAATCAAAAGTACAGTGAGATATCATCTCATACCAGTCAGCATGGCCATCTTCAAAAAATCTACAAACAATAAATGCTGGAGAGGGTGTGGAATAAAGGGAACCCTCTTGCACTGTTGGTGGAAATGTAAATTGATACAGCCACTATGGAGAACAGTATGAATATTCCTTAAAAAACTAAAAATAGGGATTCCCTGGTGGCGCAGTGGTTGAGAGTCTGCCTGTCGATGCAGGGGACATGGGTTCATGCCCCGGTACGGGAAGATCCCACATGCCGCGGATCGGCTGGGCCAGTGAGCCATGGCTGCTGAGCCTGCGCATCCGGAGCCTGTGCTCCACAATGGGAGGGGCCACAACAGTGAGAGGCCCACGTACCACACAAAAAATAAATAAATAAATAAAAATAGAACTACCATACGACCCAGCAATCCCACTACTGGGCATATACCCTGAGAAAACCATAACTCCAAAAGAGGCAGGTACCACAATGTTCATTGCAGCTCTATTTACAATAGCCAGGACATGGAAGCAACCTCAGTGTCTATTGACAGATGAATATCTGAAGAAGATGTGGCACATATACACAATTGAATATTACTCAGCCTTAAAAAGAAACAAAATTGAGGTATTTGTCGTGAGGTGGATGGACCTAGAGTCTGTCATACAGAGTGAAGTAAGTCACAAAGAGAAAAACAAATACTGTATGGTAACACATATATATGGAATCAAAAGAAAAATGGTCATGAATAACCTAGGAGCAAGACTGGAATAAAGACATAGACCTACTAGAGAACTGACTTTAGGATATGGGGAGGGGGAAGGGTAAGCTGGGACAAAGTGAGAGAGTTGCATGGACATATATACACTACCAAATGTAAAATAGATAGCTAGTGGGAAGCACCCGCGTAGCACAGGGAGATCAGCTCAGTGCTTTGTGACCATTTAGATGGGTGAGGTAAGGAAGGTGGGAGGGAGGGAGACGCAAGAGGGAAGAGATATGGGGACATATGTATATGTATAACTGATTCACTTTGTTATAAAGCAGAAACTAACACACCACTGTAAAGCATTTATACTCCAATAAAGATGTTTTAAAAAACAGTAATAAATGAATTAAACATGGATCTTCTACCCTCATGTTTTAACTATTTTTCCTTGAGTTTAATCAAATATTCCATAGTTCTAAGACCAGTAATTTTTAATAAATAAAATAGGCTTAGTTAGAGTTCCCAAGTGCTTGCAGCCTTTCTACTGAATATAATCCTGCCTAAAAACAGCTAAGTATGGGACGGTTCTGAATGATTATTTCTTTGCAGTTGTAGTGCATTTAGCAATTTTAACATTGACACTAAGAAAATCTATACAGATGTACAAGATCAATGCTGAAAAATTGTTTTTGTTAATTTTTGAAGTATTTATTTTAAATATTGAGCACTTTACAACCATTTTTAATGTTATCATGCCAAAATTTAATCTATTGCTATTAACAGAGATTTAAGGGTTATATCAATCAAGTTTATAGAACATATTTGCATATTGCTATGGATGAAAGAAAATGACGTTTTGAAAAATTGCAGATAGAATGCTTGCTTGATATTACATGTTATTAAGGTCTAATTGTTAATGTTAATTATGATAATGCTATCGTAGGAGAGAGAGAGAAGGTGAGGAAGAGAGATTTGATCCACTATAGAGATGTGTACTTAAATGCTAATTTATTTATGGATAAAAAAAGCTATGACATTTGGTTTTTTTTTGGAACACTCTAGTGAAGGGATTAAGATTTGTGGGTATAGAGTTAAAATAAGATTGTCAAATTTTGATAATTATTGCACTATGTCCTGAGTACACAGAGGTTTTGGTTGTAGGCAAGTGTCGTGATGACCTCTCCTTTATGGGCCAGGAAAGGTTCTAAAAGCTTTTCACATGTACACCTCTATAAACCTCATGACAACCCTAAAAAGTGGCTATCTTATTATCCTGTTTTACAGATTCATAACTAAGTCCCAGAGAAATTAAATATTTGCTCAGCTATATCTCTGCAAATCTTAACAAATGTATCACCTCATATCGTCAGACAGGAAATTGGTTCTCCTAAAGTTAGTGTCACATTTCTGGAAGAGGATGCTCAGTGATCCTATTATTAAGTGAGGTGATCTAGGGAGACATGGGTGCTACCAATTTCTTCTTCCCTTTCATTCTACTTTTGTTATTATTTTAGTGTCATTTTATTGCCATAAAACTAGGTTTGCAAGATTTTATTTTATCAGGAGCAGCCTGAAATGTTAAAAATAAAGCAAGGATATTTTTGAGGAATATCAGAAATATTAGCCAGAAAGATGACAGTGAAGGCAGGAATAAAGACCCATAATTTGATAAACTTTTGTTAAATGACAGGAAGAAGGGAACTGTTCACATACTTCTGTGATGTACAAAATAAACCTGGTATAACCCACAGCCAATCTTATCCGAGAGTTAGGATCTCTCTATCTCTCTCTTTCGTTTCTCTCTCTGTCTAGCTGTTTATCCACCTATGCTGTTATTATTTCGGTGACTCCATCCTCCACCACAAGATATATTTTGCATAGAGAAAAGTGCATAAAATAGTATAGTTTGAGGGATTCTTAAAAGCAAATGTCCATTTAACTATTACCTTCGTAAGGAACTTAGACATTTCCAGAACTCAGAAGCTCCCTATTGGTCATTTCACAACAAAGCCCTCCCTGCACTTTAGTATGTGACCTCAATCCTGACATACATGATAATAAGTTTATTATTTGTAATTGTTATATAAAAATATGCATTCTTAAAATATAAGACTGTTTTCTAGATTTTAAACTTGAGAGTAGAAGTATACCATATTTACTGTTTTGTGACTGTATTTTTCATAGAAACTTATGTTTGTGAGGTGTATCTGTGTTGTTACTTATAGCTGCAATTAACTCATTTTCCTTGCTTTAAGAATTCCAGTGTGTGATTATATACCATGACTTATTTATAAATATTTCTGCTAGTGGATTTGTAGGCTATTACCAATTTATTATAATTTAATTGTAATTGAACATTTTAGCATATGCATCCTGGTACACATATAAAGTTTCTGAAGGGTGTTCACCTAGGAATTCAGTTAGAAAGTCATAAGGTATGCCTATGTCCTGTTTAAATAGATAATGCCAAGCTGTTTACAAAGTAACTGTAGCAATTTACACTCCCTGCTACTTTTAGTCATAAGACATAATATTCCTATTAAAATTTACATTCAATTTTAAATATGAGGTTCAACACTTTAACACAATCATTGTATAGGTGATTACATTAATTAACTGTCAACTGTTTACTGACATATTTTGCATAATCCTGATAACATTTTTTTTAGCAAGTTTCATATTTTAATCTAGGTATATACATGAGATGAACCAGATCTACTGCAATGCATAAATACATCTTTTGGCTATGTTGTTACTGCTTTCATTCAACTTTTCATGAACATGTGGTATATTTTTGGCTTCATGCCAGGGCTTGTCTTCAAGGAGGATTTCTCTAGGAGATGGTTTTTCAAGGAGAATTTAATGGAGCCATGTGAAACATTCACTTGAAAGGGAACACAATAAATATGATTTTGCTATCTTGTATCTTCACTCTTTAGACATACATATTCATACTTGAAATTATTTGTTGCTATATCATTTCATATTTCCCTCTATAAAGCCTACCCTCATAAATTTTATCTATTAAATTATATATATTTATTATTCATTGTCCTGATACAATTATTTTAGAGGTTATATTTTTCCATTAAGACAAGTAGAAAAAATATTTATAAAATGATGAATTTTAATTTTAGCAGAAGAATATCTGCCTGTATATTTCATGTATACACTTTTTAAGCTGGAAAAACACTATAAACATAAAAAAATTAAAGCAAGTACATGACAGTTAATCTATAATTTCAAGATGAAGACTGCACATTAAAATGATTAAAAATATACATTCCACTTAATTTTTAACTATAAGCAATATTCTTATCTATAAGGAAGAAACTTAAGCAAATTTTAATTTGTTAGTTAGAAGACATGGTATCATCATCCACTATCCTGATTCAGAAAAAGTCCATCTACCAATGCAGAGAGAGAGTATGAGTCCTAGATAAGGCTTTATCTTTGGGGAGACTAGTTGCCATATGGTGGCTGATTAACTATATCAAATCTCTTCCACCTTGGAGGTAGTAAGATACATAATTATGTTATTCACTTTACCTCTGACAGCACAGTCATTAAAAGGCTCACAGATTGCTTGATTCATCAATGTGGTATCATACACACATACATAAATACAGTGGTATCATACAATGTGGCATAATTAATACACAACATTTTCTTGGATCAAAGGATTCCATTTGCGAAAATCTACTGAAGATTTAGCTAAGGTGTTGGCTTATGGGCAACTTTGCAGAGTTGGGCAGCAGTCCTCAGCCATAGAGTGTGCACACGAGACAAATAGTTAATATATGAGTCTAATCCCAATAGCTAGAATGCATGGGTTTTTGAGCCAAAGAGTGAAATTAGGACTCTCTCATTAACACTCTTATTAATGCATTTGAGGAATTTATGCTGCTTCTATCTGTAACCCTAAGCTCTGATTGGTTTGAGATGCTTTAATTTCTCACTCCTGTAACTGTAGGTTTTATCTCTCAGTAAAGTCTTTTTACCGAAGTTTTGTTCAGTCTACTTTCTTGGGAAACTGGGTTAAGAGAATAAATATTCAACATGTGTATTTTAAAATTTTACTTAATGATCAGATGAACATAGGGGTTGAATTACTCAATTGGAATTTACATCCTTATTAATTTAATATGAGACTTCTATATCATAATAGGAGAGGGATTTTTTGTTAGTAATTTGTTTTCATTTATAAATGAATGAATGGTATTTTTCACTGAATATTTTTTGATGACTCTTTATAGTAGACATAAGACATGGTATCTCATCCTCCTTATTATGTAATTGCAGCTATGTTAAATTCTGTAATAAAAAATTCAAAGAATCATAACAGTCTTGTCTGTTTCTCAGAGTTTTAGTGATAATAAAATTGATAATGAAACATTCTGAAAGTTCTTAATTTTTCAGTATCTGTAAGTAACTATTTGTCACTTATCACTAATTGTATCAATAATTCATTGTATTGTTTTGGCCAAAAAGTTCATTCGGGCTTGCCGTGTTACAGAAAAACCCGAACGAACTTTTTGGCCAACCCAATATATTATGTCATCATTGTTGTCAATATAGCACATTCCCAAACTCCTCCTTGTAATTTTCTTGCAAGACTCTTTGTGGGACTCCCTTTTCACTTTGGATGGAAGCCGCTTATCATATTGCCCTGTATCCTATCTACCCCCCGGCAAAATGTACATGACATAATCAGAGTATCTTAGGTATGACAAGAAATATTTCCTTGGTATTTATATATGGACACTGACAGATATTTTTCCATGTGCAAAAACTAGTCAGAGAATGAAGTCAGAGAAGAATGCACAGAGTCAAAATATGGTCAATTGGGCTTCCCTGGTGGCGCAGTGGTTGAGAGTCCGCCTGCCGATGCAGGGGACACGGGTTCGTGCCCCGGTCCGGGAAGATCCCACATGCTGCGGAGCGGCTGGGCCCGTGAGCCATGGCCGCTGAGCCTGTGCGTCCGGAGCCTGTGCTCCGCAAGGGGAGAGGCCACAACAGTGAGAGGCCCGCGTAACAAAAAAAAAAAAAAAAAAAAAAATATGGTCAATGTTCTATCACTGCAATTTAAGACAGAGTATAATTTGTACCTAAAGCCAACTCCTCTCCACTCCTCGTTCTGAGAGGCAGATATATTCTCTAGTTGGAATTGGGTTTCTTACTTTTGAAGAAAACAAACATTCTAATATATTCCTTTATCCATAATCATGCCAACACTAAGCCCATTTATAATTGACCAGATAATTTTTCTATGTTGCCGATTGCTAGAAGGAAAAGTTAAAAATAAGCATTATCAAAATAAGTCTGTGTTACTTAAATTTTTCAGTTATCACACTGCTTGTACAGCTTTTCATGTAATTTGATATTAACATTCTTTGAAAATATGGGTATTATATTGTAGGTAGCTAGTTTATTTATAAATATAGGGTGCACTGTGACTAACATAAAGATAATGAAGAATATTGCTTGTAAGAGATGAAAGAAATGTTCATATATATAGTGTCCTCTTCTGGAAATGAGTACATAAACTACATAAGACTTGGTAGAAAGTATGAAAAATAAAAGACATACAATTAACCTGCTGACTTCTTGATGTATAAAGCTTTTTTGGTAATGCTTCCTATTTTTCTCTCTAAGGCCAAATCTACACAAACAATGGAAAGAAAAGTACACTGAGACAAGAGTCTGAATGATCAAGTTTAACACACACACACACACACACACACATATCTTACATGGTTGAAGAAAATTTGATGTGAGGTTCTGAAATCAGTACCTATCTCTTCAAATATTCTTGCACTATGTAAAACAAATTGCTTATACCATAAGAAAATTATACTTAATTTTTGAACACCACTATTCAAGAGTTTATAGAAATTACACGATATATTATATCTTTTACTGAAACTTACAGGTATTCAATATGTCCTTGGTAAATTCATGAATTGACCAACAACTATTTGTCTGTCTGGATATACAAAGTCAAAAGCCCTGATCCTCACTCTCAAGATGTTTATATCAAACAGAATAAATTAGGGACTAGCTGGGTATATATAAAGAGTAATGGAATGGTTGAATGGATAGTTGAATAATATATGTCTGATTGGAAAGATAACATGATTATAGATGAAATAATAGTAATGTGAAGTTATAAATGTCATATTAAATGCTATGTGAAGTAATAATGATTCTAAAGTGTGATATTTCTGTACATAGTCAAAGAAGTATACAAAAGTTGATATAAAAAGGGAAGGGATATTTATTAAGCATAGAAAAATTTAGAGCACATTTGGGGTTCAAACATGAGTAAATGCATCTAACCTATGGGGGAGTAAGTAAGTAAACGACATAGAAAGTAAACCATGTAGAAAATTTCACTTGTATAAGTGCTAGAGGGAGATATATAATGAAGTTTTAGTTGAATTCTAAAGAATGTTTAGATTATGGGATTTGTGCTTTAACCTCTAAGTGATTCAATGCCATAAGATATGGATAATCTTTTTTTTTTAAAACCAGCCCTCCAAAAAATATTAAAAAGGCTTCTTTGTAGCATTTACTGATTTCCTGATATAAATACTATCGATACAACCATGGATAATATCAAGCTACAAAAAGTGATGCTACTGAATGGAATTAGGATGGAATGTACACAAGTTCCTTCCAGGAGCAGGTACTAACTGACTTCAGCACACCATTGGTTGATGACACTGATCTAGTATGGAGATCTTCAATTCTGGTACGTGCTATGCCCAGTGAACCAGACTGAAAGAAGCTCTGTTAGGAAACAATTCTAATTGTGTGGGTAAGGGCTTATGATAAAATGTGACATTGAGAATGAGAAAGAAGAAAGAAGTCTTTGAGGGTTAACAAGAAGGGAGAAATGTTCAATGAGAGATTTGAAGTACTAGACAAGGAGGAAGAAGGAGCTGAGTGTTAAGTGCTCCAGTAAAGAAATATAATGATATTTTTTAATAAAATAGGGTTGGGAAGTTTATTTGCTAGTATGAAATATGTACCAATGTTTCTGTAATATTTACATCCTTCAAACACTGTTACTATTTAACTGGGTTTAATTCTTGTATTTCCATGGTCCTTAAAGTTAATATTGTAATGTGTGTTTCCCTTATCCTTGAAAAATAAACAAACAGAATAACCCATGAAAATTCTTTAAAATCTGTTATCCTTATCTATTCATTTTTTGCTTATTTTCTTCATTCCTTTATTTTCTTATAAATTCTTTGTCTCATATAGGTTTTAAATATTTCCTCTAGTCTGTTACTAGTTTTTTAAAAACTTTTGTTTATTATTATGTAATCAAATGCATTAGTCTGTTCCATTATGATTCCTTCATCTTGTAGCTTTTTATTTTATTTTTTTATTTTTATTTTTTAACAGCTTTATTGGAATATAATTGCTTTACATCATTGTTGTGTTAGTTTCTACTGTATAACAAAGTGAATCATCTATACAAATACATATATCCCCATATCCTCTCCCTCTTGCGTTTCCCTCCCACCTTCCCTATCCCACCCTTCTATGTGGTCAAAAAGCAGCAAGCTGGTCTCCCTGTGTTATGTGGCCACTTCACACTAGCTATCTCTTTTACATTTGGTAGTGTATATATGTCAATGCCACTCTCTCACTTTGTCTTGGCTTACCCTTCGCCCCTCCCCATGCCTTCAAGTCCATTCTCTACGTCTGTGTCTTTATTCCTGTCCTGCCCTTAGGTTCTTCAGAACTTTTTTTTTTTAATTCCATATATATGTGTTAGCATATGGTATTTGTTTTTCTTTCTGACTTACTTCACTCTGTGTGACAGACTCTAGGTCCATCCACCTCACTACAAGTAACTCAATTTCATTTCATTTTATGGCTGAGTAATATAACATTGTATATATATACCACATCTTCTTTATGCATTCATCTGTCAATGGACACTTAGGTTGCTTCCGTGTCCTGGCTATTGTAAATAGTGCTGCAATGAACATTGTGGTACATGACTCTTTTCAAATTACGGTTTTCTCAGGGTATATGCCCAGTAGTGGGAGTGTTGGGTCATATGGTAGTTCTATTTTTAGTTTTTTAAGGAACATCCATACTATTCTCCATAGTGGCTGTATCAATTTACATTCCCACCAACAGTGCAAGAGGGTTCCCTTTTCTCCACACCCTCTCCGGCATTTATTGTTTGTAGATTTTTTGATGATGGCCATTCTGACCAGTGTGAGGTGATATCTCATTGGAGTTTTGATTTGCATTTCTCTAATGATTAATGATGTTGAGCATCCTTTCATGTATTTGTTGGCAAGCTGTATATCTTCTTTGGAGAAATGTCTATTTAGGTCTTCTGCCCATTTTTGGATTGGGTCCTTTGTTTTATTTGATATTTAGCTGCATGAGCTGCTTATATATTTTGGAGATTAATCCTTTGTCAATTGCTTCATTTGAAAATATTTTTCCCATTCTGAGGGTTGTCTTTTCGTCTTGTTTATGGTTTCCTTTTCTGTGCAAAATCTTTTAAGTTTCATTAGGTCCCGTTTGTTTATTTTTGTTTTTATTTCCATTTCTCTAGGAGGTGGGTCAAAAAGGATCTTGCTGTGATTTATATCATAGAATGTTCTGCCTATGTTTTCCTCTAGCAGTTTGATAGTGTCTGGCCTTACATTTAGGTCTTTAATCCATTTTGAGTTTTTTTTTTTTTTTTGTATGGTGTTAGGGAGTGTTCTAAATTCATTCCTTTACATGTAGCTGTCCAGTTTTCCCAGCACCACTTATTGAAGAGGCTGTCTTTTCTCCATTGCATATTCTTGCCTCCTTTATCAAAGATAAGGTGGCCATATGTGCGTGGATTTATCTCTGGGCTTTCTATCCTGTTCCATTGATCTATATTTCTTTTTTGTGTGTGTGCCAGTACCGTACTGTCTTGTAGCTTTGTAGTATAGTCTAAAGTCAGGGAGCCTGATTCCTCCAGCTTCATTTTTCTTTCTCAAGATTGATTTGGCTATTCGGGTTCTTTTGTGTTTCCATACAAATTGTAAAATTTTTTGTTCTAATTCTGTGAAAAATGGCATTGGTAGTTTTATTGGGATTGCATTGAATCTGTAGAGTGCTTTGGGTAATATAGTCATTTTCACAATGTTGATTCTTCCAATCCAAGAACATTGTATGTATCTCCATCTGTTATTATTATTATTTTTTTTTTCTTTTTGCAGTACGCAGGCCTGTCACTGCTGTGGCCTCTCCCGTTGCGGAGCACAGGCTCCGGACGCACAGGCCCAGCGGCCACGGCTCACGGGCCCAGCCGCTCCGCGGCATGTGGGATCCTCCCATATTGGGGCAGGAACCCGTGTCCCCTGCATCGGCAGGCGGACTCCCAACCACTGTGCCACCAGGGAAGCCCTCCATCTGTTTTTATTATCTTTAATTTCTTTCATCAGTGTCTTATAATTTTCTGCATACAAGTCTTTTGTCTCCTTAGGTAGGTTTATTCCTAGGTATGTTATTCTTTTTGTTGCACTGGTAAATGGGAGTGTTTCCTTAATTTTTCTTTCAGATTTTTCATCATTATTGTATAGGAATGCAAGAGATTTCTGTGCATTAGTCTTGTATCCTGCTATTCTTATACTCTAAGTTTGCTATACCTGGAGAGAAATGTAGTTTCTCACTTGATCATTCAGATCCCCCCTCCTCATTTAAAAACTTTTATATTATGCCAAATTTGTGTTTCTCTTCAACAGTTTTCCTTAGATCTTTGTTTGTTTATAATACTGCTTTTCCAAAGAAGTTCGACAGAAACCAGACTGTCTGTATAAATTTGACACTCTTGTGAGAGGATAATTTTTCATTGGACATGAATATATCAGACTGATGGTTGTTTTAATGAGTATGTTTAAAGCTCTGATCTCATACATATTCTGATAAATTTTACACCAAAAATATTCTACAAGTTTGCAATTAATCACAGTAGTAATATTTGGTAGTACCTAATGTTCTGTACCTTTTTCATAGGCTGTTTCACTCCATTACTCCTCATAGAACAAATTCTGTCCTTTCTGCATTGGTAAACAAGTATATATTTGATTACTAGGGTTTTATTTTGTTTCAGTAATGAGTATAATGTAAGATATAGAGGTAGTAGGTGAGAAACTTAGAGGCATTTTTAATGACTGGTGTAATATTAAAAAATGAACAAATTTTACTCATTAGCATCATGTAAGCCTTGTCTCCTACAAGAAAATATTTCAAGCTCTTTAACACAAATTCTTATTCAAACTAGTTACATTTACAGAAAAATATTTTATTCATGTATATCATATGCAGAAAAGTTCACCAATCAAAAGTAAACAATTTGATGAATTTTTCACAAAATGAATGAACTGGTATAACTGGTACCTGGATCAAGACACAGAACTTTACTAGACATTCTGGAGCCCCTTCTCTGGGGCTCCAGACACTACTTTTCCCTAAGATTACTATTATTCTAGTTTGTAGCCTCATAAATTAATGTGTCATATTAGTTTTTGAATATTATGTAAGTGATGTACAATATATGTGCCTTTTTTGGACTGGCTTTTTTCATTCAACGTTATGTTGATGAGATTAATCCATATGGTTGTGTGTGATAATGATTCATTCTCATTGCCTATAGTATTATTTTGTTGTACAAATATCATATAATATACTTATCAATTCGACTATTGATGGCATTTGTATTGTTTTCCTTTTAGGCAAGTATAATTAATATCACTTTAAACATCCCTGTACATATCTTTTTGTGAATAAATGTACATATTTACTCAGGACTATACCTACGAATAAAATTTCTTAGTCATAGTATATTTATAGATCAGTTTTATTAGGTTCTATCTACCAGTTTTACATTCCTATTAGGCAAGTATAAGAGTTTAAGCTGCTGTCAATATTTGATATTTTCCTCATTTTCATTTTAGGAATTTTGATGGGTGTGTTATTGCAGTGTTAATTTGCATTTTCTTGATGACCAATAAAATGATTACTTTTAATATGTTCATTGGCTCTTTGGATATTCTATTTCTTAATGATCTTATTCTATTCATTTTTCTACATATATATTGGATTACCCATTGCTTACAAAATTATATATAATTAATTACCAGTCACCTATAAAATTAATATGAATTCTGTTAGGTTTATGATGATTAAACACAGCACAAAGGATTCTCTAGTCTTGAAATAGAAGATTTCAACCGAAATGATGATGTCAGTGGATTGTTAGTGGTTGTTTGAAGTTCTGAACACATTTTCATGCAATTGTTAATGGGTTTTTCCACAGCAAAGCTATGTTGCTGCTACCAGAACAAGGGTTAGAGGAGTGGTAAGCAATGCTTTCTTGTCAAGAAAACAATGGCAGATATCCACTACATTCCTTTTAGTGGTGGATGGAAGAACAGAAATGGACATTCCATTGGAGGTTACAATTTGATACTAACTCCCTCATACTAATCATTTTAAGCAGGGAGATACAGTAAAATACTTTTGTAAGGATGAATGACTAGAGTTGAGTAAAAAGGGTATTATACTTATTATAATATAACACTTACTGTGATATCATAATGAGAAAAATCTTGTGAAATGCTTAAATGGATAAATATTTCTGATAAAATTAATCCTGGTGCAAGTTCAAATGTAGGATTCAGGTTTAAATATGGGATCAATATTGAAATATTTTCACTTAAATGCTTTTGTAAATATATTGCAACTCTCTTAGTACAACCTATACATAGTGAATAATAAGAGATTAGAAATCATTTAAAGCATGTGTTTTTTCCAAGTTATTACTAATCACTTGTGATTGAAAAATAAAAATAGCCTTTGATAGTTGCTGCCTTTTTACTGAGTCATGATGTTTGTTGGAAGTACTAAAGAAGAAGTGTTTTTTTTTTTTTTTTTTCCAGAGAGTGATTCTTCCAATGGCTCTATCAGGAAACATGGCCACCTCTCATTAAATGACAAGGCTTCATGTGATAAATAAATTAGTTTACCCAAAGGACTAAAGTAAAAGTGTGATTAGAATTAGAAATAAATAAGGAGAGAGAAGGTCATGATTCTATGTAGTGGGGTGGAATGAGAATAAAAGAAAGTCAAAGTAAGAAAGGGAGGGAAAGAAAGAGAGGATAGGAAAATTAAAGAAATAGGGAGAAAAGACTCAATTTAGAAGGCAGGACACAAGCTGAAGAAAAAAGAAAAAATGATCAAACAGTGTTTGTACATAATAAGGAAACCTTAGAGCCAGCCAAACAGTGATGCTAAGTCTGATGCTGAGATATTTGCAAAGGGAGTTAGTAAGCCACTGCAAAGCATAAAAGAGCAAGATAAGAGAGCCACCAGTTCAGCAAAAGAGACCAATGGTGATGTTCTGGGATATATTGGAAAAGGACAATAAAGAGAGTTAAAATGAGGCACAGGTGTAGCTAACTCTGGTGATTGAACTGTTGCCAAAACTGTGGGAGGCTGGATTAGTCATCTCAGAAAAAAAAAACCTCAGTTTTTATATAGATGAGTTAGAGACACCAGGGTATAGTCTCTTTTAAAAAAATGTCCTTGCTTTGTTTAATTTAAATGCATACTCAAGTTCAATTATCCTAATTCTCAATGACTGGCAGCTCCCCAAATTTATAAAGAACACATGTACAAATTTCATATCAGCTCACTATTCACTGGCAATTAAAATACAGCTTTTGTATTTTAATCTGAATTCCATATAACAACTTACAAATTTATATCTAAGTTTAGGTCCAAAAGATGTATTTCAGGGTTACTTTAAGAAGATTTATTAGAATATTTGATTGCATTTGTCATTGCTCTTTCATAAAGCTTGTGGGAAACAACAAAAAAGTACTATTACAAGTGATAGGAAGGATAGATCCTATAGAGTTAATAGAACTGAAGAAGAATGTAATAAGAACTCATTAAGTATACTGTATCAGTTTTCACTAGACTTGGTAGGATGTATTCCTTGATGCTGTGTCCATTGAAAATAAATTGTTGAAAAACTTGTTTATAATTCAAGGAGTAATTTTTTTTGTCCTTTGGAAAGAGAGCTACTATGTATAATATTAATTTGTTGATCAAATTACTGCCATTTGACTTTGGTACAAGATTTAAAACAATGTTTTTATGAAATTAATAATGTGAACATAGGAACATAATTTATTCTCAAATATTTCCATTTCCATTCCCATACTAAAATTCTAGTTAATAATCCTAAATAGATATGAATTACTTTAATTTCTCGAAGATCTTGTCAATTGTCTGAATGTCAAACTGATGGCCAGACTGGTTTCTAGATCAAGAAGACTAGGCATTTTGCCTTAGATCTGGTTAAAGCACAATTATATGCAGGCATACAGCTTTAGATTTAGATTCAGAACTAAAATTAGTACACATGATCTGTATGATTTTTAAATTTATAGTCTATGTCAGAGGTCATTAAACTGCAGCCCATTAGCCAAATCTGCCCCCTGAACTATTTGTCTATGGCCCATGAACTAAGAATGTTTTATTTATTTTCATTCTTAAAGATTATTTTAAGGGGCTTCCCTGGTGGCGCAGTGGTTGAGAGTCCGCCTGCCGATGCAGGGGACACGGGTTCGTGCCCCGGTCTGGGAGGATCCCACGTGCCGCGGAGCGGCTGGGCCCGTGAGCCATGGCTGCTGAGCCTGCGCGTCCGGAGCCTGTGCTCTGCAAGGGGAGAGGCCACAACAGTGAGAGGCCCGCCTACCGCAAAAAAAAAAAAAAAAAAAAAAAAAAAAAAAAAAAGATTATTTTAGGGCTTCCCTGGTGGCGCAGTGGTTGAGAGTCCGCCTGATGATGCAAGGGACGAGGGTTTGTGCCCTGGTCCAGGAGGATCCCACATGCCGCGGAGCGGCTGGGCCAATGAGCCATGGCCGCTGAGCCTGTTGTGCGTCCGGGGCCTGTGCTCCACAACTGGAGAGGCAGTGACAGTGAGAGGCCCGCGTACCGCAAAAAAAAAAAAAAAAAAAAAAAAAAAAAGATGATTTTAAAAATTAAAGAATATGTGACAGAGACCATATGTGACTTACAAAGTCTAAAATGTTTCTCATGTGACCTTTTACAGAAAAATTGTATTGACTTCTGGTCTATGTGCATGATTCCCCACCCCCCACCGCCAATTTGTTGTCCAGTACACAGCCTGTGCAGCTGTACATGGCTGTTTTGAGAAAAGTAATTACTTTTGAGTCACTGAAACTTACAAAACACTAGTTCATGAGTCATGCTCCTTGAATGATTCTTTTCCCATTTTATTTGCCCTTATGTCTAAACCAAAACAATAGCAAACAAAAATCTAGAAGAAACAACAACAAAAACATCCTTCGCAAAACCAAAACCAAAAATATTGGTTTAGTCTAGGCCAATTCTCAATCCTTGACCTCCTTAGTCTGGTCAGTTTTGAGGGACAGTGTGTATGTCTGGTGTTCCTCAAATCTAAATAGAAGAAATCTTTCTCTTGCTATTCAATAAAAGCACAACAGGAAGCTGTTATCTTACTGTTGTCTGGCTACTGGCCATGATTATTCCAGAGAAAACAAGCCAAAAGTAACGTAACAAAAATAAGATCCATATTTTTTTGCAAACTGCTATTTGTGTAGTTGTGGGTTTTTTTTCAGGTCAGCAAAGGTTAGAAATAACAGGTGTGTAGAATTCTTAAATGCAAATACCAACTTTAAAAAGCCTTACAGTGAGCTATTCCCATGATATGTAAGCCAAATATAACCTGAATATACCAAAATCATATTCTGTTTCTACACAGAAAGATGATGTGAACTCCCTAGAAGACACAGCACAAATTTAATTATTAAGAAGAAACTAGGAAAATAAGAAAATCGCTAGGAAAGAAACAAGAAACAGAAAAATTCAGCTAATCTCTTATTTCCTGAATATAAAAGGAGATACACCACGAGCTTTGTGCTTTCCCTTTTAAGTGAGAATCCAAAAAAGAACAAAATAGATAGAAAGAATAAAAACAATGTCGATCCCAATTATTGTCATATGTTTGGGTAGATACAGAAGTTCTATGCATACTTTGAGGTTGCCGTCACTTGGTTTTATAAAAAGGATTTACAGATAAGTTTGTTTCCTTGAGGAAACTACAGGTATGCTATTTAAATAAGAAATAGAAATAGACCACAGTAAGCAGAGCTATTATAGTTTTCAAAAATCTTTGAAAAGAACATGTACGTGAACATTTAACATCTGGATTAGAAATTATATAATCATAAAACTTGGTCTTACTGCATATTGAAGGCAAAAGGATAAGATTACACAGTAGGCAAGTATTTTTGAGGGATATACAATGATAAGACATTTATGGTATAAAACACACAATGTCTAATGAAACACAGATTTTAGTTATAATATCACTACATATTTAAGTGTGTAGAGATCAAGTAACAACTGTTAGAACCAAGTATAGTAGTATAATTTTTCCTGTAATCAATCAATTTTATTTTGAAAGACATATAAAAAGGAATAATAAGTTTATGATGTAAAAGTTTTCTTAAATGCTTGTGGGAATTGAACACATTAGATGTCTAAATAAAAGGAAATAACAACTAGACAACTGGACATGAGGAGGCCCAATTTCCTTGTTTACTACCAACCAGCTATGTGACTTAAGAGAATCACCTAAAGAAATTACTGTTCATGGAGCATAGATGATGTACAGAATGCTTTACAACTGCCTTGAATTTTTACAGTAGCTTTATGAAGTAAGAATTATCCCAATGTTACAGATAAGACACTGAGATTCATTAACTATTCAAGGTCACACAATAAGTAAATGGTAGAGCCATGTTTTGACCTGGAGTCTAACTCGTAAGCTGACACACTCTTTTCATGACTTGATGCCTACGTTTCTCAGGATCTTATTTTCTTCTAAATGAGGGCCCTGAGTTATCTTATCTCCTTTATTCCTTCTAACTCTATCAATTTCTATATTCTTTCTTTACTATTGGTTACATCTCTTCCTTAAATTTACTTTCTTCTCTCAGTTCACGTCTTTGTGTTTTTTCTGATCACTACTCTTCTTCCACTTATTCTTATACATAACGAACTAAAATTTCTTAACATTCTTTTCTTCGCTTTCTTTTATTCTAATTCTATATACCCTAGTTCTGGATTTTATTTATTTTCATTTTTAAAGTAATCCATGCCCATGGCAATAATCATATTATATAAAATGATATTGCTATTTAATTCACAGTATTACCCAAAGAGAAGAGAGATAAAAAAAATTTCACTACTGGAAAATATAAGTATTATTTTATAGTTTTATCAATGTTTCTTCATATCTTAAAACCAAAAGTCAGGGTTTCAAAATATACCATTGTTGCCAAGGAATACTATGACCTGAAATTACCTGTAGGTGTATGTACATATATGTTTGTTCTTAAGAGCAATGATATTTATTTATTCTATTCCTAAAACAGTGATTTTTGTTTGTTTGTCTTCTGGAAAGTTTTCTTTATACTGATGTAACAAGTTCCTAAATAATTGTCACATTATCAGATTCTGTTCTGGACCATAAATACAAATGTGTCAGAAAGTTAAAATGCTATATCCATTTTATAGGACAAAGTTTTATGACATTTCTACTTAAAAGTTGTGCAAGAAAATAAATACCATACAAATGTTGCTGAAGCTTCTATCTGAATAAAAGAATGTCTAAGAAGACTAAGTCTTAAAAAACAAACAATTCATTAAACAAACATCTGCCAATATACCTTGTAGAAAATATTAGTATAATAGGTCATGACAACATTTTAGTTTTCAATTTCTTGCACATGCCCCAATTTTCTATAAAACATCAATTTGTTGGAATTATGGCACTTTATTAGAAAAAAAAAAACCAAAAAAGCTAGAAACCCCCAACTATGGATATCAAGTGGCACACTTTAACCATCAAGGTGAAATTTACATCTCTTTAATGGAAGGAGTAGTCAATAGATTGACAGGGGAGTATCTCAGGTTGGGGAGCACAGGGTGGCAGTGCAAAATTTTAAATTTTAATGAGATCTAATTTATCATTTTTTATCTTTTATGGACAATTAATATGATAAATGTCTAATGCATGAGTATATAGCTAGATCTACATTTGCCAATTCATATAATTTTCTGTTTCTATGCAAGAATCAAGGATGTCTTATTGTGTCCCAAGTTTATCATAGGCACTATGTGGAGTAAATAAGGACGTTTGGAACTTTTCTGCCTTACCTAAATAATGAGTGTAAATAAAAGTCAAGGTAACTCTCCCCTCAGAAGTTAACATTCATGTAATCTGTTTATGATGGCCTCAATTCACAGATAGTAGAGTAAAAGTATGTCATATGTCCCAAAATAACCATCGTCTCCATAGAATTAGTTCATGATCTTGAAACTCCCTCTGAAACTTAAGTATGCTCCATTCAGTAAATATATGCTCCTGAAACCTGTAAAATCACGCTATTTAATATTCCCCCAAACAATACATTCAAGTTGACCATGATATGGATGTTTCCAAATTTATCCCCATTTGAAAAAATATGAGGGAGAATGGTGACAGAGACAGGGATGGGGAAGTTGCAGAGAGAGAGAGTGAGAGAGAGAGAGGCCTTTCCCAACCAGGTAGTTTCTATGTTTTAGAACAATTAATTGGATTAATTGTTGTCCTGAATATAAATATGGCTTTTATAAAGATGCATAACATTCATTGTGAAGGCGTTTTTAAAATGTGTAGTACAACTGGATTGTTCTAAGTATCTCTCTTTTTTTTTTTTTTTTTTGTGGTACGCGGGCCTCTCACTGTTGTGGCCTCTCCTGTTGCGGAGCACAGGCTCTGGATGCACAGGCTCAGCGGCCATGGCTCACTGGCCTAGCTGCTCCGTGGCATGTGGGATCTTCCCGGACCACGCACGACCCCATGTCACCTGCATCGGCAGGCAGACTCTCAACCACTGCGCCACCAGGGAAGCCCAAAGTATCTCATTTTGAATAATAGCTCAATAGGTGAGTCAAATCTTTTAAAAATGGTTTGAACATTTAATGGTGTGATTATTAATCCACTGTAATAATCAGACATCTTTATCATTCATTGTTGTATGCTCTATCTATTCAACCATCTCATTCATCTTAACTTTAACAGTATTGCTACAAGTAAGAGTTTAAATATTAGATGTGAGCTGAATTTGTAGTCTAATAAACTAGAATTTTCCTAACCCAGCTGGAGGATTTTCAGTTCCTGTTTGATATGTATTACTTATCATGTCAACTAAGCACCCAAAGAGGAAAATATCTTTAGATGAGATCACTGATGATAAATATCATAAGTTCACTCTTAACTCCTCTCTCTATATCATTCACTACTGCTGTGCAATGTTATAATATTGGGCATTAGCAAAACTGTGAGAGAATAGGAAATACTGTTGCCACGTATAGTGAAAGTTATAGGTAGAACATTTTGTGGAAAACTAGTCCTCACAATTAGGTTTGAGGTACAGCAATTTTTACTCCCATAAAATTGGTATGCGTGCCCAAACCAATAAAACCTACACTACTTTTGAAGTAGAATGATCTCTCTCTAGTACCATATTAGCCAGGTGATATTATGGATGTCACAGCTACTTGTCAGGGCTCCTGTACCAGTAAGAATAGATGGAAAGTCCTTAATACTTTTATTTAATATAGTTAAATAGAAAATTGCAATCCCACTAATTGTTTTTAGACCACAATAAACTGTCTATCATATCTTATTCCTTTGTTTTGTTTGATTATTTTCTCCTCCATCACAGTTCATTTCTTTTACCTTTACATTTAAAGAAAAAAGAGTATTTTGTTATTGTGAATTAACACATAGCACAGCAAGATACTTTTAATATGGTTAAACAATATTAATTAGTCCAGTTACCCTTTTTATTGAAGTCAGAGTAAAATATACACTGACCAGTGGAAGTTAAATGGGCTATGAATTCTAAGGATCATTTGACTCAAATATCTTTCCATAACATGCCCTCGGAAAGATGTGAGATGTGAGTAGTGTAATGTCTAGTTGTGAGTGTCCAGAGATGTAACTCATGCAGCCATTATATGAAATTGTGCTGCAGGGTCTGATATAGACATAGTGCAAAATAGACTCACATCTTCTATTTGTTGCCGTGTGCCTGTTTGATCTAAAGAAAGACCTTATGACTGCATCAAAGTATACATTCCTGAAGGGGTCACTTTTATCAACTATTTTTTCAAGGTTATATCTTATTATGCCACACTGGCTTTTCCATTTTTCTTTAGTGTCATAAAATTTCTGTGTTAATATAAATAATCTGAGTTAACCATATTTAGGTCAAAGATATGTCTAATTAATATAAGCCAAAGAACTAATCATATACTTTATATAAACAGAGCTTTGATATATCACCTGAAGATGTTATACATGGCATTTTTTTCTATATACAACCAAAGTGGCTATATCCATGTAGAACATTCTCTAAGAGCTGAAAACAACAAACAAAAAAAGCATTATGCTTTTCATAGTACAAGAAGGAAGGGAAATACTATTTCAAACTTATTTTGGAATCTTCCTCTGAACAAGCTTAAGCATCTAAGTAAATCAGTTTCCAAGGAGGCTCTGAAATGGGACTCAACTGATATTCAGTATGAAAATATGATGCTGTCAGTGTAGCACCCATATCTATCACATTTTTCGTGGTGCTCACCCACATCTCTATGCCTGAGATTTTCTCCCTTTACTAGGGAAAGCGATGCTGTCCCCCTAAGAGTACAGGTAACAAGTGAAACATACCAAAGAATGAACATTCCTGTGAGAATATTTCTCAACCAGTGAACCTCTGCTGTTGGTGTATAATTACCCCAGCTCTCTCATACCTCAGATAGGATATTTCTGAAGTGTGTGTTATGCACCTCTTCCCAAAGTTTTCTAGCAGAATTATTCTCTAGTCATCCATTGTGTTAGCTGTTTAAAGTGCAAACTTTATTATCTTCCTTTTCTTCTGTGTATCACTTCTACCACTTTCCCACTAATGTTAACCCAACTTCTTGGCATCCATCTTGCATCAATACTGTTCTCAAGATCTAATTAAGGAAGGACACAACTTAGACTGTTGGTATGAGATGAAATATCTAAGATGTACATGGACTGTGAAAAACTATAGTGCATACCTTGTGTTAGAGGGCTTATCACTACTTAGGCCCACATTATTGTCACCATGAGAGAAGACAGGACCAGTATTCCTACAGGGCAATAAATATCAGTATGCCAGATTTGGGAAGATAAGCTAGTATTCTCGATTTTTATGTAAAATCTCTTGTTTCTTTTAAACACTGACAAGTAATTAAATTTTATTTAAATGTGTGTGACTATTAAATAAATACACCAAACTAAAATGGCCAATATGGAACAAAAATAATCTGTTTTGAATGGTGTTCTAGTATTACACATAGCCTCAGAGATCTTATTTTCCAGGGCCACCCTTAAAATTTGTACCTTTAACTAAGCTGTTAAATGGGTATATTGGTACTTTTAATTGCTGTATACTCTCCTTCCAAAATACAAAAAGACCTGCAAAAAATCTGCATTTTTCTTAGTGGTAGAGGTTCCAAAGTGCAATAATTTGTTCTTTACTTTAGAATGAATATCTTGGCATTTTCCAGATCATTGGACTCTTAACAATTTAACCAATGTCATTGGTTTCTGAATATCTATACACTTATCTCTCATCCTCTGATAAGCATATATCTCTGTTCATTAGGTTTGATTAATATGATGTCATCAATATAGTGCACCAGCTGGAGAATGCTTTAATCTGGGGCCTTCAAACTATATCAGTCAGTTTTCTTGACATAGTGTTGCATGACAAAACTCAATGACATGGACCAACAACTTTTTTTTTTTTTTTTTGCTCATTCCTCACTTAGGTAATATTTGGATACTCTAGGTTGTACTCAGTTTAACTTTATTCCTAGTTGTAAGAAAAGTGTCAGGCTGCTCCATATATTTCTCATTTTTCTAAAACCAATGGGCTGCTAGGATATATTCTTTTTTGGCAATAGCTGAAGTCCATACCCAACTTTGCAAACACATTTCAAGCTCAGTTCACAGTCACATCCTATTGGTCAGAGCAAGTCACATGCAAAGTCTAATATCACTGGAAAAAAGTATTTTCCTTACATAATTGTAGGGTATAAGAAGAGAGAAATTATTAAACAATAATGAAATCTATTGCACCCCATCCTCTTATAAATATATATGTCCTTCATGCATAGAATACACTTAGTAACATAACAAGACGCCCCAAATTCTCATTCTGTCATGATGGTAAGCTCAAGGTTCAGTTTCTTATGACTTAAAATCAGGGCCAAATGAGACTCCTTTTGTTCCAGACATATATGAAGTGAAAGGCAAGTTACCTGTCCTCCACATATCCAACATACGAGGATGAACAGGAAACTATTAAACACAGCTAATGATCTCATTTCGAAAACAGAAGGGGATGCCAAGAACAGTTACTCATCAATAGCAGAGAGCATTTGCTTACATTAGAAAATAAAGATCTCTCACTATCTCAGAGGAAAAGAGGGGCAGATGTACCAGTCATGCTATAGAAGCTCTGAGTATAACCATTGTGGAGTTCCTCTCCTGTGGTGCAGATCCTGCTGCACATGCAGGTACATTTAGCCTTCACCATGTCACCCCTTGGGGAATTGTGGTGTGAGGAATCAGCATTGCTAAGATACTACATGAGTAAATAAAGACTTGTTCTCTGATCCAGAGATCTTATCCTTCTTGTCAATATATATGTATGTATATGTATGTGTGTGTAATTACATACATTATTCATTTGAAGCTTTTAATCTCCAAGGAATACCTTTGCTTCTCCTTTCCCCTGGGGCAGCCATACATTAAAATGTATTCTATAAATATTTTTATAGCACTCTTAAATGGGCTATACTGGAGAGGTTTCTCTGAATATTTTATTCCTATATTTTACCAGAAATTATAGCCTCATTTTCCAAATATGTATCAGAGACTTCTTCTTTGCTCTTAAGCTGAACTGTTCCACATCTATTGTTTTCAGCCCTTTCACTCTCAGACAGGATCTATATTAAAAAATATTTATGATTTTTTTCCTGGGAACTAAAACTGATGGGAAAATATCTCTGTTTTCAATATTATCACACTTAAACCATATAAAAGACAGATTTCTTAAAGATTCTGACATTTAGATGGAACTTTTATTTTCAGTGTGGCATGTATTCATGATTTTTTTTCTTATTTACAAATCCCTTGTTCTATTATTGTCTTGATTGGAGGAGCTCAGTTTCTCAGTTCTAACCATGTACTGTCTAAATGTCCCTTCTAATCTTCAGTTTTTTTCACTTATAGTTATACTTATCATATTTCTAACTTCATTAGCAAGTTGTGAGAACTCATTTAGTTCCTGCATGGAACACCAGCCTGATTCTATAACTGCAGCCAAAAATGACCTGTAAATTTCCATAATTCTGAACATGGAATTTTTTGATATTTATTCTGTGATCATACACTGTCTTGTAAACATTTTTGTTAAGATTTTATTAAATGTTGTACTGTTGCTTAGTTTCCCCCCTTTCATATGTTGTCACCTCCACTAAATGTTAAATCCTTAGAATAAGATCCAAGTATCCCATGGAGAATTAAAATAGGCACTCAAATACATATTAAATAAAATAACTGGTGAGGAAATAAAATAATCCCTTTTCTTCCACTATAGTTATATACAGGATCATAAGTGATAGTAATATTTTCTTTGCATCACCATATTTAAAAACACAGTAGGTGAAAAGTCTAATAAGCTACAAAAACATATGGTCGAATTATTATAAACACCTTGTATTTTCTTCTTGTTTTGCTTTTTATATCCATATTGCATAGGTTTTTACCCACAATCATAGCACCTATTTACTAAGTCAGCTTGCCAAGTAATGAGATTTTGTGCTGCTTATTTCAACAAAAGTCACAATTAACTTTAGATGATTTATTTCCTGTCATTGACTATAACAGTACCTAAAGAAGAAACTTTGTAAATAGTGAAGAGCTTTGATGCCTGATGGTTTATGAGAATGCTGGTCAAAGAGTTCTTTATTTTGAGTTATTGTTCCTAAAACGTGTTTATGACATCTTTTAAATGCCTAGTGTCCAATATTTCTTACCATATTCCCAAATCAAATACAAAAAAGGACTGTAGTGCCAACATGTGACAGATTATGTCACTGTGTACAAGAATGCGTAAGTGTAAATATGTGTGTCTGTGTGTGTAAAAAATTGTTTTAATGGAGACCAATGTACATATACATCTAGAAATATAAATAGCAAATTAGGGTCCCATGTAAAGTTCCTTTTGGAGTAATAATAATTTCTTATCTTAAAGAAGAGTATATGTCTTAATTATTATCCTCTATTTAGTTATTGCTATTGTGATAACTTTGTGGAAGTGCTGAATGTTCTGAGGTGCTAATAGAGATCACTAAGTTTTTAAAAGCCACATGTTCTTGAGAAATGCATGGTCATTAGTGTCTTCAGTAACTCTAGAGGTCCTTAAGTCAAATAAATTACAACCACCTATTTAATATAGTGATTTTCCAATTTCCCTTATTAACACTCACTTAGAAATAATACTTGAGGTGAAGGCCTAGACTCAGGCCAGCCATCTACCCCTGCCTTGGGTTCACAAACATGACCAAGTTTAGCCTTCCCAGAGCTCTGAAAAATGAAGCTGATGTTCACTGAATGCCCTGTCTCCACGTTAACAGGGTTGGTATCCAGAAAAACCAAGCTTTGTGTATGCTAGAAACTGTATCCTCCCAGTCATATAAATGCCCACAGAAGAAGGTATATTCATACAAGTAAATAAATTTCCTTTTAGGCCAGGGAATATTTTTGTTTTTGCAAAGTCTTATGGTAGGTTATGGGAGTTGTCATCTTCCCTAGAGACAGACTCCATTACAAATATATCATTCCCTATAGTCATCTGTATCAACCAAGTTGAATAAAAACACAAAATTTTAGAGTCTTGGATATATGCTCACAGTAACCCTTATCATTACTTATGCAGTACATTCTGCATAAGAATATAGTGGGAGCAATTTAGCTGACACTGCATTTCATTTCACAGACTCTATAGATTTCTCACTATTCACCCTTAAGTGAGCAAAAGTTTAATTTATGAAAGTTTCATATCAGTTTTAAACTATAATACACATGTACATCAAATCTATTAAACAGACATTTCTAGCAGGCATGTTTTAAGTTTACACATTTTTTTTTAAAAGCCTTGCCCTTTTGGTTGGCCTTGTTAACATTTACTCATCTCAAATCTCTTTCATTATAAGGCCCCAAATTAAAGTCACTTTACCTTAAGGGAAATAGATTTGATGTTAGGACATCTAGGATTAAAATCTAGCTCTGACCTTTATTGTCTGTGTGCCAGGTCATCCCACTAAGCCATAATATTCTCATCTGTAGTTTGGAGATAATAGAATTTACAGGGTTTGTTTTGAAGATTAAATTATATAATTCATATCATTTGATAGATATACTGGCAGCTTTCCTTTTTCCATTATGCACACAATGTACAAATTCTGACTTTATTCTTTTGATTGACATTAGTCATCAGTGATTTGGCAAACAGTATCCTTTAGGGTTTGGTTTATCCTAGAGTCACATGATTCTCTCATGTAAAAGAAGTTTGGAGACAAATTGTTAGGAACTGGTATAGTAGCTTTATGCCAATCTTGAATTTAGTTCTCCCTTTCTTCTTGGATCACAATCCTTAGTGTTTTATTTCCATACTCAAGGCTTCCTAGTGGTCCTATATGACTGCTGTTACTTCAGCCAGCATGTCCACCTTCTAGACAGGAAGGGGAGGAAGGATAGAAACAGAGCAAGCATGAAAGTATTTTCTTCTCAATTGAATCAGCACTCTTCAAAGAGATTTGCTCAACCTCCACCTAACAATTTCCACTATGGCTCATGGATCAATAGTAGCTGCTAAGGAAGCTGAAAAAAATTTATTTTTAAATTTGGGTACATTACCACTATGAGTAAAATCAATGTTCTATTATCAAGGATAAAAGATTCTAGATAATGAAATCTCTGGTGTCGACAAATTATTTTTTATACACTTAAAATTTTAACATATTTCAAAATAGTTAATTTTCTTTTATTGTAACTGAGGTTGTTGGAGTTAATTTTTGGTCAAAATGAACTAGATTTATTTTATGTATAGCGTCAGTTCTAAGTCTGCAGTTTGGTGGTGACAAAAATTCTCTTATTGTGGTTCTTGGTTGCCGCAAAATGTTTCCACTGGGTGGTAGAAGAGCCCTTGATTTGGAATCAAGAGAACACATACTGTTAGGTGTTTGTTTGATTCTGAACACTTATTAAAACCTTCAATCAGCTTCAGTGACTACAAAATAAGATAATAATGCTTTCTTTAGGGGTAAACAAAAATGTATGAAAGCTGATTCTTTTTTTTTTTTTTTTTTTGCGGTACGCGGGCCTCTCACTGTTGTGGCCTCTCCTGTTGCAGGGCACAGGCTCCAGACGCGCAGGCTCAGCGGCCATGGCTCACGGGACCAGCCGCTCCGCGGCATCCTCCCAGACAAGGGCACGAACCCGTGTCCCCTGCATCGGCAAGGGGACTCTCAACCACTGCGCCACCAGGGAAGCCCTGAAAGCTGATTCTTAACTGAGAAATCTTAATAGGCAAAATGTAATTCATGCAGCTGTATTAGACAATCCTCAACTGAGGTTTGGTATCCCTTAAGTTAATTGAAGCCTGTGTGCCTTAAATAGTTGATTGACAGTTTAATTACAATAGAGTAGTTTGAATTTAGGAGTTAATGCCATGGTCCAAGTTTAAGAATGTCATTTATTTTAGCTCTGTATTGTGAAAGAATGACCTGGGTACCAGCCTCTTCCTGAAATTTCTTTCTAGTCTTGATGATGATGACAATAATGTTGATTAAAACAAAAATAGGCAAACTTTATCCAGTGCTTACTATGTGCAAGGTACTGTTCTATGCACTTTCTATGTTTCCATACATTTACTTTCATAAAACCTAAGAAAATGGTAATGTCATTAGTCTCATTTTATAGATGAGGAAACTGAGGCACAGAGTTCTTATGGAGCTTGCATAAGTTCACATAGCTAGACAGTGACTGAGCTGTGATTTGAACACAGAGTGGCTCTGAGCTAAAAAGACTGCACCATTCTGCCCCAGGAAAGCAGCACACAGTGGGCTCATAAATATTAGGGAAAGCCTGATGTCTGTCTTCCCAAGGCAACTTGCATCAATAAAAAATAAATTGTTTTCTAGTAGCTGTTTTTGTTACTGCTGAGATGGAGGTAGTGATCTTCCCAGATAAGAAAATGAAGGACTTGTTTCCAAGGAGACACAGAGGATTCTAGAAAACTCTAGTCCTTTTCATTGATGTCAGCTTATTATCCAACCTGACAAGAATAGTAAAAAAATTATTATTTTTTCCTTCTTACTTTTTTCTTTATCATCCTTTATGGGTCTTCCAAGGACAGGATCCAATACTAAATCTGGATTTTGTTTTACACATACCTCAGTTAGATTGTGTTCTCTATATAAAGTCCCACATATTTAGAGAAAAATTATATGTTCTTGGTTCTACTTTTGGAACTAAGATGTAAGCCCTTAATCAATCAATCTTAATCAATTTTCTTTACTTCAGCACTACTGACATTTTGGGCTGGATAATTCTGTGTAGTGAGGACTGTTCTGTGCACTGCAAGATATTTAGTAACATTCCATACTCTACCCACTAGGTGCCAACAGTTATCCCCCAGTTATGACAACCATAAATGCCCTATAGTTTGCAAAATCACCCCAGTTAAGAACCTCTAGACTCTAGCACTTTAGTTCAAACATAAAATAATCTTGACGATGAGATCAATTCAACTATAGTGAGAAAAGTGACCATTACAAGTGACCAGTTACTTTGGTCATTTGAGGAATTGTTCCTCCAAAACCAAAGGTACCCAATTAGACAGAATTCTTTTCTTTTTTTTTTTTTTCTAAGTGGTGTCAAAATGTTTCTGTTTACCTCACCTATGCATAGGCCAAATATCCAACTTGTTCTATTTTCTATTGATAATTCCAAAAAGATTGTCAAACAGGAAATTTACATGACCTTTGTCTTGTATAGGCCCAATAGTCACATAAACCAAACGTAATAGATTTACTTCGGCTCCATGACATGGCATATAAGAAGACAATGAAATAAACCAAGGCAGGAAATGAATGAAACAGTACAGCAATTTGAGGAGGCATTCCGAATCCAGAGAGTTCCCAGAAGTTAGGAGTCCATAGAGTATTAATTCAAAGTCATAGTGAGCTAAAGGCCACATATCAAGACAGAGTAATAGGTTAAAGCTAGCCAAGCTGCCAGGGATTTAAACGCAACAGTGTGTCTAAAGATAAGCATACCTCAAGTCAGAGAAAAACCCTACCTCACAAATGCAGTCTTTTAGAGCAAGACCCAATGATTGATTTCCCAGTTCAGACTATGGTATAGTGTGGCCCACTTAGTGGATGTTGAAAATTACCAATAACAGTTTAAGAAAAGATGAAGAAATATTTGAACAAATATATTTCCTTAGAAACAAATGATGAAAGTGGTGAATATGTGTCTCATGACTAGAGAAGTTTAGAATAGAAATACAACAGTATTCATAAAAGATGCACAAATGGAGGTCCAAAAGAAATTAAATAACCTGTTTCTTATTTAAGCAGGTTATAAGAAAAATAACTTATAGCTATTAATAAAAATATAAGTCCATTTTTTTTCATTGCTCTGGTGTTATTTCCATTGCTTAGTGCTTGTTTTAGACCAACAAAACATTTCTGATTTAGCACAGTTTGGAAAACACAGGTTTTTTGCAGCATATTTTTTTTTAAAAAGCCCAATCACATCCCTACAGCTATTGATAAGGCAATGCATTTTATCAATGAATAAAACTGACAGCAAGATTAAGTACAATTTTTCAAAAACACACTGTTCCTCAACATCAGGTATTCTATTTGGCTTATTTGGGAAATTACTCCAACTGTGAATAGCTCTTCCTTGGGATATATAACTATAGTATAATTTGTACATTTATGTCTTTACCATCTCTCCAAACATACTGGAAGATAAATGTCTCTTCTGTATCAATACTTCCTCTGTTTTCATAAACCTTCTAAATATAATATATAGAAATTTTACTGAAAGCTGAACTTTTCAACTTAAAAACCTATCTTCTTTGAAAAAAACACTATTTATTATACATCTGTATATTTTCTCTCTAAATATGCCTAAGGACATACAGAAGGAATCTTATGTAAATAAATACATAGCATGTATAAAATAAATGCATCTCTTAATCAAAAAATACATTTAGGGTAGTGATTTTTCTCTTTGTATCTCTATCTTAATGAAATTTATCAGGTAAACCTATTAATCTTTACTTTCCTGATTAAACTTGCTAATAAAGATACTTCTTTAATTTTTAAATGATTATAATTGATGCAAATATATCTGTTCACCCTAAAAGAGTCCCTATATTCCATTCCTTTTGAGTATTTTGTCCACAGAATACTATTTTTGAGACATCACACTAGAAACTTAAGTGTATATTTAACAAATCTGCATTCAGCATCTATGAACTGGGTTTTCTATATAAGCATAAATTTTAAAAGTACATATTTTGTCATGCAGTAATGGTTTGGGACCATATAACAGATACTCTCAAGACAGAAATGGCTGTGTATAACTCCCTGGCATTTACGAAGCAACAGGACATGTCTGTTACCAACCGTCTAAAGTAGGCTGTGGAATCTGAGAACTGGTGTGTGTTAAATTAAAATTGAACCCCTGAATTGTTAAAGATTATCAAAACAGGAAAGAGACTCATTACCCAAAACATGAAGTCAGTAAATCCATTAGCAATCAAAGGTACTAGCAGTCAAGGTGAGCTTATGTTCAGTATCCTCATGGAGGTTTTTCCCAAGTGTTAACGTTTTTAAACTGATCCTCACCCCATCACCCACACCCAGTTTTGTCAGGGTGCCTTCAAAATGCTGTATTCTCAAAGTATCACACTGGATTGTGATATAACACAGAGCCATTCTAGAATTAGCATTTTTAGATTGTATCATGAATTAATTTCTCTTCTGTCATGAGCAAATTATGTATTCCATTTCTCCCATGGATTATAACGTTCTAGAGTGTCTTTCCTAGACAAATGGAAAAGTCAACATTAGAAAAATACAGAACAGTTTGCATATAAAAATATTACACTAAAATAATTGGAGAAATTAAGAGATTATTGATATAAAACCAAAAATGTAAATAGCAAGTGTTGGCAAGGATGTAGAGAAATTAGAACCCTTTGTGCACTGTTAGTAGGACTGTAAAATAGTCTTACTGTTATGGAAAAACATATGGAGGTTCCTCAAAAAATTAAAAATAGATGACCATATGATCTATCAATCCCACTTCTAGATATATATCCAAAAGAATTGAAAGCAGGGACTCAAACAAATGTTGTTTGTATGTTTATTGCTATATGTTCATAGCATTATTCACAGTAGCTGAGAGGTGGAAGCAACCCAGATGTCCATCAACACATGAGTGGATAAACAAAATATGGTATAAAAATACAAAAGAATATTATTCAGCCTCAGATAAGAAAGTTGGACACGTGACACAACTTGGGTGAATCTTGAGGACATTACGCTAAGTGAAATAAGCCAGTCATGAAAAGATAAATACTGTATGATTCCACTTATACGTGGTATCTTAAATAAACAAATTCTTAGAAACAGAAAGTAGAATGGTGGTTGCCAGGGGCTGGGGTGGGGGCAGTGGGGACGAGAGAGGAATGGTGAGTTGATGTTCAATGGATACAGACTTTGACTTGCAAGATGTAAAAGTTCTGGAGCTCTATTTCATAACAATGTAAATTTACCTAACACTACTGAACTTAAAAACGGTTAAGATGGTAAAATTTACATGTTTTTTGCCAGAATAAAAAAATCTAAGAAAGTACAACTGAAACTAATACAACATTGTAAATCAACTATACTTCAATAAAAAGTTGTTTGTTTTGAAAAAAAAAGTAATTGTTTTTTATTAAATTACCATCATGTAGAACCCATTCTAAAATGTGGAAATATTTGCAAATTTTGAAGTAATGTGCTTGTTGTTCACATTATAACTTTGTTTTAAACTCTATTAATGTAATTATGGCATGACATTTTTTTTTTTTTTGCGGTACGCGGGCCTCTCACTGTTGTGGCCTTTCCCGTTGCGGAGCACAGGCTCCGGACGCGCAGGCTCAGCAGCCATGGCTCATGGGCCCAGCCGCTCCGCGGCATGTGGGATCTTCCCGGACCGGGGCACGAACCCATGTCCCCTGCATCGGCAGGCGGACTCTCAACCACTGCGCCACCAGGGAAGCCCATGACATGACATTTTTAACCAATTTCCTTAAGTTTTCACTTTTTAAAATTTTGCAAATAAAGATACGATTTTCCACCAGCAAGTCCCCTTGAAATATTTTTATATGTTATGACTTGGACACCTAAAGAAAATTATTGGTTCACTTCCTTTACTCATTCATAATTAAATAGAACAAAATATTAGAATAGTTTAAATAAATATGTAACTTAAATAAAGTGAAATATTCAGGAGTTACAATGTTGTAGTTAATACTATGCCACTAACAATGGGGAATTCACAACTTTAGCATTTTTTCAGGTCAAGTATGATGCTTATTGAAGCAAGTATTTGTCTGGTGTCTATATGCATAGGCACTTTCATATTTTGGTCTAAAAGGTATAATCAGTTAAATAAAATTGCTGCATAATTAATTATATTTTTAAAAGGAGACTCGGGCTTCCCTGGTGGCGCAGTGGTTGAGAGTCCGCCTGCCGATGCAGGGGACACGGGTTCGTGCCCCGGTCTGGGAAGATCCCACATGCCGCGGAGCGGTTGGGCCCGTGAGCCATGGCCGTTGGGCCTGCGCGTCCGGAGCCTGTGCTCCGCAACGGGAGAGGCCACAACAGTGAGAGGCCCGCATACAGCAAAAAAAAAAAAAAAAAAAAAAAAAAAAAAGGAGACTCAATCATTGATAAGTTTGTAGTATTGAATCAATCCATTGCTTTATTTCTTCACTTTTCAACTTAGTTTTAGTTCTGAACTAACAGTATTATCAATAATGAACCAATAAAACATTATCACTCATTTTAATGTTGTAATTACCCCCGATATCTTTTTTTCCAAGTGTGCTATGTATTTTAATGCCTTACTTATTAACTGGAATACTTAGAATCACCTAGGAGAATAATTAACATTTTAAATAAAATGTAATAAGATCCATAAAATATTGATGTTGGAATTACAATAGTTTTTAAGGATAATTGTTAACAGAGAAGTGTACTACTTTTGAAATTTGTGGCAACACTTTTTGTTGTAACAGTAAGCCCTCACTAGCAATCCAATTAAAAGCACCCCTGTCACATTCTACTTAGCATACTGGTTTTCTTTAATGGCACTTACACTATCTGATATTTCTTTTTTATTTACTGTCTTCCACTAATAGAATCTAAGCTACAAAAAAAAACCAAATAACTTAGTGTTTTATTTAACACTGTGTCTCCAAAAACCAGAACAGTATTTGCAATGTAGCTGCCACTTAATAAGTATTTGCCAAATGAATTAATGCAAGAGTACATAAGTGAATAAATAATTGAAAGATTCCTGGCTGCTGCTCACCCTAGAGCATGCTTCATAGAGTTTTTCATGTGAGAAGCAGCTTAATCCCAAATTAACTCTTGAAATTTAGAATGTCTTCTCTCATTGCAGTAATAAAGCCCTTTACATTTGGAAATAAAGGGATGATGTAAGAAAATCAGTGCTATCAGGGGAAAAATCCTATTTGTTTTGCCGCACCTCCTTGAAATGTGTAATTGCTGTTTTATTAAAGATGTTCAAATTCCAGATGTTGATCTATTGATAAAGATATAAGTGGTTAGAATTGGCATACTAGACTCATTCTGGCTCACGTTTCCATGGCAAGGCTAATAAATAGAATGACTAGAGATCTGAGCTAAGAACAATATCCTTAGTATAGACAATTTGGGATTGATTTTTGAAATCTCTCTCCTCCTCTCCATTTCCCTCTTCTCCATACTTCTCCACCTTCCACCCCTCCCCTCTCCTCCTTTCTTCTGTTCTCTCTTTCATCTTGGAAAGAGGCATCCCACACAGAACTCTGCTTTTGAGGGCAAAGAAGTAAGTGGCTTTGTCACCATGTGTAATCACTAGACCATCTTGTAGTAGCCCCTTTTCCACTTCTCTGGAGGGTGGTTTCCCACCCATCTAGATACAGGGAAGCATTAGGTTTGGTTTTCAGGAGAGAGGATGCTTCTTCTCTCTGGACAACAAACATTTTTCTTTGCTTTTTTCTGTCAGTTTCATATGCCTTTGAATTATCCTCTCATTCCCATTTGATCATTATCCTTTTAGACTTCCTCAAATTTTTCATTAAACAGAAACTTTTTCTGAAAATTAAATCCAAATTTTAAAAATATAAATAAAACTCAAACTTCAGAAATATTTGATGTCACTATATTTAAAGAATAACAGTATTTTGCCCAGTTTTATTGAGGTATAGTTGACATACATCACTGTGTAAGTTTAAAGTGTTCAGCATAATGGTGTGACATATACATTTTGAAATGATTACTGTAAAAAGTTTAGGCGGCATACATCATCTCATATAGATAATATAAAAAGAGAAAGCAAAAAAAGGGAAAAAAAGAGACTTTTTTCCCTCATGATGAGAACTCTTAGGATTTACTCTCTGAACAGCTTTCTTATATATCCCACAGCAGCATTATATATAGTCATCATGCTGAACATTGCATCCCTAGTACTTATTTATCTTGTAATTGGAAATTTGTACCTTTTGACTGCCTTTCTCTAATTCTTCCTCCCCACAACCCTTGCCTCTGGTAACCACAAATCTGATCTCTTTTTCCATGAGAATTTTCTTTTTTTTTGTAAGATTCCACATATTAGTGAGATCATAAAGTAATTGCTTTTCTCTGTCTGACTTATTTCACTAGCATAATGCCCTCAAGGTCTATCAATGTTGTTGCTAATAGCAGGATTCTCTCTTTTTTATGACTGAGTAATATTCCATTGTATATATACACTACAACTTCATAATCCATTCATCCATGGAAAGACGCTTAAGTTATTTCCATGTCTTGGTTATTGTAAATAATGCTGTTATGAACACAGGGGTACAGATTCAAAGAGTAAAAGTATTTTAGGTGCACTTTAAAGCACAAAACTAATAAATAAGAGAGGACAGGTAATTCAAGCTCAAGCCTATTTTACGTTAAAATCTTGTGCTTTCTACTGTACTCAGTGTTTATGGCCAATATTATAGTTACTGTCCTAATCTTTTCCATTTGTTAAATAAAATTAATCTGGAGACTAGTTTGTTCAAGTCATCAAGGAGAAAATTAAATTATGTCAGTATCAAGTCTATATTATAAATAATTTTAAACCTTCTATGACATGAAGGTTACATTGCAACTAATGACAATTTTATTAAGAAACTATATTACTATTTTTGACAATTTCATGTTTTATAAACTACTCAATGTGAGAATCACTCCTTTACTCAATATAAAAAGCTTTGAACTTAATTTTCTGATTTGACCTAAAACAGGCAACTTAACTCTTATTAGCACCCCTTCCTCTTCCCACCATGAAAGTGCATTAAATTTTACTTTTATGGACTCTCTTGACTGAAAAACAATGGACAATGGTCCTTACATTTTTCAATGTCCCTTTTAAATTTATATTTTAAAGTTAACAGGTTTCACAAAAGCATCAGTGTATTTTAGGAAGTCACTTAAAGTTTACATTTTTTCTGTTGAAAACCAAGGTGTTTTATAATAAATTCCTACAAATTCTGAAAGTAAATTGGACAAACTTCTTCTGTAGAAAGTCTCCTAGAAAACTAATTCTCAATTTTGTCTCAACTTCATCATCACACTGTTATTAGGAAACTGGATTCATCTGTTAGGGTTTCACTGAATCATGCTGATAAATGATTAATATTCTATGTTTTCTAAGGTGTAGCAAATGCATTTTTTTTACCATTTTTTCCTCTGTATGAGAATAGCCTCCATATAAGAAAGATGGATAAGGCACGGAGCCAGGTATTTGTTGCCTAGATAAAATAAGGCAGCACCATTTTCAATAAGTCTTACAAAAGCTCTTTTTGCTTATGACAAAAATTCCCATGGAACGCCTTTTCAGGAGTGATATAGTCTTTGAATATAGCTTTGTAATGAAATTATAGGGTTCATGAAAGAAAATTGCTTTCTCTTTCATGTTCATCCACTCTGTACTATATCTGAACTCAAAACATTCCTATGTTCTGTTCAATGCAACACTTCATCTCTAATATGCATTAGACAGGAAAACACTGTGGGTTTATGGTATCATGGTTAAAACAGACTTCCCTAAACTCCTGTTTCAAATAGTGTCTTTTTGGTGCACTGAAGGTATTTACACTGAGATCAAGGCACCATAGTACCATCTGGAGCAGAAAAAATGTGAGCTTTTTTCAGCACTGAAAAACAGCTGGGGAAATGGGAAGTTTTATTCACTCTGAGAGAGTATTATTTTTCAGCATATTGAAGAGGCCAATTTGGCAATATCTATCAAAATTAAAAATAAACATTCTGTATTCTGTGGTAATCTAATTTCAAAAATACTCTCACTCTACACCAAGATATTTGTATAGGGATTCTTATAGTAGCAGCATTTGTAATTATATAAAAAAATTATAAATAATCTGAATATCCACCATAAGTCCCATGGATTAATTAAGTATGTGAAATAAATGCTTTAAAATACTATGCATCCATTTAAAAATCAATTACATCTCTGTGGACTGATATTAGTAGCATGTTCAATGTTACATACAAGTTGTGTTATATTTATTTTATTTAAAAAATATATAGGGCTTCCTAAGTGTCAAATACTGTTCTAAATGCTTTATAAATATTAATATTTATTTTCTGTAAGAAACTTGTGAAGTGGGACTGTTATTATTCCCCCATTTTCCAGAGGAGGAAACTGAGGTATAGAGAGGTTAAGTGATTTCCTCAATATCACACTACTAGTAAACAGGAAAACTGAGATTTGAACTCAAAGGTAAAGGGCATATAGACGTTGGATGGTGCCATATTACTGCCTCCTGGATTAGGAAACAATGTGCATTATTTTCTATGATTATGAAATTCTTTCAAAGAAAATTGTTGAAATGAGAATGGTAAAGCATTTTGAACCTTAGGATATTTCAAAACTCAGTATATAGATTTAAATGCCAAAATTTCTTTGAGATTAAAATAACAATACCACCAAATGTATCTGAAATGATTTGCTACTATTAGTCTTATCTTCTTCATTCCTGCAGACAGATATGATGTCTACTCTCAACTAACTGAAAATAAATCTCTCCAGAACTTTACAATAAAGTGACTTCCTGAGAAAGGCTGCTAACCTTAATCAGAAATCCAACTCGTTGTGCTCAGAGATAAAATGCTGCTTAAAGCCTACACTTGGGCTTCCCTGGTGGCGCAGTGGTTGAGAGTCCGCCTGCCGATGCAGGGGACACGGGTTCGTGCCCCGGTCTGGGAAGATCCCACATGCCGGCGGAGCGGCTGGGCCCATGAGCCATGGCCGCTGAGCCTGCGCGTCCGGAGCCTGTGCTCCGCAACGGGAGAGTCCACAACAGTGAGAGGCCGGCGTACTGCAAAAAAAAAAAAAAAAAAAAAAAAAAAAGCCTACACTTGTACTAATTTAGATTCCACTTAATAATTCCATTTATCAATTGAAAGGTAATCATAATTTTACTTCCTTAATTATTTTATTTGTTTAATTTTTCAGCTTTATGGAGGGATAGCTGGCAAATAAAATTGTAATATGTTTAAAGTATACAGACTGATGATTTGATTTACATATATAGTGAAAGAATTTCTACAATCAGGTTAATTAACATATCCATCATCTCACATAGTGACTTTTTTGTTGTTGTTAAGGATGGTTAAGATCTACTCTCTTAGCAAATTTCAACTAGATACAGATCTGTATCCGTATCTGTACGATACAGATTCAGTATTAACTGTAGTCACATAACACTATGTATTAGATCCTCAGAATTTATTCATCTTATAACTGAAAATTTGTACGCTTTGACCAATCTCTCCCCATTTTCCTCACCCACCAGCCCCTGGCAAAAACCATTCTACTCTCTGCTTCTATGAGTTTGATTTTTTTCCTTTAAGATTCCACATATAAGTGATACCATACAGTATTTGTCTTTCTCTATCTGATTTATTCTACTTAGCATAACGTCCTGTAGCTTCATCCATGTTGTTGCAAATGGCAAGATTTCCCTTAAAGACTGAATAATATTACTGTGTGTGCATGTGTGTGTGTGTGTTTCTTTATCCATTTATCTGTCAATGGGCATTTAGATTGTTCCCATAATTTAGATATTGTGAATAATGCTGCAATAAACATGGGTGTACAAATATCTCTTCAAGATAGTTATTTTGTTTCCCTTGGATGTATAACCAGAAGTGGGATTTCTGGGTCATATGGTAGCTTTGTTATTAATTTTTTGAGGAACCTCTGTACTATTTTCCACAATGTCTATACCAATTTACATTCCCATAAAGGGTACAAGGGTTCCTTTTTCTCTACATCCTTACCAACATTTGTTATCTTTGCCTTTTTAATAATAGCTATCCCAACAGGTATGAAGTGATACCCCATTGTGGTTTTGATTTGCATTTCCATAATGATTAGTGATGGTGAGCATCATTTTATATACCTATTGACCATTTGTATGTGTTTTTTGGGAAGATAATTATTCAGGTTCTTTGACCATTTTTAATTGAGTATTTGTTTTTTCTTTTTGCTATTGAGTCGTATGAGTTCCTTATATATTTTGAATATCAAACCCTCATCAGATATATAACATAGTTTACATATATCTTCTCTCATTTCATAGGTTGCTTTTTTTTTAAATTTTGTTGATGGTTTCCTTTGCTGTGAACAGTTTTTTAGGTTGGTGTAGTCCTACTTGTTTATTTTTCTTTTATTGATTTTGTTTTTGGTGTCAAATCCTAAAATAAAAACATTGCCAAGACCAATGTCAAAGAATATTTCTGCTATATTTCCCTCTAGTTTTACAGTTTCAAATCTTATGTTCCAAGTCTTTCATTCATTTTAAGTTGATTTTTGTATGGTGTAAAATAGTGGTCCAATTTCATTCTTTACATGTGGCAATCTGGTTTTCCCAACACCATTTATTAAAAAGACTATCTTTCCCCATTGTTTATTCATGGTGTCTTTGTATAAAATTAGTTGATCATGTACCATGGGTGTATTTCTGGGCTCTCCATTCTGTCCATTAAGCTATGTGTCTGTTTTTATGCCAATGCCATCTTGTTTTGATTACTAGAGCTTTGTAATATACTTTAAAATCAGGGAGTGTGATGCCTCCATCTTTGTTCTTCTTGCTCAAGATTGCTTTAGCTATTCAGGGCCCTTGGTAGTTCCATATGAATTTATGGATTTTTTTCTATTTCTATTAAAAATTCCATTGGAATTTTGATAGGTATTGCATTGAATCTTTAGATCACTTTGGGTAATATGGACGTTTAAAATATATTAATTCTTCCAATCCATGAACACAGAATATCTTTCCATTTATTTGTGTCTTCTTTTTTTTTATCAATGTTTTATACTTTTCAGTGTGCAGGTCTTCATTTCTGCAGCATAGCTTTTCTTTTCTTTTTTTTTTTCAGGTTCTTGGATGTTATTCTGTTTTTGTTTTTGTTTTTGTTTTCTTTAGTTTCTGCTTTATAACAAAGTGAATCAGTCATACATATACATCTGTTCCCCCATACCTTCACTCTTGCATCTCCCTCCCTCCCACCCTCCCTATCCCACCCCTCCAGGCGGTCACAAAGCACTGAGCTGAACTCCCTGTGCTATGCAGCTGCTTCCCACTATCTATCTACCTTACGTTTGGTAGTGTATATATGTCCATGCCTCTCTCTCACTTTGTCACAGCTTAACCTTCCCCCTCCCCATATCCTCAAGTCCATCCTCAAGTAGGACTGTGTCTTTATTCCTCTTTTACCCCTAGGTTCTTCATGACATTTTTTTTTAATTCCATATATATGTTAGCATACGGTATTTTTCTTTCTCTTTGTGACTTACTTCACTCTGTAGGACAGACTCTAGGTCTTTCCACCTCATTACAAATAGCTCAGTTTCGTTTCTTTATATGGCTGAGTAATATTCCATTGTATATATGTGCCACATCTTCTTTATCCATTCATCTGATGATGGACACTTAGGTTGTTTCCATCTCCGGGCTACAGTGAATAGAGCTGCAATGAACATTTTGGTACATGTCTCTTTTTGAATTATGGTTTTCTCAGGGTATATGCCTAGTAGTGGGATTGCTGGGTCATATGGTAGTTCTATTTGTAGTTTTTTAAGGAACCTCCATACTGTTCTCTACAGTGGCTGTACCAATTCACATTCCCACCAGCAGTGCAAGAGTGTTCCCTTTTCCCCACACCCTCTCCAACATTTATTGTTTCTAGATTTCTTCATGATGGCCATTCTGACTGGTGTGAGATGATATCTCATTGTAGTTTTGATTTGCATTTCTCTAATGATTAATGATGTTGAGCATTCTTTCATGTGTTTGTTGGCAGTCTGTATATCTTCTTTGGAGAAATGCCTATTTAAGTCTTCTGCCCATTTTTGGATTGGGTTGTTTGTTTTTTTGTTATTGAGCTGCATGAGCTGCTTATAAATTTTGGAGATTAATCCTTTGTCAGTTGCTTCATTTGCAAATATTTTCTCCCATTCTGAGGGTTGTCTTTTGGTCTTCTTTATGGTTTCCTTTGCTGTGCAAAAGCTTTGATGTTTCATTAGGTCCCATTTGTTTATCTTTGTTTTTATTTCCATTTCTCTAGGAGGT
Source organism: Mesoplodon bidens (assembly GCF_964165515.1). Classification (NCBI taxonomy): domain Eukaryota; kingdom Metazoa; phylum Chordata; class Mammalia; order Artiodactyla; family Ziphiidae; genus Mesoplodon; species Mesoplodon bidens. Next base: position 69,775,421 of record NC_138160.1, read on the forward strand.
GGGTCCAAAAGGATCTTGCTGTGATTTATGTCATAGAGTGTTCTGCCTATGTTTTCCTCTAAGAGTTTGATAGTTTCTGGCCTTACATTTAGGTCTTTAATCCATTTTGAGCTTATTTTTGTGTATGGTGTTAGGGAATGATCCAATCTCATAATTTTACATGTCCCTGTCCAATTTTCCCATCACCACATATTGAAGAGGCTGTCCCTTCTCCACTGTACATTCCTGCCTCCTTTATCAAAGATAAGTTGACCATATGTGCTGGGTTTATCTCTGGGCTTTCTATCCTGTTCCATTGATCTATCTTTCTATTTTTGTGCCAGTACAACACTGTCTTGATTACTGTAGCTTTGTAGTATAGTCTGAAGTCAGGGAGCCTGATTCCTCCAGCTCTGCTTCTCATTCTCAAGATTGCTTTGGCTATTCGGGGTCTTTTGTTTTTCCAAACAAATTTTGAAGTTTTTTGTTCTAGTTCTGTGAAAAATGCCAGTGGTAGTTTGATAGGGATTGCATTGAACCTGTTGATTGCTTTGGGTACTAGATTCATTTTCACAATATTGATTCTTCCAATCCAGGAGCATGTTATATCTCTCCATCTATTTGTATCATCTTTAATTTCTTTCATCAGTGTCTTATAATTTTCTGCATACAGGTCTTTTGTCTCCTTAGGTAGGTTTATTCCTAGATATTTTATTCTTTTTGTTGCAATGGTAAATTGGAGTGTTTTCTTGATTTCATTTTCAGATTTTTCATCATTAGTGTACAGGAATGCCAGAGATTTCTGTGCATTAATTTTGTATCCTGCTACTTTACCAAATTCATTGATTAGATTTAGTAGTTTTCTGGTAGCATCTTTAGGATTCTCTATGTATAGTATCATGTCATCTGCAAACAGTGACAGCTTTACTTCTTCTTTTCCAATTTGGATTCCTTTTATTTCCTTTTCTTCTCTGATTGCTGTGGCTAAAACTTCCAAAACTAAGTTGAATAAGCGTGGTGAGAGTGGGCAGCCTTATCTTCTTCCTGGTCTTAGTGGAAATGCTTTCAGTTTTTCACCATTGAGGACAATGTTGGCTGTGGGTTTGTCATATATGGCCTTTATTATGTTGAGGAAAGTTCCCTCTATGCCTACTTTCTGCAGGGTTTTTATCATAAATGCGTGTTGAATTTTGTCGAAAGCTTTCTCTGCATCTATTGAGATGATCATATGGTTTTTCTTCTTCAATTTGTTAATATGGTGTATCACATTGATTGATTTGTGTATATTGAAGAATCCTTGCATTCCTGGAATAAACTCCACTTGATCATGGTGTATGATCCTTTTAATGTGCTGTTGGATTCTGTTTGCTAGTATTTTGTTGAGGATTTTTGCATCTATGTTCATCAGTGATATTGCCTGTAGTTTTCTTTCTTTGTGACATCCTTGCCTGGTTTTGGTATCAAGGTGATGGTGGCCTCGTAGAATGAGTTTGCCCTACCCAGGTACGTGGGGAGTTTCTTGACTTTTGGGAGGTCTGAGGTCTTCTGCCAGCATACAGTAGGTGTTCTGTAGGAGTTGTTCCACTTGTAGCTGTATTTCTGTTGTATCTGTGGGGAGGAAGGTCATCTCTGTGTCTTACTCTTCCGCCATCTTCCCCGGAAGTCTGCAGCATAGCTTTTCTGGCTAAAGTATTCTTTGAATTATTTTCTTCTTTCAGTATTTTGAATATATCATCCCACTCTTTCTTGTTCTGCAAGGTTTTTTCTAGCTGAGAAATCTGCTAATAGCTTATGGGTGCTTCCTTGTATATGAGGAATTTTTTTCTCTTCATGCTTTAAAAATTATCTTTGTCTTTGATTTTAGGCATTTTTATTATCATGTATGTTGCAGATGACCTCTTTGAGCTGAATCTGTTTGAGAACATTGAGCTTCATAAACTTGGATTCCCAAATCTCTTTCCAGATTTGGGAATTTTTGAGCTATTATCTCTTTAAATAAGCTTTCTGCTCCTTTCTCCCTCTCCTCTCCTAGGATTCCAATAATGCATAAATTGTTTCATTTGATAGTATCTATAATTCACTAAATCTTTCTTCATTCTTTTTCACTCTTTTTTCTTTACTCTTCTTTGACTGGGTAATTTCAAATGATGTGTCTTTAAGTTCAAAACTTCCTTTTTTTGCTTCATCAAGCTTGATGTTGATGTTGATGTTTCCTTTCATTATTGTAATCTTCATGTTTCCTTTCATTATTGTAATCTTCAGCTCCAGAATTTCTGTTTTGTCCTTTTAAAAAATTTCTGTCTCTCTGTTAAACTCAATTTGTTTTCCTAATTTTGTTGAATTGTCTTTTTTTACAAAAATCTCTTGTAGCTTGCTGAATTTTCTTAAAACAATTATTTTGAATCCTTTGTTAACTATTTGTAGATCTTCACTTCTCTGGGGTCAGTAACTGTAAAACTGTGGTGTCATGTTTCCTTTATTTTCCATGATCCAGGCAACCAGGTATGGAATTGAAGGTGTTTGGGTGAGGCAAATGGATTGTGGGGTACTGAATGGCCAGTTGTGGGATTCACAGATGAGCTGTCCTTAATGGCTTACAGATAGGCTTCCTCATGGAGTCTGAGTGATTAGTAGGATCTAATTACTTTGATATTCTCTGAGCCCTGGCTGTCATTCTCCTAGCCACTACCTGCCCCTCAGTCATGCAGCTCATCTCTATATTCTAGATGGGATGAGAACGTCATGAACCTGTTGAGCAGCATCACACATAGCTGGGGAAGCTGTGTGCTCAATCACATGTTCTCACTTTCCCCTGTGGGAGAAGCTGCAGGCCAACGTGGTCTCTTTTGGCACTGAGCTGTGCTGTCTTGTGAGAGGGGAATAAAGTGAAACTGTTATCTTACTCTCTTTTATGCAACCAATCTGGGATTTTTTTTTGCTTCAATACTGTGCTGAGATTTCTCTGCTGAAAACCCAGACTTTAAGACTTTCACAAAGGTACCTTTGTCCATGGGTAATTATCAAAATTGGTGTTTTTCATGGTAAGATGATGATAGAATACTCCTATTCCACCACATTGCTGATATTAACTTAGCCTTAATTCTTCATTAATGGTTTGTAGTTGAACATGAAAATAATTGTTTCTTACAAACTATTGACTCATTTAACTGTATATGTTACTATTCTTGGAATGAAGGCTGCAGTTTTAGCAAAGAAAAATTCCAATGCTCAGTTAGATTTGAAGTTCAGATAAATAACCGATATTTTTGTTAGTAGAACAAATGCAATATTTGGGACATATTCTCCCTGATAATCATTGCTATCATTATAGCCACCTCAGTTGGTAAGTGGGTATGATATTTTATTCAAGTGATTTTCTTTTATAGGCTTTGTCATTAGTATTCCAGGATGTCAACTGTAATTGGGTCTCATTTAAATCATCATGAGAGATTATCTGTATTCTAAATACTCTCCAGAAAATAAAACCTTGAACAGACTTCTGTTTTTATCAGAAGGACAGAAAAGATCGATAATATTCCTGATGACCTAAATATCATGTGGCCCATTCAGTTTTCTAGATTCTCTGTAAGTGTCCTTAGATTAATCTAGATGGTCAAATGACCTGTCCTTGCATATATTGTGTGGGGGCTCTCAATATTGCTTTCACTGAACAGCTCTTTAGTATTTTGTCAGCATTTTATACTGAAGAATGTTTTATGGATCAATTCTCTGAAGTGTGTTAAGATTTGTTGTGATGATATTATTGAGGATAATATCCATATACTAAAAGTAATTTTTTTTGAGGTTATAGGTTTAGGTTCAGGGATAGAATCCTTGAGCTGTCATTTTGATTTCTTTTTTATCTTTTGAATACCATAAGTCAAAGGAATTTATTTTTTCACCTTTTACATTGATTCTTTTAAATTTAATAGTTTTCATATTTAGATTCTATATTTTTACTTACTGTTTTTATACAATCAAAATCATTGAAAGACAAAGTGAAGAGAGCAGGTTTCCATGCTTTTTCCTTATGTAAACTTTGCAGAAATCAGCTAGTTGGTAAAATGCAGAGTAAGTCACTCTCTATCAGAGGGCATCTTATCTGCCAGTTCTTGGCCTGTATTCTTCATCGAACAGAAGTCTAATGTTAAGGACAAGACAAGTAGAGTCAATTGCTTTCTAATAGCTGTAGTCCCTATTTGACCCTATTTTCAAAATGGCAGGAGGTACTAATTGTTTTGTAATTCTATCTCAGGGTCAGCAGCTGCAAGGCTGCAATAATCAGTGCAAGTTTACAGTCTGGAAATTCCCTCCGTTTGCCATTTCTTAGCTTATTATTATTATTTTGACTCTTCATGCTTTAGCAATTAGTAGATACTTAGCACAATAATGTAGATTCTATTTCATTCACAGGGATTCTTTAGTTTCTCCCCGGTGAATCACAACAGAGTAAAAATACATGAAATTATATTTAACAACTTCTAAAATAGTTATCCATAAAGCAGAGAATATATTTTGGAGTAAAACACTAGCTTACAAAAAACTATTCTTACAAATGGAAGAATACAAATAAATTTTTTATAATAAGGCAAGATACACTCATGTCTAACACCTCTGACCTCAACATAGGTCACAAGCTTGTCCATTCAGATAAAGGAGTGTCATGAAATTCTCAGAAAATAATCTCAGAATAATTAAAATTGTGAAAAAACATGATCTACTTAAATACATTTTAATTGGAAGTATAATTGTAAGATAATTAACTTTTTTTACACTTTCCAAACTTTTGGATATTCCTGCTGGATAAAATAACATGATAAATACTTGCATGAGGATAATAGAATTGTTGTCAATTAATGAAAAAATAGAAAAACATAAACAGTGCTCTGGTTAGCCTCACTTTAAAATAAAAATTAAGATGTCTCTGTAACATATGTTTGCATTATCCTTTGAAATTGCTTATAAACAACATGATAATGTATTAAAATGAAGTGATATGATATGGCAAATGGTTATCACAGAAAAAAATAAAGTCTGTTTCCAATTAAACATAAGTACCCCCAGAATCCTCTTCAAGGATGTATTTTTGTCTTAATGATTAACTTAGATGTTACTTTTCTGTAGACTACAAGATTGAAAATTAAATCACTATTTCTAATGCTGTTTTCTCCTTTCCTGATTATATTTTAAGACCCTTGCTGTCTCTACAAAACTGGCACAATTCAAATTGCCATTCTTAATTTTACATTGTACATTTGAATAATTGAGTGAATCAAGAGTCATGGCCAGTATGCAGAGAAAACTATTACCTATAGAAAACAGAGTGATAACTATGGAGACCTATTGAGGAAATTAGGTAAAGCATGTGTATAGATTAGAAATATCTTGTTGCTTCATGTGTAATGCTAATTTTTAGTGCATTTCATTTGGCTAAAATGGTTGTTTCATCACAAACATAAAATCCCAATGACTATAACAGTAAGTGATATTACTGATTTTATATTTTAGTTCTTTAAATTACATGCCAGGATAATTTTAAAATTTCTGACACTGGTACCAATATATGAATTAGAGATAGTAACTAGTAGCCCTTAATTAAACACATTTTACATCTTCTCTACTTCTTTTATCTTTTTCTTCTGGGATTTTGTTCTCCCCCATTTTATTTCTTTCTTTTCATACTTCCCTAAAACCTATTTTCTAGATCCCAATGTATAACATCCTTTTGTATGTTTTAACATGAGAAAGTTGTGTTAATTTTTCTGTTAAACTTTTTTTATGAATTAAAGCTATATTTTTTCAGAATTAACATGTTTATCTTAAACTACTTATAGATTCATATTACTTTTGTGAATTGTTTCCATAATGCATACGTTTTTAATAAAATTTTGCTCCACAAATAATTTTCGTTAAATAGGAAAGTATTTTTTAAATACCTGAGCTCCACTTCATTCCTAATCATTGCACATTTTTATGTTGTTCCACCTGCCTGCTGAACGTTTCAAAATGAATGTTATTCAAACAACTACATTTATATGTATTCACAAACAAACTCACTTCTGCAGTAAACTTGCTTCTCATCTGTAACTTTTTCATTCTAATTTTAATATGAGCCTGCTAGGGAGAGACTTTTAATCTCAACATGGCTTTTACAGAAATTTAACATAAAAATTAAAATATCTGCAAACACTTGAAAATCCAGCGTTGGTAAAGTGGGTATTTGGTCTTATTCACAAAAGGTCCTAAATGAATGATAATATTACTAATATGAAAGGGTGGACTCCTTTAAGTGATTCTCGGATTTAATGGTTAGTCCCACTTCTTCCTGGAAATCCAAACAAGTTGAGCAAAACTTTAGGCAAATCATGGAAAACAGAAACCATTATGGCCATTGTCCATTACTGAGCTACAGAGTTGGAACATGATGTAATAGGGATTAGAGATGTATAACCATTCGCTTGACATTTTAACAATCATTACTCAAATGCCCTTTCTGAAAAAGAAAAAGAGCTGCTAATTGCAAAGCGATAGTACACTTTGCTTACATGATCATTTTTGGGAACCATAAATGACATTCCATGAAAATATGTTCATTAAAGCACTTGTATGAAATTTCTCTAATTTCTAATCAAATTAACTCACATACAGAGTTTTAAAAAAACTCTAATAAACACAGAAGGAAATCGGATTAAAAAGAAAGAAAAATTAAAAGCAAACAGTACTAGTTGCTGCTCCTATTTCTTGAGTACATTTAGCATAAAATCACTCTAGGTTCACATATGCATATGGGTCAGAGGGGTTATAGGGATTATATAAGAAATAACTTCTATACAGTAATATGATGACTTGGGAAATTTAATGAATGTCATGACCTTACTAAGGAACTATTCTAGAGGGAAACATTTTTATTATTACTTGCCATTTCACAGAATTTTCATTTGGATTTATATTAACTGGCCAAGACCAGAAAAGAGTTGTTCTTGAAACCACTCTTAAGATGTCTGCCCATACTAATGGTATATGTCTCTATATCTATCTATCGATCGATCGATCTATGTATGTATCTATCTATCTATGTTTTAACTTATTCAGACATGTAGCAGAGGACAGAGAGATCAAAGGTAATTTTAATAGAGGTTAAAGCTGTACTTTGATTCATAATCTATTTTGCTTCCTAACAATCTGAAAGAAACACACACAGTTACAGCATAAAAAAAAAGACAATTGCATCTTAGTAAGAAAGAATAAATCTTTTTGGTGTAGAAGACTTCACATTATCCTTGGAAATTGTCTTTGAGATTAGTGGCAATCTGTAATTAGGGGAAATGACTCCAGTTTAAAAATCAAAAGACTGAAATACATAAATTTATTATTTATAGCACTAAAATAAAATTATCAAAGATATGGTTACCTATATTTTGTAATTCACATTGAAATATACTATTTCAATTAAAATGAAGAGAGCTGCTCTATACTGATCTTCAAAAGTTTGTTGTGTAGGATAATAATACAAAATTATAACTTTCCCTTACATCAAATTATGAATTATTATAATCTTATTATTTTATAATTTCTTGAGCAACAACCTATGAAATTTGAGATCTTAAAAAAAGAAAATGTGTGACATTTGTCTGTTTCTATTTCAAGAAATAGATGGGAAATAAATGGGAAAGAAAGGTCAAGAGTTTTTAATACTATATTACAGTATAATTTGCCCCTAAATATTAGGTGACCTACAATATTATCTAGAAGTTTTAAATGCTTTCAAATACATGATGAGATAGAGAAAGGAAGACAAGAAAGAAAAAGTAAAGAAGAAAATTAGGCAAATTAGAGATTTTCTTATATTTAGATAGAAGATGAAGATAGATTTCTGTCATATTTTGTAATAATTTCTTGAGTAAAGTTTTTCTCAGGTTTAGAAAGAAAATTGATATGATGTATTTCTATTAAAACTGTGTTATAATTTTTTAAGTCTTAACATATATCACAAGTAAGAATTAATAATAGAATGATTATTGTAGAAAAAATAGAAAATCAAAAATTCCTGTTTGAGATATTCCACCTCACACACACACACACACATACACATACATGCACACACACATATATATGCACAAAACAAGTAAAGCTGCCAGAACAAATTTTTGAGAAAAAATATCATCTCGAAAGATTATAAACTTCTGGAAGATTGAAATATCATAGCTATAAAATTTTTAGCTCTGTTAGAAGGACAAATTATGAAGTTAAACATTTAGAATTTTTAAGGTTTCTGTAATGCTTTACACATTGTGTGGAAAAACCCTGAAGAACTTTTTTTTTTTTAACATCTTTATTGGAGTATAATTGCTTTACAATGGTGTGTTACTTTCTGCTTTATAACAAAGTGAATCAGTTATACATATACATATGTCCCCGTATCTCTTCCCTCTTGCGTCTCCCTCCCTCCCACCTTCCCTATCCCACCCCTCTAGGTGGTCACAAAGCACTGAGCTGATCTCCCTGTGCTATGCAGCTGCTTCCCACTAGCTAGCTATTGTACATTTGGTAGTGTATATATGTCAATGTCACACTCTCACTTCGTCCCAGCTTACCCTTCCCCCTCCCTGTGTCCTCAATTCCATTCTCTATGTCTGCGTCTTTACTCCTGTCCTGCCCTTAGGTTCTGCGGAACCACTTTCTATTTTTTAGATTCCATATAAATGTGTTAGCATACGGTATTTGTTTTTCTCTTTTTGACATTTCACTCTGTATGACAAACTCTAGGTCCATCCATCTCACTACAAAAGACTCAGTTTCATTTCTTTTTATGGCTGAGTTATATTCCATTGTATATATGTGCCATATCTTCTTTATCCACTCACCTGTTGATGGACATCTAGGTTGCTTCCATGTCCTGGCAAGTGTAAATAGAGTGGCAAAGTACATTGTGGTACATGACTCTTTTTGAATTATGATTTTCTCAGGGTATATGCCCAGTAGTGGGATTGCTGGGTCATATGGTAGTTCTGTTTTTAGTTTTGTAAGGAACCCCCATACTGTTCTCCATAGTGGCTGCATCAATTTACATTTCCACCAACAGTGCAAGAGGGTCCCTTTTTCTCCATGCCCTCTCCAGCATTTATTGTTTGTATATTTTTTGATGATGGCCATACTGACTGGTGTGAGGTGATACCTCATAGCAGTTTTGATTTGCATTTGTCTAATGATTAGTGATGTTGAGCATCCTTTCATGTGTTTGTTGGCAATCTGTATATCTTCCTCGGAGAAATGTCTACTTCAGTTTTCTGCCCATTTTTGGATTGGGTTGTTTGTTTTTTAGATATTGAGTGGCATGAGCTGCTTGTAAATTTTGGAGATTAATCCTTTGTCAGTTGCTTCATTTGCAAATATGTTCTCCTATTCTGAGGGTTGTTTTTTCATCTTGTATATGTTTTCCTTCAATGTGCAAAAGCTTTTAAGTTTCATTAGGTCCTACTTGTTTATTTTTGTTTCTATTTCCATTTCACTAGGATGTGAGTCCAAAAGGATCTTGCTGTGATTTATGTCATAGAGTGCTCTGTCTACGTTTTACTCTAAGAGTTTTAGAGTGTCTGGCCTTACATTTATGTCTTTAATCTATTTTGACTTTATTTTTATTTATGGTGCTAGGGAGTGTTCTAATTTCATTTTTTTAGATGTAACTGTCCAGTTTTCCCAACACCAGTTATTGAAGAGGCTATCTTTTCACCATTGTATATTCTTGCCTCCTTTATCAAAGATAAGGTGACCATATGTGCATGGATTTATCTCTGGGCTTTCTATCCTGTTCCATTGATCTGTATTACTTTTTTGTGTGCCAGTACCATACTGTCTTGATTAATGTAGCTTTCTAATATAGTCTGAAGTCAGGGAGCCTGATTCCTCCAGCTCCATTTTTCTTTTTCAAGATTGCTTTGGCTATCGGGGTCTTTTGTGATTCCATAAAAGTTGAGAAATTCTTTGTGCTAGTTCTGTGGAAAATGCCATTGGTAGTTTGATAGGGATTGCTTTGAATCTGTAGATTGCTCTGGGTAGTATAGTCATTTTCACAATATTGATTCTTCCAATCCAACAACATGGTATATCTCTCCATCTGTTTGTATCATCTTTAATTTCTTTCATCAGTGTCTTATAGTTTTCTGCACACAGGTTTTTTGTCTCCTTAGGTAGGTTTATTCCTAGGTATTTTATTCTTTTTGTTGCAGTGGTAAATGGGAGTGTTTCCTTAATTCCTCTTTCAGATTTTTCATCATTCGTGTATAGGAATGCAAGAGATTTCTTTGCATTAATTTTGTATCCTGCTCCTTACCAAATTCATCAATTAGATCTAGTAGTTTTCTGGTAGCATCTTTAGGATTCTCTACATATAGTATCATGTCATCTGCAAATAGTGAGAATTTTGCTTCTTCTTTTTCAATTTGGATTCCTTTTATTTCCTTTTCTTCTCTGATAGCTGTGGCTAAAATTTCCAAAACTACGTTGAATAATAATGGTGAGAGTGGGCCACCTTGTCTTCTTCCTGATCTTAGTGGAAATGATTTCCTTTTCACCACTGAGAATGATGCTGGCTGTGGGTTTGTCATATATGGCCTTTATTATGGTGAGGTAACTTCCCTCTATGCCTACTTTCTGGAGGGATTTTATCATAAATTGGTGTTGAATTTTGTCAAAAGCTTTTTCTGTATCTATTGAGATGATCATATGGAGTCTATCCTTCAGTTTATTAATATGGTTTACCACATTGATTGATTTGTGTATACTGAAGAATCCTTACATTCCTGGGATAAACCTCACTTGATCATGATGTATGATCTTTTAATGTGCTGTCGGATTCTATTTGCTAGTATTTTGTTGAGGATTTTTGCATCTATGTTCATCAGTGATATTGGCCTGTCGTTTTCTTTCTCTGTGACATCTTTGTCTGGTTTTGGTATCAGGGTGATGGTGGCCTCGTAGAATGAGTTTGGGAGTATTCCTCCCTCTGTTATATTTTGGAAGAGTTTGAGAAGGATAGGTGTTAGCTATTCTCTAACTGTTTGATAGAATTCACCTGTAAAGCCATCTGGTCTTGGGCTCGGTTTGTTGGAAGATTTTTAATCACCCTTTAAATTGCAGTACTTTTGATTCATCTGTTTATATTTTCTATTTCTTTCTGGTTCAGTCTTGGAAGGTTGTGCTTTTCTCAGAATTTGTCCATTTCTTCCAGGTTGTCCATTTTATTGGCATATAGTGGCTTGTAGTACTCTCTCATGATCTTTTGTATTTCTTCAGTGTCAGTTGTTACTTCTCCTTTTTTCATTTCTAATTCTATTGACCTGAATCTTCTCCCTTTTTTGATTAATGAGTCTGGCTAATGGTTTATAAATTTTGTTTATCTTCTCAAAGAACCAGCTTTTAGGGTTATGATCTTTGCTATCATTTCCTTCATTTCTTTTTCATTTATTTCTGATCTGGTCTTTATAATTTATTTCCTTCTGCTAACTTTGTGTTTTTGTTGTTTTTGTTCTTCTTCTTCTTCTTCTTTGTCTAATTGCTTTAGGTAAAAGTTTAGGTTGTTTATTTGATATGTTTCTTTTTTCTTGAGGTAGGATTGTATTGCTATAAACTTCCCTCTTAGAACTGATTTTGCTATATCCCATAGGTTTTGGGTCATTGTGTTTTCATTGTCATTTGTTTCTAGGTATTTTTTGATGTCCTCTTTGATTTCTCCAGTGATTTCTTGGTTATTTAGTAGTGGTTTGTCTAGCCTCCATGTGTTTGTATTTTTTACAGATTTTTTCTTGTAATTGATATATAGTCTCATTGCATTGTAGTCAGAAAAGATACTTGATATGATTTAAATTGTCTTAAATTTACCAAGGCTTGATTTGTAACCCAAGATATAATCTATCCTGGAGAATGTTTCATGAGCATTTAAGAAGAATGTGTATTCTGTTGTTTTTGGATGGAATGTCCCATAAATATCAATTGAGTCCATCTTGTTTAATGTATCATTTAAAGCTTATGTTTCCTTATTTATTTTCATTTTGGATGATCTGTCCATTAGTGAAAGTGGGGTGTTATTAAAGTCCCCTACTATGATTGTGTTACTGTCAATTTCTCCTTTTTTGGTTGTTAGCATTTGCCTTATGTATTGAGGTGCTCCTGTGTTGGTTGCATAAATATTTACAATTGTTACATCTTCTTCTTGGATTGATCCCTTGATCATTATGTAGTGTTCTTCTTTGCTTCTTGTAACAGTCTGTATTTTAAAGTCTATTTTGTCTGATATGAGAATTGCTACACCAGCTTTCTTTTGCTTTCCATTTGCATGGAATATCTTTTTCCATCCCCTCACTTTCAGTCTGTATGTGCCCCTAGGTCTGAAGGTCTCTTGTAGACAGAATATGTACTGGTCTTGTTTTTTTTATTCATTCAGCCAGTCTATGTCTTTTGGTTGGAGCATTTAATCCACTTACATTTAAGGTGGTTATTGATATGTATGTTCCTATTAGCACTTTCTTAATTGTTTTGGGTTTTTTATTGTAGGTCTTTTCCTTCTCTTGTGTTTTCTGCCTAGAAAAGTCCTATAGCATTTGTTGTAAAGCTGGTTTGGTGGTGCTTAATTCTCTTAGCTTTTGCTTGTGTGTAAAGGTTTTAATTTCTCCATCAAATGTGAATGAGATCCTTGCTGGGTAGAGTAATCTTCATTGTAGGTTTTTCTCTTTCATCACTTTAAATATGTCTTGCCACTCCCTTCTGGCTTGCAGAGTTTCTGCTGAAAGATCACCTGTTAACCTTATGGGGATTCCATTGTATGTTATTTGTTGATTTTCCTTGCTTATTTTAGTATTTTTTCTTTGTATTTAATTTTTGTTAGTTTGATTAATATGTGTCTTGGTGTGTTTCTACTTGGGTTTATCCTGTATGGGACTCTCTTTGCTTCCTGGAGTTGCTTGACTATTTCCTTTCCCATGTTAGGGAAGTTCTGAATTATAATCTCTTCTAATATTTTCTCAGTCCCTTTCTTTTTCTCATCTTCTTCTGGGACTCCTATAATTTGAATGTTGGTGTGTTTAATGTCCCAGAGGTCTCTGAGACTGTCCCCAATTCTTTTCATTCATTTTTCTTTATTCTGCTCTGTGGTAGTTATTTCCACTATTTTATCTTCCAGGTCACTTATCTGTTCTTTTGCCTCAGTTATTCTGCTATAGATTCCTTCTAGAGAATTTTTAATTTCATTTATTGTGTTGTTCATCATTGTTTGTTTGATCTTTTGTTCTTCTAGGTCCTTGTTAAAACTTTCTTGTATTTTCTCCATTCTCTTTCCAGAATATTGGATCATCTTTACTTTCATTACTCTGAATTCTTCTTTGGGTAGTCTGCCTATTTCCTCTTCATTTATTTGGTCTGGTGGGTTTTTATCTTGCTCCTTCATGTGCTGGGTATTTCTCTGTCTTCTCATTTTGCTTAACTTACTGTGTTTCGGGTCTCCTTTTTGCAGGTTGCAGGTTCTTAGTTACCGTTTTTTTTTGGTGTCTGCCCCCAGTCAGTAAGGTTGGTTCAGTGTATTGTGTAGGCTTCCTGGTGGAGGGGACTGGTGCCTGTGTTCTGTTGGGTGAGACTGGATCTTGTCTTTCTCTTGGGCAGGACCACATACAGTGGTGTGTTTTTCGGTGTCTGTGAAATTATTATGATTTTAGGCAGCCTCTCTGCTAATGGGTAGGGTTGTGTTCCTGTCTTGCTAGTTGTTTGGCATAGGGTGTCCAGCACTGTAGCTTGCTGTTTGTTGAGTGAATCTGGGTCTTAGCATTAAGATGGAGATGGAGATCTTAGAGATGGAGATCTCTGTGTGAGCTTTTGCCATTTGGTATTATGCGGGGCTGGGAATTCTCTGGTTGACCAATGTCCTGAACTCAGTTCTCCCACCTCAGTGGCTCAGGCCTGCCACCTGACCTGAGGACCAAGACCCTGTCAGCCACTTGGCTGCTAGTGTTGGAGGGCCTCCTGCCGAGGCAGGGGGTGGCTTTCACTCACCACGGGGACAATTCTGGGAAATATTCCTTGGCGTGGGCCCTCCCAGAGTCCTCCATTTGCCCCACCAAAGCCTGAAGTATTTTTCTGATACGAATAACGGTATCCTGAAGAGAACAATTTATCACTGGGTTCCTTTGTCTAGCATTTATTGATGTCAGTTTATAGGGAATTACTCATATACATATGTGATACATACCTGATTTCTAAATCATGTTTTATAGATTACTGGACCTTTGAATCATTTTTCCTACCTTTCTTGATAACCTCTCTAAAAGTTGTGGATGGGCGTAAAACATATGAGAAATGTCAAATCAACTCCTGTTTGTCTTTAAGTAATTTCTTAACAACAATGTCAAAAAACACTCTTTCTAGAAAACTGAATGAAGAGACAATAATCATGGATTCTGTGAAAAAATGAAGTTTAAAAAGAAAGAACTCCAAAGTATAAAACCCTACTGATATACAGGGAAAACACTTTAGGGTAATTTCACATACAGCTTCACAGTAGGACGCTGCTATGAAAATATACAACCAGAATAAAAACAAGGGAAAATACTAAAAATAAAACAAAGATTGAGGTTAAATATAGTTTCTAAATTAGAAATTATGATAGAGATAAAAATATGCATAATGATTGAAAACTGATACAGTTTAAAATAATAATGATAGTAAAACAGAGACCAAATTGTACTAAATAAAACAGAGAACTTAAATGTAACTCTAAATTATGTTATATAATTCATTCTACTGAATAAGGGTGAGAGGATATTTTTCACTGATTTTTCAGTTAGGTTCAAATATTTGTCTGAAAAACAAAAGAGAAACCAAGAGTAGACTTCAATGTAGATTTTTAGAAAAGAACAATTTTTTTTCATGAAATGAAAATAATTTGAGAGCTTACTCTATGCTAAGCCTTGTATAGTCATAATCAAGTAAGTTGAAAATATGGTTACTATCACTTAAAAATGATCTTGTCCTTGCTCTAATGAGATTTACATTCTAGATGGAGAGAGAGACAACTATGTTATTATAGAGAAGAGTACTGTGCACCACTTATTAATCCCAGTACTCTGCACTGATTACCAAAACCCAGGGAGGACTCTAAACAACCTTCTGGTTATTTCATCTCGGTATCTGAATCACCAAACACACACACACACACACACACACACACACACACACATGCCCCACAGTCAAACATTGGATGGAACAACACTTAGAAGAGACAGAGCCAGATCAGCTTCAGTAAGTGTGCCTTGGTCCTTCATGGCCAGAGTCTCTCCTGCTAGAAACTGTGTTGTGCTGCAGTGGAAGGAAACCTGTCTCCTCCCCATCAAGGACAGATATCACAGTGGGGTTAGCCAGGTACCATATGACACACAAGTTTTCAGCAGAGACAAAAGAGCACTTATTGTACCTGGAACAGGTATAGGTATTTGATAACCGTGGCACAGCCTGTGTGGGCCCTTTATCTCTTGCAAAGGGAGTATTCCAAGCCCAGGGCCCATTCTTACACAGCAATTCAAGTCAAAAGACTATGTGCATGAGACTACATTTCCCAACAGGCTACCACTTGCCCCTCACTTAGCTGCTGAAATAGCAGATAAAGCATACAAAATCCGGCAGGATCATTGCCCATCTTGCATTTGGAAGTGAAGTCAAGTCCAGTGGAGCCCCTGAATAACTGTCTGCAGCTGGTTTGCTCACAGAACCTCTCTATCATTTTGAGACAGCATTTTGCCTGGGTCACTAGAAGAGACAGACCCAGGAGAACGATGAGTCTTCCCTAGAAGATGGCCAGGAACCAGGAACCTCAACCAGGAACCCCAAGTGCCATGGTTGAGCTCACTAAACAGGTCAAAGAATGAGCTTAGGAGGGACTGTGGGCATACTGCTGACAACCATCCAACCACCTGAGCATGGATTTTCTCCAGTTTCTCTGAGTTACTGATACATAGTTGACCCTTGAACAACACAAGTTTGAAATACAGAGGAATCACAGTGGAACCACAGATACACAGGAACTGAGTACTGTATAGGAGGGCCAAACAGGAAGATTTTCAACTGTTTGGAGGGACAGCACCCTAACCCCCACCTTGTTTCAAAGTCAACCGTATATACAACAAGAGGTGTTGGCAATAACACAAATAGCACTCTGTTCTGCCAGCAGATTACCAAGGGTTATTTGTTTGTCTATCATCAACTTGGCTAATGAGCTCAGTGAGTCTTACTGGTCCTGAACAGCTTCGGTGGTAACATTAGCCTTCTCTGTCATAGCTAATGACAGGTTGTGTACCATTTTTTCCAAGGCATGTAGGCCTACACCAGAAATGAAGACAGGGACAGCAGAGGGGAAGCGGCTGTCTGATTGTTTTCCTGGTGGTGTGCTTGGAGAAACTCTGCTGTGTGTCAGAAGTGTGGGGCTCACATTCAGAGTGTCATTTGCACAAACTACTGAGGACATAATATCCCCAGATAGTTCCCTATCTGAAGGTGATAAGAGCTCCAGTAGCCCAACATACTCCACAGAGGGAAATACAACCTGGAGGAGCACATGAATACCAAAAACAGACAAATACACTATAAAAAAGAAAGGAAAGAAGGAAGGAAGGAAGAAAGGAAGGAAGTAAGGAAAGAAGGAAAGAAGGAATGAAGAGAGGGAGGGTGGGAGGAAGGAAGGAAGAAAACTACAAACCAATATCTCTCATTATCTTACATGAAAAATATTTTTTTAAAAATTGGTAAACCAAATCCTGAAATGTATAAAAATAATTATATACCATTACCAAGTTAGATTTATTTCAAGAATGTATGACTCATTTAACATTTGAAAATTAATGTGCTTCACCTTATCAACAAGCTAGAGATAAAAAATCATATGAGCATATCAGTTGATGCATGAAAAGAATTTGAGAAATAAATGTTTGTTGTTTATAAGCCAAACAGTCTCTGGTATTTTGTTATAGCATCCTGATTGGATTAAAAGGGTACGCTTATTACACAACTGTTGATTAGGGAATGTGAGGATGTAGTGTTTATAACTGAAGATAAAGGGGATAAAAAAAATCAGCAAAGAAACACATAGACAACTGGTGTATGTATGTTACAAATTAGGGTGAATATCAATCCTAAAACTTTACCATGTATCTTAAAAATCTGATCAACATTAGAAAGCAAATAACTGTCAGAAGTCATCACCTAAAATGTTAGGATTTCTCTGGCTAATCTGTTTCAATTCTTTCTGAAAAGCTGATTTAAAAGCATAATGAGAGGACACAAAGAGGACACCAGTACCAGATAGAATGGGAAGAGGATATTAGGAACCTAGATTATGATCTTCTATACTGTGGCAACTAAACTTATTTAGCGTTTCTTTGTGCCTTACATAGTACTTGGGACACAGGTGCTTATCAAACAGTTGCTGTATTAATTAATAAAAAAAGTGAAAAAGAAAGGCCAGAACAGGAAGAATGAGGATAATATAATTTTGGAACAATATATATTTAACAGTAATTAGAGGTGACCATAAATATATGTTATTACTTTATTCTATGATCAGCATTCAGCAGAACATGTAATCTCAGGCTGCCTATGTATGAAAGACTGAAGACAATTTTCATACATTATTGGGCTGATAATTTTTGATTAAACTTAGTGATGGTACATGGTGCATAGCAATGACTTGATCAAACATTATTTTAAAAAATGGTCCCATTGAAGAGAAGTAGCATAACAATAATGCCTAAAAGCACAGTCTGGCAGTGAGATTGCCTGGTTTTAAATTCAAATCCCCCTATTCAGTAGCGTTGTGGTGTTAAGCAAGTTACGTCATCTTTATGGTGGAAAAAATAATAAAATCTACCTCATAGGCATTTTGTGAGAATTAAGCAAGTTGATGTTTGCAAAATCATAGAAAAGTGTTGCATATAATAAAGGTTATGTAAATGTTTGTAGTTAGGACTGTTATGCTTTTGAGCAGAATAACTGATAAAATGATTCTATCAACCTTCCACTGTGCATTTTGTTGTTGTATCTCCTTCCATTAAATGACCTGTCCACCAATTCTGTTTTCATCAGACCACCTTACTCACTGTTTTAACACAGGTAAGACCACCCTGCAAGCTCTAAAACACTTGTTGCTTCCTTATTCCTAACGTGGAATATGCCTCTCCATTTTTCTCCATCAATACACTAATCAGGTTAGAAACACGCATTGACTCACAAAGCATACAAATATCTTTCTTTAATTCTATCTCTACTTCTGTATATAATTTCATGCGACCCTCTCATTCTTGTCTACTTATTCTTTTAGAACTGCTTTATAAATACTTTACAAAATATTTTCTGTCACCAAAGAGTGTAAGCTTATTGAAAAGAGTGCCTATATTCTCTACTTTTGGTTTGTTTTCTTCACAGTTCCTCCGTGGTGTTTGGAACAGAGTAGATGCATAATTAGACTGGTTGAGTAAATATAAAGGGTTTCAGATTCTCATGCCCCTTCTAGTTTTTACCATTTGTTTTAAATGGTTAAGTGAGCAGAATGTTTTATAATAGTGTTCGCTCAATTATTTGATATCCAAAAGTATTTCATACAAAATTGGGAAATTGAATTGTCATAAAATTGGTATTTATAAAATTGGATGTATTCTTTAGATCAAATATATATTCTTACATTAGGATAATTCTTTTGAAATACAGACAACCACTCCCAAGAAAGAAGAATATGATTGCATAAATCAAAATCATGTCCCTTAAAATTACACAAAGTGTTGTTGAAATAGAAATGTATTTCCTTGTGTTTCCTATGTGTATATGACACAAATGCTTCTGTAAACCTGTTTGTATCATTGGCTGAAATAAACTCATGCTGAGTAATACTTTAAATAACCATTAACATGATTCAAAGAACAATAATGTTTGGATTTGTTGTAAGGCTCATTGTTACTTATGATGCTGGAAGAGCTCAGAACACCTTAAAGAGATGTTTGAATATTTGCTTTAAAATACTGCTTACAACAGAAGAATTTTACAGTGACATTTCTTTGGCAGTGCTGTGTGTAGCATCACATGCTACATCTTATGAAGTGCTTAGTAATCAGGTCTTCCAAAGCATTTAGCTCCAGTCAACAGAGGAAAAGGTGATTTCAATGACAGTATTCATAATAAACGTTCTCTTGGGGAGCATTTACATAATCATGGAAATGGAAATGAACAGTACTTGTCATTTATTGTTTTACTATGTCCCCTTGAAGAGTACTATAGGTGAATCCATCCATCCATCCTCCTTCACAGACTGCTCTAATAG
Source organism: Mesoplodon bidens (assembly GCF_964165515.1). Lineage (NCBI taxonomy): Eukaryota > Metazoa > Chordata > Mammalia > Artiodactyla > Ziphiidae > Mesoplodon > Mesoplodon bidens. The sequence goes on from NC_138160.1 coordinate 69,794,742, forward strand.
AGCTCATCTATCCATCCTACTTTGTAATCTCCGTAATAAAAGCAGTTTAGTCTCTGAAAGAAATCTTTCATTTATGCAATTATTAAGCACATTCTAATGATGATAGCAAAAAAACAAATGGGCTCAAGAAAAATCCTGTAACAGAGTAGGTGTCCTTATGTGTATTCCCTCTCTTAACTCTAAATAACCATAGAGAAGATCCACTCCAAATTACAAAATGGCATTTGCTTTTGGTTTATGAATATCTGACATTGCTGTGTAGTTCCCTGAAATATGTTGTTTGAAATATGACTAAATACTTTTTTTCTAAATATATAATATAAATATGTTAATGTGAGACATAAAAGTATAACTAAAGAGTCAAAGGTTTTAATTAAAAATATTTAGTTAGTTAATCATTGAATAATTTAATATGTTTGGAATATTCCCTGAATAGCTTTCTGTTTAATTTCCTCTATTGTGTTATGAAAAGTATACTGTTCAAGTGACCAGCTATAGAACAGATGTTCTATAGTTCCTGGTTCTTTCCTGAGGTGCTTGTGTTTGTCTCTATACCATCCTTATGTGACCTAACATTTAGAATAATTGCAACCAACAAAACTTTCTCACAAGGTCATATATTATAACTCTAAGTTTGTTCAAGCAAGCCATAATCAAAGGAATTTTTTAAAAGGATATATTTCATTTAGATATTTCACAATAGACACTCAGAATTCACATCTGAAATTGTAAAAACCAAAATCCTCAGTCATCTAAAGTAAAGCCTTAGATGCATTTAGCTAATTGTATATGGTGGCATTCTGCCTCTTGGTACAGAGGAGAGGGGAGATTAACATATCTTTCTTTTCCTAGTTCAGAACTTATACCATATATACCTGTGTTTCTTCCATTAAAAAAATCTCTCTCTCTATCTGTCTATCTATCTCTCTGTCTATCCATCTATAGCAAGATAGCCTACATAGTAAATATATGGGGGGAAAAAAAACAAAAAAGACAAGGCAAAGTAAAACATGGAGTAGGGACTATAAGGCACATCTTCAGTTTCATAACATTAACTTAATCTATTTGCAAAATGTAAAATAAAAAATGTATCTTCAAGATTCTGATCACCTGCCAAACAATGTTTCTAATCAACAGGTTAAGTATATGTATATAAGAAATTCAACTTTTAAGATAAAAGCCTGCTATATTCTAAGGACAAGGAAAACATTTGTATCCTTTAAAAGATAACATTATGAAGAGCATTATGATTAACTCTATTAATAAACAATGCATTGGTTTATTTATTTTTATGATGTTAGTCAACATAGGCTGAAAGCATCTCACTAAAATTAAGTTTATAAAAGCTGAATTAAACATATATAACCAAATCATTTTCCATACATGGCCCTTTGATAATATGCTCTAATTATGGCATAAATTTTGCTTGTCTTGCTGGGTGGATAAACTACATATCTTTTATGCATGGATTTTAACTGTTTCTTGTGAACAACTCAGCCTGTAGTGAATTTAAGTTCATACTTTTTGACAATTATCAGGAATGTGACTATTGCTTAAAGAATCCAGATTTGTGGTAATTATCACTTCAGTTTTAAACCTACCTGTATTTCAGTGAAGAATTACTACAGTTGTTACCAACCTCCTGCCTTGTTCCACTTAGATATTTCACAGCAAACACTCTGAATTCACATCTGAAAACACAAAATCCTCAGTCACCTGAAGGCCTTAGGGAAACAGTATAGTACACATTTAAATGAGTATTCAGTTCCTTTAAAATCTGTATTCAAATTAATATATATATTTATGTTTCAGGGAAGATGGATAATCAGTTATGTGTTGCATTTAACTACTTGTCTATGGTAACATCCTGTCTCTTGGGGCAACGGTTAGAGGGCAGAGGGGAGTAGCATATCTTTCTTTTCCTAGTTCAGAACTTACATCATCCACACCTTTGTTTGTCTCATTAAAACAAAAACAGCAACACTTTGTTGTGACTACTCATAATTTCAACCATACAGGTATACATATCCTCTGACTTTGTAAGTATCTGGCATAAACAGCAGATAAGAGCACACAGGCTCTTGAAATGTGCAAACACTATTCATCGAACACTCTCTACCACTTACTGCTGTTGTCTTAAAGGCAAGCTACTTGATCTTTCTAATCCTCCATTTTATTCCCTCAGTTATAGAATGAGAATAATTAGAAAACATTTCCCATGTAATTGTGAGACATAATGAGATACTGAATATAAGATATGCCTGGAACAGGGAACAAAATGTGTAGACAAAATAGTAAATGGACAGTTTCACCTGAAGCATCATAATAGAGTAAAATTTTCTCAAGTTATTTACAAGATGGAAATATGTTGACAAGAAGTTGTTTCACAACTCATCAGTCTTTCATCCATATCCAGGATGTCAAAGAGTCATAAACTGGAGAAAAGAGAGAAATTTTGCTAGTTTACTTCTTATGACAAAGCTGTGGTATGAGTCCTAGCTCCTTAATCCCAGGAGGACCAAGATGGCAAATATTTAACCCCTTTCGTCAAGCCTCAGTGACACCACTGAGATAATTTGGTATGTGTTTCCTGTATTTCGGGGATACCGTGACCTGGTATTGACCTGGTATTCCCATCTCAGGGAATTTGGAGGGCAGCAGAGACAAAACTGAGTTACTGTATCTAGAAAGTAGCTATACTCCCATCTGAGTGGTAAGTAAGAGAAAAGACAGTGTTTCTCAAGGATAAAATATGGACCATACATGAGAGAAAGTTATCTGGGTGTTGTTTCAAGTCTTGCCTAAAAGGACCTACTGGAAGGGTTAAGGGCTCAAATGAAGAGTATCTATGTGGAATGGAGTCAGACTCTAGAGCTGAGAGAGAAGTGGCACCACAAAGATCACATGAGTTTCAAGTAGAGGGTCCCAGTAGAAGGTATCCACGTGAGAAACTCACTTCATCCACAAACCTAGGTGACAAGTACACCTTATGTATAAGCCTCTGTGTTCTTTCTCTAATCATTATTTGCCCAGGGGATATCTCAGAAGATCCAGCAACTTCAATTAGTAACTAAGGAGAGGAGAATTTTCAAGTGGGGAAAAGAAATATAAAGGACTAGCCTCATCCAGAGCAAGCAGCCAGATTGCATATGCCCCAGCTGGGAATGAAGAGATCATACACACACACACACACACACATACAGGCGAGCTTGTGTATTTAGAGATTGAATTTATAGCTGCAGTTCTGAAGTTACTGTGTTCGTTATTCTGCCTAATATTTAAGTTTAAACAGAGACGTCATGGATAGTTTTCAAGTTTTTATTGAGGTATAGGAACTACCACTTTTTTTTTTTTTTTTAATTTATTTACTTATTTATTTATTTTTGCTGTGTTTCTGTGCGAGGACTTTCTCTAGGTGCGGCGAGCGGGGGCCACTCTTCATCGCGGTGCGCGGGCCTCTCACTATCGTGGCCTCTGTTGTTGTGGAGCACAGGCTCCAGATGCGCAGGCTCAGTAGTTGTGGCTCACGGGCCCAGTTGCTCCGCGGCATGTGGGATCCTCCCAGACCAGGGCTCGAACCCGTGCCCCCTGCATTGGCAGGCGGATTCTCAACCACTGCGCCACCAGGGAAGCCCGGAACTACCACTTTTAAACACATTTTAAAGTTAAACAAGGAAATAAAAATAAAGTGTTTTGATTACATCATTTTCCTTGGGCTTGTTAATATACCAGTCACTTTGGTTCAGGAAGCTATTGCTTGTTTTTATATATTTGCTCTGAATGCAAATTTTATGTTTGAAAACTCAGAAACTCAGATTTATATCTAAAATATTTATTAAGGGCCTGTAAATATGCAAATTAATAATATTACATGTTCTTTGGCTCAAAAAATCAGAATCTATTCCCATTCATACTTATTGCAAATTTTGATAATATTATCATTCTATCCTGTAGTTCTAAACACAGAGTTAAACATGATTTTCTTTACTTATGAAGCCATAGTACTTTTCCTCCACTTGAATATATTGTACATATACTGGTCTCTGTGTTTCCAACCATCAGCATCCCTGGAGAGTTTACTCTACAATGTTCTATACTAATTCAAAAAAGACAATCAGGTGAGTGGTTTTTGTGTTTGTTTGTTTTGTTTTTTGTTTTGCCTTGTGGGATATCAGTGTAAGGTTCTCTGGCTTCTGAGAAAGTTCATCCATGAAATTCATCACCATTTTAACATAAATTCAGGACACTTTAGAGTTCAGGTAGTCCCTTGGTAAAATCTAGCTCAGTACATTATACTTTTGTCTTCTTGCTATGAACAATTTTCCATAATGGAACAACACTTTAAAAAGTAAAAGCACAATGATATTAATGATAGTAGAAGACATTAGTAGGAAGTTAGAAATTCACGTTACAAATATGCATAAGATCCAATACAATTTTTTCATGATTATGTCAACTCATACAATTATCTCATTTATATACTAAGTAATAAATCACATTACAAAATAGATACTAAGAAGGATCACCCTATAATTCAATGTGAACCTGAAATTTTGTCCTTCTTAATTTCAATACTTGCAGTCATAGTAATTAAATACTATTTTTTCAGTTGATCCAAGAATCTTTTAATGACATATGCCAAATTCTCCTTTATTCTTAACAATCTGAAGAGTCAGATTCTGGACCTTCTTTTGAAGCTGGCTCATTTTTCCAGCCATCTGAAATATTTACACAAATGGCATATGCTCTCAAGCATAATGCCATAGTTTTTGCTTGTCCTTTTCCTTTGCTTAATGCAGAAATTCTCCAACACTTTGCTTTTTTTAAGACAAAAAATATACTTTATTTTTAGAGCAGTTTTACATTTATAGAAATATTGAGTGGAAATACTGAGTGGAAGCACAGTTTCCATGACCCCCACACTTTCTTTGTTAATAACATGTTGTATTTGTGATATATTTGTTATGGCTACCGTAACAATTGTAAAAATTGTTGATCATACAATTGATGTAACAATTGTAATAACTGATACAGTTGTTACACCTGATGAACCAATATTTATACAGTTTATTAACTAAAGCTCATAGTTTACATTAGGGTTCACTATTGTACAATTTATGAATTTTTACAAATATATAGTAACATCTATCCACCATTATGGTATCATGTAAAATACCTTTATTACCCTAAAAATCCCTTGGGCTCCACCTATTCATCTCTCTGTCCCCATGAACTCCTGGCAACCACTGAATTTTTGACTACCTCTATGGTGTTGATCATTCCCAAATGTCATACAGTTGGAATCCTACAGTATGTAGCCTTTTCAGATTGGCTTATTTGACTTAGCAATATGCATTTAAGGCTCTTCTATATCTTTTCATAACTTAAAAGCTCTTTTCTTTCTATCATTGAATAATATTCACTTGTATGAATATGCCATGGATAGTTCATCTAGGCTTAAATGGCTTTTCTTTCTCTAGAGTTCTTTGGTGGAAGCTTATATTATTGACATTCTATCTTTCTTCTTTCCTAATATATGCATTTAATGTTATAAATTTCCCTATAAGCACAACTTTTACTGCATCCACATATATTGATAAGTTGTATTTTCACTTTCATTTGGTTCAAAATATTTTTAAAAATTTATCTTGAGGCTTCTTCTTTTTATCCATGTGTTTTTAAAAATGTGTTATTTAATCTCCAAATATTTGGGACCTTGGGCATTTTTTGTCCATCTTTCTATTGTTAATCTCTAGTTTAATTCCATTGTGTTTTGAGAATATACTTTGTATGATTTCTATTTTTTAAACTTTTTAAGGTGTTTTATAGCTCAAAATTTGGTCTTTTTGATGAATATTCCATGTCAGTTTTAGGAAGATCTGTATTGTGCTGTTTTAGGATGAAATATTCTGTAATATCAAATTAAATCAAGTTCACTGATATGCTCTTCAGGTCAAATTTATCCCTGTAGAATTTTTTTCCTTAATCAATTAATCACTGAAAGAGGGTGAAAGTCTTCAACTGTAATAGTGGTTTGTATATTTCTATTTGCAGTTCTTGCAGTGTCTCCCATCCAAGTACTAACCAGACCTGACTCCAAGTACTAACCAGGCCCGACCCTGCTTAGCTTCCAAGATCAGGCAAGATCAGGCGCATTAACCTTATACTTTTCCTTTGTAAATAAAGTGTTTTACTTCCTCTAGCTTCTTTTTTAGATCTTCACTTTGTCTTCTTCAGCAGTTTGAATACTAAAAGTCTAGGAGTAGTTTTTTTTGTTTTTTGTTTTTGTAATTTGTTTTGTTTTGTATTTTCCTGCTCGGTTTCTCTGAGATCTTGAATCTGTAACTTGGTGTCATTAATTTTGGAAATTTCTTGGCCATTATTACTTACTATTTCTTTTTTTTTTTTAAGAAGATGTTGGGGGTAGGAGTTTTTATTGATTGATTGATTGATTTTTGCTGTGTTGTGTCTTCGTTTCTGTGCGAGGGCTTTCTCTAGTTGTGGCAAGCGGGGGCCACTCTTCATCGCGGTGCGCAGGCCTCTCACTATCGCGGCCTCTCTTTTTGCGGAGCACAGGCTCCAGACGCGCAGGCTCAGTACTTGTGGCTCACGGGCCTAGTTGCTCTGCGGCATGTGGGATCTTCCCAGACCAGGGCTCGAACCCGCGTCCCCTGCATTAGCAGGCAGACTCCCAACCACTGCGCCACGAGGGAAGCCCTACTTACTATTTCTTATACTCCATTTCCTCTTTTTTCTTCTTGTGGCATTCTAAGTAAGTTTATATTATACGTTTTTATTTATCTTTATATTTCAATTTCTGAGGTTTCTATTGAAATATCTTCAACTCATTGATTCTTTCCTCAGCTAGCTCCAGTCTACCAATGAACCTATCAAAGGTATTATTCATTATTGTTATAAAGCTTTTTAAATATTTAACATTTTGTTTTGATTTTTTCCTAAGTGATTTCCTCTCTCTTCTTTCATTACCCATTCATTCTTTGCATGTTGCCTACATTTTTCTATTGGACTCCTTAACACATTAATCATAGTTATTTAAAGTTCCTGTCTGATAATCTCAAAATCTGTGCCATATTTGAGTCTGCTTCTAATGCTTGCTTCATCTCTTAATTTTCTTGTTTTTTTACATGCCTTGTAGTTTTTTTATTGTTGTTGAAAGTCAGACATAATGTGTCAGGTAATAGGAACTGAAGTAAGTAGGCCTTTAATGTGAGGATTTATGTTAATATAACTGAGAGCTGGGCTTAGTTTATGTATGCTATAGCTTTGGATGTTAGAGGGGCTTTAAATTGTCTACTTCTAATGTCCTTGTTTTTTTGTTTTGTTTTGTTTTTTCCTCTCCTCTTGTCTTTCAGCTTCCCTTTGTACTCCTGTTCAAACACAGTCTGCATCTTCAAAGTCTTTCAGCTCTAATCCACTGTTATTTGATGAAGCCCTTTTGTGTGATGGGAAGGTATGTTGGGCAGGAAGCATTCTATAGTCTTTCGTTAAATGTCCATCTTTTAGTGTGCCCATGACCCTGAGCTGTAAGATTCAGAAGTGTTTTTAGACTCTCCCACTCATAGGTGAAGCAGGAAGGTAAGATGGGACTTTAGCCAGAGAAATGCCCTTTCCTCTGTGAGATAATGCTCTGGTAATGTCTTTTGCCCTGGAGAATCAATCTTTGTTATGGAAAATGCTCTGGATGAATTGCACAAATGTTATTCTTCCCTCCCTCTGGCTGTAACAGTATAAGGGTCCCTTTTGTCTCATCCCCATGATAATCTGGTGGTGTTCCTGGAGGTAAACCTCATAAAGTGTGGGGGCCTCTCTAACACTGGAGCTCCCAGATTTTCTCATTCTCACATTAGTTCACACTTAGCTTCAGTGAAAATTACCATTTAAGTGTTGCCACATCTACAGCTGCAGCGTATTCTGTTCCAGGTAAGCGTTCTTTGGCTGTAACTCTGAATAAGCCTGTATCCCCAGGTTTCAGGGTCATGGTTTTCCCTACAAACTCAGCTCTCTGATGGGTCCATAGAAAGTCCTCAATTTTCAGTTTCTTCAGCTTCTGTTTGTAAGGCTAGTGATGACTTCTAAGATCATTACATGACTGAAATGATACTGGAAGTCCAACATTCCTTTTAAAATATTTACTATGCTGCTGGATTTTTGGTTTGTTTGTTTTCATTTATAATTCTCTGGAATTATCAGGTTTCTGTGGTGTAAACTGCCTTGGTCTTCACTGGTGTCCTCTCCCACTGGCATTTAGACTTCAATATGACATTCTGCTAATGCCATCCATCATACTTTTCACTTCTTAACAATATTTTGACATTTCTCTTTTGGAGGGGTCAATTTTCTCTCTTCTTCTTAGTGGTTGGGAATTTTAAAATGCCAATTTTAAAATTAAATCATTTACTGTCTTATTAGTTGACTTTTCAAGAGGGGGCAGAGAAAAGTACTTGTATTCAATGTGTAACTTTCGTAAGAAAGAATACATATATATTTCCTATATATATGCATATGTATATGTGTATATATTTAGTGAGTAACAAGAGGCATTCAGAAATAACATTCCATTATGTGGACAATTTCTCTTTTGTGGAGTATCTCATTTCCTAAAGGCATTTCTCAAATGACATATATAATATGAAGAAAATAATTCTCTAGTTTTGTTTAGAAAGATAATATCTTACTAAATATGTTATTTGGTAAGATGTTATTAAAATATTAGTAAAATGTTTTTTAGTAAGATGCTAATAAAATTAGGTCTCATACTAATAATGATCCAAATTGTTCTGCTAAAGATTTTCATAAAATATTTAGTCATGTATTTAAAATTGTCCTAGACACAAGAATTAAATGTTTAGACATAAAACTTCTCTTGAAAAAATATTAATTATATATTTTTCTCCAGAATTAATTCATTAAATTAAATACGACATTAACTCAATTTGCACAACAACTCAGTGCAAATATACAAAACATCTTCTGGAAGTTAGGTGTTTTTGTCATATTTCTCTTTACAACACAAAAGACTAAAAGGGCTTTTTAAAAGATTTTTAAATTTTCTTTCATGCCTTGCTGGTTTATCTTTCTGGTGTTGGTTTTTCCTTGTTTTCTATCCCTGTGCTTTTTTTTTTTTTTTTTAATCTAATAGGCTTTGCTCTTGGAACTTTGCTAAGGAAACAAAGGAACCTTCAGGCAATGTGTTCTTAGCGTTGTTTAAAAAAGTAATCCAGTAGCTGCAATTTTTCCTCACTGTCGATTTTCATGAAATTGCTGTAAAGACGGTACCTAGAAGCCTATCTAGGTTAAATATGTGATTTCACAAGTATTGGAGTGGTGTTAAATATAAGAGTTTTATGATTTTTTGGAGTCAATAAACTTTTACCTGTGGGAATATATTTGACATCTATGATTATGTAATGGAAGTCAACATGAAAGTATATTGGATTTAGACACTTATGAATTCTGCTTCTACACAAATTGCTGCAAATCGGTATAAACTTAATGAATGCTCTACACCACTGCCTTCATGTCATTGATTAAGCTACCAGTTTGTAACGCATTCTAAAGTAAGGTCTAAAATTACAATAAGTGGTATGAATCAGGGTGAGCATATGTATACTGTCCAAAACTTTTAAGCTCTGCTAATGATTTTATTTATTTTTTCAATCTATCAATTTAACTTCTCTGATTGTTACATTCATATGTAATTGATACATAATTTTTACATTCACATATAATACAATATAAGGATACTCTGAGTTTTAAAAATCTACATGAGTTATAATAATAATGAAAGTTAATATTTACTAAATGTTATCAGTGTTCTTAGAACTATCCTTCCTCCTTAACAAATATCTTATTTAATCCTCAAAACAACCCTATATTTTGGTTATTGTTGGAATCTCCATTTATACTTGAGGTAAGTGAACATTAGTTAAACTTCCCAAGAATTTCCAGAGTTCCTATGAAGGAGATAAGTTTAAACCCAGGCTGAGCTTTTTAACAATAAAACAACTTTTTACTTTCCCATAAGAAAGAACTAACAATTAACCCTCATAAAATTAAAAATAAAATGCACACACACATGCATATACACATATATATTTAAAGGCTTTGTTTTCAAGTCATGTTTGTATTCCACCAGTTAAATTGAGTCCTATATAAAATATGAAATTCTTTTTTTTTAATGAGAATGCTAACTCCTAGTAATTTATCGACCTGATTTGCTGATTTTCTGTTGTTAGCCATATTTATGACTAGCTCAGAACATAGAGATAATAGTGCTTTGAAATAGATAGTAACTAATTCAATATAAAATATGATATTTCAAATTCTTCTTGATTCTCTGAAGAGTGTATGTATACTATAATTATTGTTAATTCTCTAATAGGAGTGTACAGATTTTCAAATGTCATACTTTTAAAATTATGTCTCAGCTATAAATATATATTTTTTCAATAAAATTATAGAATAGAGCTTAATAATGGTAATTTTTCTTAGTTATTGCAAAATATTTGATTGAATAATTTGTCAATAATAAATTTTAACAGTATTCTTTTAAAAATGAGATCAATGAACATTAATTAAATGACAAATGATCTGTTTTTCTCTAATTTTCAAGCTATTTTTTTCTAAAATATTTGCATTATTATAGCTGAATTATTAATTGGAAAATATATTGGGTCAAATAATTTAAAATAAATACAAAGTTAAATATCACCCTCCCCCCAGCATATAGTTGGAAAAGGAAGTCTGATTCACAAAAACTTAGAATTAGAGAACAGAGCTTTCACATAGCTTTCCCTTTCTTCTTTCACATAGATTTTAAGAAATATATGTGTTTCTATTTTTATTTTTCTAGGGGATTTAGCAACAAACACAGTTGGCACAGTATAGAGGGCGGGTAGAAAAAAAATATACAAACAAGTATAGCTCTTCCTATTCTGGTGACATTTCATTTATTTTTGCTAATGAAGAACCTTTCAGTGAAACAAATTCTGGCCTTGTAGATATAATTCCTAGCCAACTTTTCATTCAAGTTAAAATTTTATTGTGTCAATAGACATATTTCAAATCTGCATAGTAAACCCAGCGTGGTTACCTAGTTTAATGAAAGCTCTCCTTCATTAAAAATGTACATGGGGGCTTCCCTGGTGGCGCAGTGGTTGAGAGTCCGCCTGCCGATGCAGGGGACGCGGGTTCGTGCCCCGGTCAGGGAGGATCTCACATGCCGCGGAGCGGCTGGGCCCGTGAGCCATGGCCACTGAGCCTGCGCGTCCGGAGCCTGTGCTCCGCAACGGGAGAGGCCCGTGTACCGCAAAAAAAAAAAAAAAAAAAAAAAAAAAAAAAAAAAAAAATGTACATGGAGCATTGTGGTGACCCTGAGGATGTGCCTCTCAGATCTCCAATGTAAGGGAGCATAATTAGCTGAAGGACTCACCTGTTGCACTCTAAAATCCACCACTGTGTTTCATTTCCCACAGGCTGCTACCATTCAGTGCCTGAGTATGGGTGGGATACTAAGACAGGCTCCTCCCTGCAAGATGTGGGACTCCTTTGTTAGAAGACACTGCTTTGAGGACTATCTGATGATCTTGATGAACTTTACTTACAAATTTACTGTAGCTTAAAATGTTTCCACCTAACTTTGCAACCTCCTGTCCTCCTTTATGTCTTCCCTCTCTCCCTTGACTAGGATCAGACTTCCATCATGGTCTGAAGGCTCTCCCATCACTTCTGCTCCCTCTTTATTTTCTTTCAGTGGTACTTTTCAAAGAACCCAGACTAACACAAGTTTGAATAATTTTATGTGCTGGTTGGAACATGAAACCCATTAGGTTGAGACCTAAGTGAAGTGCAATTGATCTGGATGATAGGAGAATAGGCTGGATCAGGGAACATTCCCATTAGATGAGGGTTATACCTAGCAAGAGCAGAGGAACTCACAGTTGGCCCTTTGGGGCCATCTGAGACTCAGAGATGTCAGGGTAACATTTTAGGTCTTACAATTTGAGTCTGGCATCTTTCACTTCAACATAATGTTTTTGAGGTTAATTTGTGTTATAATATATGTACCACATAGCACATATGGCATGATAATAGTAGTCCCTTCTTTTTTATTGTTGATTACTATTCCATTTTATATGTTTAACACAATTTGTTTATCTATTTATGTGTGGAAGGAGCTTTTGATTCTTCCCAGCTTTTGTGGATAAAGAATAAAGCTACTAAAACATTTTTCAGGATTTTTTTCCTTGTGCATATGAATTTTCAATTCCCTGGGGAAATACCTATTAGTGAAATTGTTGGGTTATTTGCAAAGTTTGGGTTTTACTTTTTAAGAAACTACCAAACTGTTTCAAGGTGCCTACAGCTGGCTGTTGGTGCCCACAGTGGGTATTGGTTGCAGGAATCCCATGGATACCAAAATCTTTGGATGCTCAAATCCCTTATATAAAATAGCATAGTACTCCAGATCCACGGATGTGGACCCCATATGACCAAACGGCCAATTGTATATTTTACGTTTCCATCAGCAGTGATTGAGGATTCTAATTTCTACACTTCCTCAGTAAAATCTTGGTATTGTCAGTTTTTTTTTTCATCATAGACTTCATAGTAAGTCTATAGTTATATTACATTGTGGTATTAATTTGCATTTCCCTGATGCAATAAAAATAATAAAAATCGAATAAATAAATGAATGGAATAAAATGGTGCTAATAATGAAGGTATAGAATCTCCTTAAAACAGAAAAGAAAAATAAAGTTTTTCAAAGCCCTGGGTTGAGATGGGGGCAAGAAATTCTATTGGGAACTTATGTTTCATTTGTGAAGCAATCATTTCTAGCATGACTTGACGAACTGATGAAGTGTTAGGGGAAAATAGCTTAGAGGTAGTAGATTCTCTGTATCTAAAAAGAAGAAATCCCTTGACACATTGCTTTGATGTGTTGTGAAAATTGTTCACAAACTTATAATAATGCAAATGTGTTGTTAATTTGTTTTTAGCTTTAGAATCATCCTTACTGAAAAACATTTAGGACTTAATTATGTCTATAAATCTGAAAGTAAATGCTATCAATTTTGTCAATGGATAGATTGAAGAACTGTTTCTTTTTCCATAAACTGTCATAGTATTTGCTAGTATCTTTTCCATAAATAAAGTAAAATAAAGTAAAGGGGAATGACATATATGGGAACATAGGTATATTCATCTTTTTCCAAGAAACAATATTAAAATTTTCATTCAAAATAGCGCTAAAATGTTCATGATACTCCTTTACTATGACAAGAAATGACTTTTCCTCAATTTGTGGTCTGCAGGCTATCTCTCCCTGATGTGAAGTGGAAAGAGGAAGAGATCTACCTATAGCACAGGGGACTATGCCCAATATCTTGTAATAACCTATAATGGAATATATATATATATATATATATATATATATTATTTTTTAGATATGTATATATATATATATATATATATATATACAACTTTATACCTATCTATCTGAATAATTTGCTGTACCCCTGAAACTAACACAACATTGTAAATCAACTATATTTCAATATAAATTTTTAAAAAATTCCTGAGGGATTGCCATCTGTAGACAGATATTGTATTAGATTATCTAAATATCTTATCTCTTTAATCCTCATAATAAACCTGCAAGGAAGAGATTTATCTCTTTACAGTAGACGAAAGCAGTTTTATAGTTTAGCAGGTATGAGACTAAGATAGATTCTCCCTAAAGAAATTTACTGTAAGAGATCTTTTTCATTTAAACATCAGGGGAAAATGATTCAATACAATATAACTTTAATACAGGATTTTTTACACAGATGACAAATCTTTTCTTCAATTACCTTGCTAGTCAAAGAAATAATGTATACTCTCTAAGAAGCAATAGTTTACATAACACAAGGGTGCCTTTTATTAAGTGTGTAAAATATGGATCATTCAACAAAAGATTCAGTTTCTTCAGTTTCCTCATATCTCTCTAAACTACGATATTGAAATCGACAAAAATATACACAAACACATCCATATAAAATTATATATCTTTATATTTCCCTTTATGAATTTAAATTTACAACAGGCAAATTTTGCTATATGTTATTTTGTTGTTTTCCAATTTAGTCTTTTTGTGTTATATAGTTGACACTTGAATAACTTGGGGGTTAGGGACACTGACCCCTGAGCTATTGAAAATCTACGTGTAACTTTACAGATCATGTACTACTGTAGTATGTATTTACTGAAAAAAATTCACATATAAGTGGACTTGCACAGTTCAAACCTGTGTCGTTCAAGGGTCAACTGTATTATTATATTTAAAAAGTACTATGCTCTAAACCAAGCATTCAGTGTGGAATTCTGCTCATAGAGAATAACGTCTCTTTGGCTCAAGTAATTTAATAGACTTCTTTCTTATATATGCATCTCCCTGTTTGTTTACTTTAATTTCAGTTGAATTGTAAGAATATAAATTGTTGTTAAATAAGTATATTGAACAAATAAGATAGTAAATTTTCATAAACAATTACAGTTTTACCATAATCTGACTATACAATAAAACCCAATGAAACTTTTAAAGAAAAACATCCAGGGAAATTTAAAAATAAACAGTAGCCTGAAACAAACCTGAATATTAAGTCTGAGTAGAAAAATGTGTAATTACATTCACTAATATATACGTGACATACTGTATATTAATCAAGTATACATTTAATTGCTTTTAATACATATTGATTCAGAATATATTTAATGACCCAAGAACAGTCTACTCAAATTACTACTTAATATGTAGTTAAACCTTGGCATCTAATTAACTATATTTCTTTCTTTAATTGTATATGTCAAGAGTTATTTAGGAAGAATGCTGAGGGAGTACAGTAAGATTTATTAATAAGGTTAGGAATAAATATTTTCAGAAAAAATGTGAATGTTCTATACAGAAAACCCATGCACTGTTTCAAAATATATGAAAATGATTTTTCAAATGCATTATTTATGTAGAATGCATACAAAAATGAAAAAAAGTAGTAAAAACTGTAAGACATAAAGCTCTTTTCTCCAGATATTATCATTTTATTTATTTGTCAGATTTTTTTGTTATTGTATAGAAATGCCACCAATTTCTATATGTTGATTATATACCCTGCAACTTTACTGAATTCATTGATTAGTTCCAATAGTGTTTTGTTTGAGTCTTTAGGATTTTCTATATATAAGATCATTTCATCTGCAAATAATAATAATTTTACTTGCTTTCAATTTGTATGTCTTTTTTTTTGTCTTGACTAATTAATTGCTCTAGCTGGGATTTCCAGTAATATGTTGAATAAGAGTGGTAAGAGTGGGCATTCTTGTCTTGTTCCTGATATAAGAGGTAAAGTTTTAATCTTCCACTGTTGAGCATGATGTTAGCCATGTGTTATCATATATGGCAGGGTTCACCAACCCTTGGGCCATGGACTGGTACTGGTCCATGGCCTGTTAGGAACCGGGCCTCACTGCAAGAGGTGAGCAGTGGGCAAGCAAGTGAAGCTTCATCTGTATTTACAGCCACTCCCCATTGCTCCCCATCGCCTGAGCTCCGCCTCCTGTCAGATCAGTGGTGGCATTAGATTCTCATAGGAGTTTGAACCCTACTGTGAACTGCGCACGTGTGGGATCTAGGTTGCATGTTCCTATGAGAATCTAATGCCTGATAATCTGAGGTGGAGCTGAGGTGGTCCCATCACCCCCAGATGGAACCATCTAGTTGCAGGAAAACAAGCTCAAAGCTCCCATAGATTCTGCATTATGGTGAGTTGTATAATTACTTCATTACATGTTACAATGTAATAATAATAGAAATAAAGTACACAATAAATGTAATGCACTTGGATCACCCTGAAACCATCCCTTCCCACCCCTGGTCCATGAAAAAATTGTCTTCCATGAAACCAGTCCCTGGTACCAAAAGGGCTGGGGACCACTGATATATGGCATTTATTATGTTGAGGTATGTTCTTTCTATACCCAATTTGTTGAGGGTTTTTATCATGAAAGAATATTGAATTTCTTCAAATGCTTTTTCTGTGTTTATTGAGATGATTATATATGTGTGTGTGTGTGTATATATATACATATATACACACATATTTTATTTGTCATTCTATTAATGTGGTGTATCATATTTATTGATTTGTATCCCAGGGTTAAATCCCACTTGGTCATGATTATTATCTTTTTAAGATATTGCCCAATTTGGTTTGCTAATATTTTGTTGAGAATTTTTGCATCTATATTTATCAGATAAAATGGTCTATAGTTTTCTTTTTTAGTAGTGTCCTTATCTGATTTTGGTATCAGGGTAATGCTGGCTTCTTAAAATGAGTTTGGAAGTGACCCCTTCTCTTCACATTTTGGAAGAGTTTGAGAACACTTGGCATTGATTATTCTTTAAATGTTTCACAGAATTCACTAGCAAAGGCATTTAAACCCTGTTTTTTTTCTGTGTTGAGAGGTTTTTGATTATTAATCCTATCTCCTTACTCATTATTGGTCTGTTCAGTTTCTATTTCTTCCTGATTCAGTCTTGGTTGTTGTATGTTTCTAGGAATTTATTGACTTCTAGGTTATCCATTTGTTGGCATAAAAATGTACATAGTAGTCTCTTATGATCCTATGTATTTCTGTGGTATCAGTTGTAATGTTTCCTCTTTCATTTCTGAATTTATTTGTCTTCCTTTTTTTCTAAGAAGTTATGTAAATTTTGTTTGTCTTTTTGAAAAGCCAGCTCTCAGATTTGTCAATCTTTTATATTGCTTTTCTGGTCTCTATTTTTTAATTTCCACTCTGATTTTTAAAATTTCCTTCCTTCTCCTAACTTTGGGCTCAGTTTGTTCTTTTTTGAGTTCCTTGAGGCATAAATTAGGTTGTTTATTTGAGATCTTCCTCTTTTCTTAATATGCACATTTATTTCTTTAAACATCCCTCTCAGAACTGCTTTGGCAGCATCCCATAGTATATTGTTTCCATTTTCATTTGATTTGAGATTTTTTAAATTTCCCTTTAAATTTTTAAAATTATATTCTTTAATCCATCAGTTGTTCAGGAGTGTATTGTTTAATTTCCACATATTTGTAGAAATAAAGAAAACTATCTCATTCACAATGGCATCAAAAACAATAAAATCTTAGAAATAAATTTAACCAAGAGAGTGAAAGATCTATGCAATGAAAACTACAAAACTTGATATGAAAAAAATTGAAAAAGACAAAAACAAATGGAAGAATATCTTGAGTTTATAGACAGGAAGAATTAATATTGTTGAAATGGACAAACTATCCAAAGCTATCTAAAATTCAACACAATCCTTATCAAAATTCCAATGGCATTTTCTATAGAAATAGAACAAACAACCTTAAAATTTGTGTAGGATTACAAAGACCCTGGGTAGCCAAAGCAATTCTGAGAAAGGGCAGTGCTAGAGGCATCACACTTCCTGATTTTGAAATATACTACAAAGCTATAGTAATTAAGACAATTTGGTAATGGCATAAATATATGTTCATAGATCAGTGGAACAGAATAGAAAGCTCAGAATTAAATCCCCACATATATATAGTCTACTAATATTTGATAAGGGAAACAAGAATACTCAAGGGGAAAGAACTATCTCTTCAACAACTGATGTTGGGAAAATTGGATAAGCACAGAAAAATGAAATCAAACCCTATATTACACCCCTGACAAAAATTAACTTGTAATGTTTAAGACTTAAACATAAAACCTTATACCTTGAAACTCTTACAAAGAAACATATGGAGGAAGTTCCTTGATATTGGTCTTGGCAATGATATTTTGGATATTATACCACAAAGCACAAGCAACAAATGCAAAAATCAACAAGTGAGACTACACCAAACAAAAAGCTTTTGCACAGCAAAATAATTATTTAACAAAATGAAAAGGCAAACTGTAGAATGGGAGAAGTTATTTGCAAATCATATATAATATAAGGGTTAACATCCAAAATATATAAAGCACTCATATAAATCAGGAACAGCAACGACAACAAAACATTTGATTAAAAAATGGGCAGAGGAATTAAATAAACATTTTCCCAAAGATGACGACAACCAAATGACCAGCAGGTACATGAACTGATGCTCAACATCACTAATCATCAGGAAAATGCAAATCAAAACCACACGGAGATATCACACAACACCTGTTAGGAAGACTATAATCAAGAAGACAAGAGATAACAAGTGTTGGCAAGGATGTGGAAAAACAGGGAACCCTTGTGCCCTGTTTGTTCAGCCATTATGTAAACTAGTATGGAGGTTCCTCAAAAAATTAAAAAGAGAACTACCATATGATACTCCAATTCCACTTCTGGGTATATATCCAGAGGAAATGAAAACAGGCTATCAAATGGATATTTGCACTCCCTTGTTCACTGTAGTATTATTTACAATAGCCAAGATATGAAAACAACCTAAGTGTTGTCAATAGATGAATGGATAATGCCTGTGTTTCATTACACTATCAAGAGGATAGTGAAGGGCACCCTGTGTCAAATATTGTGTAGCAACTGCAAAAGGCAACTTCTACCCCAAGGGCTGTGGAAAACAAAGGGAAGAAGTTGGAATCATTAAAATTTAGAAGCTGGGATAAAGTCCCTACAGAGCTGAAACTCATATATCTTGAGGAAAAGGAATGGAGCGAGTGCTGCAGTTTCTGGGTATGTATTTTTGGGGGATCAGTGATTCAACTACAAACATGAAGGATCTGCTCTTGCCAAATTGAAAAGGTGGTTCTCCAGTGACACTCAAGGGAACTTCAAACAGAAAGCATGCAGGAAGGGAGATCGCAGGGAGCACCTAGAGTTCTTATTATTTTACTAATTAGATGTAATTGGCAGAAAAATACATCTAACATCCTCATATTTAACATCCTCATATTTCAGTATAACTAAACATATTCATGTGTGTTATTTCTCTTTTTATCCAGTTCATTTTACATGACTTGCTGTTACTTTTCATCCTCAAACCTTCCCTGTTTTCCTTAGAATGGTCTTACTGTGCCACTTTGCTTTGGGTAGAAGAGATTATTGTAGTTATGGTTACTTTTATTATGTTAATTTTTTAAACTCTTAAACTAGATTTGTAAATGAATTATGCACCACTATTACCATATTGCAAAATCTGACTATGACTATATATTTACCATTATCAGTGAGATTTACAATATATTTTTTATGTTGTTAGTTTGTGTTCTTTTTACTTCCATTCAAAGAACTCCCTTTAGCATTTCTTTTAAGGCAGGTGGTAATGAACTCCCTCAGCTTTGTTGAGTATAGAATTCTTGGTTGACTGTTATTTTCCTTCAATATTTTAAAATATGTCAAACTATTCTCTCCTGTCCTGAAAAGTTTAAATTGAGAAATCCACCTGCAGTCTTATGGGAGTTTCCTCGTATGTAACTTCTCTCTTTTCTCTTACTGTTCTTAAAATTCTTTCTTTGCCTTTGAATTTTGACAGTTTAAGTATAATGTGTCTTGTTGTAACCCTATTCAGGTTCAACTTATTCGAGATGCTTTGGCATAATGGATCTGGATGTCCGTTTCTCTCCCCAGATTCTCTCCCCAGAAGTTTCCAGTCCTTATTGCTTTAAATATAATTTATGTCCCTTTCTCTTCTCTTTCTGGAATTCCCATAGTGCAAATATTGTTCATTTTTATTGTGTTCCATAATTTCTTTGGACTTTCTTCACTCTTTTTCATTCTTTCATTCTTTTTGCTCCTCTGACTGGGTAATTTCCAATGTCCTATCCTCCAGGTCATTGATTCCTTCTTCTGCATGTTTGAGTCTACTTTTGAAACCATCTGTTAAGTTCTTGAGTACAGTTATTGTATTTCCTAACTCTAGGATTTCTCTTTTAATTTATTTTTATGGTTGCTATTTCCTTATTGAACTTCTCACTTTGTTCATGCATTGTTTTCTTATTTTTCTTTAGTTGTCTGTCTGTGTTTTCTTGTAGTTCACTAAACTTTCTTAAAATGATTATTCTGAATTCTTTGTCTGACAGTTCATAGATCTCCATTTCTGTAGAGTGAGTTACTGGAGCTTTATTAGTTTCCTTTGGTGGTGTCACATATACCTGATTTTTTTGTGATCCTTGATTCCTTGCATTGGTATCTGTGCATTTAAGTAATCAGGCTGCTCTTCCAAACTGTACAGATTTCCTTTGGCAAAGGCAGTTCTTCACCCTCAGCTCAGTTTGGGGTTTCTGGGTGTGTTTGCTGGTAATGTCCTTGGGCAGGTGGGGCCTGCTATTATTGTCTATTTTGGGGCAAAGCAACTGTTTAAGCTTGAAGGATGGGGATGAGGGGGCATGCCACTGGCTGAAAAGAGTTGGATAGGACTGCTGGCTTGGTAACCTATCCAAGTGAGGCTGTAGGATGGGATCCACAGTTGCCTGGATTATCTTTTCAGTCTTACTAGATGCTTGGGACTGGGTATTATATTCAGTAATAGACAGGGCTCTGAATTAGATTCCCTTTCCTGGCAGGGCAGCAGGATGGGACCCTGAGCCTATACAAAATCAGGCCAGAATGTGCACTGAATTCCCTGGTCAGGTGGGACCACCAGTTTTGCTCTGTAAATGCAGAAGCCATGCACTGTGCTCTCTGTTCAAGTGCCACTGTACATAGGGATGTTCAATGAACTATGCAGCCTCCTGTGTGCTCTAGTTAGTTTCCCTGGTCAGACAGGCTGAAGGGTGTATTCAGCGATGAGAAGGACTATAAAATAGACTTCCTGAATGAGCCTAGTGAGAGAAGCAGCCTTAAAGCTGGTAAAGCCCTTTGTTGTCTAACTCACTCCAAGTTCCCACTGGCTTTGCTTTGCCAACTGTCAAGTCTGCCCACTCACCTTTTATGATGCTGGGTGACACAGCTTCCAGGAGTTGTCTGCAGCCCTTCTGTCAGATAAGTGCTGGAATATCCTCTCCACAGTGGGTGAGGTTGTGACTGAGCTCATTGCCTGGGTGTCAGTAACAGGCTCTAAGGCTGGCAGAACTCCTTGACTGAAGTTCCAAATCAGGCACATCTGCACCCAGCAAAGTTCTCTGGTCAGAAAGAGTGTGCCCCTAATTTGGTTCTGCAGAGGAGCAAAGCCATTGACTAGGATTACCATTTGGGCATTGCAGGTATGAACTCAGTCAGCAAAGATCCACATGCTGGTTATTGCAAGCTTGTCCCTTTTCTCCATCACAGTCAGATTCCCAGTGTTTGAGTCCTGCAGATTCCCCCAAAATCTCTGTGGTACAAGATCAGAGTAGGAGCTCTTCCAAAGCAACTCACAATGTTGGGGTGGTCTAGTTGTCCCACCTTTGTTCTCTTTTCTCAGTGCAGGAACCAGAGGTTCAGGGGAAACCTCTTTATATGAGGCTGCACTGGCCTGCGGGAGAGGCAATGTGTCAAAGTGTAGCTCCTTCTCTTTCCTTCTAATGAAGTCTGTCTTAGTCTGTGTGGTACGGGGGAGTACTTTAGCCTCACCACCATGTTCTAAGATATTCTCAGTGGTGTCTTATTCTTGGATAGCTGTTAGTTGTTCTTCTTGTGAACAGAAGCAAAGTCAGAAACAACCTATGTTGTCATCTTGGTGAGGATATTTATTATAAAACTTTAGTAATTAAGACAGTATATTATTGGCACAAGGGTAGACAAATATGCACATGCTCAGATGAAAGAGCCCAGAAACATACTTATGGTTCTATGGACACTTGCTTTATAACAAAGTTCGCATGGCCAAAAAGAAGGGAAAGGACAAACTTTTCAACTGTGTTATGAAATTGGTTATCCCTATGTGGGGTGGATAGTTTAAGTGAATGCCTTTCTCTCTCCTACATAAAACTCAATTACAACTGGATTATAACTGAAAGGCAAAACACTAAAAAGTTTTAAATAAAATACAAGAGAATATCTTCATATGTTCAGTGGAGAGAAATACTTTTAAAATAAAAAATTAATCACAAAGGGAAGGAAAGAGACATATTTGACCTTATTAATATAAAAAATGTTCATGAAAGGCCCCCATTAAAAAATTAAATATATTGGGCCTCCCTGGTGGCGCAGTGGTTGAGAGTCCGCCTGCCGATGCAGGGGATACGGGTTCGTGCCCCGGTCTGGGAGGATCCCATATGCCGCGGAGCGGCTGGGCCCGTGAGCCATGGCCACTGGGCCTGCGCATCCGGAGCCTGTGCTCCGCAAGGGGAGAGGCCACAAGAGTGAGAGGCCCACATACCGCAAAAAGAAAAAAAAAAAAAAAAAAAAAAAAAAAAAAAAAAAAAAAATTAAATATATTTATCAGGTAATACTGGGGAGATGATATTTGTAGCACATCCATTCAAAAAAAGAAAGCTGCAAATGATTGAGTCAGATAACAAAATAAAAAAAAATCAGTAACATCCGAAAACAAATGTTTCACAAAAGGAAATATAGATGACTAATGCACATACTACTTTTCACAAGCCAAAGAGTTAAGATGAAATGCTTGATAATATTGTTTTAATTGTAGGTGTAGAACAACCGGATCTCTCAAACATTACAGAGATTGGGAGGGTGATGGTAAATAACCATTTAAGTTGAAGATAAACATTTTCTATGATCAAGGATTCCATTTCTAGTTATGTACTCTATAGAAAAATGTGATTTTTCAGTTTGTCTCTCTAGTACTATGTCCATTTAATCTAGGTTATGTAATGTGTTCACACACAATTCTTCATAGTATTCTCTTATTATTCTTTAAGCATTGTTTTAGCCACATTGCCAAGTATTTTCTAAATGCACCTGTGATTTCTTCTTTGCCTTATTGACTACACTTTAGTATAATGTTATATAATTTGTGGATATCCCAATTTTCCTAACGTTACTGATTTCTAATCTAATTCCATTGTGGTCAGAGAACATACTTTGTGTTGTTTGAAAGTTTTTAAATTATTGAACCTATTCTTTCTCAAAATATCCTTTCTTCTTTCTCTGTTTCTTCTCCTTTTGGACTCTCATTATGTGTACGTAGTGTGCTTGATGCTGTCCCACTTGTTTCTGTGGTTTTTTTGTTTTTTTGTTTTTTTGTTTTTCCGTATGCGGGCCTCTCACTGTTGTGGCCTCTCCCGTTGCAGAGCACAGGCTCCGGACGCGCAGGCTCAGCGGCCATGGCTCATGGGCCCAGCCGCTCCATGGCATGTGGGATCTTCCCGGACCAGGGCACAAACCCATGTCCCCTGCATCGGCAGGCGGACTCTCAACCACTGCGCCACCAGGGAAGCCCCATTTCTGTGGTTTTGCTTTATTCTTCATTCTTTTTTTCTTTCTGTTTTTCAGACTAAACTCATAACCTATCTTCAAGTTTGCTTATCCTTTACCTATCTGTTCAAATATGCTTGAGGGCCTTTAGTGACTATTTTTTTTAATTTCAGTCATTGCATTATTAATTCTAGACTTTCAAATTTATTAAATATTTTTAAATTTTCATCTTTTAATTTGTTTTTTTTTTAAATTTGAGATGTTTTTTAACACTTTCCTTGAATTCTTTAGACATGGCTTCCTTTAATTCAGAACAAAATTAATAGCTGTTTTAAAGTCTTTGTCTAATAAGTCTAGCATCAGGGCCTGCTCAGGGATAGTCTCTATTGTTTTATTTTGTTTTGTTTTGTTTCTCTTTTTTTTTCCATGTATGGGCCATATGTTCATATTTTTCCTTGTCTTTTTTTTGTTGTTCAAATTTTAAATAATACAATGTTTCAGCACTGGATATCTGATTCCTCCTTCTCCTAAGGGTTTGTTATGTTTTCTGTTTGTTACTGTTTCTGTGTGTTTGTTTAGTTATGTTTCTGAACTAATTATTTGAAGCATATTCTTCGTTACATTCAGCCACTGAAATCTTTGGTTAGTTTTGTGGTCAGCCTAGGAAAGGACAGAGGATTTTCTCAAATGTCTTGAACTAGTAAGTCTCCCAGCCTTTGTGTATGGGCTCTGTTTTTGTGTTGTGGTATGCTTTTAATGCTCTGGTAGCTTCTTATGTTCATCTCATTCTCCAGATTTTCCTCTTAAGCTTTTGGTCAGCTTTCTTGTTTGACCCCACTTGTATCACTGCCTTGGGCAGCTGCAATATTAAATATTTACTAAATATTTCAATATATGCCTTGGAGTTAGGGTTTTTCACATTGAGTGCACTCTGAGTCAGGAAACATAAAGAGAAGCCCTAAGAACGAACATATCAGGGACCTGTCAAACAGACAAAACAAATTTTAAAAATCTGGAATGAGGGGCCTCCCTGGTGGCGCAGTGGTTGAGAGTCCGCCTGCCGATGCAGGGGATACGGGTTCGTGCCCCGGTCTGGGAGGATCCCATATGCCGCGGAGCGGCTGGGCCCGTGGGGCATGGCCGCTGGGCCTGCGCATCCGGAGCCTGTGCTCCGCAACGGGAGAGGCCACAACAGTGAGAGGCCCGCATACCGCAAAAAGAAAAAAAAAAAAAAAAAAAAAAAAAAAAATCTGGAATGAGGATTTGGCGGAGTGCCAAAACTGTTTTGGACCCTCCAGTGACTGTTAAGCATTCTGTTTTCACAGCTATTGTGGTTTTAAGGTTGTTGTTTCCCAAGGATACTGTGAAGCTTGTGAGAGGAGGATAGGAACAAGGTAAGTTAGACAGGTAAAAACCTTTCTGTTCTTACCAAGATAAAGCTGTTTTTCTTGAATAAATGTTCTTGGAATTGTTGAAAGCATTTGATTAATTCCAAGAGTTCTGAGGAAGTTGAAGTTGACAATTTTTTTTTCTTTTTTTAGTTTTCTTTTTGATTATTTGGAGAAGTGGATTTTCATAATTCTTTACCACACTACTGGAGAAATGTTTCATTATGAAATGCTTATGTGTGTGCATATATTTGTGTATATATATATATATATATATATATATATATATACATACATACATACATGTATATATTTAAACACATATATATGCTAATAAATACAAAATTGATTAAACATTGTATTCTTTTTAACTTCATATTGTTAAGTATGTGTGTAATTGCATGTTAGAGGTAACAAAGACTGTTTCGCAAGCTTTTCAGGGTACTTATCACTAACTGGTGGGGTTACTAGTGATCTTTTGCTTTTTTTCTTCTGTCGATTTTCTGCATTATCTTATTTTTTCTAAATAATAATGAATTATTTCTATACAATAATAAAATCAATAAGCTTCTTTTTAATTTGAAAGTAAGGTGAACCTATTTTCCCTTTTTATCTTTAAAATTCCTTCAGTTGCATCTAACAGGTGGCTATACCTCCTGAATATATAGAGACTAAAAAAAAAAAAAAGTTGATGCTATAACTTTGCCCTAATTTGAAATTTAGAAAATGATTATATCATTAGACTATTTTTTTGATTGAGTAGCCTTTTAACATGAAATTGAAGAAAAATAACTGAAAATAATAAAAGTATGCTGCAATTTTGAATTGTTAATTTTAGGGAATTAATAATATTTTGTGGCCAAGATGAGTTTTTTTTTTACAGTAGGTCCTTGTTGGTTATCTGTTTTAAATATAGAAATGTGTACATGTCAATCCCCAACTCCCAATCTATCCCCCCGCTACTTCCACCCCCAGTAACCATAAGTTCATTCTCTAAGTCTGTGAATCTGTTTCTGCTTTGTAAATAAGTTCATCTGTATAATTAGTTTTTTAGATTCCACATATAAGCGATACCATATGATATTTGTCTTTCTCTGTCTGACTTATGTCACTTAGTATGATAATCTCCAGGTCCATCCATGTTGCTATAAATGGCATTATTTCATTTTTTTAATGGCTTAGTAATATTCCATTGTATATATGTACCACTTCTGCTTTATCCATTAATTTGTCAATGGACATTTAGGTTGCTTCCATGTCTTGGCTATTGGAAACAGTGCTGCAGTGAACACTGGGGTGCAGGTATCCTTTCGAACCATGTTTTTCTCCAGATATATGCTCAGGAGTGGGATTGCTGGATCATATGGTAGTTCTATTTTTAGTTTTTTTAAGGAAACTCCATACTGTTCTCCATAGTGGCTTTACCAGTTTGCATTCCCACCAACAGTGTAGTAGGATTTCCTTTTCTCCACACCCTCTCCAGCATTTATTATTTGTAGATTTTTTGATGATGGCCGTTCTGACCGGTGTGAGGTGATACCTCATTGTAGTTTTGCTTTGCATTTCTCTAATAATTAGTGATGTTGAGCATCTTTTCATGTGCTTCTTGGCCATCTGTATGTCTTCTTTGGAGAAATGTCTATTTAGGGCTTCTGCTTGTTTTTTGATTGGGTTGTTTGTTTTTTGGATATTAAGATTAATCCCTTGTGGGTCACATCTTTGTGAATATTTCCTCCCATTCTGTGAGTCGTCTTTTCATTTTGTTTAAGGTTTCCTTTGCTGTGCAAAAAGCTTTTGAGCTTAATTAGGTCCCATTTGTTTATTTTTGTTTTTACTTCCATTACTCTGGGAGACAGATCAAAAAAGATATTGCTGTGACTTATGTCAAAGAGTGTTCTGCCTATGTTTTCCCCCCAAAGTTTTATAGTATCCAGTCTTACATTTAGGTTTTTAATCCATTTTTTAGTTTATTTTTGTGTATGGTATTAAAGAATGTTCTAGACTCTACAGTCATACATATATTTCTATAGCCAAAGTAGTACCTCAACCCAACAGTATTGGTAGCCTGGATATTCTACCCTTGTTTGCTTGCTAGAAGTTACTTTCCTGATTTCTTCAGACTTATTCAAGAGAGTATCTCAAAATCCCATGAAGGGGATACCTTTCTTCAATCAGTAAATTCCTAATTGTCCCTAGAGTATTGTGTTATAGCATTGTCAATATCACACATACAAATTGCAGAGCCTCTGATTCAAATGTTTAAAATGTAACTGTTTTAAAGGTCAGCATTTGTTCCATAAGCTCCCAGAGCAGAAGCAGTGCCATGGAAAGAAGTGGAGTAAAACTGTAAGCCAGTTTTCAGCCCTCCTCTTACCTTTAATAATCGTATATAATAGTCTGTATTATTCACTTCCTAAAACAGAGTTTTAAATGTTTCCAGACAATGACAATCCATAGCAATATATTACACTTTTTCAGAACAGAAAATTGAATATTTTCTCATTTAAAGTTCTGAGAATAAGCCTTTATTTCACTGGGAATAAACTTTAGAAATTTTTACTTAGGCATGTAATAAATTAGGTATGATTAAAGGGGTAGTTACAGATTATTAATGCATACCAAGAACAAATTATAAAGTGGCTAACAAAGTAAATAATGCAAATGCAAAATTTTGTGTAAAATAATTATATACTTATGCATCCATTTTGTTTTAAATGGATGCATGAGTATATAATTATTTATTTACACAAAATCCCACATAGGAAAATAATCATGAAGTCCAATGATTATATGAAATAAAAAGGTCATGTGAATTCTTGTTTACTATATTTTACATCTATTGTAATATCCTAGCACTTTCTCTTTTATGACTATATCCTGATTCTACTTGCCTCAGTGATGATTTAGTTCAGTTCTTTCCCCTTGGAAGGCCTTTTATTTTGCAGATCCAGTCCTTCCTCCATTCCCTTTTAATGCTACCTGCTATAAGAAAAGTTTCCTGATATACTGGAAACCCCTCCACACATCAGAAATAATCTCTTCTTCCTCTAAAACCCACTGCAATGCATATGCCTTTATTGAGTATAATATTTTAATGTCTTTTTAAATTTATTTATTGGTTCTACCAAATTATTAAAATCTTTAGGGCAAGAACTATGCCCTAACCCACCCAGCATAACACAGAGAGTATCACATATATTAAATGTTTGGTTAATGTATAAATGGATTAACTAAAATACATTTTGTCAAAGGAATTATATAATAAACATATATAAGATTTTTTTCTAATTATTGACTGCCCTTTTAATGTTCATATAGTGGAATTTTGCATGGTTTTTGGCTGCCCAACTTCATTTGAATACTCCCCCTATGTTTAGTTAAAGTTTCCCAAAGGAAACTCCTCTGAAGAAAGCGGGGCCAGAATCTCCTTTTCCTAATATACTTCATCTAGGTTATAAACATGTGATACTGCCAGTTATACTCACTGTATGAAAACAAAGCAGCAACAGTAGGCAGGCTGGCATCCACTGTCCAGCATCACCATCATGAGCTTCATATCTGGGCATAGTGAGCAGGTACAATATAGTCTTAGGTAGAGTAACTCCCTCCTTGTCCCTGAATATATAGCCTCCAAGCCTAACTCTGATGATCTAGTACATTTCTGATCATCAGATCGAAAAACTTTTAGTGGATTCCTCAACTCCTTAAATTGTAAATTGGGTTCTGTTGCCTGCAACTGAAAATCTAATTAGACATATAGTTACTGACAGTAAGAATGACTCCAAAATATATAGTCCAAGGTGAAGATTTCAAACACTAAAAAAAGAAACCAACACTAGAAAGTTTAAAAATGAGAAAATAAAACATTATAATGTTGTGTAGTTCCACATATCAGATCCCTCCCAACAAAAAGATGGCAAAACCTGTCTTAATTAAAAAATAATAAAATCTTTTAAGCAGTTTTCTTTATGGGATCCTTACTTGGCCCATTAATAAATGGCATTTAAACTAATGAAAGGGACAGTAAATTTGGCTATTTAAATAAATAATGGTTTAGGAGGACTACTAGCTGTAAGGTTGTTCAGAATAAAGATTAAAAATTCATTGATATTTTTGTCCCATTACTTTGTTAATAAGGCATACCCAAGGCAGTGGTTTTACACATTATAGAAGCCCTTGTGAAAATCTTGGTGAAATTTTGCACTTGAGACCAAGGTAATTAGATACCTTTTCTCTGAACCCATCTCGATATCAATTAATAAATGTGTAGCTATGTAATACTATATATATTTCCAAGACTGAGATCTATTTAGCTTAATCATTATTTTAAAATTACAATTGCCACAGAATATAAAATCAAGTATTTTCTTCTGTGATTGATTATATTTTATTTAGTTTCTTCTTTCTTTATCTGAATGGTTATAAGTGCAAGAGAATATAATAACCCATCCTTTAAACTTTTAAAAATTCCTTGGATTGTGTGGTCCTACTCTTTCTTCCTTGTATTTTCTCTCCTAAATTTTGCATTCTTTTACCAATTAGCCTTGCCTTTTTTGTAGTAGAAAACATTTATTTATCTCTGATCATCAAAATTAGAATCCTATTCCTCAGTCATGTTTTATTTTCCACCAAAATTTATACCACACATTGACCATCTTTCTTTTCTCTTTCACTCACCTGAATAGCCTATCTTATATGCTCTCCTCCAGGCAACAGTGGCATTGGTTCTTAGAGTTGAAAACTATCTCAATTCTTTATTGTTAGAAAAATGAGTTCCTTTGCAAATGTTGTATTACTTAGTAAAAATGATCTTTTTTTCCAGAAATTAAATTTAAGAAGTAATTTAATGATGAGTTTAATATTTTGCCATCTGAATCCAGTGTTTATTCCAATTAAACTTGACTTTAAGTTTACCATTTTTACTCAAATCAACTGTGAAGTGAAGGGAAACAAGTAATTAGATGAGAACAAAAGTAAAAATAAGAGAGAAATGTGCAGTGTTAAAACGTAATTTTTTTTTAAATTAGTGAATTAAAGTGTTTGATATTTAATCAACTTTTAAGATAGGCTATCATAAAATCATTCAGAGGTTCTTAACTTGTATTGGTGAAATTGTATAGTGGGTCATAGTTCTCTGTAATTAAAGTACTCTACAGGATTGTATAGTTCACAGGAATTTTAAAACTAAAAAGTTGGAATTCTCTAATATTGTTTAATGGAAGAGGAGACTATACTAGTGTGAAATTATTGAGCTTAGGGTCTGAACAAGTGTATTGAAAATCCGACAGCACCACTTAAAATCTATAAGCCTTAGTTTGTAAAACACAGATTGTAAAATACAGATTGTACTTCTTTTTAGTTGCAGCACACTGGAGATGAATATGACATAATTCATAGGAATGCTATGAATCTCAAATGAGATACAGATGATGAAATTGTATTATAAATTATAAAGGCCTATAAAAGTGTAAAGCAGGGTGGCAATTTTTTTTCTATAAAGGGTCAGATAGTAAGTATTTTTGACTTTGACAGCTTTAGAGCCTCTGTTGCAACTATTCAACTCTTTGTTATAGCCCCCAAGCAGCTATAGACAGCACATAAAGGTCTAATTGTGTTGTGTTCAGTAAGCTTCATTTATGGATGCTGAAATTTGAATTTCATATAATTTCTACACGTTACGAAATTTTTTCTTATTTTTTATTCTCCTTTTTAAACTCGCCCCACCCCCACACCCATAATTCAAAACTGTAAAAGTAGTCTTAACTTGCAAACTAATGAAAATACCCAGTGGCTCTTTGTCTTTGGGCTGCAGGCTGTAGTTTTGCTGACCCCTGACATAAAGTATTATAAATGTTGATCTACTAGCTTTCCATTACCTCTTCATACCTTTAGAATACACAAAAATCAAGTTTTCTGATTCAATCCAATAATTATTTGACCTTAGTATGTGTCATACACTGCTTTATGACAATGGAGGACACTAAACCAAATAAAGTGACCCCTACTTTTAAGAAGATTATAACAATGCAGTTGGGAAAACAGCAGTGAAAGCAAGGACGTAAAGCAGAATATCATATAAAATATGTTATATTTAAAATATAATAAGAATATGAAAGGACTGACACTGGAAACTTTAATTTCCATTAAATAAATTAAGAGCTAATGGCACAAAAACTGGTCTTTTTGGTCTCATCCTTTCAAATGTTTCTTTTATTTAGTGATTAAAGTAGTATTTATAGACTTTGATAGTCCTTTTCCTCAGTAAATTGCCCTTTTCAGTCTGATGTTTGAAAACATCTATCACTTCTTAATTCTACAAAATTTCAAATCTTATATAATTTTGAATTTTTTCTGCTGTGATAGGGTGATGACTAGTTGTATCATTTCTGCCTCCTGCATGGTGTTAAAATTCTGTTAATATGAGGTGATGAATTATTTTAGATACAATAGAAGTAAATACTGACTTTCCATTAGAATGGGAACTACATAATTTTATACATCTGACATAATATCTATTTCAAAGCAATAATGGAAAATTATATTGATGGTAAATAAATATATTAAGAAAAAAATATATTAACATATTAATCTATATTTATAAATATATTAAGGAAAATATAACAAAATTAATCACCATTTACAAGTCTGATTTTTTTATAAAACATTCAAAATTCATAGGCGTACCATAGAAAGTATAAGTTATAATATTATTCATAATAGGGATATTTTTCTGCCAACCTTGAAATGACATTGTCTTCAATTCTAGCTCTTAAAATAATAGTGGTAGATAAGATGCTGATAGTACATAGGAAATAAGTGAATAGTAAATAAGTTTTAAAAAGTAAATAAAATTGCAACTATGGCAAAAAAAAAAAATTGCAACTATGTACTATACAGAAGAAAATGGGTATTTATTTTTCAAAGCAAGAATCTGAGAATAAGCTGGCTAAGTATGCAGTCACACGGAGTTTTGCTTTTCAGTAATGCCAAGTAGTTGAATAAAACAGCAAAGAAATGAAGGAGATGGCTAATTAATGCAAGTTCATTGCAAAAATGTATTTGTGAAGACTGAACATTAACTGGAATAGTTATCATGCTGCTGATAATTATTAGTGTAATAAAGCATCAAAATTTCATGTAATTTCATATTTATTTTTATGTAAGCTTCTTAGATAACATACTGTAAGACATAAATTGCCTTTCCCCAATTCAGAGATGTTAAGTTACTTCTCTGAGTTTGCACAAACAGTAATTTGTAAACTTTGGATTTATGTATAGGTTAAACAGAGGCCAAAGGCGATGTTTGTAAGAACTTTTTTTCAGTCCCAGCATCACTATATTCTATGGCTAAACATTGGGATCTTAGAATAAAATTTCCATTCAATAACTACACTAGTTATGTGAATTAATCTAGATAAAAAATAAGCTAAAACATGTATCATTATTCATCTAGCCCAGTGTTTCTCAAAGTTTGTTCCAAGAGTAACCCACAGTTTAACTGATATAGTCTACCTAAACTCTCACATTAGACTGAAACAGATTATTCTGGGGCCAGAAATACTGTTTTAAAAGATACTGCAACTGACTCTTACTAACCTCATTTCTTAAGAATGTAAGCAGCATTTGTTCAAATGTGGATGGGACAGATTCTCTGGTGATAATTCAGCATAGACTTTAGGATTATCTAGGTAAGGGTAGCGCTGATATTCAATTGACCTTTCAGTAGTAGAATCTGACTTTTTTCCCCACAAAAATGACTTTATGATCCCATAATGTGAATGCGAGCAGTGAACTACTGAAAACTGGGATTTCTGTTTTTTATTCTCTAGACAAATTGCTATAGATAAATACAGTAAAATTTTCTGGTAAATGAAAATATACCTGTGAAATTAGACAAGTAAAAATGGAATGTAAGATGTTTATGGAATTTTAAGTGTGAAAGAATATCTTGCACACAATTTTGAGAGGAGACAACTGAAATAATGTTTTAATTGATTACATAGTTCATAAAAGACAGCTCACTTCTTAAACTTCTAAGTCTCCATGGGCTTCAATCTCTTCAACTTTAAAATCAGGCCAGGGTTGCTCTAGGGAGTATCTATAATTCCCATCAGTTTTTATTACCAGTGATTCTATGACTGAACCAACCCCGAGTTTTTTTCTCCTTTCTTCTCCTAAATCTCCATAAGTTAACTGGATATTCCCCTGCTTTAAGTAACTAGATTATTAACCTTTCATATGAAGAACTAGTATTTGTTTAGTATCACAAGAATTTTTCTTCCCTATGTTCATAGCAACGCTAGCTGGAAATGCTTGATGATCTTGACCATTCTGATGAATGCAGAGCACTGAAATATCTGCATTTTTATTATATTTATGATAACATAAATGAAACGGTGTCAATTATTGTGTATGAATAAATACACTAATTTAAGCTAGATAGTTAATGATCGATTCTTCACACTAGAGTACCATGTGTATCTATTGCCTGCTTTAGGGCATTAGATTTCTGAAAGAATGTTTTGCAACTGAAGAAGAGCCCTAGAACTTAAAAAAAATTTTAAGGGGGAAAAAAAAGCTTATCTAAAACATCTACGTTTTGCTGCTTGAGGCTAACTTCACCTTCCTTGAGAGGCCCAATTGATACTTCGGGCATTTTGAAGGCATCTTCCAAAATTGTTACACAGGTGGAATCTCCACTGACAAGAATGGGCATTTGGCAAAACAAGCATCAAAGACCATGCCCCAGAGAAAAAAGCCAAGGAGCTTGACAAGCCTTACAGAAGTTTGGGCAAGAAAATAAACTACCCGTCAATCCAACTGGATGCAACTGTAACAACTGCAACTTATTCTTCTACAAAATGTGGTTTTGTCAAACAGTCTATTCTACCTGTGCTAAACAGTTTCCATTTTGTTCCTATTGTATCAGATGTACACATAAGAGTCTTATGTGTTCCCATAACAACTAAATGTAATGCCACATTTTATAAATGTTCTATAAGTCCTAGTAATATTATTAAGTATTTTTTAAGACTAGTCCGGGGTATTAGCTGTCATTTCGAAAAGTGCATGGCAGAAATCTGATTTATAATGCTGTGTGAAATTTAATCTGATGTGTGAAATTATAGAAACCATATAAAGTCTAAATTTAAATAGATTTTAAATGTTACTCTTCCTAGTAACCTTCATATAAGATTATCAGCCTTTGTAATTATACCAAAAGCTATTTTAAAAGTCTGTTTATCTATGCTACATAAGATGCAAATGTACATATGTCACTGTCATTTGCATTAAAATTGATAATATACTTTATCAATATGTAGCTAAAAGTCTTTTTAGACAGAAAAATTGAGAAGTTCATTTTAAAGTAAATGGGTTTGAATAATATTAGTACTCTGCCTTCCACTTTCTATATATTAGAAACATCCTATCTGAGATGGTGCATAGCAGTGTGATCTTCTAGGTAGTTTACAATCCAGCAGGTGGCCATTATGAATTGATAAAAATAGTGCCAAGATTTCTGAATTCATTGACAGCTTCTGATCTCTTATTATCTCTGGAGATTTGCTAACCTGTAGAATAGACTTAAGCAAAGTCCCACAAGCTGGATCAAATAATAGTACAAAAAATTCATTAATAGGTCACCTTTAGTTTTTATTTGATATTATTGTGTGCTGGCCTAACATTCCTTTTTTTTTTTTTTTTTTTTTTTTGTGGTACGCGGGCCTGTCACTGTTGTGGCCTCTCCCCTTGCAGAGCACAGGCTCTGGACCGGACGCGCAGGCTCAGCAGCCATGGCTCACAGGCCTAGCTGCTCCGCGGCATGTGGGATCTTCCTGGACCAGGGAACGAACCCATGTCCCCTGCATCGGCAGGCGGACTCTCAACCACTACGCCACCAGGGAAGCCCTAACATTCCTTTTTTCTTGCTAAGTTATTTAGCTAGTATTACCAATTTACAAAATCAGTTTGATTAATAAAAATAGAGAAGAGCTAGTCTTTTCTTTAAATATCAAGTGAGTATGTTTCTACAATGCCAGATAATTTTTACCTTAAAGAATAAGAAGTGTTTTAAAAGCAGAGGGTAAATGTCAAGAAAACAAATTCTGAGAAGATCTTCGGAATGGATAGTCAGTAGGTGAGCACAGAACATCAGATAATTCAGAAAAACAATGATTTAAAAAGTCACGCTTAAAGGTCTCCTGCACCTATCGTTACTGTAATGATTAAAATTCAAAAGATTAAATTTTTAGGAGTTTTCCCAAGGGCATTTGAGCAATTTTTAAATGAATTATTAAATACACAAAATATACCATTCATTGTCCTTGCCAAAAGAGACATACTGTACACAACTACAAGTTCCCTTTATCTCCTGTTCCAAGTCTCTTTCCCTCCTATCCAGAAGTAGACTCTCCTAAATGTTTAGTAGAGACTGACTAGGGTCCTTACTCTTCATTAATATAATGTATGCATTTATGTGATATATCTATTGATATTCAATATTGATATATTTTAAAAACATAAATGAGGTCCTTTTCATTACATCATTGCATAACTTGTTGTTTTCGCTTGTTAGTATATGTAAATAATGTGTTAAACAAACATTATGTGGGATTGTAATCAAAATATAGCTTTATTTTTTTCCTCTCCCTTTTTCTTTAAAATTCGTTCTCTGAGTGTGAATATACCCTGTAGCTTGATGAAGATTTAGACAGACCCAAGACTGAGCTGATCATTCTCTGATGATAAAATATGCTTTGTTCACTTTCTCATAAAAAATTCTCAATTTTGAAAATAATATATCCAGGCCTATGTGATAGTCAACATTTTGCAATTGTTTAGCTTTAAATTTTATCTTAACCATTTTGGATTGGCCCAGGCTGAAGCTTCAGGGGAAAGAAAGCAGGATGCTTCTGTTTTCTTAATATAAACATAATACCTCCAAGCTCATCTCTTCCCCCACTGGCCGGCTGCAAATCCAGCCAGCCATTTGTCAAGTAGGGGGAGGGAGGAGATGAAAGGAGATTGACAGTTCTTATTTGGTTTTGCAGTTTGAACTTTCTGAGACTGACAGATAATTAAATGTGACTCTTTCCCACTTGGCACATTTTCCTGGGTATTTTACAGGCTCCCAGCTGGAAGCCTCTCTTGCAGTACTCTTGACTAATGTGAGGCATCTTGGAGCTCTCTGAGTCATTTATTTTAGCCTTCCTTCACTCCTGGACATTTAGTTGTTTACCTCCATCTCTATCCCCTCAGGCAGCACTCTTAGACAAGATACAAGGTGATCCCACAACTGTGCTCTCTCTTACATACCCCAAAGCAGATCAAAAGGAAGAACTTGGGGTCCCCTTTTACCTACAAATGCTGAAATTGCAAGGGTTGTAGGAAAAACCCTCTAGTTGTCATAGTGTAATGCACCATCTTCCAAATTGCAGAAAAACACTTCTAAAGTTTTCCCAGTGGTTCTTTTTATAGCGACCTTCAAAAGGCTTGGGGGTAAAAAGCAGCATCATACTCCTTAAATGCACTTACTTCTGGACCAGCAAAAAATAGGTGGAATTGTTGGATCCTGGGATGTGTATTTTTTACATTGTCATAGAATGTAGTTAATTATTTCACTAAATGATTCTGTTAATTTATATTAGCAACATTTGAGAGTGTCTATTTCCTCATATTCTTGATTTATTTATAAATTTATTTATCTATTTTTTTTTTGCATTTTCATTATGGTAACAATTCCTAAGTCCTCCATTACAGTTAAAAAATTGAATATCGGTGAAAAATAAGAAAACAATATTAATAGTTACTCTGGTATTTTTTGTGAAGTGAGAATTTGCTCTCTGTATTTTGTATGATGCTATATTATTCACTCTAAAATGCTATCAGTTTTATAGCTATTTAAAAATAATGTTTAGGAGGACTTTCAAGATGGTGGAGGAGTAAGACATGGAGATCACCTTCCTCCTCACAAATATGTCAAAAATACATCTGCATGTGGAACAACCCCTACAGAACACCTACTCAACACTGGCAGAAGACCTGAGACTTCCCAAAAGGCAAGAAACTCCCCATGTACCTGGGTCGGGCAAAAGAAAAAAAGGAAAAACAGAGACAAAAGAATAAGGATGAGACCTGCACCTCTGGGAGGGAGCTGTGAAGGAGGAAAGGTTTCCACACACTAGGAAGCCCCTTCACTGGTGGAAATGGGGGTGGGGTGGGAGGGGGGAAGCTTCAGAGCCACAGAGGACAGCACAGCAAAAGGGGTGCAGAGGGCAGAGAGATTCCCACACAGAGGATCAATACTGACCACCACTCACCAGCCTGGGAGACTTGTCTGCTCACCCGCCGGGGCAGGCGGGGGCTGGGAGCTGAGGTTCAGGCTTGGGAGGTCAGATCCCAGGGAGAGGACTGGGGTTGGCTGTGTGAACACAGCCTGAATGGGGCTAGTGCGCCACAGCTAGCTGGGAGGGAGTCCAGAAAAAAGTCTGGAACTGCTGGAGAGGTAAGAGACCATTGTTTCGGGGTACATGAGGAGAGGGGATTCAGAGCACTGGCTAAACAAGCTGCAGAGATGGGCGCGAGCCACGGCTATCAGCACGGACAACAGAGACGGGCATGAGATGCTAGGGTTGCTACTGAAGCCATCAAGAAGCCTGTGTGCAAGCACAGTTCACTATCCACACCTCCCCTCCCGGGAGCCTGTGTAGGCCGCCACTGCCAAGGTCCAGAGATCCAGGGACAATTTCCCTGGGAGAACACACAACACATCTCAGGCTGTTGCAACGTCATGCCGGCCTCTACCGCCACAGGCTTGCCCCGCATTCCGTACCCCTCCCTCCTCCCTGACTGAGTGAGCCAGAGCTCCCAAATCAGCTGCTTCTTTGACCCAGTCCTGTCTGGGTGAAGAACAGATGTCAGAGGGTGACCTACATGCAGAGGCGAGGCCAAATCCAAAGCTGAACCCCAGGAGCTATGCGAAAAAAGAAGACAAAGGGAAATTTCTCTGAGCAGCCTCAGGAACAGTGGATTAAATCTCCACAATCAACTTGACATACATTGCATCTGTGGAATACCTGAATAGAAAATGAATCATCCCAAAACTGAGGCAGTGGACTTTGCGAGCAACTGTAGACTTGGGGTTTGCTTTCTGTGTCTAATTTGTTTCTAATTTTATGTTTATTGTAGTTTCGTATTTAGAGCTTATAATAATTGGTAGATATGTTTATTGATTTGGTTGCTCTCTTCCATTTATATATATATATATATATATATATGTATATATATATATATTTTTTTTTTATCTTCCTTTTTCACTTTTTATGAGTGTGTATGGGTATGCTTCTTTGTGAGATCTTGTCTGTATAGGTTTTCTTTTATCATTTGTCCTAGGGTTCGGTCTGTCCATTTTTTTTTAGTATACTTTTTAGCACTTGTTATCATTGGTGGATTTGTTTATTGGTTTGGTGGTTATCTTCTTCTGTTTTTTTAATTACTTTTTAATTTTTTATACTTCAATAATACTTTTTTATTTTAATAACTTTATTTATTTTGTTATTTTCTCTTTCTTTCTTTTTTTCCTTTTCCTCCCTTTTCTCCTGAGCCGTGTGGCTGACAGGGCCTTGCTGCACTGGCCAGGTGTCAGGCCTGAGCCTCTGAGGTGGGAGAGCCGAGTTCAGGACATTGGTCCACCAGGGACTTCCTGGCCCAGCGTAATATCAATTGGCGAGAGCTCTCCCAAAGATCTCCCTCTAAACGCTAAAACCCAGCTCCACTCAACAACCAGCAAGCTCCAGTGCTAGACACCCCATGCCAAACAACTAGCAAGATAGGAACACAACCCTACCCATTAGCAGAGAGGCTACCTAAAATCACAATAAGTTCACAGACACCTCAAAACATACCACCATATGCAGTCCTGCCCACAAGAAAGACAAGATCCAGCCTCATATACGAGAACACAAGCACCAGTCCCCTCCACTAGGAAGCCTACACAACCCACTGAACCAAACTTACCCACTGGGGGCAGACACCGAAAACAATGGGAACAAAGAACCTGCAGCCTGTGAAAAGGAGACCCCAAACACAGTAAGTTAAGCAAAATGAGAAGACAGAGAAATACACAGCACATGAAGGGGCAAGGTAAAACCCCACCAGACCAAATAAATGAAGAGGAGGAAATAGGCAGTCTACCTGAAAAAGCATTCAGAGTAATGATAGTAAAGATATCCAAAATCTTGGAAATAGAATGGAGAAAACACAAGAAACATTTAAAAAGGACCTAGAAGAACTAAAGAGCAAGCAAACAATGATGAACAACACAATAAATGAAATAAAAAATACTCTAGAAGGAATCAATAGCAGAATAACTGAGGCAGAAGAACTGATAAGTGACCTGGAAGATAAAATAGTAGAAATAACTACCACAGAGCAGAATAAAGAAAAAAGAATGAGAAGAATCAATGACAGTCTCAGAGGCCTCTGGGACAACATTAAACACACCAACATTCGAATTATAGGGGTCCCAGAAGAAGAAGAGAAAAAAAGGGACTGACAAAATATTTGAAGAGATTATAGTCAAAAACTTCCCTAACGTGGGAAAGGAAATAGTCAATCAAGTCCAGGAAGCAAGAGAGTCCCATACAGGATAAATCCAAGGAGAAACACACCAAGACATATACTAATCAAACTATCAAAAATTAAATACAAAGAAAAAATATTAAAAGCATCAAGGGAAAAGCAACAAATACCATACAAGGGAATCACCAAAAGGTTAACAGCTGATCTGTCAGCAAAAGCACTGAAAGCCAGAAGGGAGTGGCAGGACATATTTAAAGTGATGAAAGGGAAAAACCTACAACAAAGATTACTCTACCCAGCAAGGATCTCATTCAGATTTGATGGAGAAATTAAAACCTTTAGAGACAAGCAAAAGCTAAGAGAATTCAGCACCACCACCAAAGCAGCTTTACAACAAATGCTAAAGGAAGTTCTCTAGGCAGGAAAAACAAGGGAAGTAAAAGACCTGCAATAGCAAACCCAAAACAATTAAGAAAATGGTAATAGGAACATACATATCGATAACTACCTTAACTGTAAATGGATTAAATGCTCCAACCAAAAGACACAGACTGGCTGAATGAATACAAAACAAGACCCATATATATGCTGGCTACAAGAGACCCACTTCAGACCTAGGGACACATACAGAATGAAAGTGAGGGGATGGAAAAAGATATTCCATGCAAATGGAAATCAAAAGAAAGCTGGAGTAGCAATTCTCATATCAGACAAAGTAGACTCTAAAATAAAGACTATTACTATTACTATTATCTAACTGGCATTAATGGCTTTAGAGATTTTCTTAAAAATCTCTATGAACATTCTATGACAGGAGGTCATCTGAGAGTCTTAAATCTCAGATAACCTTACATTAAACATAACATATATTAAACTTATACAGAGAAAGAGAATGTATAATTTGGTTAATGTAATAGAGATCAATTTCTTCCTATTGGGGCCTGAATTGTTTCCCAGTAGCTCCCTTTCACGTCTCCTTTTTTCCCTCTTATCCTATCAATTTTTCACCACTCAAAAATAAATTTTGTAATATTTAAACAAGGAAACAGGAGCATGTATGATGCTCCCTATTCTGCATTGCTGTTACTTCTTTGTTTAACCATTTATTTGTCAGGTACTGTGGTTTAAAGGGGCGTTTCCACTGAAGTATACCCTGGTGAGCAGCCCAATGTGAACATAGGAGAGCACAGGCACAATGCCATAACTACACAAAAAGGAAGCAAGTGGGCAAAGTGCACACTGCAAATATGCAGAATGACAAGAAAAAGATCATCATTTCTTCATCTGTGGCAAGCTTTTTTTTATCTAGAAATCAGATTTATTGGGAAAAACAGTTCATGACCGTAACAATGATTTTCTATATTTCTTTCCCATATATGGATAGAAATGCTTACAGAGAACGTAGGAGGAATTTTCTCATTGAGTTTATATTTAAACATATTTTCCCCAAATTAGCATTTTGACTTAATGACAGTACAAAAATAAGACATATTCTTCCTTTATGTTTGATCAGAATATAAAGTAATATGAAGAAACATATTTTTACAACTAAAGTATAAAGAGTGGTGTAGGTGTATATATGTTTCCCTTAAATATAATCTAAACACAGGACTAACATTTCTCATTAGTCTCCTAAAATGAATTTCAGTTACCTGTTAATGCTGAATGTCTCTACTTTGTATATATACAAACAAATATGCATTACAGACACATGGGTGGATAAAATAAATCTAAGAAATCCTCAAATATATTCTAGGAATATAATATTATTTTGATATCATTAAAGACTTCCAAATTTTTAAAATTATACTACAATACTTCGATCTAACTCCATACTAGCTAAGTGGATTAAGCTCTTTATAATGCTTTGTAAATAAGAAAACCAATAATTAACTCTTTTTTAAACTATTTATACTCACTTTATATTGCAAGGCTATAGCCATAAGTAGAAAAAGTGTTATTTTATTTACTTTTGTACAGTACTTGAGATCTGTTTTATCAGTGAAAAAAATCCATTAGATTACCCTTCATAGTACAATTTTGATAGAGGGAAAAACATGTTCAGCTTTTAAGTTTCCCAGGTATTTATATGCTCAGATAAGCACAAAAGTACTTTTGCTTAAGATCTCCTACATGACATGTAAATGGTCTTTATAAAGCAATGCTTGATTTGCTCTATTTGAAATTAAATTCTTGTGACTTTTTGTCAGTCTACTACATAGGAACATGGCATCTGACATATTGAATCAGTCCATTTCTCCCTCAAGTAGACTATTTTGTTTCCAATAATAGTCTATAAAGTTAGACTTGAGAGGAAAATAAAGTATATTGCACACTGTGAATTTTGAAAGAGCTTACCTAATGTTCTCGATTCAGCGTCATGTAGGCATTTCACTGTGAACTTTAAGGTGAGAGCAATGCAAAATTTTCACATTTCCTTTACCATGGAAGTACTTCAAGTGAACTTCTTATTTCTAACTAACAGCAATTAATGTGGTAAACTTTTGTTATTTTTAGTAGATTGTACATTTATAATGTTATAAAAGTGATAATTTAATGTGTAAATATATATCCAGTAAAAGTCTGAAGTACAAAAAAGTCTGAAGTTGTTTTGATGGTGATTATTTTTTTGGAAATGTTTTTGCAGCTCTAAATAGGTTGGGTTATTCTAAACTCAACAGTGTTTTTTTCAGCTAATCTTTTTTATGACTAAAATGTTGGCTGCTACTTCAACATTATCAAAGAGCATCTACCTACCTTACTTATAAGAAAGCCTTAAAATATAGGTAGGAAATTGAGGAATATATGTTTAGGGCAATCTTAATATGTTTATCTCCTAGATATGGCTGATGCATGTTTATTTCAATAGCAAGGAACTACATTAACCTAAAGTTGAAAATATTTCCATAGTTTATACTGACACCAAGATCTATCATACCCCAACTCAGCTCAAGTAGCACTGAATTGTAGATCCTGGAAGCTGAAGCAAAGTAACTTCATTTATCATATTATAGTCAAAAAAATGAATATTTCACAATATCTCACTTCAAAGAATAACAGATACTTATATGAAATACATTAGAAATAACAGAGGTTATGTATCCATTCATTATAGATTTTTGAAAACTATATATGATGTTTGCCTAATAATTTATATTGGGTCAGACATAATACTTTTTACTTTGTCTCTGCCTTAATTCAGGTACAGAAAGTAATTATTATGATTATAGAATTATTTTTTCCCATGGAATTCTTGGAATAAAAAAATCAAGATTTTTTTTTCCCCCTAGAAATTACATTGTACTATCATGTTCTGCACTACCATTCTTAAGGTCAGGGAATCTGAGAACACATGATTGTTTCAATCATATTACTTTGGGTGAAGTATGGTAATAACCAGATGCCAATCAAGAGAAAGAGAGCTGGCACATTTAAAGGTTCAATATACTCACAGTTCCCTGGGGAGAGCACAGCAGGCAGGGACACTCAAGGAAAGCACTGGAGTTGGCCACAGGCAGAGAGAGAGGGGGGAACTGTGGGCAAGCACCTTTTTAGTGGTTTCTGTAGAAAGAAAAGGAAGAAGCAAGGCAAACAGGTTCAGATTTGATTCACTGTGTTTGAAAGTAGCACCCCCATGATACTCATATTCACTGTGACTGTTAGAGCATATAGTTTAAAACTATCTGAGGACTCCATATATCTATGAGTGAGTCACAATATGGTTAAGGGTAACTAATAGTCCCTTAGGTGTATGTTAAAGCATCCATTTGCAGAAATTAAAAGTATGATTAATACAATGATATACCCATCCTTAAATATCATTATTGTTCTAATGAATATGAATATAATTCACATATAATTAGAAATACAATTTATTCATGCATTTTAAATAAGCTTGTATCTGCTCCATGCATTGTTGTAAATAAAGGTTCCTTTCCACTTTTACTATTCATTTTTTCAATTTGTTTTACAAAAACGCCCATGGAATTTCTGCCTCCCACTAAAGAAAATGTAAAGGCTAGATTAGATAATTGTGTGAAAATGTTCCGATATTTTAAGAAAATCTATTTCTTATTAGTAGATTCTTCCTGGATCCTGGGTGAACTGTGACTT
Organism: Mesoplodon bidens; assembly: GCF_964165515.1. Classification (NCBI taxonomy): domain Eukaryota; kingdom Metazoa; phylum Chordata; class Mammalia; order Artiodactyla; family Ziphiidae; genus Mesoplodon; species Mesoplodon bidens. Next base: position 69,838,140 of record NC_138160.1, read on the forward strand.
TTTTCAACTGATATATAGATGATCTCATATTATTCTGAAAAACTTTTAGTCTATTTGGTTCTCGATATAAGAGTTACCTTTAAAAAGTCAATATAAAAGTGACGTATCACCTCACACCATTTTGAATGACCATCATGAAAATATCTACAAACAAATGTTGGAGAGGGTGCGAAGAAAAGGGAAGCCTCTTGCACTGTTGGTGGGAATGTAAATTGATACAGCCACTATGGAGAACAGTACGGAGGATCCTTAATAAACTAAAAATAGAACTACCATATGATCCAGCAATCCCACTACTAGGCATATACCCTGAGAAAACCATGATTCAAAAAGAATCATGTACCACAATATTCATTGCAGCACTTTTTATAATCGCCAGGACATGGAAGCAGCCTAAGGGTCCACTGACAGATGAAATGATAACGAAGATGTGGCACATATATACAATGGAATATTACTCAGCCATAAAGAGAAACAAAATTGAGTTACTTGTAGTGAGGTGGATGGACCTAGAGTCTGGCACACAGAGTGAAGTATGTCAGAAAGAGAAAAACAAATACCATATACTAACACATATATATAGAATCTAAGAAAAAAAAAAAGGTTCTGAAGAACCTAGGGGCAGGACAGGAATAAAGACGCAGACGTAGAGAATGTACTTGAGGACATGGGGAGGGGGAAGGGTAAGCTGGGACGAAGTGAGAGAGTAGCACTGACTTATATACACTACCAAATGTAAAATAGATAGCTAGTGGGAAGAAGCTGCATTGCATAGGGAGATTAGCTTGGTGCTTTGTGACCACCTAGAGGGGTGGGATAGGGAGTGTGGGAGGGAGATGCAAGAGGGAGGGTATATGGGGACATATGTATACAAATAGCTGATTCACTTTGTTATACAGCAGAAATTAACACAACATTGTAAAGCAATTAAACTCCAGTAAAGGTGTTCAAAAAATTATAATAAATTCTAGGCAGGCTGAAAGTCCTAAAAAAAAATGTTTATGAACTGTGGTTATTTATATTTAAACATTTTAGTTAAAATTCTGTTGAATGTTGTAAGAAAAATACTAATTGCAAATTATGTAGGAACTAATTTGTACTGATCATAGCTGCATTAAGGCATCATAGAGGAAAAAAAGATTTTTAGCATTTAACATTGCTCCTACTATTCATCTTTTACCATCATTGAGCAATGAAGTACACACAGTGAGAAAATTGACAAGTCTATTTTGGTAGCAGCAATTCCAAAAACTCATAGCTATTTGTCACCCAAATGTGACAAGACATATATTTTTTCACCACTCCTATATATCTGTATATTAATGGTATACTTTTTTACATTAAGTATTCCTAATATTTAATCAGTGTTATTTACTTAGGAAGTATATGAATAGGATTAAATTAAAAATCCCTTTCTTATATACACCTAAAATATATTATAAATCATGTGCTTCCAATATACAGTCATAAAAGAACATTAACACACATTGTTTAATATCCTGTGTTAAATAATCTGTGCCTTAGTTCCTCACATTGGCAAAATATTTCAGTAAACAAAATATTTTTTTCTGTCCTTGGTCAGTAATTCATCACTTAGTAAACTAACTATATCATTCTCTAGTTCAGGTTAACCAAGTATAATTTTGACAGAAATTTTGTTTTTTACTCACTTAATATTTTCCACACATGTATAATAGTAATATTCAGTCAAACAAAAGTTCTTACCTCCCTAAATATTTACTAATTTTTGGATTTTTAAGCCATTTAATTTTTTTTCTTGTATTATAGAGTTATTGTCTCCTTTCTTTTTTTTTAATTTTTATTGAAATATAGTTGATTTACAATATTGTGTTAGTTTCAGCCGTATAGTAAAGAGATTCAATTATACATATAAATATAGATGCATATATTCTTTTTTTTTTTTTGCATTCTCTTCCATTATAGGTTACTACAAGATATTGAGTATATTTCCCTGTGGTATACAGTAGGTCCTCATTAAGCGATTTAAACTTAATAGATATTACATTTTCCATTTTAATCTTCTCACTCTGTCTTTTGCATTCTCTCAGCTGTTAGTCTCCTTTCAACTCCTGTTGTATTATCCAATATTTTTTTATCTCATCAAATTTTATAAAATGAATTAAAATTAAGTTAAATTTTCCAAGGCCCAAATTTAGAGACTCTGATATGAACAGTGAGCATATCTAATTTAGTTAGATCTCTTCATGGACAATTTTGACAGTACTGGTTTGGTTTCCTTAAGATAAAATAAAACTCTGTAAATATCTCCTTCCCCCTCATTATTCTTCATTATCTTGAGTTTTGTTTGGGAAAACATGTTTTTCTCATAATCAGTACTTTTTTCCCCAGTATGTATGTTTCACCTCTCTATCTCCTCACTACCTTCTCCATAAAAAGAAACTGCCTACAACATGACAAAGAATGCAGATTTGTCTGAGCTCTTCCTGAAACTACTGTGAGGAACTGAATCCTTCCATTGACGTAGTTTCCTTGTTAATGTAATCCCAGAGCTGCTAGTGTTCCTGACAAAGACAGTGCCTACATGAGAATGAAATTTTGAAATTCAGTTCATTTCCACACAAAAATATCCATGTATATATATCCATATCCATATATATACACACATATATACAATATATATACATATATATATACATACATATACACATTTATTTTTACTCAGGATGTAATGAAGGAGAATGTACACTGAGTCCTGATGCCCTTCTCTAGTTTCTCCTGGCAAAAGAACTTGCAAAAATGTTAATCAATATGGTGACAGGAAAAATATTTTGTATTAATCTGGCCTTGTCTTTCTGTAGTGAATTATTTTTCTAATTTTACCTGATCTTGACAGAATTAGGAAATTTTTGATATCCATCCCACGATTATTTGAGTTACTGTAACAGAGGTTTAAGTTTTACGTATACATTTGTTTAGATGACTGTCTTGAGCCTTGATGCTTGTTAACTACAACAATGGTTGTGTAAAGTTGCAGCACTATTTTTAAAAACTAAGCTTATTTGGAGGTGTCCTCACTTTTGGAGTTCAAGTTTTTCTGCTTTGACTCCTGAATTATTTATAAGTTTCTGTGTTGTCTGCATTCCAGAGAAATGAGGGAGATATTAAAGCCAAAGTGTCTTCCTGCTACAGTCACACCTCCTCATCTTACCCTCCCTGTGAGAGAAGTACTGGGAAACTTTTGAAATAATATAATTAACAATCCCCTTGAAACTTTTGGCTGTTTTTGCATTGGGCCACATTTGCTAACCTGTTTACGCCAAACACCATATGTGTCACGTGTTCTTATGTAGAATATTGAATGATCTAGTTTTGTTTGGATTACTCTCCCCTATAGGTCCACTATCTTATGGTGAAAGCATAGGTTATTAATTTGTGGTCTCTCTTATTTTTTAATATATAGGTATTTTAGTTTTTGTTTGTTTGTTTAGTGACTTTTCTGCCTAATTATGTAAATTCTGTATATGTGTCATATGTGGTCCTTGGGTTTCTACTTGATTAACTTTGTAGTCAACTAATGATTAGACAGAAATTTCTTTAAGTGTCTGAAAGCAGTAAGGCTCCTTGTTTTGGTGAGGGGCTTTGTGTAACTGGGCATGCCTTCCACAATCAGACAGCTTGCAATTCTGCTTTACTTTTACTTCTTGATTTCACAGAACTTCAAGTTCAGTCAGGGTTGAGAGATCAGGTCCTTCTTAGGTCTTTCCTGAACATGTGCATAGCTATATTTACACATGAGGTCTCTAGATTCCCAGGCATATGCCATTGTTTTTCAAAGCCCCTATGGTCATCTTACTCCTCAGATTACTTTCTCACCTTATTCCTTTAGCCATAGTGTTAAAACATTTGACAAATGTACTGTAGCCCTCCCCTTGGGTCCTCAGAAGTTTTTATCACTAGGTCAAATAAAGACAGGCGTTTTGATTGGGGTCTTCAGGGAACAACAGAAAATCAAATAATGAATTTTCCCTGAGAATGAAGCTTTGAGAGAGTTCCTGCCCCATTTGGCTCCCTCTAGTACCAGGAATATAGCCTGTTATTTTTCAAAGCTGCTTCAGATTTGAGGACCAGAGGTGGAGCTAGCGTAAATACTATGCCACATTTGCTATTCTTTAAGAGATTCAGACACTTTTCTTGAGTAACTGCCCCTTGGTTGACACGAGCTTTTGTTTAACATCCAGAATTCTAAACATTTTGATTCTGATATTTTTTGAGCTTTTTTTTGGGGGGTGGTTTTATGGTGGGATGAATTTTCAGAGGTCCTCACTCTATTTTCACTGATATTGCCCAATTACCTTCCGTTTTGAATTGAGCGCTCAGGGGTAATAGACCTAAATAACTTGTCCAAAAGGTAGTAAAAATGGTGCTATTTACACAAGACCTATCTGAAAAATGTGTATGATACCATAATTCTAAAATTATGTGTAACTACTACCTTTCTGTAGGAAGTGTCCATGATTATTAAGAAATTTTCTATACATATAAATATATTATGTGTCAGATAGAAATTCTATAGCTTTGATATAACATTGAATAAAACCTGCACTTTTAAACCATACCAACTTTATTACAGTTTTCCAGAAACTCAGTAAGTTTGATGAATTGTGGCTATACAGATTCAAATAGTAGGTGCTTGTTCTGCATTCATTTTAGAAGAAATAGTCTTATAGAATAAAGGGTAAAATCTTTCTTTCAGCTTTCTTACTTCCCTCAAGTGATGTATAGACTTTTTTTTCTGAATTGCCAGGCCTTTCTATTAAGTGTGATATCTCACAAAGTTGCCTGGTCTCCATTTCCTGAAAGAGAGAATTGGAGTATGAATAGAGGCTGACCTCATTTCATTCCTCTTTGATTGTACTGGAGTGGCAAGCATTCTTTATTGTACAATAGGGAGAGCATATGTGATGACTGAGATTGTACTGACAAGAAGGGAAAACTCAAGTTGTGATTTCTCTATTAAGTAAAGGCCTTTTCAAAAGGCAGAAGAGATTAATAAGTAGTAATGTTAGTTCTCTGGTTTCCAAAGTTTTAGACAATTCTTGATAGGTAAACTCTTTTCTATCATTTCTTAATATGAACAAAAGATCAGGAAATGTTCCTATAATTGCTAGTTAATTTATCCATAGAGAGAATGATTGCCTAGTAATATACCTAAAAAGTAAAATAATTAAGATAATAAATTTTCATAGTCATAGCATTTTGATAGGTATAAATTATTCTTCCTGCTTTCACTTAATTAAAAATTATTAGAATTTGCATATTTAAGTACACACATCTGATGTTGTGCTAGTACTAAGTCACACAACCTCTCTTGTCCTCTATTCTTAATTTTCCACTCATTTTTGAACACTTTAGTTGTTTCAAACACTGTGCATAAAAGATGAATAAGCTATGTACTCTGGATTCAAGAAGTTTACACTGTAGCCTGATAGGTATCAATAATAAAATTATCAATTTTGAATCCTCCATTTATCTTTCAGACTTCTCTCTGTCAGGCTTCCTACTAGTAGTTCTTTTACATTTATTAAATACCATAAATACATAAATGCATTCAGTAAATAACCTTCACTTTCCAGAGTACATTTAAGTTATAATTTTATTTTAAATAATATTTACTGACATTTCATGGCATGCCAGTATTGAACTAAGACACTTAAATGCCTTATTTTATTTGTTGTTCAGAAACAAGTATATAGCCATAGAGGGGTTTGGAAAGGGAGAAGAGTTAGGGAAACAGATGACTGATAACCAACTAAGTCAGTCTCACCCACTTTGTTGTCACCTAGAAAACCTACCTGCTTAGTCAGAAATCTATACTTATCCCTACTTACTCCAATGTTACCACAATCTTAGTACTGGTGTTTATTATTCTTGTGGATATTTTAACACCTTTATTATAAAAGTAAGTATTCTAAAATAATGTATAATACTATTTTAATTTTTTTACATTTATAACACAATATCACACTATAGGTGAGCTTCTATAACTTGATCTTGGTTTTCCTTGATATATATATTTTAAAGTCTTCCATAAGGATATCTGCAACCCCAGTTCATTCACTTTTACAGCTTAATAGTTTTCTATAGTGTACATATAGCAGAATATATCAGGATGACCCATAAAAGAGTGCTCTTTCTGTAGATCAAAAAAGGTTGTATATCATAAATTTCAAATGGCTTAATTTGTTAAGTATCCATTCTCCTTTTGAAGTATATTTAGATTGTTTCCAAACAGGTTAGCTATGAATATACTTGTATAAGTTTTCTTACAAAACAAAAATTAATTTTAACTTCAGACAATTCTGAATTACCAAAATTCAGAAATACCATGAAATACCAAGAAATTACCAAAGATAATTTCTTGTCATTGTACACACAGAAAATTATATTATTCAACATTGCATAGAGCTAAACTGAGAGACTGCTAACAAGTGTTGGTGACTGACCTTGGAGCTTCAGCTGCCGCAGGCATATCTGGCCCCTTTTCTTTCATAATGGTATACCATTTGTAACACACCTATTGGGAAGTTCTGCCTGTACATCTATTACAATATTATTTTACTCTACACCTACTGGTATTTTAACAAAACTAAATTTAAGGTTTTTTGGTTTTGTTTTATTTCTGCTCTTAAAATAATAATATAAAGTATTATATATTGTTAATTATGAACTAGGCACTTGCTAAGCACTATCCATGTCCTTAGGCATGTAATCCTTACAGAACCACCAAGAGGTTATCCTCATTTGAGATAAGGGATTAATAAAGCATACTGAGGTTAAGAAAATTATCCAACGTCAATCACCTAGTAGAGCATGGAGCCTGAATTTGAACCAAGGCAATCTGGCTCCCCACTCTTTGTTCTCAACTATTAAACATTACAATGCTTTATCATTTTCTTCCTTCAACTCTGCTTGTATACTGCTTAAGTTACGTAATATCTGCATTTTATATCCTAAAGAGATGCAGTTTCCATTTTAATTTCATAAGATGGATATGTTTCTTAATGATTTCAGCCTTTTTTCTTTCCTTTGTAAGGTATCAAGAAAGAGAAAAACAGTCTCTGATGGCTAGAAGTTGGCCTGATACTCAAGTTAGACCATGACAATCTCCTGTTAAACAAAAACAATTTCACAAAACACCATCAGACAAGACCACTGCATGGACGTGAGGGTTCAGGACACAACAAGATCACTTTCTAACCTTGTCTGAACACAGACAGACAAAACATCAATATTGACCAAGGCACAAAATTAAAAAAACGGCATGTCTCTATCCTTGCTAATATGAGTGATGATTGCTTCATTAACAGTCACAGCTTCAGTCTCTCTTCATTCCTCCAGTCTGTAATATAACCAGAGAATTTTCTTTACTTCCTGAGAGCAACCAATCTATAGCAATGCCCCTGCACCCTTGAACTCTCCACACAAGCATCTAACAGAAGGCCAGATCCTATAATAAGTCCTTCTCACATCCTCTTATTAACACTTTCTGAGATTCCTCATTACATGAAGTTACCCTCTTTGTAACAAGTAAATAAAGCCAACTATAAGTGAGTTATTTAGTCTTCTAAATACATAATAATTTGGCGTCTCCTTGTTTTGTGGTTTACTAATAGACTGGTATCAAAATTCCTCAATGTTTTTGTATTTATAAGTATATAAATATATTTCTTATATTTATATGCATATATCTTTTTACTCTCTCCCTAGTTTTTTTTTTCCTTTTCCAGAATGTCATATAGTTGGAATTGTACAATATGTAGCCTTTTAAAAAAAAATTTATTTATTTATTTAGGCTACACCGGTTCTTAGTTGTGGCACATGGGATCTTCATTGCAGCATGCAGGATCTTTAGTTGCGGTATGCGGGCTCTTATTTGTGGTATGCATGCAGGTCTAGCTCCCTGACCAGGGATTGAACCCGGGCCCCCTGCATTTGGAGTGTGGAGTCCTACCCGCTGGACCGCCAGGGAAGTCCCAATATATGGCGTTTTCAGATTGGCTTATTTCCCTTACTAATATGGATTTTAGGTTTTCTCCATGTCTTTTTACAGCTTGATATCACATTTCTTTTCAGTTCTGAATGATATTCTATTATTGGATGTACCACAGTTTATTCATCCATTTACCTACTGAAGACATCTCCTCAGAAAGTTCCCATGCACAGTCAATAATGACTCCCACTCCCACCCAGATAACCACTAATACAATCATTCTAATTCTCTCTCTCTCTCTCTCTCTCTCCATACATATGTACATATACAGGCAAAACTAACCTGTAATAACAGAATGATATATTTTGGTGCCATTATAAATTAGTTTTGCCTGTTCTAGAGTTTTATATAAATCAAATAACGTGATTTTTTTAAAGTATATAAAATACATATATAAGTCAATTAAAATGAATGTGGTTCTGTCAGTCTGAAAGTCATGTCTGATCTTAAAACATACATCAATGTAACAAGTGCAGACAACATATTAGGAAAGAATACATAAATGAAAGATAAAAAGTTAAAATTAAAAATAATCTGGCTGAATGTCACACAGATCAAATCAATGAGGTGAAAAGTACTAGGATTTAATATAATATCTTAAATTTAGATTGGAAAAAACTAGCGATTTGAACCTAGTGAATCTCAGCAGTGAGGTAAATCAGGTTTTTAATTTATTTCAAGTTTAAATGACAATTAAGATGCAAGTAAATGAATAAACTAATCAATACATAACTGGAGTTAATGCATAACTAAAGTAAACCCAGTATGTATTTATAAAGCATGAAGTTCTAGGAAGTAATCCTGTTTATCAGATTATATCTCAAAGATTATGATGAATTCCAAGCATAAATTCCAAGAAGAATTCTAACCAATTAATGTTCTATGGAAAAATGACCTGCAGTTTAAGTGCCTGGAAATCATGTACCATCAGAATGTTTGCAGAAAGTAGTCACAGAGAGCATAGAAATAAAGGAGAACAAAGATTTAGTAAAGACAGGATTGAAGTCTTTAAACATTTGGAATACTTTCATGTGAAAGCAAACTTGATGCACTGTTTTGTCTTCAAAGACAGAATTAGGCTAAGAGAAAATTAGACACGTTTTTCAGATGAACATGAGAATTGGTAGTGTAGCTTAACTGTTGAAATGTGGTTTGTGAAAGAAGAACAATGAACACATTTTTCACTGGTGGCATATTTCAAATAGTAATTTTAGGGTAATATTCTGAAATGATGAGAAGATGTTCAAATATCTAAGGTGAAAACACAACTCTAAACTGAATGGTTCTTTTATTAGGTATTAACTTCTTAATACCAAACAGACCTCACCCACCAATCAAACTACCTCCCACTCACCACTTACAGCTAATTATACTCTTGCAAAGAATGTTTATATTTTAAATGTTAGAAAATACTAAAATTGTAAGAAAGAGGTGCATGATACAGTGGAAACTAGATTAAAGTTCATAAAGACTCTGACAGGAAATGTAATACCCCTCAGTTTATTTTATTTAGTTAATTATTTTATTAGAATTGCCTTACAATGTAAAAAGTTTCATCCTAAAAAACTCAAGATTTCGATGACACTGCTAAAGTAAGACTTTAAATCTTAAAAACAAAAATCTAGATATTCAGTGAAAAAGCCAATGATCTTTATGTTTTGAATTGTTAGAAAAGATGGGTATAAAATACGTGTTAATTTTCCAGATAAAACAAATACTTTTGATATTCTTCTTATTTTTAGGTTTCCATTGTCTTGGAAGAGATTCTTCCATAATTTATTAAATGCTGCCCAAGTTCTTTAGCATAGGCTATTGAATATAAATTAAGCTTTTCTTCATGATAGAGAATCATCATTGAATATTTATTTATTTACTTACTTACTTACTAGTTTTGGACCATTGTAATGGATTTTCCTTCAGTCATGGCCCATAAGCTTTTACTATCTTTTACACAGTGAGACTTTCTATAACAATTTCTTTCATTTTCTGTTTGGCTTGAGTAAACCAGGATACCAAAATTATTAAATAAGGGTCAGTGAATTCCTGAGTAAAATGATGATAAAGTAAAATAGCTGGTTCTAAAGGAGAGATTGAGGTATCCATTTTGTTGATTCAGTTATTTTGTCCTCTGTGTTTTGTATTATTAGTGTTTATACTCAGGGAATTAATTAAATAGTTGGAAATATTATTCATGGATAAATGGACTCTAAACATTTTGTTTAACTCTTGCCTAGTTAATCTATTTAAATGTTTGGCTAATTAATTTAAGTATCATAAATGATTCACATGATTGCCTAATCTATTTATGTATTATAGAAAAAAGCTTCATTTTTAATTTGAATAACATATGAATTAAAATTTAACACTATATTACTTTAACCCACTGTTATTAAGAATATAGCATTACCTAAACCAGAATTACCTGTGGTGTTGCTAAAAACGCAGATTTCTGAAGTGCCCTTCTTCATTAGCATCTCTAGGATTAGTATATTGTCAGTGTTGTTTAAAAAAGTCTCCTTAAGATGATTCTGATGAGAACTGAAATTTGAAAATCATTGCTAACTTCTATATGATATTGCTAGGAATCAGTACTTTGTGCGCACTATATTGTTACTTTCTTTGAATATTTATATATGTAGCAGATAATTAAAAAATCTTATATTTTATCAAGATAACACTGGCCAGAGTAGGCTAATTAGATCACATTGCAAAATCTGATAAATAATATAATTTACATATATTTAAAAAATAATCCACCTTAGTGGGAAGGACTGTAATGTGACACAAGCACATATATAACAAGGGATAAATATTTGGACCAAAAGATCAATTTAGTACATATTCCAAATCTGCTGAACAGAAAATTGAATACTGAATTAATACTAAATAACTGGAAAGAAAGTAAAATCTATATGGAAACTTATACATGAAAAGAGTGAGCCAAGGATTTTATATCCATCTCTCTTTCAACTACTATAAAGATGATAAATAGTTTTGAACACATAAAAGTATGTGACTTACTGCTTATATGTATTGTGCTTGAGGAAAGTATTGTAGGCTAAGCCTCAACCAACAAAAATATTATTAAGTAAACAGCAAAGAACTGGCCATGAGGATTGAATATTGTTAATTGCAGATTTGAGACAAAAACAGAGATGAGACTAACAGAGTACAGAACAGTGTAAATGTATAGGTGCTTCTAAAGTAGGAATAAAACAACCAAAATAAAATGGGAGAAGAAAGGGAGTTAAGTTAGGAAGTAGAATCAGCTTAGTTATTTGCAATGGAAAAGTTAGGTGGTGTTTAAAGCTGACAAATGAAGCAGTAAAACATAAGTACATAAAAGAGCAAACAAGTAAACACTAAGAAATCTAATATTATTGACTAAAATTGGGAGATGAGAAGAAGAGTTGAAGAGTTTAGGAAAAGGAAATGATAGGTATGATGTTAAGAAGGAAGACGAGGATTATATAAAGATATAATTACAAAGATAAACACTAAAACAAAATTAAAAACATTTAAAAATATTAGAGGAACTACAGTTTTAAAATAACAAAGAAATTATACTTCAAGGATTTTTTTTAAATTTACATATCAAAACATAAATCATACTATAATATTAAATGCTAGAACTATATAAGTCTGTGGTAGGCTGAATAAAGTTCAATTTTTCAATGATTTCTTTTTTTAATTTGTGATTTTGGGTGACTTGTTTAATATATCTTCTCCTCAAAGAACATGTAATTATTCTCCTATATTTTTTCTATATGCTTAATTTTCTAATGTTATAAATTCTTTAATACTTCTATCTGATAAAATTTTCCTCTACTATTAAGAACTTGAGCCAAATCTACAACCCATTTCTAACAAGTTGTATAAGATCTAATGGCATATTCTTTGCATACTGACTTTATCCCCAACTTTATAGTGTACCAGTGGTCCTCACCCTTTTTGGCACCAGGGACCAGTTTCCTGGAAGACAAATTTTCCACAGACCAGGGGTGGGGGCTGGGAATTATTTCAGGATGATTCAAGTGCATTATGTTTATTGTGCACTTTATTTCTATTATTATTACATCATAATATATAATGAAATAATTATACAACTCACCATAATGCAGAATCAGTGGGACCCCGAGCTTGTTTTCCTGCAACTAGATGGTTCCATCTGGGGGTAATGGAGACAGTGACCGAAGTGTGTTACTTATGTCCAGTCTACTCCATAATCTCGTTTTGGTTGCTGTCACTGCAGAAAACCCTGCTTCACAGGAAGGCAGGATGTTGGAAATGGAAGTAAGCTTTTCAGTGCCTTTGTGGCAATCTCAGGATATTTCTCCTTGACTTTAATCCAGAACGTATGGAGATTTGAAGTTGTCTCAAACATACTTTTAAGGCCACCATGATTTGCGATCTCAAGCAGTTGATTGTCTTCTAGCTCGGACAAAGTCAATTCACCCAGCTTATTCACAAATGGGTAGTGGATCCATTCCTTCCCAGTTCAGGGTTTTTTTGTTTTGTTTTGTTTTGTTTTGTTTTTTGTGGTTGGGAAGTAATGCTCAAACTCTTTTGAAAGCTGAGATGGGTGATCATGCACCAGCTGGGAGAAAGAAGGCCCTGGCTCTGTCTCTTTCAAAATCTCTGCTAATGTTTGAAACATGTCAAAAACCCCAATGTTCACTTGTTGCCCCCACAATTCCAGTTTGGCTTTGAATGCAGCCACTTTATCTGCCTACTTGAACACAGTTGTCATTCTCTCCTGAAGCGACAGATTGAGTTCATTGAGCAGATTGAATATGTCACACAAGTAAGCAAGATTTGTGACCCATTCTGTGTCAGTAAAATGTGCTGCCAGTGGTGACTGTTTTTCTAAAAGTAATCTCTGGAGCATAACTCAAAAACTCTGGCCAGTGATCTACCTTTAGAAAGCCATCTCACTTCTGTGTATAAGAGAAGACGTGTGTGCTCTGCGTCCATCTCCTCACAGAGCTGTGTGAACAGACATGAGTTAAGGGCAGGTACTTTAATGTGGTTGATAATTTTAATCACATGCTGCAAAATGTAAAGTTCAGGCAACATTTTTTGGCTAGCCAGTATTTCTCTATGGATAACACAGTGCCTAGACTCACATTGAGAAGCGACCTCTTTGACCTGAGTAGTGAAACCAGAAAGCTGTCCAGTCATGGCAGCTGCTCCTTCCATGCATATACCGACAAAAAAATGACCAATTCAGTTTTCCTGATATGTAATCATTCAAAGACTTGAATAGTTCTGCAGGTGTGGTGTTGATTGGCAACAAAAGGGCACATAACATATCCTCATGCACATCCTCCTGAAAAATATATAGCACAAAAACGAGCACTGTTGTCTTATTTTCAACATCGGTAGACTGGTCAACCTGGATTGCGTACCACGGTGACTCATTAATCCTCTCTGACAATTGTGCCTCAATATCCTCTGCTATTTCATCAATTCATCTAGTTATGGTGCTAGCCAAAAGAGGAACACATGCCATGTTCTGAACTGCAGTCTCTCCTGAAGGTTCACAACAAATATCCTTAGCAGCAGGCAGGATCAACTCTTCACCAATAGTAAAGGGCTTCTTAGCTTGAGCAATGTGGTTAGACACTAAGAATGATGCTCTCAGTGCAGACACATTTGATGAAGTGGGCCTTCAGTAATTGCTTCTGTTCTTTGTGTTCATGGTTTTTTTCTTTTGAAAAACTCCAAAGGCTTGTTCTTTAATGCAGGGTGCTTGGTCTCCATGTGACGAAGCAGTTTTGAAGATTTCATGGCTTTGTTGGATAGCCTGTCACCACATGTTATACAAAGCAGGCTTGGAAAATGTGAATCACCTGCTGTAATGAAGCCGTAATTTAAGGATTCTTATTTTCTTTTAAATGCAGCTTTCTTTTTGTTGGCAGTCCTAGAGTCTTCTGCTCTCTCATCATTGGGTCTTTCACCCTTTTCAAAGAAGATCTCCAGTGACATTTGTTTTTTTACTCATTTCGGCTAGGGTTAGCTTGTGGGCTTACCAAAACTGTGACTGAGACAAGTGCGCAGTGCGGGAAAGAGGAGCGGATGGAAGTGGTAAACAAAATAACGGGCAGGCCGTGCATGGACTAATGTAAGTGTTGAATTCTGACTTAAAACATGCCACCTCACTTGCCACTATAAAGCCTGCTACTAGACGCAGTTTAATTGTCACTTACTGTTAGGGTTTTGATATTAGTTTGCAAGCAATTGATTTATTATTGTCTCTGTGTAGTCAAACCTCTCTGCTAATGATAATCTGTATTTGCAGCCGCTCCCCAGTGCTAGCATCACTGTCTCAGCTCCATCTCAGATCATCAGGCATTAGATTCTCATAAGGAGTGGGCAACATAGATCCCTTGCATGTGCAGTTCACAGTAGGGTTTGAGCTCCTATGAGAATCTAATGCCACTGCTGATCTGACAGGAGGTGGAGCTCAGGCGGTAATGAGAGTGATAGTGAGCGGTTGTAAATACAGATGAAGCTTTGCTCCCTCACCTGCCTTTCACCTCCTGCTGTGTGACCCAGGTCCTAACAGACCAGGGACCGCTAACGTTCTGTGGCCCAGGGGTTGGGGACCCCTGTAGGATAGTGTTTTCCTGGACCTTATTTTCTTTGATCTTTCCTAAATCTTTCTCAATTAAAGTACTATTTTAATCTTATTGGATACTTTAAAATATCTTAAGGTACCAAAACCTCATTAGATAGGATATACAACCATAAATAATCATAATAAGTGGTCAATAAGATAGTTAATTTAGTACATTTTTACAAATTTTTTTTCTAAATTTAGAGCGAGACTTTCTAGGTGGAAAATGCTACATAATAATACATGGATTTAGAGATATAAAGTGTATTCATGCTGTATGATGTTCTTGTATTAGCATAAACCATCAAAGATGGTAAATGATATGACTACAGTTATTTATTCTGTATGGATACTAGGGGCTCAGAGAAAGATATAATTATTATTTCATATCCCTTATATAATAATTATATAGCATACATATGTTACCTACTTAAAATATAATTTATGTTTAAAAGTGTAAATGTAAAACATATCAGAAAAATTCTTTTAAATTCTAACCTGGAAGAAAATGGACTCTTTTGAATTTGTTGCCTTGGGAGTTTAATCAGGTCGTTCTAAATGAAACTATCTTTTTTTCACCTCACTATGATTCAGAACTAATTAACACTTGAAAGGAAAGTTAATATGAAAATATTTTTAAAAATTATCAGTGAAATTACTTTAATTCCTCTGGGAAGAATAGTTAAATATTCATCAGTGATTTTTCTTCATAAACAGATAACTTTACATAGAATCAAATGTTACTTTTATTTTCTCAATATGATTAAATATTAGAAAAATAAATATTAAATATTAGAAAAATAAGCATAATTATGGTGGTGGTTTTTGTTTTGTTTTTTGTGGTACATGGGCCTCTCACTGTTGTGGCCTCTCCCATTGCGGAGCACAGCCTCCAGACGTGCAGGCTTAGCAGCCATGGCTCATGGGCCCAGCTGCTCCGCGGCATGAGGTATCCTCCCGGACCTGGGCACGAACCCGTGTCCCCTGCATCGGCAGGCGGACTCTCAATCACTGCACCACCAGGGAAGCCCACGGTGGTGTTTTTTAAATGCATGTTAAAACTAAAGAAAAGAGTATTACTGTTATTTATATTGTTGGGGATTCAAAGAATTATTAATATGGAAAAACAGAAATACAACAAAGCATATTGTTTCTGCTTTTTCATACCTCTTTTATTGTAACCACTAATATATCAATTCAGTGGCTTGAAAATATTGTTATCATCCCTAGGGTACAAAGGAGTATATGGTTTTCATTAATATATTAGAAATTGAGCACCTACTATGTACTATGTACCTAGTATTGTTTAGCAAACACTGTAGAGGATGTAATTTCAATAAACAATTTGTATGTCCTAAAGGATTTAACTCTTAATTAGGAGAGATGAATCAAAGGAGTAACAAAAAGTGCTAAGGCAATGCAGTCAATGGAGAAATACATTATGGCTTGGTTCAGGGTAAATTTCACAGAGAAGGTAACATTATTATCTGTACCCCAGAATACAGTTAACATTTTTTGACATGCAGAGATGGAGGAAAGGAATATCTGGCACAAATATAGTCAAGAAAAAATACATGACAGAGGAAAGGAAAAGTTATATTGAGTGAGTGATAATATTTCTGGTTTGCAGTTGTGGTAGATGATAAATTAACAAACTAAGAAGGAAGAACCTGTAATAATAAACTAAAACACAATACAGCAAAAGAAACAGAAACATCAGTATTTGAAAAATTTAAAGCAATTGAATGCACATATTCAGGCTTGGGTTTTTAAAAAATTATACTGTCAGAATAATATTAGGAATCACTCACTGAGTTCTTAGAATGGCTACTATAGTTTTATGAGGATTTATCACATGCATCAACATTTTAAGTTGAGGAAATCAATGGAATAGACCTCAAGTAATTGATTCAATTCAAGCAGTTAGTAAATGACAGCCAGGATTCAAATCAGGAATATGTCCAGAGTTTGAGTTCTGACCACTATGTTATACAGCCTCCAGGTGTGGGAGAGGGTAGATTTTAATATGGTGTGAGAACAAACTGGAGGCTGCAAGGTCAGTTGAAAAGCCAATTTCAGAGTTCAGCCAAGAGAAATTGTTATGTGAAGCAGGTTAGAGGTCTTGGGATTCTAAAAAAAGAAATTTATCCAATATGGAAATAGGAACAGCAGAACGTGATGACTGAAAGGAATGTGAGATGTGAGGAGACTTAAGAGTTTGTATCAGACAACACAAAATGCTACAAAGAATTTGAGTATAATGAGAATAAGGCCACTGAATTTTTTATAAAGTTGTCATTGCTACCCTGAGAGTATTTTTCAGTAGACAAAGTCAAAACCAGATTGCAAGAGACTTAAAAAGGGTAAAGAAACAGCAGCAACAAAAATGGTTTATCTTTCAAATTACTGGGTAGTAATTAAAAGAAAGAAAATAGTAATTTAAGATTAAAAAATTATCTCTCCAAGGAGGACATACAGATGGCCAAGGGGCACAGGAAAGGATGCTCAACATCACTAATTATTAGAGAAATGCAAATCAAAACTACAATGAGGTATCACCTCACACCAGTCAGAATGGCCATCATCAAAAAATTACAAACAATGCTGGTGAGGATGTGGAGGAAAGGGAACCCTCTTGCACTGGTGGTGGGAATGTAAATTGATATAGCCACGTGGAGAACAGTATGGAGGTTCCTTAAAAAATGAAAAATAGAACTACCACATGACCCAGAAATCCCACTACTGGGTATATACCCTGAGAAAACCATAATTCAAAAGGACACATGCACCCCAATGTTCATTACAGCACTGTTTACAATAGCCAGGACATGGAAACAACCTAAATGTCCAAGGCAGATGAATGGATAAAGAAGATGTGGTATGTATATACAATGGAATATTACTCAGCCATAAAGAGGAATGGAATTGGGTCATTTGTAGAAATGTGGATGGACCTAGAGTCTGTCATACAGAGTGAAGTAAGCCAGAAAGAGAAAAACAAATATTGTATATTAACGCATATATGTGGAATCTAGAAAAATGGTAGAGATCAACTTATTTGCAGGGAAGGAATAGAGATGCAGATGTAGAGAAGGAACATGTGGATACAGTGGGGGAAGGAGAGGGTGGGACCAACTGGGAGATTAGGATTGACATATATACACTATCATGCGTAAAATAGATAGCAATATGCTATAAAGCACAGGAAGCTCAGCTCAGTGCTCTGTGATGACCTAGATGGGTGGGATGGGGGGGTGGGAGGAAGGTTCAAGAGGGAGGGGATATAGGTATACATATAGCTGATTCACTTCATTGTACAGCAGAAACTAAACAACACTGTAAAACAATTATACTCCAATAAAATTTTTTTTATAAGATTAAACAATTGAACGAATTTTAGGTTAGAAGAGTCGTATCTGTGTGTGTGTGTGTTTTCAGGTTAGTGACTAGCAAGTCTTCATCCAACCCAACAGGTATATCCCACAAGAGGGAACATATTCCAAAACTTAAAACTGATAATAGGGTTAGTATAAAAATTGTAACACTAAGCAAGTTACTTTTCTAATCATTAATGACACTAATTGTAATTTTTTTCTTTGATATCTTTGAAGTATTTAACACAAGCTATCACTTATCTGCAAAGAAGGGAAGGCAATTTAAAACAAGAAAATTCCCAGAAATTCTAAAAGTAAATGGTCGTGTTTAATATAGTTTAAGGACTTCTTTTCAGTTTTAATTGCCTACGTATAGAATCAAATTTCCTGTAGGTAAAATGGTTTCAAGTTTGAAAGATGAGATTAAAATGATGATAAATAAATGCATTGTAGTGATCTGTAAAATGCATAATGTTTTTCAGGAGTCTGTCACCTGAACAGGTATAAGCACCATGGATTTGGAGAACAAACACTGAAGTCAAGAAAATATTCAGGAATGTCTATGGCAAGGTGAGATCCAGGGGATGTCTGGAAGGAATGGGAGTAAAAACACAGGCGAGAGACTAGGCGAGAGACTAAGTCCTAGAAAAAATGAGGCTGAATTCCTTTCTCTTGGTACAGGAGAGAAAAAAAAAAAATCTCTACTGATATTTGTGATTTCCCCTAATATCTAAATTACTCTGCTGCTATTATAAGCCATCTTCTTTTTTCAGTACTCCAAGCAAGAGCTGTTTGTCTCTGCCCATGGCAAGCACCATTCTTTGTACAGCAGTATAGTGCAAGTAGCTATTAACTTAATATGGGGAACCAAATGATAATTGCCAAGTAATATGAGTATGATCTCACTGTATCTGAGATTTGTGATTCTCATATTTCCATTCCATTGCTTGTGAAATAGAATATGTAGCATTTAACCTTTCTTTGTGTATCTGTTTCTTTATGTGTCAAAAGGTATAATGATACTTATCCTTACAGGGTGTTTTAAAGATTAATTAGCTAAGTGCTTGGAAGATAGAAAGGCTTTATAAATGCTAAATATTCATATTCATTGAAGTTTGTCTTAAAATAATAAAATCAAAGTAATTCCGGAGTAATTCATAAATAAAATGGAAAATATAGCAACATCTTTGCTCTTTATCATTCAAGCTGATATCTTTACATTTTCTCCTTCCTCTTTCTACTCTCTCAGTATCTCCAACAGCTCCCTCCTCCCTATGTAAAGATGTGAGTAAATAGCTGAACTGCAATTCTTAATCTAAATTTCATCTAAGTGTCTTTGTTCTGCAGGTTTAAATCAAATAATTAATGTTACCTGAGGGTATTTAACTTAGCTGAATGATGCCATATTAAACACTTTAAGAATTCCATAACATAGAATTTTATCACATTAAAAGTAATTGAAAGTGATTAAGGTACCTGTAATGAATGGCATATTATAGCAGTAATATGTGAAACTTTCAAGGATAGTGGGAACAAATAAGGGAAAAATATTTTGCAATGTACTAGGGCATTAAAAATGACAACAACTCAAAAATCTTATAAGTAATAAGGGCTATAAAAAACAAAATATTTGTTTGATATCGACTGGATTTTATGGAATGTTGATAAAACATAATCTGGCAATCCTAAATAACTAGTAGAATTCTTTGCATCATGGCGCTTTAGTAGCCTGCCAAAAAGTAATGGGATTTAAATTGCATTTTTGAAATTGAGAAGGCTCTGATACCCTGCCTAGATTGATTTAGTTGTTTTTTGATGCTGTGTAAGTGCAAAGCAAAATTTTGAAGGAGAAAAAAGTACGTAGTAGTTAGCAGAGACTGATGTCTCAAATTACAAGTGAAAATTAACTTACACATTAACAATATTATCATTCTCTCAAATTACCTTTTCTGAGAAGCTTCAGCTATATCATGTGGTTTTGATGTTTGTTGTGTTTTAAATGGCGTAAAAGAATAAAACGGTGTTCAGAGCTTCCCTGGTGGCGCAGTGGTTGAGTGTACGCCTGTTGAGGCAGGGGACACGGGTTCATGCCCCAGACTGGGAAGATCCCACATGCCGCAGAGCAGCTGGGCCCGTGAGCCATGGCCGCTGAGCCTGCACGTCCGGAGCCTGTGCTCCGCAACAGGAGAGGCCACAAGAGTGAAAGGCCTGTGTACCACACACACAAAAAAAAAACCGGTGTTAAAATATAGACTACCAAGAGATCCCATTGTACATCTACACACAGCATATGCCACCTCTTTTCTTAAAAATGGGGGACAATATAAAGATTATGTATGTCTCTCAGATTCGGAGAAGCAGTTTCTGTGTATGTTCAGAGTCAAGTTTTTCTATCACCTGCGTTTAGTTAGGCTATATGAATGCCTATTTAGTCAACATATCTATGATTCCAGAAGATTGTTCAGTTTTAATGAAACTAAGGTTAATTCTGCTATTTTTTTTGCTTACTTCTTGTTTAATTTGCCCATCATTTCCTAGATTCTTAATGTGAAATCTGGGATGTTTGATTTGAGAACTTTCTTTTTTCACATATAGAAAGATAGTGTTATATCTCCCTAGATACATGCATCCCAATGTTCATTGCAGCGCTATTTACAATAACCAGGACATGGAAGCAACCTAAATGTCCAATGACAGAGGAATGGATAAAGAAGATGTGGTACATATATACAATGGAGTATTACTCAGCCATAAAAAGGAATGGAATAATGTCATCTGCAGCAACATGGATGGACCTAGAGATTGTCATACTGAGTGAAGTAAGTCAGACAGAGAAAGACAAATAACATATGATATCGCTTATATGTGGAATTTTAAAATAGGGTTTAAATGAAATTACCCACAAAACAGAAATAGAGTTAAGGATGTAGAAAACAAACTTATGGTTACCAGGGGGTCAGGGGGAGGGATAAATTGGGAGATTTGGGATTGACATATACACACTACTATATATAAAATAGATAACTAATAAGGACCTACTGTATAGCACAGGGAACTCTACTCAATACTCTGTAAAGACCTATATGGGAAAAGAATCTAAAAGAGTGGATATATGTATATGTATAATTGATTCACTTAGCTGTATACCTGAAACTAACACAACATTGTAAATCAACTATACTAATAAAAATTTTTTTTAAAGTAGTGCTTTGGCTGGATCCTGAATTTTAATATGTTGAGATTTCATTTTTCTTCAGTTCAAAATACTTTCTAGTTTAATTTTTTATTTCTTTTTAGATACGATGGTTATTTAAGTATTTGATATTTTGTTTCCAAACATTTTGAAATTCCCAGATATATTTCTATTACTGATTTAAAGTTTGATTTTATTACGATCACAGAACATGTTTTATATGAAATTATTTTAGATTCATTGAAACTTGTTTTAAAGCCCAGAATATAAACTGTCTTGGTGTGTGTGCTATGGTCACCTGTAAAAAATGTGTACTCTGCTATTACTGGGTAGACTCTTCTTCTTCTTTTTTTTTTTTTTTGTAGTACACGGGCCTCTCACTGTTGTGGCCTCTCCCATTGTGGACCACAGTCTCCGGACATGCAGGCTCCGTGGCCATGGCTCATGGGTCCAGCTGCTCCACGGCATGTGGGATCTTCCCGGACTGGGGCGCGAACCCGTGTCACCTGCATCGGCAGGTGGACTCTCAATCACTGCGCCACCAGGGAAGCCCTACTGGGTAGACTCTTATTTAAATGTCAATTGGGTTACTTTTGTTAATAGTTTTGTTCAACATTATGCATATTCACTGATTTTCTTTACTTCTTTGATTAACTGAGGAATAAGGGACATTGAAATCTCTAACTGTAATTGTGGATTTGTCTATTTCTCCTTCAAGTTTTATCTTTATTTCCTTCACATATTTAGAACATGTGTTATTAGGTGCATAATTATTTGGGATGTTTAAAAACAATGACTGCTAAGATATATTAATACATTTATTTCTTCATTAAAAATATCCTTTTAAAATTTTCTAATAATATTATTTTCTTTGAAATCTACTGACATTAATGTAGCCACTCTATCTTTGGAACAGTGTTATAATGGTATATCATTTTATATCCTTTTATTTTAACCTAGTTGTGTTTTTATATTTAAGTGGATTTCTTTTAGAGAGCATATACAAATTTATTGCTTTGTTTCTAACCCAACTATCCCTACTTTTACTGTGGCCTTATATCATTTATATTTAATTAGTGATATGGTTGAAATTAAACAATTTTTATTTTTTAAATTAAAAAATTTTTTTAAATTGCCATTGGAGTCTTTTTTTTAAAGGGGATAAAAGGCTTATTTTATTTTATTTTATTTTAACATCTTTATTGGAGTATAATTGCTTTACAATGGTATGTTAGTTTCTGCTGTATAACAAAGTAAATCAGCTATACATATACATATACATATATCACCATATCTCCTCCCTCTTGCGTTTTCCTCCCACCCTCCATATTCCACCCCTCTAGGTGGTCACAAAGCACTGAGCTGATCTCCCTGTACTATCTGGCTGCTTCCCATTAGCTATCTATTTTACATTTGGTAGTGAATAAGTATGTTTGTTTTCCTTTTGTATAATCATTGGTTTTCTGAATGTTTATTAATTTAATATTTTATAATTCCATTTTCCTCCTCTGTTGACTTATTAACTATAAATCTTAGTTTTGTGTATATGTCTAACTGGTTCATTTAAGAATTTTCACTATGCATCTTTAGCTTGCCACACTGTACCTTTAATGATGTTTTTTGCTCAGTATTTCTTTAGGTAAGATATCTTCTTTTTCAGTTTTTTATTTTAAAAAATTTTAAGATTTTTGTCCTTAAGTAATTGTGTTGTATAAAAATTGGAGAAACTTTTATTTTTTTAAAAGTTGTATTTTCTGTCATATAGATACTTCAACTGTCTTTGTAATATTATGATTGCTATGCTCTCTTGTATCTATGCTGAAGTAGTCTTACGTTTTTATGTTGTTTACATACATATTATCCATTTCTGCCTACTGAAGCCCACTGTGATAGACTGAATAATCACCCACTCTTCCCTTTCCAAAGATATCCATATCCGATCCTCTGAAACCTGCAAATATTATTCACATGGCAAAAATTTTGTTCAAAATGTGATTCAGTTAAGAATCTTGGGAAGATTATCATGGGAAGATTATCCTAGATTATCTGGCTGAATCCAATGTCAACACAAATATCCTTATAAAAATGATGCAGGAGGGTCAGAGAAGGCAGAGAAGGTGATGTGACAATGAATGCAGAGGGCGAGCAGGAGATGTGATAATAGGAACAGAGGTTAGAGTGATGTTGCCAGGAGACAAGTAATGCAGGAACTACCTAGAATATGGAAAAGGCAAGGAATAGACTCTCCTCTAGAGAGACACTCCAGAAAGAACACAACCTTTGATTTTAGTTTCCTAAGAGCAATTTAGGACTTCTAACCTCCAAAACTATAAGATAGCAAACTTGTGTTGTATTAAGCCACTAAGTTTGTGGTAATTTGTTACAGTAGCAATAGGAAACTGGTACTTCCCCCAAAGAATAAGTCTTCACCAATTTTAATTAAGAGTATAATGTGTAATGTGTATTTGAATATATATACTTATATATTTGACTTTTGTAGCCTAAACTCAGACTCAGTTGCTCTCACTCATACTTTCAGTTTCAGTAGCCCATGATTATGAATGGGTTGTGAAAAAACGGGAAGTGGAAATTGAGCCAAAACCATGCACAGTAGAGCTTAGTGTAACTGGACTTCTCTCTTCCTTCTGTAGTTGGTTTACAAGACTGGTATATTTTTAATTCCACATAGGCAAGATCAAATCTTACTCTTCTGAGAAAAGTGCTTTTGTACTTCGTACAACTATCTAATGAATCATGGAGAATTTACTTACAGCAGTTACTTCTCCTCACCCTACTCCCTCATCATCTTACTTAACAGAAAATCATATTTCATCTTCCCTTTTCCCTTCAATGATCATCAATTCTTATTTCTGGTTGGAATAAATTAGATTTAGGTTATGTGGACCATCTTAGTTCTTCTCCACAGGCTTCCTGTCAACGTCAAGAAAATGGTGTGTGTAGCATTGTGTGTGGGTGTCTATATGTTTTTGCGGGGGGGAAGAGGGGACATGAGATGAAAGGTAACAGCAATCTTTGTCCCATGGCATTTGCCTTATCATCTGTTTAAATGTTACTGGGAATGAAAATATATACATATATAATTTACATTGTAAATTCCTACTTGTTTTGTTTACCTTAGGTTTTATTATATTTGTTGATTTGTTTTACTAGAGAAAATATTTTCACATTTTTTTCATTCCCATCATTAATTTATTGTCATTTTTCGTTCTTTGATGTGTATAAAAGGGTAGGGGACATTAATAATGCAAATTTAATATAATTTTACAAATAAAAATATTATAAAGAAAAGAATGTGCAGAAGAACGGATAAGTGACCTGGAAGATAAAATAGTGGAAATAATTACTGCAGAGCAGAGTAAAGAAAAAGAATGAAAAGAATTGAGGGTAGTCACAGAGGCCTCTGGGACAACATTAAACCCACCAACATTTGAATTATAGGGGTCGCAGAAGAAGAAGAGAAAAAGAAAGGGACTGAGAAAATATTTGAAGAGATTTTAGTGGAAAACCTACCCAATATGGGAAAGGAAATAGTTAATCAAGTATACGAAGCACAGAGAGACCCATACAGGATAAATCCAAGGAGAAACATGCCAAGACAATATTAATCAAACTATCAAAAATTAAATACACAAAAAATATTAAAAGCAACAAAGGAAAAACAACAAATAATACACAACGGAATCCCCATAAGGTTAACAGCTGACTTTTCAGCAGAAACTCTGCAAGCCAGACGGGAGTGGTAGGACATATTTAAAGTGATGAAGGAGAAAAACCGACAAAGAAGATTATTCTACCCAGCAAGGATCTCATTCAGATTTGATGGAGAAATCAAAAGTTTTACAAACAAGCAAAAGCTAAGAGAATTCAGCACCACCAAACCAGCTATAAAACAAATGCTAAAGGAACTTCTCTAAGTGGGAAACACAAGAGAAGAAACGGACCTACAAAAACAAACCCAAAAAAATGAAGAAAATGGTCATAGTAACATACATATCGATAATTACCTTAAAGGTGAATGGATTAAATGCTCCAACCAAAAGACACAGGCTTGCTGAATAGATACAAAAACAAGACCTATCTATATGCTGTCTACAAGAGACCAACTTCAGACCTAGGGACACATACACACTGAAAGTGAGGGGATGGAAAAAGATATTCCATGCAAATGGAAATCAAAAGAAAGCTGGAGTAGCAATTTTCATATCAGACAAAATATACTCTAAAATAAAGATTATTACAAGAGACAAAGAAGGACGCTACATTATGATCAAGGGATCA
The DNA here is from genome assembly GCF_964165515.1 of Mesoplodon bidens. NCBI lineage: Eukaryota > Metazoa > Chordata > Mammalia > Artiodactyla > Ziphiidae > Mesoplodon > Mesoplodon bidens. The sequence continues at coordinate 69,863,657 of NC_138160.1, forward strand.
ATCTAAGAAGAAGATATAACAATTGTAAATAGTTATGTCCCAACACAGGAGCACCTCAATACCAGAGGCAAATGCTAACAGCCATAAAATGGGAAATTGACAGTAACACAATAATAGTATGGGATTTTAACACCCCACTTTCACCAATGGACAGATCATCCAAAATGAAAATAAATAAGGAAACACAAGCTTTAAATGATACATTAAACAAGATGGCCTTAATTGATATTTACAGGACACTCCATCAAAAACAACAGAAAGCATATTCCTCTCAAGTGCTCATGGAACATTCTCCAGGATAGATCATATCTTCAGTCACAAATCAAGCCTTGTTAAATTTAAGAAAATTGAAATCATATCAACTATCTTTTCTGATCACAATGTTATGAGAGTAGATATCAATTACAGGAAAAAAATCTGTAAAAAATACAAACACATGGAAGCTAAACAACACACTACTTAATAACCAAGAGATAATTGAAGAAATCAAAGAGGAAATCAAAATATACCTAGAAACAAATGACAATGAAAACATTATGACCCAAAACCTATGGGATGTGGCAAAAGAAGTTCTAAGAGTGAGGTTTATAGCAATACAATCCAAACATCTCAAATAAACAACCTAATTTACACCTAAAGCAATTAATGAAAGAAGAACAAAGAAACCCCAAAGTTAGCAGAAGGAAACAAATCATAAAGATCAGATCAGAAATAAATGAAAAAGAAATGAAGGAAACAATAGCAAAGATCAATAAAACTAAAAGCTGGTTCTTTGAGAAGATAAACAAAATTGATAAACCATTAGCCAGACTCATCAAGAAAAAAAGGGAGAAGACTCAAATCAATAGAATTAGAAATGAAAACGGAGAAGTAACAACCGACACTGCAGAAATACAGAGGATCATAAGAGATTATTACAAGCAACTATATGCCAATAAAATGGACAACTTGGAAGAAAGGGACAAATTCTGAGAAATGCACAACCCTCTGAGACTGAATCAGGAAGAAATAGAAAATATGAACAGACCAATACAAGCACTGAAATTGAAACTGTGATTTAAAATCTCCCAAAAAACAAAAGCCCAGGAGCAGATGGCTTCACAGGCAAATTCTATCAAACATTCAGAGAAGAGCTAACACCTATCCTATCAAACTCTTCCAAAATATAGAAGAGGGAGGAACACTCCCAAACTCATTCTACGAGGCCACCATCACCCTGATACCAAAATCAGACAAAGATGAGTCTAATATCACTGATGAACATAGATGCAAAAATCCTCAACACAATACTAGCAAACAGAATCCAACAGCACATTAAAAGGATCATCCACCATGATCAAGTGGGGTTTATCCCAGGAATGCAAGGATACTTCAATATACAAAAATCCATCAATGTGATACACCATATTAACAAATTGAAGGAGAAAAACCATATGATCATCTCAAAAGATGATGAGAAAGTTTTTGACAAAATTCAACACCCATTTATGATAAAAACCCTCCAGAAAGTGGGCATAGAGGGAACTTTCCTCAACATAATAAAGGCCATATATGACAAACCCACAACCAACATCATCCTCAATGGTGAAAAACTGAAACCATTTCCACTAAAATCAGGAACAAGACAAGGTTGTCCACTCTCACCACTCTTATTCAACATAGTTTTGGAAGTTTTAGCCACAGCAATCAGAGAAGAAAAGGAAATAAAAGGAATCCAAATTGGAAAAGAAGAAGTAAATCTGTCACTGTTTGCAGATGACATGATACTATACATAGAGAATCCTAAAGATGTGACCAGAAAACTACTAGAGTTAATCAATGAATTTGGTAAAGTAGCAGGATGCAAAATTAATGCACAGAAATATCTTGCATTCCTATAAACTAATAATGAAAAATCTGAAAGTAACACTAAGAAAACACTCCCATTTACCATTGCAACAACAACAAAAAAAATACCTAGGAATAAACCTACCTAAGGAAACAAAAGACCTGTATGCAGAAAAATATGAGACACTGATGAAAGAAATTAAAGATGATACAAATATATGGAGAGATATACCATGTTCTTGGATTGGAAGAATCAACATTGTGAAAATGACTCTACTACCCAAAGCAATCTACAGATTCAATGCAATCCCTATCCAACTACTACTGGCATTTTTCACAGAACTAGAACAAAAAATTTCACAATTTGTATGGAAACACAAAAGACCCTGAATAGCCAAAGCAACCTTGAGAAAGAAAAACGGAGCTGGAGGAGTCACACTCCCTGACTTCAGAATATACTACAAAGCTACAGTAATCAAGACAGTATGGTACTGGCACAAACAAAGAAATATAGACCAATGGAACAGGATAGAAAGCCCAGAGATAAACCCACCCACATATGGTCACCTTATCTTTGATAAAGTAGGCAAGATTATGCAGTGGAGAAAAGACAGCCTCTTCAATAAGTGATGCTGGGAAAACTGGACAGCTACATGTAAAAGTATGAAATTAGAACACTCCTTAACACTATGCACAAAAATAAACTCAAAACATATTAATGACCTAAATGTAAGGCCAGACACTATCAAAGTCTTAGAGGAAAACATAGGCAAAACACTCTATGACATAAATCACAGTGAGATCCTTTTGGACCCACCTCCTACAGAAATGGAAATAAAAACAAAAATAAACAAAAATGAACCTAATGAAACTTAAAAGCTTTTGCACAGCAAAGGAAACTATAAACAAGGCAAAAAGAGAACCCTCAAAATGGGAGAAAATACTTGCAAATGAAGCGACTGAGAAAGGATTAGTCTCCAAAATTTACAAGCAGCTCATGCAGCTCAATATCAAGAAAACAAACAACCCAATCCAAAAATGGGCAGAAGACCTAAATAGACATTTCTCCAAAGATATATAGATTGCCAACAAACACATGAAAGAATGCTCAACATCATTAATCATTAGATAAATGCAAATCAATACTACAATGAGATATCATCTCACACCGGTCTGAATGGCCATCATCAAAAAATCTACAAACAATAAATGCTGTAGACAGTGTGGAGAAAAGGGAACCCTCTTGCACTGTTGGTGGGAATGTAAATTGATACAGCCACTATGGAGAACAGTATGGAGGTTCCTTAAAAAACTACAAATAGAACTACCATATGACCCAGCAATCCCACTACTGGGCATATACCCTTAGATAACCATAATTCAAAAAGAGTCATGTCCCAAAATGTTAATTGCAGCTCTATTTACAGTAGCCAGGACATGGAAGCAACCTAAGTGTCCATCATCGGATGAATGGATAAAGAAGATATGGCACATATATACAATGGAATATTACTCAGTCATAAAAAGAAACGAAGTTGAGTTGTTTGTAGTGAGGTGGATAGACCTAGAGTCTGTCATACAGAGTGAAGTAAGTCAGAAAGAGAAAATCAAATACCGTATGCTAACACATATATATGGAATCTAAAAAAAAAAAAAAAGAAAAAAAAATGTCCTGAAGAACCTAGGGGCAAGATGGGAATAGAGACACAGACCCACTAGAGAATGGACTTGCAGAAATGGGTAGGGGGAAGGGTAAGCTGTGACAAAGTGAGAGAGTGGCATGGACATATATACACTACCAAACGTAAAATAGATAGCTAGTGGGAAGCAACTGCATAGCACAGGGAGATCAGCCTGGTGCTTTGTGACCACCTAGAAGGGTGGCATAGGGAGGGTGGGAGGGAGGGAGATGCAAGAGGAAAAAGATATGGGAACATATGTATATGTATAACTGATTTACTTTGTTATAAAGCAGAAAGTAACACACCATTGTAAAGCAATTATACTCCAATGAAGATGTTAAAAAATATAATTAAAAAAAGAAAAAAAAAAGAATATGACTCTCACATAAGTAAACTGCTGGAATTTAAAGAAAATGTGCATAGATTCTTCCTTTGTTATTTTACATGCAAAATTTCAAACCTGGCACGCAGCAGGTGAAATAGGCATTCAATATACAGTACATGAAATTGCCAGTTATTGAAGTCACGTTAAAATATTGAGGTCCATTTTCAGAGTTACAATCTACTTGAGTTTCTCAGTACTTTTTCCTTTTTTTTTTAATGTATCCAATGTTGTTATTTTCTCTTTAGCTATACAAAGAGAAATCTAAATATACTCAGATTTGGCATTGCTCCAGAGACTAAATGCTTAGATGGAACTTATTTCTCCTTCTCATGAATTATTCTTATATTCTTATAAGATCAAGTTGACATACATAAGTCCTAATTTTATTCCCTGTAGCAAGCAAAGATATCTCCTTTGTCCTAACTCATGGAATTTTGCAACCCTGAACTTATACCAAGAAAAGAAAGAAAAGGTAATCTTATGAAATATTCTCTAGGTTATTTTCTTGTCCTCATGAGGGTATATTCTCCATGTGGTCTAAACCTCTAAAATTTTATTATGATACCTCTGAATAGCCTCCCTCCTCCTTCCCCTCAGCCTCTCCCCCACTACTCTCACTTTCTTCTCATTGGTTATTGCAACTTGAAGTCTTAGTTTGGTTGCAAACAGATGGAAGTGTAGAAAAGATATGGGGAAAGCATACTCTTCTTGCGTCACAGTTCACTCTCTTAGGGAGAATGAGAGTTGTTCCATTATCTTTTTGGTCTTGACTTAAGGACTCTAATTCAGACAACAGTAGGGGTTGGTAAGATAGAGCAGCATGTTTACCTCTTCAGTCAGTTTCTTTCTTTTTGAAAAGTTGAGGCATTCGTAGAATGAAGCTCAGATTAATTTTTACTTCAGGTCACTCCATTTTCATTTAATGAAGTGACATGCCTCCCTTAACAGGTTTTAACACCATTTATGTACCATCTCCAAATAAACAGATCCTATTTGTGGAATCATTAGCATTAGAAGGATCTCTGATCAATCTATGTAACTCTACCATGAACATAAAGATCAACTGCTACTTAACCTAGGTAGGGAGACTCTGCATTAATTTTGACTTTATTTGCTTTAAAACTATATCTTTCAAAGTACGATATGATGCTATTATGAGTTTAAAAAATTTTTTTCCTACCGCAAATCAACAAAATATGTAGAGTCTACACTTTCTCCAGCCTGCAGTTTGCTTATTTATAAAATGAAAGACTTAAAAAATGCCCTCTAGTGATATTTCCAGGTCTAAAATACTATAATGTTAACTACAAATCATAGCATTTTCACCATATATGATCTTAAGAAGAAAAAAATTTCTGATCCATTCTTTAAATGCATTAAGATCAAAATATATATTTTACTAATATACAATATTATATTTGCATTTTCCTGTATTAATTCCACCACATTTAAAGCATGTTTTAAAATTCAATATATGACTTAAAACTAGATCTCTCTATAAATTGGATTATTCACATGGGCCTCACTAGAAAAAATGAATTAAAAATTAACATTTTATAACATTACTAATGCACATGTATCATTTAAGGCAGAGTGCCAAAGTAGGTTGTTTTGACTACAAAATACCCCATTAAGGGCTTCCCTGGTGGTGCAGTGGTTGAGAATCTGTCTGCCAATGCAGGGGACACGGGTTCGAGCCCTGGTCTGGGAAGATCCCACATGCCGCGGAGCAACTAGCCCCGTGAGCCACAATTACTGAGCCTGCGCGTCTGGAGCCTGTGCTCAGCAACAAGAGAGGCCGCGATAGTGAGAGGCCCGCGCACCGCGATGAGGAGTGGACCCCACTTGCCGCAACTAGAGAAAGCCCTCGCACAGAAACGAAGACCCAACACAGCCATAAATAAATAAATAAAAATTAAAAAAAATACCCCATTAATATATAAACATAAAAATGTAGTTTATAAAATTATTTGTGTACTGAACCCTTAATCCAAGGGGAAAAAAGTCAATTTATTATCTTATCAGTGCTTTTAATTTAAAACATTTACTTCAACTTCGATGTTTCAGTACATATCTACTGTATTAGTTCTCAATGACTGCTGTAATAAATTAACAAAAACTTGATGGCTTAAAGCAAAAAACATTGGTTCTCTTTGTGATTTTGGAGACCAGAGTCAAAAATGAATCTTATGGGGCTAAAATCAAGGTGCTAGCAGGGTTGTTCTCCCTACATAAGGTATAGGAGAGAATTCATTCCTTGACTCTTCCAGCTTCTGGCGACTGTAGGCATTCTTATTCAGTCCAATATCTGCCTCTGTGGTCACTTGGCTTTTTTTCTATCTCAAATCTCCCTCTGGCCCCTCTTATAAGGACACCTGTGATTGCATTTAGGGTCCACCTGGATAACTGAGGATAATCTCCACATCTCAAGATCCTTGACATTATACATCTGCAAAGTCTTTTTTTTTTTTTTTTTTCCATATCAGCTAACATTTTAGGGATTAGGACTTGGGAAGATTTTTTTCAGCATACCACATTTACCTTCCTAGAAATTAGAGTTTATTTTCATCAAACTCAACACTGATTTACAATCCACATAATAATGGCTCCGGACCTCTCAGACAATCATCCTCTAGTTACACATGAGCCTGAGCTGTTATAAACTGAGTATTGACAATTTGGCATATTTTTGGTCACTGTATTTTATGGAGTACACATCCTTCAGATAAAGAATTGAGCTCAATTTCCTCTGTGGCTTAAAGTATTGCTTTAGATTATAAACTCAATGGGGAGAAACGCAGAATAATAGGGCTTTTCTAGGAGTGATTGCTTCAGTGTGAGGTACAGGATGACATGCCATACATGTATTTTTATTCTGATTTCATGGAAAACGAACCACCCATGCTTCTTTGAAAATAATGGGTGTCATATACAACAAAGCTGTCCGATTATGAAACACTTACCCACACTTGTAAATTGCTTGGAGGGTAGGGTAAACTGTTGTCAGATTTTGAAACAGGAAGAAAATGTCAGAGCAGACAATAGTAGAATATGGGGGGGGGAGGAAAGAATTAGAATTACCAGGTTGAAAAATATAAAGAACAAAGATTTAACTTTGAAATTTCCATGCAGTGGTTTATTAAGAAACCATGTGAATCCTTGCTATACTAAGGCTACTGTGAATTTTTAGCAATCCTTAGTTGACAGAAAGGTGGGTCCATACACAGAGTTATATTTTAATAGAACTAGTGCGGCTTGTTCTGAAATATGATAGAGTGAGGGAGAGGAAGAAACAGAGAGCGAGAGAGAAGAGAGGAAAAACAGGGGAAAGAGAAATTAGAGCAGAGTTTACTTGTCTTAGATTTATTTACATCTAACAAGACCACTTAGAGTAAATGATGTTTATAAACACAAGATCCCTAAATATACACAGAAAGGTAAATGTGGGTATTTTCCATAAGGCTTCTTCTCAGAGAGGCCTTTCTTTTCCTGACCACCTTATCAACATTTCCAACCACATTTCTCAACATTTTAAATTTCCATTTTCTAATTTATTTTTAAATTTTTGCAATAATCACTGTATAACATTCAAACTATATGACTTAGTTATCTTTTGTATTACTGTCTCCCACAATTGAATGCTAGCTCCATAAAGGCAGTGTCACTACTGAAAATTGTCTACTACATATAGTATTCCACCTGCCAAGGATAGTATACCCTAAGAAGTAGATATATATAGATTTTTAAATGAATAAATAGCTTGGCTATTTAATTAATGCTTCTGCAATGAAGAATTTATTTTCTAATTAATTGTTGAAATGTGTGTCTTTGTATAAACCAGCAGTCCCCAAACTTTTTGGCACCAGGGACCAGCTTTATGGAGGTCAATTTTTCCATGGACCGAGGTGGGGGTGGTGTGGGAGTGTGGTGTTGGTTTGGGGATGATTCAAGCACATTACATTTATTGTGCACCTTATATCTATTATTATTACATTGTAATATATAAATGAAATAATTACACAACTCACCATAATGCAGAATCAGTGGGAGCCCTGAGCTTGTTTTTCACTTGCCACTCACTGATAGGGTTTTGATATTAGTCTGCAAGCAACTGATTTATTATGATCTCTGTGCAGTCAAACCTCTCTGCTAATGATAATCTGTATTTGTAGCTTCTCCCCAGTGCTAGCATCACTGCCTCAGCTCCACTTCAGATCATCAGGTATTAAATTCTCATAAGGAACATGCGACCCAGATCACTTGCATGTGCAGTTCACAGTAGGGTTTGAGCTCCTATGAGAATCTAATGCCACTGTTGATCTGATAGGAGGTGGAGCTCAGGCAGTAATGTGAGTGATGGGGAGCGGCTGTAAATACAGATGAAGCTTCGCTAGCTCGCCCTCTGCTCACCTCCTGTGGTGCAGCTCCGTTCTTAACAGATCATGGACCGCCACTAGTCTGTAGCCTGGGGGTTGGGGACCCCTGGTATAAACTATCTCTCAAACTGGTCTTTAAAATACAATGAACTTCATTAAAAAGCAAGTAAGTATGATTGGATTATATAATATTATTTGACTTTTAACATAGTCAGGAAATTGAAGACTAAATGCATATTAAGCACTCAATAAAAAAGCACCTAAGCCTAAGTTTGAACAAAAAATTAAAATGTATATAAGTGCTATTTCTATTCAAAGGCATCTTCCTATTACATATGTTATATCATAATATTTCTAAGATAAGAGGAATACTTTCTTATTTTTTTATTGAAGTTGGTTGATTTACAATGTTGTGCTAGTTTCAGGTAACAAAGTGATTCCATTATACATACATATATATCTATTCTTTTTCAGATTCTTTTCTTTTATAGGTTATTACAAAATAGTGAGTATAGTCCTTTGTGTTATACAGTAGGTCCTTGTCAATTACCTATTTTATAAATAGTAGTGTATATACGTTAATCCCAAATTCCTTATTTATCCCTCTTCCACTTTCCCCCTTGGTAACCATAAGTTTGTTTTCTATGTCCATGGGTCTATTTCTGTTTTGTATATAAGTTCATTCATATTTTTTTTTCTTTTCTAGATTCCATATATAAGTAGCATCATATGATATTAGTCTTTCTCTGGCTTATTTCACTTAGTATGATAATCTCTAGGTCTATCCATGTTGCTGCAGATGGCATTATTTCATTCTTTTTTTATGGCTGGGTAATATCCAATTGTATATATATATATATATATATATATATATATATATATATATATATATATATATATATACCACATCTTCTTTATCCATTCATCTGTCAATGAACATTTAGGTTGCTTCCATGTCTTGGCTATGGTAAATAGTGCTGCAGTGAAATTTGGGGGGCATGTATCTTTTCAAATTATGTTTTTTTTTCTAGATATATGCCCAGGAGTGGGACTGAAAAATCACATGGTAGCTCTATTTTTAGTTCTTTGAGGAACCTCCATATTATTCTCCATAGTGGCTGTACCAATTTACATTCCCACCAACAGTGTAGGAGGGTTCCTTTTTCTCCACACCCTATGAGTATTTATTATTTATAGACTTTTTTGATGATGACCATTCAGACTGGTATAGTTTTGATTTGCATTTCTCTAACAATTAGTGATGTTGAGCCTCTTTTCATGTGTTTTCTTATTTTTAAATCCTAGTATCTTGTTCAGTGCATATCATGTAGTAGGTGTTTAATACATACTTATAAAAAATTGAAACATCTTGATGAGATATAATTCACATACCATTCGATTCACCCACCTGATGTATACAATCTAAAGATTTTTAGTATTTGATAGAGTTGTAAATTATCACCACAATCAATTTGTACATTTCATCATTCCCCAAAGAAACCCTGTACCCTTTAGCATAACCCCACAATCCCTCTAGCCCTAGTAAAACTGAATCTACTTTTTGGTCTATAGATTTGCCTATTTTGGACAAGTCATATAAATTGAATCATATAATATGTGACTTTTTGTTTCTGGCTTCCTTAATGTAGCATGATGTTCTCAAGGTTTACCTTGCTGTAGCATGTATTATTATTTAATTCCTCTTTATTGCCAAATAATATTCCATTGCGTTCTTCCATTCTTCCGTTGATAGGCATTTGGGATATTTCTAAATTTTGGCTATTATTAATAATGTTGCTATAAACATTGGTGTGCAAGTTTATGTGTGAACATAGTTTCAATAATTTGGGGTATAAGCCTAGCAGTAGAATTATTGGATCATGGTAAGTATATGTTTATCCTTTCCATAAACTGCCACAATATTTTCCAAAGCAACTGTGCCATTTTTCAATCCAACTAGTAATGTATGAAAGTCCCAATTTCTCCATATTCTTGCCACTTAACTGTTCTCTGTCTTTTTCATATAGATAACCTAATGTGAAATGATATCTCATTGTGGATTTGATTTGCATTTCCCTTTATGGCTGAAGATGTTTGAATGTCTTTTCAGTCTTTCTTTTTTTAAAGGTTACTAATCAACTGATTTTATTTTAATTTTTCCAGTCTCATTGAGGTATAGTTGACATATAACTTTGTATTAGTTTAAGACGTACAACATAATGATTTGATATTTGGCAAAATGATAACCACAATAAGTTTGGTTAACATCAATCACCTCACATAGTTACACTTATTTGTCTTGTGATGAGAACTTAACTATAATCACAGTGCTATATGCCACATCCCCAGAACTTATTTATATTATAACTGGAAGTTTGTACCTTTTGACCACATTTACCCACTTCCCCCATCCCTCCACTCCCCACTTTTGGCAACTACCAATCTGCTCTCTGTTTCCATGAGTTCAGGTTTTTTTAGACTCCACATATAAATGAGATCATATGGTATCTGTCTTTCTTTCTCTGACATTTCACTTAGCATAATGCCCCTTTTATGTTCTTATTGGTAATTTACTGATTATTCTGGAGAAATGTCTATTCAGATCTTTTGCCCATTTATTAATTTGTTAATTGTCCTTTTATTAATGAGCTGTAAGAGTTCTTTTTATATTCTAGGTACAACTTCCCTGTCATATATGTGATTTACAAATAATTATCCTATTCTCTGGGGTGTACTTTAATATCTTGATGGTGTCCTTCAAAGTTATGTGGTGTTTTAATTTTGATGAAATCCAATGTATTTTTGTTGTTGTTGTTGTTACATGTGCTTTTGGTTTTATATCTAAGAAGCCATTGGCTAATCCAAGGTCAGAAAAATATATGCTTGTTTTCCCCTAAGCATTTTCTAGTTTAGTTCTTACATTTAGGTCTTTGATCTATTTTGAGTTAAATATTTGTATATGGTGTCAGGCAGTGGTACAACTCTATTCTCTGAATGCAAAAATCCAGTCATTCTGGCCAAATTTGTTAAAAAGACCACTCTTTCTGTATTGAATTGTCTTGGTGCTCTCATTGAAAATCAAATAATGTATGACACTGCCACAATATCTTGATTACGGTGACTTTGTAGTAAATTCTGAAATCAGGAAGTATGAATACCTGAAATTTGTTTTTATCTTTCAAATTGTTTTGGCTATTATGAGCCTCTTGAATTTCCATATGAATTTTAGGATCACATTTTCAATTTCTGCAAAAATTGCCAACTGTGATTTTGATAAATATTGCATTGAATCTGAAGATCAAATTGGGGGTTATTGCCATCTGAACAAATTTAAGTTTTCTGATTAATGACAACTGAATGTCTCCCTATTTTCTTGTAGTTTTCAGAATATGACTTTTACATTTCTTCTGTTAATTTATTCCCAAGTATTTATTTTCCTATTTTTATTCTTGTTGATGCTATTATAAATGAAATTGCCTTTTTCAATTTCACTTTGATATTTTCCATCACAAGTACATAGAAATACAATTAATTTTGTATATTGATCATGTATCTTGCAAACTTACTAAACTCATTAATTCTAAGAGGATTTAGTGGATTCCTAAGATTTTCTAGCTGTAAGATTATATTATCTGCAAATAGACAGTTTTACTTCTTCTTCCTAACATGGATGTTTCTTATTTCTCTTTTTTATTACATAATTGTCCTAACTGGAAGAATCTTCAATACAGTGTTGAATACAAGAGATGAGAATGGACATTCTTTCCTTGTTCCTGCTTTACAGCAAAAGCATTCAGCTGGTAACCATTAAGTATGATGTTGGCTCTGGGCTTTTCACGGACACATTTTCACTCTGTTGATAATGTCATTTGGTGGTATAGTCCAATTTGTCTATTTTTATTTTTGTTGCCTGGGCTTTTGGTGTCATATCTAGGAAATCCTTTCTAAATTCAATATCATGAAGTTTTCCCCCAATTTTCTTCTAAGAGCTTTATAATTTTAGGTCTTGCCTTTAGGTTTTTGACTTAAATTTTGTATTTTGTATAAAATAAAGGTTCAATTTCATTCATTGCCCTGTAAGCAAGCTGGAGTTAGGACAGCTGGATGGAAAACATTTTTGGTGTGCCATGCCTGAGGTAAAGCCACTACTCTATCACTGGGGAATTATGAAACCCCTAATCTTTTGGTCATACTCTCTAGGAATTTAGGCTTTGAAACTGGATCTGAGGAGCAGAGCACATGTGTATGAAATGCTGGCAGGATTTTCTAGCATTCTGAGCTGAGAATGAGAGAGAAGGTGTGAACTGTGTTTCAAATGATACAGACTCTTGCTATTCCTTTATGTTTTAGATTTCCTTGAATAAATGTTTATATATTTGCTGTATACACTTATGGAAATATCTGGAGACCTTATTTTTTAAATAATTTTAACCAATTATACTTCTTTCACTGGAGAACAGTGCTCTTCATGCTACCATTCAAATGTATACATACTTGTTAAATTGTTTAAATAAAAATCCTTATCATTTAAAGTGTTTCTATAAAGCTAATTATTAATACCCTTTCTTTAATAAAATATTAGATTCTTTATTGCTATTTTGTCTTAAAGAAAACATATATTACTGAACTTGCTGTACCTTCTCATTTTGGGGATGAAAACACATTAAATTTAACTTCTGTGGGTTTCAATGCTGAAGCACACAGCTAAAGATATGTTGAAAAATTGCATGTATGTTATAAAGATATATAGTACTACTAATTATCAAAGTTATATTGAAGAGCATTTATAGGGCTGTTTCATACCAGTACCCCTTTAAAAGTAAATTGATAGCAATCATTTTACATGAAAATCAATATAAATTACATAAAACAGTAATAAAAATGAATAATCAATATATTAATTTTATAAGTATGTATGGCAACATTTCCACATGTGTCTCATCTACCTCACTTATGGACCTGAAATTAACCATCCATACTTGCAGAACCAACATTAGGCAGTTAAGAAAAGTATGGGCTCTGGAGTCAGACCTTTGTTTTAAGTCTGGCCTTTTTTTTTTTTTTTTTTTAAATTGACTTACAATATTGCATTAATTTCAGGTGTACAGTAATATTTTTTTGGTAGATTATATTCCATCATAGGTTATTACAAGATATTGGATAACATTCCCTGTGCTATACAGTAAAAATATGGAATGCTTCACAAATTTACGTTATCCTTGCTTAGGAGCCATGCTAATCTTCTCTGTATTGTTCCAATTATAGTATATGTGCTGCTGAAGTGAGCATAGTCTGGCTTATTTGAACTAATTAATTTAATTATGTTTAAATCTAGGTTAATTTTGGTTTGAATAACTTAACTTCTCAATGACTCAGTTTTAATATCTACAAAATGCAAGTAATAGCACTAACTCTGTACTTTTCTGATGATTAAATTACTTAAGTATATATAACACCTAGATTGTGCTTATTATTTTTAAGTGCTTAATAAATGGAAGTCATTTTTGTTGTTATAATTATTAGCTATTTAAAAATAACCCTCTACCATTGGTTGGGTTTAAACCTACCATTACTGCTTTCCCATTAGAGTATTAAACAAAGGCTAATAGGTCTAGCAATGAATTAATACAGTACTGGTTTTGATGTCCAGCTTATCACTTGCCAGCTATATGGTTGTAGGAAATTTACCTAATCACTGTGAATCTTGATTTTATCAATTTTTAAAAATTTTACCATCTTTGAAAGAAAGATTCGAGTTTGGCTAAGTAAGGTAGTACACAATAAGGCCTTTTAACTAAAAATAAACAACAAATTTTGCCCTCTGGAGATTGGTTTTCATTTCCTCCTTAGTTATCAATTATGTAAACCATTCTTATTTTGAGTCTTATTAACGCTTTTCATTTTCAGGTGTCCTTCCTATGTTCTTCTGTTTCTGAATTCTCATTTCTCCTATGTCTTTCTATATTTATATTATACTTCTTAAAAAGTAAACAGAGGGAAAAATCTTTCAAGATATGAAAAAACTAATATTAAAGTGAATTGATTTTTATTTTTTACATTTATCCTTTTCCAGGTCAGTTCGAGTGCGTTAAGGTTTTAATGATAACAGAGCAAAATTTCCTGTACTGCAAAAGGATTATTATAGAGATCAGAACCCATGTTATTAGGAAAGATGAAAATCCTCACTAACTGCATCTGATATTAATTTTTTAGAAAAGATTTGAATCATTAAAAAAAGAAATTTCTGTTTTTTTCACATAATTGTATTTTTAATATTTTAGCACTTCCTGTAGCTTCTAACAGAAAAGTGTTTTACTACTGTGCAGTTTAGAAACATAGTTTTATGAAAAAATAAGAATTTTACTACAATATGTGTTTACTATTAATGTATATAACTGTGTTGTTGAAGCAATGTTAAAACATGAATATTGCAATATTAAATGTAATATTTGAGAAATTAGAAATATCAATTGACTTCAAATCTCAAATCACGGAGATCACCTGTTTATCATAATGCACTTTTAAAAAATTTCTGAATATATATTATGAGCTAGTTATACAAAAGGGGATTACATTAAATACAGTTTTTTTTCAAATTGCTTTTTTAACACTGTTAATATGAACTTTTAAAAAACTTCTTGCATATTTTGTTTACAAAATAGTGATACAATATACAATTCATAGTGAAACTATTGTATGACTGATTTATCTTTCTAAAATATTATACGTTTAAGATCCACAATGTAATGAACAAAATTCTGCATACATTTATCTTCATTCAGTTACATGGGTCCTAGAAACAGAATTGCAATATCAAATACTGTAAAGATTTTTGACATATATATTTACCATACTGATCACCAAAGATTATGGTAGTTAATAGTATGTAAACGTATGAAACATTTCAAAGTACATTTATATTAAAAATTCATAATGTCAAGGCGAACTTTAATCCACCTACCAATCCTTCCACACCTCTATAACCTGGTATTATATAAAAATAAGTAGAGAGGGGATTCCCTGGTGACGTAGTGGTTAAGAATCCGTCTGCCAATGCAGGGGACACAGGTTGGAGCCCTAGTCCAGGAATATCCCACATGCTGTAGAGCAACTAAGCCCATGCGCCACAACTACTGAGCCCACACGACACAATTACTGAAGCCTGAGTGCCTAGAGCCAGTGCTCTGCAATAAAAGAAGCCACCGCAATGGGAAGCCCACGCACCACAATGAAGAGTAGTCCCCACTCTCCACAACTAGATAAAGCCCGAGCAGCAACAAAGACCCAATGCAGGCAAAAACAAATAAATAAATAATAAATAAATTTATTTTAAAAATAAGTAGAGAAATCAATAGGCAGCCTTTATAAAACGTTATAGCAATTTGACAGAGTAATAATGTCTGTTGAATCTAATAATAAAAAGTGGATTTGTATGCTGTACGCTTTTTATTTCATTTTCCAAATAATTCATTTTTATTGCATTTTAGGTGTCCATGAGAAACTGGAAATTAAAAACAAACAAGCAAAAACTTGCACTTCACCATAGATACTCTAAGAAGCACTGCTCTAGCCCATTAAATTTTTCAGCATTGTTAGAAACCGTTTTATTACTTCCTTCTCTCCCCCATACTTTAAAAAATCTTTCACATTTTTTACCATCAGCTAATAAGTTTGTTTCATACTTCATTGGGAAAATAGAAGGGAAAATCCATATACCTCCTTTCCTCCCTCTCCCTGCCCCCACCTTCACTCACTTTCAGCACCTGTATCCCTCCACTTCACTTTAGTTTCCATTATAATGGATATGTTGTCCATGCTCCTACCTAAAGACAGCCCCCTCATGCTCCTCCTTCTAAAATACGTCTATAATCAAACTACTTTCCCCCAATTTTGCCACTACCACTTTGGTACAAGTCAATATAATTTCTTCCTGAATTATTACACTAGCTTCCTGAATGTTCTTTCTTCCCCACTACAGAGCAGCCAGAGTGTTCCTTTTAAACCTTAAACATGACTGTGTCAGTGTTATGCTCAAACATCCAAAAGTTCTGGATTCCTTTTTCTCCTACATGCATCTTCCTCCCTGTGCTCCTGTTACACTCATACGTGTGTCATTCTGTCATTTTTAGAACTATGCAACCTCAGGTCAACTTTCTATAACCTCTGCCTAGGGCCACTTACTCTCAGATCCTTCATGGCTCACTCTTTCCCCTTCTTCATGTCTTTGTTCAAATGTCACTTCTGAGAGGAATACTTCACTGACTACCCTATGTAAAATTGAAAATCACAGCACTCCCAGTTCCCCTTCATAGACTTATTTTTCTCCACATCACCATCAGGAAGAATATATATTTTACTTTTTTATTTGTAAAGACTTCCTCTGGGGCTTCCCTGGTGGCGCAGTGGTTGAGAGTCCGCCTGCCGATGCAGGGGACACGGGTTCGTGCCCCGGCCCGGGAAGATCCCACATGCCGCGGAGCGGCTGGGCCCGTGAGCCATGGCCGCTGAGCCTGCGCGTCCGCAGCCTGTGCTCCGCAACGGGAGAGGCCACAACAGTGAGAGGCCCGCGTAACGCAAAAAAAAAAAAAAAAAAGACTTCCTCTGGAAGCAGGAGCCTCTCTGTCCACGTACACAGCAGAGCAAAGAGCATCTTTCAAACAACAACCTCTGAAAGGTGATGTATAAATAGCCATTTCCCATGCCTCTCACTTGAGATGTTTCTGGGATCTGTGCTCTAGAGTTTTATATAGACTCCTAGACTTCTCTAGAGAAATAAATCCTCATTTAACTACGGTGGTAACTTCCTTGACAATGCATCATTTATTTGTGGGCTTCCCTTTCCTAATTCTACACTCCACTACTCAGGTTTCTAAGGATCACACCACAAATATAGCACATGTGCTTGAATCCTTATCTTCGGTTGACATCTGAGGGAACCTAAAATAAGACAATGTGTGAGACTATTGTTAATATATAGGAAGGACTGAACTTGTAGGATATATGAATGTTCAGAAATATGAGATAATTTCTTACTGTTCCAAAGTAATCATGACAGATATATTCCCACTGTCAATATACAAGAGATCCTATGAAATTGAATCCTCTCAAAGTCTAGATATTTGCAATAGTATTACTTTTTTTGCCATAGGAATTATGTATGATGGTTTCACATGGTCATCTTGATTTATATATAATTTGTCACCAATAATGTTGACCGTTATTTTATAGCTTTGTTGACCTTATGTGTTTCTTCCTCTGTGAAATACCTGTTCATATATTAGACTTTTTCTATTGGCTATATTTTTGGCACAAGTTCTTTGTATATTATTATGAATTGTGTACCTCAAATTTTATAAATAAAATAATTTTTAAAATATCATCAAATATATCAGTAAACTAAGGGCAAATGGCCAAACTACACACCACACTTGCTGAAACATGAAAAGGGAAGCAGAAATAGTATATATATTTTTTCTATCATCCATCCAATTCTGAAGAAGAGCCCAAGCATCCAGCTAAGCTGGGGCTTTTAGGATGTATTCTTTTTTTTTTTTTTTAACAGCTTTATTGGAGTATAATTGCTTTACAATGGTGTGTTGATTTCTGCTTTATAACAAAGTGAATCAGTTATACATATACATATGTCCCCATACCTCTTCCCTCTTGCATCTCCCTCTCTCCCACCCTCCCTATCCCACCTCTCTACGTGGTCACAAAGCACTGAGCTGATCTCCCTGTTCTATGGGGCTGCTTCCCACTAGCTATCTATTTTACGTTTGGTAGTGTATATACGTCCATGCCACTCTCTCACTTTGTCCCAGCATACCCTTCCCCCCCCCGTATCCTCAAGTCCATTCTCTAGTAGGGCTGCATCTTTATTCCCGTCTTGCCCCTAGAGGGCAAGGACTTGGTTGTAGGTTTTTCTCCTTCATCACTTTAAATATGTCCTGCCACTCCCTTCTGTCTTGCAGAGTTTCTGCTGAAAGATCAGCTGTTAACTTTATGGGGATTCCCTTGTGTATTATTTGTTGTTTTTCCCTTGCTGCTTTTAATATGTTTTCTTTGTATTTACTTTTTGATAGTTTGATTAATATGTGTCTTCACGTGTTTCTCCTTGGATTTATCCTGTATGGGACTCTCTGTGCTTCCTGGACTTGATTAACTATTTCCTTTCCCATATTAGGGAGGTTTTCAACTATAATCTCTTCAAATATTTTCTCAGTCCCTTTCTTTTTCTCTTCTTCTTCTGGAACCCCTATAATTCGAATGTTGGTGCATTTAATGTTGTCCCAAAAGTCTCTGAGACTGTCTTCAATTCTTTTCATTCTTTTTTCTTTATTCTGCTCTGCAGTAGTTATTTCCACTATTTTATCTTCCAGGTCACTTATCCATTCTTCTGCCATAGTTATTCTGCTATTGATCCCTTCTAGAGAATTTTTAATTTCATTTATTGTGTTGTTCACCACTGTTTGTTCTTTAGTTCTTCTAGGTCCTTGTTAAACGTTTCTTGTATTTTCTCCATTCTATTTCCAAGATTTTGGTTCATCTTTACTATCATAATTCTGAATTCTTTTTCAGGTAGACTGCCTATTTCCTCTTCATTTGTTACGTCTGGTGGGTTCTTGCCTTGCTCCTTCATCTGCTGTGTGTTTCTCTGTCTTCACATTTTGTTTAGCTTACTGTGTTTGGGGTCTGCTTTCCACAGGCTGCAGGTTCGTAGTTCCCGTTGTTTTTGGTGTCTGTCCCCAGTGGCTAAGTTTGGTTCAGTGGGTTTTGTAGGCTTCCTGGTGGAGGGGACTAATGCCCATGTTCTGGTGGATGAGGTTGCATCTTGTCTTCTTGGTGGGCAGGTCCACGTCTGGTTGTGTGTTTTGGGGTGTCTGTGGCCTTATTATGATTTTAGGCAGCCTCTGTGCTAATGGATGGGGTTGTGTTCCTGTCTTGCTAGTTGTTTGGCATAGGGTGCCTAGCACTGTAGCTTGCTGGTCATTGAGTGAAGCTGGGTGTTGGTGTTGAGATGTTGATTTCCGGGAGATTTTCGCCGTTGGATATTATGTGGAGCTCGGAGGTCTCTTGTGGCCCAGTGTCCTGAAGTTGGCTCTCCCAGCTCAGAGGAACAGCCCTGACATCTGGCTGGAGCACCAAGAGCCTGTCCTCCAAACGGCTAAGAATTAAAGGGAGGAAAAAAAGAAAGAAAGAAAGAAGGAGATAGAATAAAATAAAATAAAGTTATTAAAATAAGAAATTATTATTAAGAAAAAAAATTTTAAGTAATAAAAAAATAAATAAATAAACGGACAGACAGAACCCTAGGATAAATGGTAAAAGCAAAGCTATACAGACAAAATCAGACACAGAAGCATACACATACATACTCACAAAAAGAGAAAAAGGGGAAATATATATATATATATATATCGTTGCTCTCAAAGTCCATCTCCTCAATTTGGGATGATTCCTCGTCTATTCAGGTATTCCACAGATGCAGGGTACATCAAGTTGATTGTGGAGATTTAATCCTCTGCTCCTGACGCTGCTGGGTGAGATTTCCCTTTCTCTTCTTTGTTCGCACAGCTCCCGGGGTTCAGCTTTGGATTTGGCCCCGCCTCTGCGTGTAGGTCACCTGAGGGCGTCTCTTCTTTGCTCAGACAGGACGGGGTTAAAGAAGCAGCTGCTTCGGGGTCTCTAGCTCATTCAGGCTGGGGGAAGGGAGGGGTACGGAGTGCGGGGCGAGACTGCGGCGGCAGAGGCCGGCGTGACGTTGCACCAGCCTGAGGCGCGCCATGTGTTCTCCCTGGTAAGTTGTGACTGGATCACAGGACCCTGGCAGTGGCGGGCTGCACAGGCTCCCGGGAGGGGAGGTGTGGAGAGTGACCTGTGCTTGCACACAGGCTTCTTGGTGGCTGCAGCAGCAGCCCTAGTGTCTCATGCCCGTCTATGGGGTCCGCGCTGATAGCAGCGGCTCGCGCCCGTCTCTGGAGCTTCTTTAAGCAGCGCTCTTAATCCCCTCTCCTCGCGCACCAGGAAACAAAGAGGCAAGAAAAAGTCTCTTGCCTCTTCGGCAGGGCCAGACCTTTTCCCGGACTCCCTCCCGGCTAGCTGTGGTGCGCTAAACCCCTGCAGGCTGTGTTCACGCCGCCAACCCCTGCCCTCTCCCTGAGCTTTGACC
Source organism: Mesoplodon bidens (assembly GCF_964165515.1). Classification (NCBI taxonomy): domain Eukaryota; kingdom Metazoa; phylum Chordata; class Mammalia; order Artiodactyla; family Ziphiidae; genus Mesoplodon; species Mesoplodon bidens. Next base: position 69,884,096 of record NC_138160.1, read on the forward strand.
GAAGCCCGAGCCTCAGCTCCCAGCCCCCGCCCCCGCTCACCCCGGCGGGTGAGCCGACAAGCCTCTCGGGCTGGTGAGTGCCGGTCGGCACCGATCCTCTCTGTGAGAATCTCTCCGCTTTGCCCTCCGCACCCGCGTTGCTGTGCTCTCCTCCGTGGCTCCGGAGCTTCCCCCCTCCACCACCCACAGTCTCCACCCGCGAAGGGGCTTCCTAGTGTGTGGAAACCTTTCCTCCTTCACAGCTCCCTCCCTGAGGTGCAGGTACCGTCCCCATTTTTTTGTCTCTGTTTTTTCCTTTTTCTTTTGCCCTACCCAGGTACGTGGGGAGTTTCTTGCCTTTTGGGAGGTCTGAGGTCTTCTGCCAGCGTTCAGTAGGTGTTCTGTAGGAGTTGTTCCACATGTAGATGTATTTCTGATGTATTTGTGGGGAGGAAGGTGATCTCCGCGTCTTACTCTTCCGCCATCTTGAAGCTCCTCCTAGGATGTATTCTTAAAGAAACATCTCTTCAACTGGCAATATTAGAAGCTGAACTATAATGACAAAAACTTGTATCTGGCAGTATTCTTTCAGCCAAGCATATATGACTGAGAAATCACCAACCCATATTGTGGTATAATTTGAGGGCTGCTGTCCAATCTGCATTGCAGATCTCTGACACGGCAATCCGGTGGCATCATCTATGACCTAAGAATCATGGTTTGGGAACCAACAGCTGCTCTTTGGTTATGGTTAGGAACTGAGGTCATTTTATATAACAAAGGACACTGTTGAGCTGATACACCACTTCAAGACTACCCAGATTGTTGCTTTTCATGGAACTACTTCCAGTCTCTTTGTTTATCCTTGTACCAATAGCAATTATGTAGTTACTATAGTTTTGTAATGTCTTAACAGAAGTCCACCCACTTCTTATTTTTCATCAAAATTATATTGACTTTTCTTGGCTTTTTCATTTTCACTTACAAAAAGTACCATATAGAATTATTCTCTGAACAAAATATATAACCAGTGAAAAAATTAGGAGATTGTTTTCTCTTTTTAAAATCTGATACATTACATTTAACATTTCAAATGGATTAATAATTTTCCAGTAAGGGTTTAGACCATATAACTCCTTCTTAATATTATCAAATTCACCCAAATATTAATTACACATAAATTTGTTTGTTTTCGAAGTATAATAGACCTACAACACTATGTTAGTTCCTGATGAACAGCATAGTAATTTGATATTTCTATACATTACAAAATGATCACCATGATAAGTCAAGTTACCATCTGTCACCGTACAAAAAGACATTACATTATTATTGACTATTTTCTCCACACTGTACATTTTATACTTGTGACTCATTTATTTTGTAACTTGAAATTTGACCTCTTTACTCCACCTATTTCTCCCCTCCTCCCAACTCCCTACCCTCTAGCAACCTGCTCTTTATTCTCTGTATCTATGACTCTCTTTCTGTTTTATGTTTGTTGATTGTTTTGTTTTTTTAGATTTCACATATAAGTGAAATCATACAGTATTTGTGTTTTTCTGTCTGACTTATTTCACTTAGCCTAATACCCACTAGGTCCATCCATATTGTTGCAAATGGTAACGTTTCATTGTTTTTTATGGTTTCTTTATATTCTTCTGTGTGTGTGGGTTGGGGTGGGAGTGGTGAGTGTGTATCACATCTTCTTTATCCATTTATCTATCAATGGACCCTTAGGTTGCTTCCATATCTTGGCTATTGTAAATAATGCTGCAATGAACACCGGGGTGCATATATCTTTTTAAATTAATGTTCTTGTTTTCTTTGGATAAATACCCAGAAGTGGAATTGTTGGATCATATGGTAGTTCTACTTTTAATTTTTTTAGTAACCCCCATACTGTTTTCCACAGTGGCTGCACCAATTCACATTCCCATCAGCAGTGCATGAGGGTGTCTTTTTCTCCACATCCTGGTCAACATTTGTTGTTTGTGGTCTTTTTGATGATAGCCATTCTGACAGTGTGGCGTAATAGCTCACTGTGGTTTTGATTTGCACTTCCCTGATGATTAGTGATGTTGAGCATCTTTTCATGTACCTGTTGGTCATTGTTTGTCTTCTTTAGAAAAATGTCAATTCAGACCCCCTGCCCATTTTTTATTTTTGGTTGTTTGGTTTTCTGATGTTGAGTTGTATGAGTTCTTTGTATAATTTGTATATTAACCCTTCCCATTTAGTAGGCTGCTGTCTTTTGTTTTGTTGATTGTTTCCTTTGGTATGCAAAAGCTTTTAGTTTGATGTAGTCCCATTTGATTATTTTTGCTTTTGTTTCCATTGCCTGAGGAGACATATCCTCCAAAAATATTGCTAAGACTGATGTCAAAGAGCATTCTGCTTATGCTTTCTTTTGGGAGTGTTATGGTTTCAGGTCTTATATTTAAGTCCTTAAGCCATTTCAAGTTTATTTTTGTACATTGTGTGAGAGGGTAGTCCAGTTTGATTCTTTTGCATGTAGCTGTCCAGTTTTCCCATTATCATTTATTTAAGAGGTTGTCTTTTCCCCATTGTATATTCTTGCCTCCTTTGTCATCGATTAATTGACCATATAAATGTTGGTTCATTTCTGAGCTTTCTATTCTTACACAAATTTTTTTATAAACACATTGATTGCATAAAATAACTTATACCTGTAAGAATGAGTCAGATAGTATGTTTAGAGAAACAACAGAGAGGCAGACTCTCATTAAAATATATTTTAACAGGAGAGGTTTTGAAGATAATATGGGACCCTAGTTTTCTTTATGCATGGATGATTCATGTATTTACTGTTAGGAACCATAGGTCACTGCTCATTCTAAAGCAATATTCCCAAGGAATGATCAAAGGGAGTTGGTGGAAAATCCAAAGGCATCAAAAAATCTAAATACTTTTTTCTGTTTTTGAGTCTTTAGCTGTAGATCAGGACTCTGAGGTTACCGAAAAAAAAATTCACCATCTCAGTCCAAGTTTTTGTCAGGATAGGAGGTAAAACATAGGATAGAATGAGAGTCAGATAATTCCTAATCAGTAAGACCATCTACCATATAGATTACTGGAATTTTTAAACCTCTTACTATTAGAATACCAACTCTATGTTTTCATTACAAGGTAGATTAATCCAACAAAGATAGTTGTCCAAACTTTCTGTTCTTGAGAATAAGAATCACATTTCTCTCTCCATAAAAGCACAGAACAAGCCTTATGGATTCTGCTGTTCTATTACTTCCTCTGTCCAATCACCAGCCACAATGTGGTAATAATTTTACTATCTCAACATTATTATTTTAAACATTTCTATAGACTATTGTGCTATAATGGTGACCTATTAACAAGCTATTTATTCTCTGCACTAACAAAAAATGAGAAGAACATGATTAATTCTTTTTTGCATTTACTCAAGCTTTACTTGAAAATATATGAATTTTAAAATAAATAGCTTATTTTAACCAATCATTGTATCATCATATTGAAGTGACATGCAATTAATCAAAACTTTATCTGTCAGGTAATGCCATTATTGACCAACTTTATTTGTGCAAAAATATGAAACTTATCTCCACAGGGGTAGCTAAAGTTATCATAATAGACATGCCACACACTAACTTGATTACACTACTGGAGCTAAAGTTATCATAATAGAAAATAACATTCTGACTCTGGTATCTGTAGAAGGGTAGCCCAGGTCATCACAATAAGAAATAAGATTAGAGATTTTCTTCTATAAATGAGTTTTTTAATTTTTTTTGAACGTTTGAATTTTATTTTATTTATTTTTTTATACAGCAAATTCTTATTAGTTATCCATTTTATGCATATTGGTGTATATATGTCAATCCCAACATCCCATCACACATTCCCCTCCCCCTACTTTCCCCCCTTGGTGTCCATACATTTGTTCTCTACATCTGTGTCTCTACTGTTTTTTTAGTTTAGTTTTGTTTTTATAGTATTCTTTTGTGACTTCCAAGAACCATAAGTACAGTAAAACAGCAGCCTACTTGGTGAGCAGAAATGCCAAATCATAGGTTTTTGAGATGCTGTGTCTCTCTACTGATTTATTTTATGATAATATACAAAAGGCCACATGCTAATGATAAAACCAACCCTAGGATAAGTTTAATGTATCACTTCTTCCTGATCAAAAACCATTAAACTTTTCTTCTTCCATTGACCAGTATAAATATGGAAAACTTATATTGAATGATATTTTTATAATTATATGTATATGTTTAAACCATAAGCAAAATTATATAGGTGTTCATTTTTAACCCTATTCTCACATAATTATAATATATTAACATAAGTGTTCTATTTATTTAAAATATTATGAATACATAAAATAAGATATCTGACATGAATTACCTCTGGACCAGATACAGATGCTCTCACATATTGTTAATATCTACCTTTAACTAAAGTATATCAGAATTATACTGATTTTGTTAGCAAATTACTATTTATGAAGATAATATGATCCAAAGTACAGTCTTCACAACAGAGTATAATGTTTTTCCCTGCATACTTGAATACATTGAATATGATCTGCCCATTGCTGCACATTTATTATTGAGCTGTCAGGAAGAAGAAAAGAAATAAAAATCAGATTGGATTGAAAAGTGAGTCACTAAGTTAGAATAACAGACACAGATAAATCAAGGTGTACATTTACACAGAACATTATTTTCCTCAAGGACTTGCTGCAGTTGTAAGATATTATTACAATCTCCTTCTATGAGCGACAAGTACATTCTTAATCATGGAAGTAATCTGTTCTCTAATATCATAGGCTATCAGAAAACTTGATATTTATAATTATATTCATAAAAATAAAACAATACACTCTTGCTTTGAGGAACTAAGTCACTCTGGCACAGAGAAGCAGTCATGAATTAAAACCCTGGTTCAGAATTTCAGATAAAGGGTCCTGGACACTTTTCACATATATATTAATTTTGTATTTTAAATGAAGTGGCTTCCTGGGTCTATTTTGTATTTCATAATTGATTTTGACTCATTTGCCCAATATACTTCTTTTGTTTGAGACTTTCAAACCCTTCTTTGTTTAAACCCCCCCTAAATTTCACCTGTCCTCCAAATCTTATAATGCCTCTGTCTTTTCCTTGTTTGATGATATGCTCTCCTAGTCCTCTGGTGTGCACTTTGCGTTAATGCCATGGGCCAATAAATTTGACTTGTCAGGCTACAGATTTATCTCTGGTGGTTTTAGGCTTACTGGGCTAACGCATTGTATATGTATGGTTGCTTGTATTATGAAAGGCAACTTTGTAGCACAGTTGGAAAAGAATATATTTCCAATTAATATTTCTAGATCAATTGGACATCCCAGTAGGAAAAAAAATGAATCTAGAACATTAACCCACACCTTACAAAAATGTATCCCAAGTGGGAAATAAATGCTAAATATAAAACAATAATCGTCTAAAAGAAAACTAGAAGAATATTTTGTTGATTACCACAAGTAAAAATTTCTTAATCAGGCAGACTAACTATAAGATAAAATATTAACAATTTGTGGTTCATTAAAAAAAAAAAAAAACTTCAGTTCGGGCTTCTCTGGTGGTGCAGTGGTTGAGAATCTGCCTGCCAATGCAAGGGACACGGGTTCGAGCCCTGGTCTGGGAAGATCCCACATGCCGCGGAGCAACTAGGCCTATGAGCCACAATTACTGAGCCTGCGCGTCTGGAGCCTGTGCTCTGCAACGAGAGAGGCCGCAATAGTGAGAGGCCCGCGCACCGCGATGAAGAGTGGCCCCCACTTGCCGCAACTAGAGAAAGCCCTCGCACAGAAACGAAGACCCAACACAGCCATAAATTTAAAAAAATAAAAAAAAAAACTTCAGTTCATCAAAATACAATATTTAAAGAGTTAAAAGTCAAGCTACAGAATTGGACACAATATTTGTAATGCACATGACAAGAAGAAGAAGTGGCATCTGGAATATAACAACAAATCCTACAAATAAATATAAAAAGACAACCCACTAGAAAAATGGTATTATAATTTAATAGGCAATTCACAGAAGAATTTTTCAAATGGACAATAAGCATGTTAAAGTGTTCTTAAAATTATTACTTACTATGAAATTTCAAGTTAAAATTGTAAAGAGATCCACCATTGGGAGAGTAATGCCACAGCAGCTGCAGAGCTTTTTAATACTGATGTGCGGGTGAAGCCAGGTGCAGTCGGCTGTGCTGCATGCCTTGCTGTGGGTCATAAAGGTCTACTTATTCTTGATCTTCCTGTGTCTTGTCATCCCTAAGGGTTTATCTGCTAGGAACTGAGGTGGAACTGCGGTCCCTGTGAAGCCCTTCTGACTCCAGAGGATATAAAGGCCACTGGCAGACCATTTGAGTCTTAATAGTGGCATCTTTACCAGCAACCTACCTATATTGGCAAAATCATTTAAATAAGCACAGAAGATTTCCATATTATAATCTGACATTGTTATTTTGCAACATTTTAAACTAATCCCTCAATTCAGTCTTTAACAATGTCATTTCAAAAAAAATTGCACAATAGCAGCTTGTAAACTGCTGTTTATGAGAGTGTCCCGAGAAAAAGGTTTGTCAAAAATAACCAAAACTGAAAGGACGGGAGAGAAGAGACACTAGGAAAGACACAGTGGGCTACACACAGAGAGCTGCTAACATGAAAATGGTTGTATAACCAGGAGGGCTATGCAAAGGTACAGTGTGTCCACAGTCTTGGGACTTAGGTAAATAAAACGGGTATAGACAATGACAGTGGAAGGTGGAAATGATGTTATTAAAAGGAATGGAAAGTGGCTGAAATATTCCAAGTTGGTTAAAAAATTATCAGCCTAACTTTTAAAATCAAAATATGTAACAATAAAACTGATCTTTTTATGTCCCTTTCCATGTATCCCATGGAAATGGTATCCAATGTCACACCTTGATTGTAATCGAATAGAAAAAAATATACCCTTGGGAAGTATTAAAAGTCTTTATTGTAGGTTTTTGAAATATGCTATGATTGTCCCATTTTTCAGTCAATATATGATGTATAAAGATGCTTCCATAAAATATTTTACCTCTGTTATTAAGAGTATGTTTTGTATTATTTGGATAAGTATATAATACTATATCTATCAATACAAGTGGAGAAATACAATTAAATACACTTCTAATAGAATAGATGAAATTAAAGATAAAGAAAACTAAAAATACCTACTGTTGGCTAGGATATAGAGCAACTAGGACTTTTATAAACTAGTGGTGGGTACAGTCTGCAATACCTATTGGCACTCCCATTTTGGAAAATGATTTGGCTACAATACCTCTCCTGGTACATACCTAACAGAAATGTAGGTATGTATTCAACAACAGAAATGTAGGTATGTATTCAGCCAAAGACATGGTCAGGAGTGTTGATAAAAACATCAGTAATAATCAAATATTTAAAATAACCCAAATATTGTTCACATATTTTAGAGTGATAAATAAAATGAGATTTATTTACAATGGATTTCTCTATAGTAGAGATCAATAAACTTTTTCTTTCATAGGCCAAATTGTAAATATCTTTAGCTTTACGGACCATACTGTCCTGCCTGTAACTACAAAACTCTGCTATTGTAGCATAAAAACAGTCAGAGATAACATAAATAAATGAGCTCATTTAAACTTCATTTATAAAAACCAGCAGTGAGCTAGACCTGGCCCAGAGGCTATAGTTTGTTAATCCTTGTTCTATAGCAATGAGAAATAATAAATAACCTCTATGTGCAACAAAGTGAAAATATTGAGGGAAAGAAGGGAGATAAGAAAGAGTATAACTGAATGACTCCATTTATATAAACTTCAAAAAAACTGGCAAAACTTCTTTGTCAAAAGAAGTCAGAATGCTGGTTGGCTTAGAGTGGAAGACACCAAGAGGGGGCAAAAGGTGAGCTTTCATGGAAATGTTAACGTTCTCTTGCTTGATTTGGCTGTTTATTAAATAAGAATATTCATTTAAAAGTGTATACAGTTATAATTTGTTCAATTTTAGTTATATATGTTATATTTCAATGAAAGATTCCCTTAAATACTGAAGCTTATTACTCAAGAATAAATATTTGTACCCAATTATTAAATTTTTCTTCTACGTTCCATTGAGATTTGTAATTATATACATTTCTTGACAAATTCATTCTTCTGTATTTTACCTTTGATTCTGTTATTATGAATGGGGACATTTTTCTTACATGGTGTTTGTGTGTGTGTATGTGTGTGTGTGTGCACGTATTTTTAAAAGCTGTAGCTTTTAAAATATGTTTTGCAGTGTAACAGCCTATCTACTGAACTCTTGTGGATTTTTTGGTGTGAGAGCTGTGTTTTGTTTGTTTGGTTTGATTTATTGTCTTTTATTTAATTCCATCTGTCTTATGCAAATGTGGCATAAAGGTTTTCATTAGTCTTAATTTTTACCAAGATTTCAAAAATGTTCTTCATTTATGGTTACTGCAATGAAAATTGGTTATTTCCTGTCTAATTATCTATTACTATATATCAAACCATCCCACAGCCTAAGGACTTAAAACAACATTTGGTAATAGCTAACAATTTTGTGGATCAGGAATTAGGGTAGGGCTCAGCTGAGTGATTCTTCTGTGTCACATAACTATAACTATTGTCACTTAGTGATACTAAGCTGGTGGCTGAGATGCTCTGGAGGTTACAAGATGGTTACCCTGAGATGTCTGATGTATTGACGTAGATGATCAGAAATCTGGGCTTAACTGGACCCTCTTTCTCTCCAAGTTATCTCAGAGCATTTTGACATAATTACAAAAACCTAGTTGTACTTCTTTCATGGTAGCTCAGGACTCTCAGAAAACTATGTGAAAGCTGCCAGACTTTTAAAGGCATACTTTCACCATACTCTAGTGGCCAAAGAACTCATAGGCTAGCCCAAATTTAAGGTGAAGAGAAATGCCACATCATAATGGGAGAAATGCCAAAGAATCTGCATATATTTTAATCTACGAGAAGTATTCTTTCATCACAAATTATTTATATTTTCTCCCATGATAAATATACCCTCTGCTTCTCAATACCTCATAATCTCATTCCATCATGGCATTAGTTAGATGCCCAGGGTCCCATTATCCAAACGAGGTCCATGTGGGAATGAAGCTCCTGGAGTACATATTCTTTAGCATATTTTCTCTCAATCTGAGGATATAGGAACTAAAGTTAGGAGATATCTGTCCCCACACACTGAAAATACTATGGAAAAAGGCACACCATACCGATACAAGACTCTGATTCAAAAAAGAGGTTACATAGCCATTACTGCCCCATAACAATTCTGCAATCTAGAGGAAAATATGCTATCAGTTCTATTAATAGGGCTCGATTCAGTTTGGGGAAGTGCTCCTCTATGTCTCTTTGCTCTGCCCTATGGCTTCTTGATTCCAATTTCTGATTGGAAGTCCTTTCTTTTCCATTGGTAATGGCTCATGTTTGCCACAGAGAGGCCTATAATCTTTTTGATGTCTTAAAAAAAAGGATGTTTCTCACAGAGATTATTTTGCTGGAAGAAACTGGAGTTGCATAAGAGCTTTATTTTTGAAACTATAAAGTCCTGACATTTGTATTTTCTATAAATTCTTGGCCTGCCTCTTGCTCTTAAAAGTTTTAGAGTCCAAAGAATTACTTTTATTTTTTACTGTCCCTCTTTTAGTCCAAACTAGTGGTGCTTGTATCAGTAAAATTATTTAAAAAGTGTTTTGGTTTTCCCGTGAATTGTATTGGTGTTTACTACATTAGATAAAAGCCACATCTACAAATCTCTTCCAGGTTAGCCTTCTCTATAGTATTGGTTCTTTGTTCTTTGAGACTCCTATTCAACTGCATCCTTCACATTCTTGGAAACTCTATTGCTTAATGGAAAGGATATGACATATACTTTTGAAATCCATAAAGATTTATTTTCTAACTTAAAAGTAGGCAAACTTTTTTGTAAAGTGCTGGAGAGTAAATATTTTAAGCTTGCAGTCCATAGAGTCTCTGTCACAGCTATCCAACTCTACTGTTGTAGCACAACAGCAGCCATAGATCATATGTGAACAAATGGGCATGGCTATGTTACATAAAAACTATTTACAAAAATTCATGGTCAACCTGTTGGCCACAGGTTGCCAACTCCTGATCCAGCCACCAGGTTCTATAATTATTTTGATACCTAAAAATGATATTTCTCTCAGAGATTATTTTTCTGGGAGAGACTGGGGATTTGTAAGAGTTTTATTTTTAAAACTCGTAAGTCCCGGCTCATATTTTCCCAAATTCTTTTCAAAAACTGTTATTTTGTATTACTTCATTTTTTTTCTTTTCATATTTTATCATGGGAAACTAGAAGTACCAGTTACTGCATTACGCATTTTACTTGGAAATCTTCCCAGCCAGACCCATGAGCCCAATAAGTACCCTTTATATGTTCCACATCATACAGGTGAGACTAATGACAAACTTTGCACTACAGCAAATGTAGGGTCCCCTTTTTTACAGTTCCCGATAACTGTTTCCTCAATGTCATTCAAGCTATCACCAGTAATCTCTTTTAGGCCCTTCCAGTTTCCCCTAATACTCTACTCAAGATTCTTGAAAATCTTCCACCTTTTGTCTGTTATCTTGTTTTAAGATATGTCACATAATTTAGCTTTTTGTTATGACGTTACACCACTTTTGATAGCATATTCTGACTCTGATATGTGTTGCTGAAAAACACACTGCCCCCAAATCTGGTGCCTCAAAACCACCAAACATTTTAATATGATTCATTAATTTTGTTGGTTGGGGATTGGGCCAGGGTGATTCTTCAGTTCCATCTGGTGTCGCTTGGTGTCACTGGGTGTTATTCAGCCTGCAGCTAGATTGCTCTGGATAATATATGATGACTTAACTTACATGCCTGGCATCTTAGCATATGTGGAATCTGGCATCTTGGCAGACGTTCGTGGAAGACTAGACTTAGGCTACTTTCTCTCTCTCCACTTAGTCTCAGGGACTCTCTACACGGCTTCCTGACAGGGTATTCAGACTTCTTACTCAAAAGTCAGGGCTCCAAGAGACCAAGGCAGAAACTGACAGTCCTTACAAATCCTAAATATGGATTTAGCTTAGTATCACTCACACTATTCTATATTTGTCAAAGCAATCATGAGCCAGCCCAAATTCAAAAGTGGGGAATATGGACACCGTCTCTCAATGAAAAAGCTATTAAAGGACTTAATGGTCATTTTACAGTCAGCACAGTTCTAATATGCAGCTAGAAGAACTGTCATATTCATACAATAAAACTTCAAAATATTCAAGTTACATTTATTACATGTATTCAAATTACAAGTCACTTAAAAAATATGTATCACCCTTCTTTGACATGTGGATCTCCTATAATCTACTATAATTGGTTTTACTTATATTATGTAATATAGAGAAAATATGCATAAACTATTTACCATAGCTGTGTGTTTATTGATGGTGGTAGTGATGGCATAATTCAGATTTTATGAAATTAAATCTATATTTATTTTTATTTGTATCATAAAATCTGGAAGGAGAAGAAGGCAGATAATTAATATGATATTAAAATCAATTATTTTTTTATAAACCTCCATATATGGGACCTAGAGAATGTGGTCTATTTCCTAGTCTCCTGTGTTAGTGAATCAACGCACATGCAAATATATGCCTGGAGCAAAGAAAGAATGTTGAGAGCTAAACCCCTTTATAGAGTAGACTGGTTATTATTGAATTTCTGCAGGAAGAATGAATTGTTGTAGACTATGAAACATGGAACAATAGGGTCGAGGAAAATGAATCTTAACTATTTATGAAATGCCTAGGGACTTGCAATAAAAGTTATCTCTAATATTCAGCTTTTGATTTACTCTTATCCTGAAATATAAACCCCCTTTAATTTCACAAAACCTCCAGTAAACTATGCTATAGCATTTGGATATGCTAGCCAGAACTATTGAAGCGTCATTTTATGGTTCAAGCTGTATCCTTCCTTTGTATATCTTAGGCAGACATATTTAACTATCCTTAACTTACCTTCATAAAGACCTCACTAGCCCATTATTAAAAGTTAAAATTTTATTGAAACTGATTTGTTAAAAAAATATTTGTTCAACTTTCAGCCAATGAGTATTTGTGTTGAGAAATTACTTAGGGGTATTGTCATCCATAAGGAAGCAAAGATAAATATAATAAAGGTGCCACTTTAAAAAGAGAGATTTTCAGATGAGAATACAAGTTCTGAAATGAAACAATTTATTACATAAGTTCCAATATTAAATTAAAATAATCTCTATATATCTGTATAAATTAATGTGCTATAATTTGTAAGAAGGCTTACATTGGTGCCTAAGATTCAAATTTCATCAGTATTTCCTTCATTTTACATAATGCAGGAAATAGAAATCTTTAAAAAGTTCTTAGCTGTTTGTCACCTTGTGGAGGTTCAGCAAAAGCTTACTGATTAATATATCCATAGAGAAGCCAGTAGGTGACCTCTGATAAGTTTGATTATTACCATTTCAAATAAATGGCTCATTTATCAACCTTTGTATACGCTGGCTGTGTCTGTGCACATGTTAGAGAAATATAATCACACAGTGCTTGGAGCAAACAAATTGGTTCATTTTTGCTAGTTTTGTAATTAGGAAAAAAAAATAAGACAACTGGGTAAGAAAAATCAAAGGTTCTCAGCTAAAGGGAATTTCATTTTCAAATCTAGTAAAGAAAAAGCCCAGGAAGCAGAATTTGTAAAGCTTAATATTACAACCAGTAGACAATATGTATATATTTTAAAGTAATCACATTAACATGCTTTGGATTAATTTCTGGATTTTCATTCAGTTCATATGCTGAATATATTAATGTCTCAATATAGTTTAAATTCATCAAGAATAGACAACCTAAATTAAAAGGTTTTATATTAAATGCACTATGTTTCAAAACCAATGATTACTATCTCTTCCACCAACTGACAAACTTTAAATTTGAGAAAATAAAAAAAATGTATATCTATATCTGTCCATCTATCTATAATTTGGAAGAGCTATATTAAAAGAAACAACTGGTATTTTTTTACCTCTCTACTCATACATGAAATAAAGCAATATATTGTATAAAATGGTTTTGAGATAACTGTTGAGTATATTTAGTATTCATGCATCATGAGTAGTTAAGCATACAGAGAATAATTTAAAGTTGAGTTACAATGCTTTGAATCTGTCAAAAGTTGATGCTCCCAAATTTAAAAGTTAACCTCTATGTTAATTTCTCTCAATGAGCTCTTGCCCAGGGTTTTTCAGATGAGAGAAAGTAAAATACTGAAGAGGTGATACTGGAATAACCTGAGATAGTAAGATAACTCAGAGAATAAAAACGGAAAGAGGTAATAAATTCCAAATGACATAGTGAAAAGTGCAACATAACTGTAACCAAGGGAATTGAATCTAATAACACCTGTCCACACCTGCCCTTATTCAGCCAGCTCTTGCATTCAAAATGGTGAATATATACTTCACAGGCTCAGGTTATTAATTTATGAGCATAATTCAAAGTAATCACTTTATGAAAACGCCTTCTATTAAATAATGAAAATTTGCCTTAACTTTAGAGAGAGTGTGCAAATTTTCCATCCATAAATCTGCGTTTAACTTTGAAATTATCCTTTATTTAAATCTCTACTGTATGTTTATTATTTTGACATGAGCAATGTACTGCATAGGTCAGTGTCTCCTTCAGATTTGTATATGCCCTTAGTATTATAATATATATTAAGATATGTATATATTACATATATAACTGTCTAGATACAGACACATATGTTGAGATTACAATTTCTCAATACGTATAATCTGAGGACCAATCTGCTGACAGTGGCTCCTCTCTCTGACCCAAGGATATTAGGGTAGATGAAGAGAAACTTTCAAGCTTTGTTCTATATATGGTGTTATCATTCAAATCTTGTATTATTCATGTACTACGATTCCATTGAGTAAATTCTGAAAAATATTTTTGAATGCCTAGTTTTCTCATGTAGACTGCAATACGGGAATAAAAATGTGTTGCCATCTTTGTAATGTTTAAATTGAATCTATGACATTATTTTATCTCTTGTGATTGTATTATTTCGCTGTTTCATATTTTTTGATCCCTTGACATTAGTACCATTTTTGTGTATCTAAACTGTGGCATTTGTAAACAATAAATTCCCAGTGGCCTTTTGCCTGTTGTCCTCTAACAGATCATTTTTAAAGGGCTTGTAAGAATTAATATTACATTTCTTTCAGGAATGGACTCGTTACTTTTCTCATCTTTGAATCCGTAATCTCATTATAAATAATCATAATGACCATGTAGCTAGCTTTCTAAGGCTTTGTACAAAATCCTCTTATCACTACACTTCTTTTTCTAGCTCAAATAAATATTTATATAATCTATATTGTAAATCCATCTCAATTACATGGAAGTATATGCTAAATCAGTCTCTTTAAAGTAACATGTCAAATAATTTCAAATATTTCTCAGGAGGCAAAGATATTTCTGAAACATTCATGGTTATAAAACTCATGGAAGATATTTAGAACACTTCAATAGTCATAATTACATGAGTAGTTGTCTTCAGTATACCATTTCCTTTATTTCATTATGGATTTCCAAAATCCAAAGACCTTGAGATAAGGTTCCCATATGAACTGTCTCACACTGTATTGTTTCTCCAGTTTTATGATCCATAATTCTTAAGAACTCATTTAATTATTTCAACTTAAACTAAATTAACACACTACAAGTCAGAGTCATAGTTTCACTTCCTGATTTAGAGGAGTAAATGCAATTTTTCTTTTTTTTTTCATGGAAAAAGAGAACAGGAGCAGGGGAAATAAAGAACTCCAAGAACATGCTTTTAAAAAACACAAGCTTATGAATGTGTGTGTGTGCATGTGCATTTGTGTATGTATTTTGGTTTGGGTATGTGAGTGTGTATGTATTTATTCTATTTCATTCATATCATATTCAGTACCAAGAGTTACCTGGGGAAAAATATATAAATTGAGTGGTATAAGGTGAAGAAAAATGTTAATGGAATTTGGCTCATTAAACTCATAGATGTGACCGTGAACATTAGAATTATGAGAGGAAATTTAGACTGGTTAATACAGCCACACACACACATTCTTAAGGTATTAAAACTAAGCAATTCTATCAATAAAAGAACTTTTTGAAATGTAAGATTAAGACATTGGAGTGAAAAAGAAATAAAAATTATGAGTCCAAAGAATGAAAATAGTTAATACATCAAGCAATATTCTTCTAATGTGGTGACTACAGATTATATAGCTTAAAATTGATCTCAGAGATCAAAAGAATGAAATTTCTCTGAAGTACAACATGGTCCCTACCATCAAGACATAATGGTCTAATGCAGGGACTGCCAACATTTTTGTTCATGAAAGTCCTAAAATAATTTTGAAAAAGACATGCCCCTTGTCATATATTACTTAATGAGATTAATTTAGATGCAACAAACTTTAAAATGTACCTTTGGGTGAGTTTTGCCAAATGCATACACGTGTGAAGCCACCAAAATAAAATAGACATTTCTATTTCTCCCATAGCTTCCTCATGCCCCTTTGTAGTAAATCCCACTTCTAATTTCAGGCAACTTGGTCACAACTTTCTCAAATTTCGTAAAAATGTAATCATACTGTATTCATTCTTTTATGTTTGCCTTCCTTCATTTGTCATAATGATTTTGATATTTATACATGTTGCATGTATCAACTGTCTGTTCCTTTTTATTGCTGAGAGTGTTCCATTGTATAGATACACTAAGTTTCATTCATTCATTCATCTGCTCACTAACAGTTGTGTTGTTCCCAATTTTCAGCCACTAAAAGTAAAACTGATTTGAACATTTGGGTATATTTTTTCATCTGGATATGTGTTTCATTTTCCTTTCTTGAGGAAAAAATACACAGGAATGGAAAAGCTCCATCTCTAGGTAGGTGGGTATTTAACTCTATAAGAGTTACACTGGGGCGCGCGCTAAACGGGAGAAGCACTGGTTTGAGAAAAGCATGGGTCGCAAGTACACATTGGGACCCTGCCATTAATGGAGGGGAAAAGCGGGGAGACGCCAGCAGGAAACCCATGCTTCCAAGAAAACACTATGGCACCTCTTTCAATGAATTTCCCTTGGGGTCCTGTCATGGATTCCATCCTGTAAGCTGGTAGGAAGCCTGAAGGCTTGATGGGATTCCAGTGTGATAGGAGGCAAGGACATGCTTCAGGACCCCGGAGGAAGATGGCGGAAGAGTAAGACGCGGAGATCACCTTCCTCCCCACAGATACATCAGAAATTCATCTACACGTGGAACAACTCCTACAGAACACCTACTGAACGCTGACAGAAGACCTCAGACCCCCCAAAAGGCAAGAAGCTCCCCACATACCTGGGTAGGGCAAAAGAAAAAAAGAATAAACAGAGACAATAGGATAGGGACGGGACCTGCACCAGTGGGAGGGAGCCGTGAAGGGGGGAAGGTTTCTACACACTACAAGCCCCTTCGCGGGCGGAGACTGCAGGTGGCGGAGGGGGAAAGCTTCGGAGTAGCGGAGGAGAGCACAGCAACAGGGGTGCGGAGGGCAAAGCGGAGAGATTCTGGCACAGAGGACCGGTGCCCTCAGGCACACACCAGCCCGAGAGGCTTGTCTGCTCGGCCGCCGTGGCGGGCGGGGCTGGGAGCTGAGGCTCGGGTATCGGCTTTCAGTCGGAGCGCAGGGAGAGGACTGGGGCTGGCGGCAGGAAGAGAGCCTGAAGGGGTTAGTGCACCACGGCTAGCCCGGAGGGAGTCCGGGGAAAGAGTCTGGAGCTGCTGAAGAGGCAAGAGACTTTTTTCCCTTTTGTTTCCTGGTGCGCGAGGAGAGGGCATTAAGAGGGCTGCTTGGGGAAGCGCCAGTGACAGGCACGAGCCGCGGGTAAGGCACGGACCTCGGAGACGGGCGTGGGCCGCCGCCGCCGCCGCCGCCCGCCCGCCGCGGCCCGCCGCCGCCGCCGCCGCCGCGGCCCGCCGCCGCCGCCGCTGCCGCCGCCGCCGCGGGGCCTGTGTGCGAGCGCGGGTCACTGTCCGCCCCGCCTTCCGGGGGGCCTGTGCACCCCGCCACTGCTGGGGTCCCCGAGACCCGGGGACGGCTTTCCCGGGAAAGCGCACGGAGCGCCACGGGCTGCTGCAACGTCACGCCGGCCTCTGCCGCCGCAGGCCCGCCCCACACTGCACGCCCCTCCCTCCCCTCTGCCTGAGTGAGCCAGAGCCCCCGAATCAGCGGCTCCTTTAAACCCGTCCTGTCTGAGCGAAGAACGGACGCCCTCCGGCGACCTACGCGCAGAGGCGGGGCCAGGTCCAAGGCTGAGACCCGGGAGCTGTGAGAGCAGAGGCAGGGAAATCTCTCTGTGCAGCCTCGGAGGCAGCGGATTAAAGCTCCACGGTCCATTTGATGTGCCCTGCGTCTGTGGAGTGCATGAATGGACAGCGAATCATCCCAAATTGAGGAAGTGGACTTTGAGGACAAGATTTAAGACTTTCCCCCCTTTTCCTCTTTTTACAACGAATTATTCCAAATTAAGGAGGTGGACTTAGAGAGCAAGATTTCAGACTTCTCGCCCTTTTCCTCTTTTTACAACGAATTATCCCAAATTGAGGAGGTGGACTTGGAGAGCAAGATTTTTGATTTTTCCCCCTGCTCTCTTTTTGTGAATGTGTATGTGTAATCTTCTGTGTAAGATTCTCTCTGTATAGCTTTGCTTCCACCATATGTCTCAGGGTTCTATCGGTCCGTTTTTTTTTTTTTTTTCAATAATTACTTTCTAATTTTAATAACGCTACTATATTTCATACTTTATTCTATTTTACTTTACCTGCTCTTTCTTTTTTTCCTACTCTCCCTTCCTCCCTCCCTCCCTCCGCTCCTCCTTTCCTTCTTTCTTTTTCTTTCCTCCCTCCCACCCTTCTTCTTTCCACTTTCTTTTTCTTTCCTTCCTCCCTCCCTCCTGTCTTTCTTCCTTTCCTTTCTCCCTCCCTCCCTCCTTTCTTTCCTTCTTTCTTTCCATCCTTCCTCCCTCCCTCCCTCCCTCCTTTCTTTCTTCCTTCCTTCGTTCCTTCCTTTCTTCCCTTCTTCCTTTCTTTCCCTCTCTCTTTCTTTCTTCTACTAATTCTTTCTTTCTACTTTTTCTCCCTGTTACTCTGAGCCGGGTGGATGAAAGGCTCTTGGTGCTGCAGCCAGGAGCCAGTGCTGTGCCTCTGAAGTGGGAGAGCCAACTTCAGGACACGGGTCCACAACAGACCTCCCAGCTCCACATAATATCAAGCAGCGAAAATCTCCCAGAGATCTCCATCCCAACACCAGCACCCAGCTTCAGTCAACGACCAGCAAGCTACAGTGCAGGTCACCCTATGCCAAGCAACTAGCAAGGCAGGAACACAACCCCACCCATTAGCAGAGAGGCTACCTAAAAACATAATAAGGCCATAGGCACCCCAAAACACACCACCAGACGTGGACCTGTCCACCAGAAAGACAAGATCGAGCCTCAACCACCAGAGCACAGGAATTAGTCCCCCCCACCAGGAAGCCTACACAACCTACTGAAACAACCTTAGCCACTGGGGTCAGACACCAAAAACAACGGGAACTACGAATCTGCAGCCGGCAAAAAGGAGACCCCAAACACAGTAACATAAGCAAAATGAGAAGGCAGAAAAACACACAGCAGGTGAAGGAGCAAGATAAACACCTACCAGACCTAACAAATGAAGAGGTAATAGGCAGTCTACCTGAAAAAGAATTCAGAATAATGATAGTAAAGCTGATCCAAGATTCTATTTCCATGATCCATAATCTTGGAAATAGAATAGACAACATGCAAGAAACAGTTAACAAGGACCTAGAAGAACTAAAGATGAATCAAGCATCGATTAAAAACACAATAAATGAAATGAAAAATACTCTAGATGGGATCAATAGCAGAATAACTGAGGCAGAAGAACGGATAAGTGAGGTGGAAGATAAAATAGTGGAAATAACTGATGCAGAGCAAAATAAAGAAAAAAGAATGAAAAGAACAGAGGAGAGTCTCAGAGATCTCTGGGACAACATTAAATGCACCAACATTCGAATTATAGGGGTTCCAGAAGAAGAAGAGAAAAAGAAAGGGACTGAGAAAATATTTGAAGAGATTATAGTTGAAAACTTCCCTAATTTGGGAAAGGAAATAGTTAATCAAGTCCAGGAGGCACAGAGAGTCCCATACAGAATAAATCCAAGGAGAAATACACCAAGACACATATTAATCAAACTGTCAAAAGTTAAACACAAAGAAATCATATTAAAAGCAGCAAGGCAAAAACAACAAATAACACACAAGGGAATCCCCATAAGGTTAACAGCTGATCTCTCAGCAGAAACCCTACAAGCCAGAAGGGAGTGGCAGGACATAATTAAAGTGATGAAGGAGAGAAACCTGCAACCTAGATTACTCTACCCAGCAAGGACCTCATTCAGATTTGATGGAGAAATTAAAACCTTTACAGACAAGCAAAAGCTGAGAGAGTTCAGCACCACCAAACCAGCTTTACAACAAATGCTAAAGGAACTTCTCTAGGCAAGAAACACAACAGAAGGAATATACCTACAATAACGAACCCAAAGCAATTAAGGAAATGGGAATAGGAACATACATATCAATAATTACCTTAAATGTAAATGGACTAAATGCTCCCACCAAAAGACACAGAGTGGCTGAATGGATACAAAAACAAGACCCATATATATGCTGTCTACAAGAGACCCACTTCAGACCTAGAGACACATACAGATTGAAAGTAAAGGGATGGAAAAAGATATTCCATGCAAATGGAAATCAAAAGAAAGCTGGAGTAGCAATTCTTATATCAGACAAAATAGACTTTAAAATAAAGACTATTAGAAGAGACAAGGAAGGACACTACATAACGATAAAGGGATCGATCCAAGAAGAAGATATAACAATTGTAAATATTTATGCACCCAACATAGGAACACCTCAATACATAAGGCAAATACTAACAGCCATAAAAGGGGAAATCGACAGTAACACACTCATAGTAGGGGACTTTAACACCCCACTTTCACCAATGGACAGATCATCCAAAATGAAAATAAATAAGGAAACACAAGCTTTAAATGATACATTAAACGAGATGGACTTAGTTGATATTTATAGGACATTCCATCCAAAAACAACAGAATACACATTTTTCTCAAGTGCTCATGGAACATTCTCCAGGATAGATCATATCTTGGGTCACAAATCAAGCCTCGGTAATTTTAAGAAAATTGAAATTGTATCAAGTATCTTCTCCGACCACAATGCTATGAGACTAGACATCAATTACAGGAAAAGATGTGTAAAAAATACAAACACATGGAGGCTAAACAATACACTACTCAATAACGAAGTGATCACTGAAGAAATCAAAGAGGAAATTAAAAAATACCTAGAAACAAATGACAATGGAGACACGACGACCCAAAACCTATGGGACGCAGCAAAAGCAGTTCTAAGGGGGAAGTTTATAGCAATACAATCCCACCTTAAGAAACAGGAAGCATTTCGAGTAAACAACCTGACCCTGCACCTAAAGCAATTAGAGAAAGAAGAACAAAAATACCCCAAAGCTAGCAGAAGGAAAGAAATCATAAAGATCAGATCAGAAATAAATGAAAAAGAAATGAAGGAAACGATAGCAAAGATCAACCAAACTAAAAGCTGGTTCTTTGAGAAGATAAACAAAATTGACAAACCATTAGCCAGACTCATCAAGAAAAAAAGGGAGAAGACTCAAATCAATAGAATTAGAAATGAAAAAGGAGAAGTAACAACTGACACTGCAGAAATACAAAAGATTATGAGAGATTACTATAAGCAACTCTATTCCAATAAAATGGACAACCTGGAAGAAATGGACACATTCTTAGAAATGCACAACCTGCCAAGACTGACTCAGGAAGAAATAGAAAATATGAATAGACCAATCACAAGCACTGAAATTGAAACTGTGATTAAAAATCTTCCATCAAACAAAAGCCCAGGACCAGATGGCTTCACAGGTGAATTCTATCAAACATTTAGAGAAGAGCTAACACCTATCCTTCTCAAACTCTTCCAAAATATAGCAGAGGGAGGAACACTCCCAAACTCATTCTACGAGGCCGACATCACCTTGATACCAAAACCAGGCAAGGATGTCACAAAGAAAGAAAACTACAGGCCAATATCACTGATGAACATAGATGCAAAAATCCTCAACAAAATACTAGCAAACAGAATCCAAGAGCACATTAAAAGGATCATACACCATGATCAAGTGGGGTTTATCCCAGGAATGCAAGGATTCTTCAATATACGCAAATCAATCAATGTAATACACCATATTAACAAGTTGAAGGAGAAAAACCATATGATCATCTCAATAGATGCAGAGAAAGCTTTCGACAAAATTCAACACCCATTTATGATAAAAACCCTGCAGAAAGTAGGTATAGAGGGATCTTTCCTCAACATAATAAAGGCCATATATGACAAACCCACAGCCAACATTGTCCTCAATGGTGAAAAACTGAAACCATTTCCACTAAGATCAGGAACAAGACAAGGCTGCCCACTCTCACCACTCTTATTCAACCTAGTTTTGGAAGTTTTAGCCACAGCAATCAGAGAAGAAAAGGAAATAAAAGGAATCCAAATTGGAAAAGAAGAAGTAAAGCTGTCACTGTTTGCAGATGACATGATACTATACATAGAGAATCCTAAAGATGCTACCGAAAAACTACTAGAGCTAATCAATGAATTTGGTAAAGTAGCAGGATATAAAATTAATGTACAGAAATCTCTGGCATTCCTATACACTAATGATGAAAAATCTGAAAATGAAATCAAGAAAACACTCCCATTTACCATCGCAACAAAAAGAATAAAATATCTAGGAATAAACCTACCTAAGGAGACAAAAGACCTGTATGCAGAAAACTATAAGACACTGATGAAAGAAATTAAAGATGATACAAATAGATGGAGAGATATACCATGCTCCTGGATTGGAAGAATCAATATTGTGAAAATGACTCTACTACCGAAAGCAATCTACAGATTCAATGCAATCCCTATCAAACTACCAATGGCATTTTTCACAGAACTAGAACAAAAAATTTCAAAATTTGTTTGGAAAAACAAAAGGCCCCGAATAGCTAAAGCAATCTTGAGAACGAAAAACGGAGCTGGAGGAATCAGGCTCCCTGACTTCAGACTATACTACAAAGCTACAGTAATTAAGACAGTCTGGTACTGGCATAAAAACAGAAAGATAGATCAGTGGATCAGGATAGAAAGCCCAGAGATAAACCCACGCACATATGGCCAACTTATCTTTGATAAAGGAGGCAGGAATGTACAGTGGAGAAAGGACAGCCTCTTCAATAAGTGGTGCTGGGAAAACTGGACAGGGACATGTAAAAGTTTGAGATTAGATCATTCCCTAGCACCATACACAAAAATAAGCTCAAAATGGATTAAAGACTTAAATGTAAGGCCAGAAACTATCAAACTCTTAGAGGAAAACATAGGTAGAACACTCTATGACATAAATCACAGCAAGATCCTTTTGGACCCACCTCCTAGAGAAATGGAAATAAAAACAAAGATAAACAAATGGGACCTAATGAAACTTCAAAGCTTTTGCACAGCAAAGGAAACCATAAAGAAGACCAAAAGACAACCCTCAGAATGGGAGAAAATATTTGCAAATGAAGCAACTGACAAAGGATTAATCTCCAAAATTTATAAACAGCTCATGCAGCTCAATAGCAAAAAAACAGACAACCCAATCCAAAAATGGGCAGAAGACTTAAATAGGCATTTCTCCAAAGAAGATATACAGACTGCCAACAAACACATGAAAGAATGCTCAACATCATTAATCATTAGAGAAATGCAAATCAAAACTACAATGAGATATCATCTCACACCAGTCAGAATGGCCATCATCAAGGAATCTAGAAACAATAAATGCTGGAGAGGGTGTGGAGAAAAGGGAACACTCTTGCACTGCTGGTGGGAATGTGAATTGGTACAGCCACTATGGAGAACGGTATGGAGGTTCCTTAAAAAACTACAAATAGAACTACCATATGACCCAGCAATCCCACTACTGGGCATATACCCTGAGAAAACCATAATTCAAAAAGAGACATGTACCAAAATGTTCATTGCAGCTCTATTCACAATAGCCCGGAGCTGGAAACAACCTAAGTGTCCATCATCGGATGAATGGATAAAGAAGATGTGGCACATATATACAATGGAATATTACTCAGCCATAAAAAGAAACGAAACTGAGCTATTTGTAATGAGGTGGATAGACCTAGAGTCTGTCATACAGAGTGAAGTTAGTCAGAAAGAGAAAGACAAATACCGTATGCTAACACATATATACGGAATTTAAAAAAAAATGTCATGAAGAACCTAGGGGCAAAACGAGAATAAAGACACAGACCTACTTGAGAATGGACTTGAGGATATGGGGAGGGGGAAGGGTAAGCTGTGACAAAGCGAAAGAGAGGCATGGACATATATACACTACCAAACGTAAGGTAGATAGATAGTGGGAAGCAGCCGCAGACCACAGGGAGATCAGCTCGGTGCTTTGTGACCGCCTGGAGGGGTGGGATGGGGAGGGTGGGAGGGAGGGAGATGCATGAGGGAAGGGATGTGGGAACAGATGTATATGTATGACTGATTCACTTTGTTATAAAGCAGAAACTAATTAAAAAAAAAAAAAAAAAGTTACACTGTTTTCCAAAATAGCTATACAATTTTATATTCCCACCAGAAGTGTTCTAATTTTCATATCCTTACCAACATTTAGTATCCTCAGACTTTTTATTCTAAACTCTCTTAAAAGTATTTAATTGTATCTACCTATGGTTTTAATTTGCATTTACTTTGTAACTAATGATGTGAGAGTCTTTTAATGTGCTTATTACCCAATCTTATATCCTCTTCGTTAACTTTTTTTTTTTTTTTTTTTTGTGGTACGCGGGCCTCTCACCGTTGTGGCCTCTCCCGTTGCAGAGCACAGGCTCCGGACGTGCAGGCCCAGCGGCCATGGCCCACGGCCCCAGCCACTCCGTGGCATGTGCGATCCTCCCGGACCGGGGCACGAACCCGTGTCCCCTGCATTGGCAGGTGGACTCCCAACCTCTGCGCCACCAGGGAAGCCCCTGAGGGATATTTTATAATGATATTTTATAATGCCAGTCTCATCCTGTTGTCAATGTACCTGCACTTAACCACAGAGTCCCAAACTACATGAAGCAAAAATTGACAGAATTGAAGTGAAAAGGCCACTTCTACTTAACTTTGTATTAACGTTTCTAACCAGGGAATTTAGGCAAGAAAAAGAAATAACAGGCCTACTTGTGGAAAATGAAGTAAAACAATCTCTATTTGTCTGGTATATAGAAAATCCTATGAAATTCTCTAACAAGACTACTAGAACTGATAAAAGAGTTAAGTGACATTATTGTATACAAGATCAATATGCAGGCAGCAATTGTATTTCTATACACTAGAAATGAGCATGCAAAAATGAAATGAAAACAATTTCATTTAAATTAATATCAAAAGAACAAAATAATCCAGAATGAATTTAACAAAAGAAGTGTAATCTTGCACACTGAAAACTTACTTCCACACAATAGATATTTTATAATTTACTTCATTATTCCCTTATTATTAGACATATAAGTCATTTAAGAAACTTTATTTTAAAACAGTGCCACAACGACTAATGACATTACTGTGTCTTTATCTATGTGTTCAATTATCTCAAACCCATAAGTATAATTGCTTCTTTGGGAACTACATACATATAAATAATCTAGATAAACCCAAAATGCCCTCCAAAGAATAGTATAGAATTTTATACATCTACCAAGAGTGTGTGACAATAACACTTTCCTATAACTTGGCTAACAGTGACTGTTACAATATGTTTTTAACTTTTCAGTAAACTAATGTACAATAAGTTTTTCATTCTTTTTATAATTTGCAATTCCTGTTTAAAGATAATTTGAACATGTTTCACATTAGCTTATTTGTATCCCTTCCAAGTTCCCTATGCTTAAGTGTACAATTTTCACAGTATTTACTTTTATTTTAAAATTTAAGTTTCTTTATATTTCCTCATTCAGCAAGTACTGTAATGAGTGTCTATTATAGGCCTAGCACCATTCTATTTACTGGGTTACTGTAGCTTTCTGGTGATAGCTTTCATCAAACTTAACAATTTTCCCTCAAAACTAAGTTGGATAAAGGATCCAGAATTTCAGTGATTTAAAAAATTCTGTAAACTTGTTTTCATGGTTTTCTTTTTTGAGTAGGTTGTTACTAATTAGTGTGTTGCTTATATTCTTGCATAAAATAATTTTATTAATGTATTTTTATAGATTAAAATTTCCAAAAGCTTACTTTAAACATTTTTACAACTAAGTACATAAGAGAGAATAAATTATACTTTAATTTTTTATGTCTTTCCTTTCTTGCTATGGTATAATGAACTGGATAATACTGCATCATTCCCATCTTTTATAGATCTATATAACATGGCAATTATTTCCTATTTGTATTAGTAGAACACATCCAAAGAAATATCTAGTTATTTCTTCATGATGGGAGATATTTGATTACATTTTAATATTTTCTCCTTAATTTCTTCTCATAATTGGAAAATACAGGTTTTCTTCATCTTCTTAAGTTTTGCTATTTTTTTGCCAGAAACTCATCTAATTTGTAAAAGTTTTTATATTTTTATAAAGTGTGCACGGTTTATTTATAATTTTAAAAACATCTATATCTGAAATTGTTTCCCCTTTTCATATATAACCTGATTGGTTTCTCCCCCTTCAAATTCCTAATATCTCTCAGCTATTCTTTAACTTTTACATATGTATGTTAGAAATCTTTTATGTTCTGATGTATAAAAATATTCAATTATTTATTATTTTATTCATAGATTGATTCTAAACACTAAAACCCCAAAAGTGGTGTTTAAAGTACTATGATTATGTAAATTTTGTGCATTGTAGAGCCATTTATTATAGTGAGATATTGGGATATCCTTCCTTCCTTTCTTTCTCTCTCTCTCTCTCTCTCTCTCTCTCACTCACTCTCGTTCTCCCTCTCTTTCTTTTATCCAATATGGTGACCTCTATAAAATTTGTAGCAAAATATCCCTTGCATTCAGGTTGAGCTACTTATTTCCTGAAATAATTTCTTTGTATCATACCAACTTTTAAAATGACTTTTATCTGGATCATAATGTTTCTCATACAATTTTTCTGCTTTTTTAAATCTTTATATTCCCTTGTTGAGTGGATTTATTTTTCTTACCATGTTACCAATATTATCTATCTCTTTTGTCATTTAATCTTTAGCTTCAAAGCCATTCCATTCATCTTAAAGACTTATTCTTGGAACCTTCACCTTCCTTTAGTTGTTTCAAATGATTGCTTTCTATATCTACTTTTTAGTATTTCACAGGATTTCATCCTGTGGCTGCATGGTTAGGGTTATAATATTGTGTTTCCTGTATAACTTTCTATTCTTTCCTTTAAGACTTAATTATGAGAATTCATACTCAAAGTAACTTTTTCAGAAAGTACATGACAGGTAAAATTTCTTTGTTGTTTCCTATCTGATGAAATTTTTGTTTTGTTCTCTCAACTGATTTGTATTTCATCTGACTTTAGAATTAAAATTTTAATATCATTTTTGCTAAGATATTAAAAGCCATAACTCAACTACAGCCAAGAATTCCATAGTAATAAGGAGAAGGCAGCTTTCAGTCTTTCTTTTCATACATTTGAACATAAAGTAAAACATGTCTCTTGTGTGTGTGTGTGTGTGTGTGTGTGTGTGTGTGTTGGTCGCTTAAGATCTCTATTATCAATACATTTCAGAGACTTCTTCATTGTGTGTAGTGCTGCATATGATTTAGGCTCAGTCAACTTGACGTGCCTGCCTAAGACTGAAACTTGAGAAAACAAAGCAAAAGTTCAGGAGTGTATATAAACGCTTACTGGTGTTATCAATGTATGGAGTTTCTTTATGGTGGCAGACAATTTCCAAAGACAACAGCTACCACTAGTGGAGGGATATATACCAGGCCATTGCTCTTATATGGCCCTTGCTGTGTTTCCTGTGGTCTAGAGTCCCTGTATTCCTGTCCATTATCCGAATCATGTTTATCATCATCTTTTTATCAGAGCAGTTGGCTGTTTGATATTCTTTCAAATCTACTATCAAATCTACGTATAAAAAATTAAGTTTCATACTAGGTAACCAAGACAGTGATTACAGTAGGATACCAATTTTTGTTATTATATATAACTTTTTAAACTTTTCAGGATCTTTAATTTTTCTTAGTTTTAAGACATTTTGTCAGCATATGTCCACGTTTGGCTCTTTATTCACATTCATTCTACTCTAAGGAGTTGACTTATTAAAAAAATAAGGTTCATGCTCAATATCGTAACTTACTGTGTTTTCAAGTAATACAACTTTTTAAGTTATTTTTCTTAGATTTGATCAACTTATTTTTTAAATCATAATCACTATATAAGAGTGACTGTTGA
Organism: Mesoplodon bidens; assembly: GCF_964165515.1. Lineage (NCBI taxonomy): Eukaryota > Metazoa > Chordata > Mammalia > Artiodactyla > Ziphiidae > Mesoplodon > Mesoplodon bidens. Next base: position 69,911,888 of record NC_138160.1, read on the forward strand.
CTGTGTCCTTATATTACAAACAACTGAAACAAAGTGTCATATTTCTTGAGATAATATTTACATGGATAACAAACTTAAGTTAAAGTGTTTTTTCTTGTATAGGTTTTATAAATAAAAAATAACTTACATGAAATATATTCTTTGGGGTTTTCTAAATTTTACTGTAAAAATATGTTTAAAACATTATAAAAATCCTTTAAAAATATTTCCACAAAACTTTGCCACTATCAAAGTTCACCTTGAAACTACTTAGCTCTAGTCAGAAAGTCAATAAGTTTTTCTCTAAGAGCAAAACTGGTATGAGGGTTTAACAGGAAAGGGCAAATATCACACTGTGCCCAGGCCACAGGAAAATGATGTTGATTATTTCAGCACGAACATTTTAAAAATCCTTGTGTTATAAATTCATTGAGATTTAGCATTATTTAAGAACTATTATAATAAATATATTAGGATATTCATAAAATAAAAGTTGCATACATAATCACACATACAAACACACACACTATATATTTTTCCATGACAATACTGCGAAATGTAAATTTTTAAAAATGTTTAAAGAAAAAAATCATAGATTAATTTGATGTATAAATAAAAATCACCAACTGCAGATGTATAGGTATGTATAAATATTCTTTTGTTTCGAAACATTTATTAGCTCTGTCAACACAGACTAAGAGATTTGGAAACTTACTTATCTATTTCAGGTTAGAAGCCAATAGATTAAAAAAGTCATTGTATGCCATTAGAAGTACAGACTTATAAATATTTGACTGCTAGAATTAGCCCAGTTACTTTATCTCTCTCATTTTGAATTTACATATTTAGACATTAAAGAAATAAGGATTTTCTTTCACTTCCAAACTTTCAACGGATGAGTTTATTGATTATAAATTAATTACAGATTCAGAAAGAGTTCTGCACAATTAAGATAATTGGCACATTGATTTTAAAAATAAGGATCAAACGTAAATTTTATAAAATTAATTTAAAAAAAGAGAAAAGATAAGTTTGAAGATGCCCAATGGAAGATCCCCAGTGGAAAACATATATAATCTTCTATGTAGTTTCTTGAATATACTCTACACAAAAATATGTACAGTTTATTAGTAAAGCCTGAACTATGAAGAATATGTTTCTCCAAAATTCCAGTTTTAAAATGTAAGCATTTGATATAAACGATCTGTCATTTTGTAATAAGTACTTTTGTAAAACACTTGTTCTAGTATTTACTTATGGAAATCAGAATGTTTATACATATTTACCACTGATGTAAACAGCACATTTAAAAAAATTATATGTGACCAATACCAAAAAGCTTTAAACTAGTAAAGCCTTAAACTACATATATGTGTATATATGTATATGTATATGTATATGTATGTATGTATATATATATATATATATATATATATATATATATATATATATATATATATATATCCTTATGGGATAAATTCCTGTTAAAGCAGAAAGTTAAGGGGGTGGCGTTTAGGCTCTTACACTTCTGCAGACTTATACAGAAGATATTGTATGGGGGATTCTGACAGTGTCATTCCAATTGGTATGATATTGTAGAACACAGTGAAAGCACTAAAATAAATAGAAACAGAGAGAAATTTTATCCAGCCAGCAACTGTTAAGAAGCTCAATTTCTTACAAATTCTTAGTGAGATTATAAAGAACACCACTGAAATAAAAAATGAAAGCAGTTTCATTGAACTGAGGTATTTTCTCAGTTACTGTTTATCCGGAGTTCAAATCAATGCCATCATCAGATTGTGTAGCAAAGATTTCCAATTAAATGCAGAATAAATCAAAATAGGTAGTTCTTACTGAAAAAGAAAATTCAGAATCTAATTCTCTGGGTCATACATAAGGTAAAGCTCTGTCACTCTGAATATTTGAGTGGATTTAATGATTCGGTAAGAAGTAAAATGTGGAAACACCTATGTTTGGAAAAGTAAAATAATACCTTTTCTTTTAATGAAGCCTACCTTTGAGTGTTTATTTGTGCCTAAGTCTGCCCTGATTTGTCTGGTAGATTCCTCATTTTATTCTGAGCTGGTGATATCTCTGACTTTCTGAGGCTCTTGCTTGAGCAATAAATGAGACAATGGGGAGTCCCATCCTCTTCCTTTTATCCATGATTTTGTATTGTCCTCTTGTTTACTGACTTTTTAATAAACTAAGTTAAATCAATTTTAATGAAAATAGGATCTTCCTGTGTGTCAGTCTCTGAACCTAAAACATATATTGTTGTCTAGCTTAACCCACTGCGCCAGTTGGGTTAATCTGAGAAAAGAAGTGAGGACTGGGGAGGTCCTGGGTAATAGTGATATTCACTGGCTACCGGATTCATGTTTAATTCAAGTTGTTGAAAACTGGTGGACATTGTACTGTGTGTAATAATTATATAATTATAATTATTATATATTATATTATATTATTATATATAATTATAATGTATAGAGATGATCATATGATCTTTATCCTTTATCTTGTTAATGTGGTGTATCGTGTTGATTGATCATCCCTGGAATAAATCCTACTTGATTGTAGTGTATTATCCTTTTACTGTATTGTCTTTGGTTTGCTAATATTTTGTTGAGGATTTTGGCTTCTATGTTCATCAGGGCTAAGATGGCCTGTAATTTGAGTTTTTTGTAGTGTTTTTGTCTGCTTTTGGTATTATAGTAATGTTGGCTAGTAAAACGAGTTTTGAAAGTCTTCCTTCCTCTTCAATATTTTGGAAGAGTTTGAAAGAATAGGTATTAAATCTTATTTGAATGCTTGGTAGAATTTGATACAAGCATAAATTGATTTGAATTTTGAGGAGCTTAGTTTTTCAATATGAAACAAAATTTTAATAAGGACATTATGTGTACTCATAATTAATCTTTTAGCGATTTATGCCATGTTGAAAATGTCAAGTGATTAAAGATGTATGTACAAGAATATTTATCAAAGCCTTGTAACAGTATAAAGTGGGAAATAACATAAATATCCACCAACAGGGTGGATTTTTTTTTCATGTGAACCATTTTTAAAGTTTTTATTTAATTTGTTGCAATATTGCTTCTGTTTTATGTTTTGGTTTTTTGGCCGTGAGGCATGTGGGATCTTAGCTCTCCAACCAGGGATTGAACCCACACCCCCTGCATTGGAAGGTGAAGTCTTAACCACTGGCCACCAGGGAAGTCCCAAAAGGGAGTTTTTAATACACATTTATGGTAGGCCACCACAGTTGAACATCTTTTGTGCAAAAATAAATATTGACAGGAGTAAAGGATCATAATATGTAGCAAATAAGAACGTGGTAAGAATGAAATACGGACAGGGGTTTATGAGGGGACAAAGGTCATACTCAGGCTACAATTCTCTATGAGGCTTAAAGCCCACCAAATAATAAAAGATTTATTTGTGTTTCTGTTTTCCCATGTATATATACTTCTCTCAATAACCTCTCAGGAATAGTTAGCTGTGATCTGGATATTAGTCAGGACTATATAAAAAGATGGCAACTGTTTGCTCTCAAATGTTATAATTCTTTCTATCTATCTATCTATCTATCTATCTATCTATCTATTATCTATGCATGCAAACAATAACCAGATAAAAAAGCCATGACAATCTTAAAGTGCCTGTTTATGGATGGTGGGACTGTTTGTCATTTTTTCCCCTTAATTGTTAATGTTGAACATATAAACTTTACAATCACTAAAAAAAATAATTTTTAAAAAGTAATTTATTCTGTCTCAAGACAGAATAAAGTAATTTACACTGGCTCGAGATTTTCAGTTTATTAATCCTCTTAACATTGTCTTCATTATCAGAGAAAACAGGTAAAAATCTAATCATTATAAGTGACAGATGTGCTTATATGAATTGATGATTACAAAATGTTTTTATAGGACACAGAACTGTGGGCACAGCACTATTACAGATGTTATGATTATCCCAAAGGAATGAAACTTATTCTTTTTGTATTGGAATATTCTACAAGTTAAGTGGGAATTCAAGGCAATTATGTATACTCATGTAACTCATATTCAACAGAGAGTTATTTGCAAAAACATAGTACAAAAATTGCACAGTGCAAAGTAACTGCAAATTACTTCTTGGTCTTGGGAGTCCTGGAGTCATTTTGAATTATGACTTATATCCTCTTTTCTGATTTTCCTTTGACCCACTGATTTCACACTTAGCTTTCAGATGTCTACTTTGAGCCCTCTCGCTCCCCCGTCCCCATCCCATACCAAGCTACTCTGATCTCCAGCTTTGATTAAGTATCTATCTCATACATATTCATTATTAAATGTAGTTCTTTGGTACAGGCTGCCTGATTTTTTTTGCACCGAAAATATCTTACTGAATTTTCTTGTCTCCCAGGACTAATTATTTCCACACCTTCTAGGTTTGACCAAACCCTTAAATTGAAATGTAAAAAAGTAAAATTAAAATGTTGGAATAATTAATGAGCTGAGCTTTGAAAAATAGGAAGGATTCCAGGGGTGTTGCATCATTCAAATAGATTTTTTTCTCTGTAACATACCATTTGTATCATTGAAATCAGCAATTATGAAATAATTATTTCTTTACTTCAGAGGCCTTATAATATTATTTCTTCCATCTTTATTGTTAGTAATGTGATTCAAATTTATCCCTTTTTGCTACCATTTCAGGTTTCAATTCAGTGTTCTTAACAATGTCAATTTATAATCATTGTACTTGTGAGTCATTTGGCATAACCTAAAGGTTGGGGTTGGCACCAGATTGAATTTTCCTTTCAAGTAAAAGTGACACAGCATGTCTTTTTTGCTCTTGTGTTGAAAAATATTGCCTTAGAGGAAAATTTATATTTACACAGATGACATTAAATGACAATTTATTTCAGATTCTAACAAGACACATTCATTGCCTTTAGTCAAATAATCATTTTCTATTTCTTCATTTTTTATTAAGTGCTTTAATAATATTTAAAAAGCCCTGTTTTTTAAGCAAAGGTGTATATTCAAAATTTTAATTGATTGGAGAAATGTTAGACAAATCATTCCAGGAATTATAAAGAGAGAGCAAAGGGAAGTGAAATTAGTAGTACAAAAATAGAAGAACTCTTTGCAAAGCAACTATGAGCAAAGATAAAAGAAGCTAAAACAAAAATATTTGGACACTGGAATCACACTATGATATGTATGAGGACAAATAGAGAGCTAATGCTATCAGTGCAGAGCATTCAGTTGTGCTCTCATTGAAAGCTATTGGGAGTGAAGCTGTTGTGAAGGTAATGTTACTTAACTTTGTGATTATGGATGAGAATAGTATTGCTGCACTAAATTCAAAAGGGATTAAACAGATCCTTCCCAAAGATGCTGATTCGAGAGACAAATTTTGGGAAGAATATCTCATCCCTGAGTAGGCAACTTTTTCTGGTTGCCCAAGAACCAAAACAATAATTTATAAAAAGAAGTGCTATCTCAATCAAAATTATTTTTGTTTCTCATTTTACCTTTATGAAAGGAGCTGATTCATTTTCTTGCACATTATCTTAATTTTATAAAAATTCCTTTTTATTTATAACTCCTTGTTTGGCATTTCATCATTGATATAATGATTATGTGCTAGATAACACTAAAAAATAAATGGAAACAATCCTAAATCATCTGAGGAAAACAAATTATTTTTCTTATTGATATTTTTACTCAGATTAATAATCAAAATTTCAGACTGAGAAAATAGAAAAATTTTCAGAGACTTGTGGAAAAAATTTTACAAGTCAGACAGGTAAATATGAAAAAGCTAAACACCATCTCTCCAAAAAAAAAAAAAAAAAAAAAAGCAGAGGAGGAAGAAAGTTAGAATATAGTTCTTATAGTTCTTACTGAGACTTGTATAATAGACATCTAAAGGTTTTTTTTGTTTGTTTGGTGGATTTGTGTTGTTTTCATCTTATTTAGCTTATTATTATTATTTTTTTTTTGCAAAATCTGCTTCATCTCCTTATGGCAACCATACCCATATTCCATGCACTTTCTAGAAACGTGGCTCCATCCAAGACTCCAGGGATGTAGCAAGTGTTCTAGGCCAATTAACTTACTCTATCACTGTCACAGAGATGGTACAGGGATGAACAGATGACTCAAGACAGGTCAATGGGGAAAAAGAAAACTAAATCCTGAGATTATTGTTTGTCTCGTTGGTTATCTGGAAGTTTCTGGGACCGCCATGCAGAGCTTAAGAGTGGAAGGAACCTAATGGAAAGGAAGCCAAGAAATGCATCTGATAACATTGACTGGGCCCTGCACCACATCATGTCTGAAATCATGATTACTGATTGATTTTTTTATGTGATCCAATAGACTGTATTTTTGCTTAAGCCGTTGGATTGAATTTTCTGTACTTATAACAAAAAGGGTTCTATCTGAGAATCTTTGTAAGGCAGAACACATGATGAATACTACCAGTAATATACTTCTGATTAACTAAAAATCATCATTTCCAAGTTATTTTGGTGCTAAAAAAGATCCAAATAAAATTAAACATTTTCAATTAATTAAAATGTTATGAACTAAGAATTTAGATCATTAGATTGGTTACACTGGTCATAATGCTATTAAAAATTTCACATATTTAGTTTTCACTTTTTGCACATTCTATATATTTTAAAGACATTGTTTATATTATGAAACCCTTAAATACATCATGATTTTAACAGTCTTAAACAGTGAAAGGCATTTATTCTCCAATTAATCTCACAGTCCATAACATTAACTTCAAATTCTGTAGCAAATATGATGTACTTAAAGACCCTTAAATTTAGTAGTCACACATGATTTGCAATAGTACCATAAACATTTCATCATAAGCCTTAGAGAAAAAGTTGCAAATAATAGTATAGGTAAGTAACACTGTCTACTGAGTTTCCTAAACCATTATATTAACATCCTAGTTAGGGAGATACAATGAGAACAGAGTTTGGAGAGAAGGTTCGTAAGAAGGGAAAGTTGAATGAGAAAATAAGAAGACAAATATAAGTAGAGAAAATCTGAAAATCAACACAGTGGTTTACATCCACTGATTTGAGCAAGTCTTAAGTGACATATTTCACTTTCCTGAAGAGGTACTTGAAGAAATATATGCTGCAACATAGCACAGTTAAACAAAGCTGTATTCAAATTCCTGGTCTACTACTTACTGACTCTATTGATTGACAAATAAGTAAGCCTTATTCACACAAAAAATGGGTATGAGTGCCTACCTCACAAAGTACCCAGCCTTTGCTTGCATATCAATTATCAATTTAAAAGTAAGTGTTGCTATTATGATGATTAATGTTTTATAGAAAGTTGTCTCAACAGAAGATGCTGTGGATCTTTTTGGGAATCCAGGAAATAACAATCTGCTGGGTTTAGAGGTTGTTCATCTTTGTAGGGCAGTAGAGAGAGTAAAAGCTTTAGTTAAATAAAATAAGATGTTCCAGAAAAATGATGCATTATTTAACAGCTATGCAGTGGTGGCCTTATAAGTTGATGAAAATAGTTTGGGCATTAATATGTAGTTGTTGAAAAGAGTTTATTATCAATTTTTGATAAGATAATCAAAAATTTTGAGAGTTTCTATATGTGCTGTTTAGAACTAATAAATAAACTGAAGATTACAGGGATTAGATACCTCAAAAACTGGAGAATCTAGAATAAGCATTTGATGAATAGAATAGCAGTGGCTGGAGCAAAAATGAGGAATCCATTTAGTAGATGAAATGAATCATTGTATGACTATCTATCTCCACTAAAGTGGTATTTTGGCTGTGGATTGGCGACAGTTCTATAACAAAAGCTACAGTGATGGTGACTCTTGAGTTTACGTCAAATGAAAATACTTGTAATAGCACTTAGTGTTATTTGAGCTTGTGTTTTACCCCATCATACAAAAATCACAATTATTCAGTGCGTTTAAGACCATCATTATGATAGCAGGCCATTAAAACCTATTTGCTCCCAAACAATACTACAAGTTATGAAAATAGATCTCCCATGCAAACTAAAAAACTTAGATATCTGCAGTGGATGGTTTTTCTTTATAATAATGTATTATTTAAATAACAGCTCTAAAATTTTCCTGTTTTGGAACAAGTGGTACAATGTGGCATATATATATATATATACTTTTGTTTTATTTTGCTTTGTTTTAATGCATAGGTTTATAAGTCATTCCCTCTCTCCCTTGGACAAAGTAATTAAAGGGTGGGCATATATATAATCCCAAATTCTTTATATTTCATGAATAACAAGATACAAAAAACTAAGACTTTCCTGGTCATATAAAGAAAAGGAATCTTTGATAATTGTTTGTACATATTTTTTCTTTTGTTTCTTTTCTTGCTTAGCCAAACAATATATCACTGCAATAGTAACATCACTTCAATCATATAATTATTCCATTAATCTAGCTAGTTGCTATTGTTGTATCAATATTGTTTTCAATTATTCTAATACAATAATTTTGTACAGTAGTTATACATGTCAAATTTTTTCAATTTTCATCTAAGCATTAGAATCACTGAGTATGAGAAAATTTTATTTCAATACTTTATGTGACAATTCTATTTCATATTTCTTGGGACCAAATTTCCAAAACAACAATAAATAATAGAAAAAAGGTGCATGTGTTGTGTGTGTGCACATCTGTGTGTGTGTGTGTGTGTGTGTGTGTGGAGGCTAATCTAATATTTTAGGGACTATCTCTATCATTTCGTATTCAAATAATGTTGTGACCATGAGATTGAAGTAAATATTTAGTGGCTTTTTAAGGAATAAAAGAGATGACAGTTGTTTGATGGGGTTAATTACAAATTTCCTTAAATATAAAACTGTCTCAAAGTATAATCACTGAACTTGGATGGAAGTTTAGAATTAGTTTATATTATGTCATCTTCTAATAAGTGAATATACCCAGCTGGAGTGGGTTCATAATTTATTGACTTGACATTATTTACAGTCAATAAGTTGAGATAATATAACTCTATATTAGTAATCAATATGAAAATGAAATTCAAAATATCCAATACACTTGCTTTATTATTTTTCTGGTGAGCCTGAAGGCAAATAAATATGTTGCCTAACATTTTGGCAGTATAGATAATTACACTTTGCAGAGTGAGATGGATTCATCACCATCATGTATCTTTTAGTCAGTAATGTTACTTAGTTGGAAAGTTCTCAGAATTCTGCAGTGGCTAACTTTGTCGTAAAATACCTTTAAAGTTAAAACCACAGAGGTCTGTTTTTTGCTGTTCTGTCTCAATTGTCTGGGAAAACCAAGTGTCTATGTAAGAAACTACATATACTTAGTAATTTTCCATATAGCCTTAACTTTTTTATGCTGGATTATATTTATAAAAGTATAACAAAATTATCAACATATAAAAGCCTTTTTTTAACAGCTCTTTATCTCACCTTTTCTCCTTATACACCTTGTGGTGTGGTTGGTGTCATTGCTATCTCACATAAGTGGGAACTGTGGCTCAGAATTTAGTGACAGAAAAATTCTTAGGAGGCCCAAGCATAGAACACTTATTTTAAACTAATATGCATACATGAACCTGTATAAAAACACATCCACATTTCCCAAGGTACAATTAAGAGTTCTAGTGTTAGTCCCATGATCTTCAAAGAATCAAATATCCCCTAAAGATTTAAGGATTAATACTGTTTTCCTTTTATCCAAAGAGACAGGGACAGTTTTGTTTTTTCTCCCTCTTTTTCTCTCTCTCTCTGTCTTCACTTCCCACCTGTTCAGGCTGAATCTCAGAATCACTTATTTGTTTATATTTTTGGATACACATATACTACTACTATTACACTGTTATTTTTCCATGTTTACTTTATAATATCTGAGAAGAGTTTATAATAGCATATATATACCCATACATATGTATTATCACACATGTATATATGTGTATGAATATATAAACTGGATATAGCAAATAGAATATTCACTTTATTTTAGACTGGAAGATCTTTATATAGCTAGACTGGAAGATCATTTAGACCCTTTCCAATTATACCCAAATGTGATTTTTTACCTTCCTGATTATTTAAGAACATTGTTTATTTTTATTTATTTACTTATTTATTTTTGGCTGTGCTGGGTCTTTGTTGCTGCTGTGGGCTTTCTCTAGTTGCGGCAAGCAGGGGCTACTCTTCATGGCAGTGTGTGGTTTATTGTGGTGGCTTCTCTCATTGCAGAGCATGGGCTCTAGGCAGGTGGGCTTCAGTAATTGTGGCACACGGGCTCAGTAGCTGTGGCTCACAGGCTCTAGAATTAAGGCTCAGTAATTGTGGCACATGGGCTTAGTTGCTCTGCAGCATGTGGGATCTTCTGGGACCAGGGACCGAACCTGTGTCCCCTGCATTGGCAGAATTCTTAACCACTGTGCCACCAAGAAAGTCCATTAAGAACATTGTTTAGAATAAGACATCAGATTGTTAAAAATTCATTGGGATACAATAGCTAAGGTAATAATTATCATAAAATGACATATAGTGAGTACTAAATAGAGACTAATGACAGAAATAGCACTGGAAACTCCATGAATGAGAATGAGATGATAAAGCAGTATTATACCTGATGAAGTTAATCACTATGTCCTCAAATAGCAATTTAAAAATACATTCCAGAGCATCTTACTAACAATCTTGGTAAGTGATATTAAGACATATTCAACTTTCATAGAACAGCTAATGAGAAGATTGGTTTATGAAACTTATAACAGATTTTCTACAGTGATCAATAATGCCAAAATTTTAATTAGTTTAGCTTTACAACTCTTGTTCTGAGAGTGATGCTTAATTTCTCTACAAGTGCTTTCTTCTCTTTTTTATGTCTTTTAATCTTCTTGTTCTTTCTATGTGTGAGTTCTTTCTTTTCTTTCTCATTTATACATTGGTTTTTACTTTGGGGGTAAGTTAGTTTAAATTATATTCAAGGAGTTCTCATCAATCTTCAAGATTATATAAAATACATTGCTTAAAGTTGCTAAAAAGTCACATTTTCAGATTACTTTGTAGAATTATGTACAGAACATATTGTCCAAATACGTCCAAGAATGTTTGATTAGAAATTTACTCAGGTGGAATTTAAAAACTTTGTTTAATTTCATTTGTAATCATAGAATATTTAAGAGAGTGCAGTCCTGTACTCCATTCTCAAGGATCTTAATGCCAAAGAATTGAACCTGATTGCCAGAGACAATAAATAAGTAAATAGGAGATCTGAAATTAGTATCAGCTTTCATAGCTCCACATCCTGAGTCCCTTTTCTGTACACTATAAAACATATTTTCAACCTGAGCACCTAATAATTATCATTTAATGGAAAAAATGGAGACAAAATTAATGGAACAGAATATGGAGTTAGATTCATTCCAGTAATTTTAACTAGCTTGTGTTTAAAATTATTTTAAAAGTGGCCTAAAAATGACCTTATAAATGGTAAAATTAATAATTATTTCCTAATCTACATTCATTGTACACACAGGCCTCTATAAATAATCCACCTATAAACTTCTTGGAAAATATTTTACTATGGAAAATAAATACACATTTTTCAGTTTAAAATTTTAAAAATATTTTCTAAAATATTAATATTTCCCTAGGATAAATTTTGCTCTGGCTGTGGGAGGTAAAGGGGAGTAATTTATTCAGTAGGAATAGGAATATAGGGGTTTTTTTTTTAAGTACCAACATTAAATTAAAGGGTTCCTATTAACATTCATAAAATCAATCTTACATAAATGTATATTTGAATATTTATTTTTTCATGTACACTTCGGATTTAATTAATGTTTTTGTTTCAGAAATATAATAATTTCTACTAAAGTCAAAGTCAGAGAAGCAAATATTCTTAGATTTCTGCTAAAATAAATGTTTTATACATACATATATTTATATAATTTTTTTCCTGAAAGCAGGAAAAAAGCCTATAAAAATGGCCTTTAATTATGTTCTGGATAAACTCTACTAGTTTCCAAAAATAATAACATTTGTATTTGTGTGTAAAGTAAGAAAATTGAAAGAGTAGAGAAAGAAATAAAATGAATTATAAAATCTTAATGCCTCTTCAATTGCTTCAAATGTAAACCTAGTTAAGCATTCTTGTCTTTCCCAAATGATAAGTATAGGTCCTCATATTTCTATGTCGGCATGTATACATGTCTATATGTCTTTCTATATGTAAATTCTAGCTCTGCTTATAAAAGATAGAATCATAAACAATATCACGGTCCTTTCTTCTCTAACAAAAAATACTGAATACATTTGTAGGTCAGAATGTACAGCTTTACCTTTTAAAAAAATTGCTGGTCAAATATATCATTCTACCTACAAAATCTGCCAATGAATAGATATACAATGATTAATTTAGTCACTAGAGATGTCTAGATAAGTTGTTTTCATTTTGGAGCCATTACCACATTGCAGTGAGGTAAAAGAAACCTGAGTTACCATCTTTCAAAACTTTCAGCTAAAGTTTGATATGTGGCAAGATGTCCAGTTTTACAGAGTTGTCTATGTCCACTGCAATTTCAAGAAAACTGCATATTGGTAACAATACATAAATGCAATTCAAATAATATCTCCTGGGAGGTGGTTGGCTGAGGTGGAGGGAAGGGGTATTGGAATCTAGTAGCAAAATCTAAAAGCCAAGGTACAACCAAATGTCTTATGCCTGTTTCAGTGACATTCAAATGGTATACTCTAGGTATAATCTGCAGAGAAATTCTTATTCTTAATTTTAAATTCTTGTTCTTACATTTTATTCTTAAATAGGTTTCTTAATTAAAGCTCAACATTAAAATGCCCTTTATGCCAAGAAAATGCAAATCTTTTTTGAATACTTTCCAAGAAAATGTAGGAATAGCTTAGGGTGAATTGAACCTTGATCCTAAAATACCATAGAAAAAGGATCAATCTGTGATATTATCAGAGTAAAAGTGACCACTTATTTTTAACGTAGAATGTCAGAAACAAACATATCTTGAAAGGCAGAATGGAATAAATGACAACACAGCTGGAAAGGAATGAAAATGTTTTGGTGGGAAAGTGTACTTTTGTTTGTCCTTTATCCTTCGCTTCAACTTCATGGAATAAAGGGTATAAAGTATGCAATGAAAGATACATCAACACTGACACAATTATAGCATAATTCTATATCATGGGAAATTTGAAGCTGGAAATATGTCAGATACTTCCAGATAACAGAACAATTTTCTATAGCTGCAGTGGCCTTAAAAAATGTATTTAAACCTTTACAAATGTATGCTTTTCCTGAAAAAGTCTCAGTTTCCAATAAATAATCTTAGATATGTACACATAAGGAAAGCATTAATGATTTTCACCAGTATTTCTTATTCTCCTTGCATCTATAGACACTTCTGACTTCACCCATTTAATTTATTTTCCCCTCTGCCTAGTCACTCATAAAGGATTCTTCCACTTCTAAGTCAGTTATTTGTACTTTTATGATATCCAAGGACTAGGAAAACATTAATTTGAGAGCTAAAAGTAACATTAAAGCTAGAACTCTAATAGAATGGATTCTGAGACTGTTTCAGAAAGAGCTATAGAAGTAGTTGTAAGTATGAGAAAAAATACATGGCAGATAAATTATTGTGGTGAATTATGTGTATTACCTTCTTATCACCTAAACAAAGTACTCATTTTTTGTTGTTGTTGTTAAATTGCCTTTTGGAGGTAGGTAGGATTTGTTTTTAAAAAAGCACTGTTTGACAGAAGACAAAAGCATGTGGCTTCTATTTTCAACAGTAAATGTATATGTGCATATATTTGTTCATATGTATTTTTGCTATATCAAAGTTCATCTTTATATTTGCACATATTCACATGCTTATATCTATTTATATTTTATACCTATTTTGAAAGTGGTTAATGTTAATAGACGTTGTAGTTTATTGAATTGTGACTATAAACTAATTATTTCCAGGTTTGCAAAATGACAATTAAAAATATAATGTACACTTCTAAAGTGTCCACTATAAATTAGTTCCTTTACTTAGATTACTTTTAATTTCTATAATGACAAATAAGAATATTACACCCATTTAACTTTCTCAGTATAAGAGAACTAGTAAGTAGCTGAATGGGGATTTGAAGTAATATATTTTCTATTCTGAGTTTATTTATGCAATATTTGGTTTCCTCTAGTAAAACAAAATACCACTAAAGACACCATTTTTTTCTTCAATGATTGTGGTTTCTGTGTGGAGTAAAATATAGTTAACTTCCCAAATAAAATATAATTTCCTTGAGAGAAGATCATAAACTGAATGGACTTTCATTATAGGTAACAGGTAAGCAAACAAAAATAGGATGAGTAAACGATTAGGTCACTAACTTTTAGAATTTCTAAAAAACATATATACTGTGTAGTTATGTTACTTTATTACTCAGAGCTTCTTTTTTTATTGAAGTATAGTTGACTTACAATATTGTGTTAGTTTTGGGTGTACTCAGAGCTTCTTGATTCATAACTAGCACAACTTTAAATTCTAGTTATAAGGAGATAGATGAGAAAAATTTAATATATTGTATGTATACTTTTAAAATGAATTCTCAGTACTTCACTTTTTCCAAAAAAATCTATGATTTGTAAAATTTAATAATCACCATTTCTTTGCTACTATGAAAACTAACAAAAAGATAATATTTTTGACCTTTTAAAATATCAAATCATAACAATGCATTTTCCTAACCTTTCAAAAATCAAATTTGTCACACTAGATTCAAGAGATAACAGAACTATAATTTCAGTTGCATTTATTGTGCTCTCTGCATCTCATTTCAAGAGAAAATTAACTAACATGGGAGTAAACACTGCCTACTACCACCCTAACTTTAACCTTTTTTGGTATATTCATCAATCTGTTAATTATTATTCATCAAAAGTTCTGCATGATTAGAGATGAGAAAAATAGGATCAAAGGACCCATGATAGTAGCAACAGAGGCAATAGCACTAAGATCACCAGCTGTTGCTACCCCTGTTATAACTGATATTTATGATTCTGAAAATATCAGAGCAGCTTATAAAAAAAGCACAAAGATATAACTATGGTAAAAAAAATTTTAAAGGAAAGTTTTTTTTGGTCTTAAAAGAGGGTTGGTTGTACTTAGATTAAAAGGAGAAAAACAGAAATGGAAAATAGACAAAATATGGATGTAGTAGAGAAAGAGAAATAACAAGTTCTTAGGGGACCACCTTAATTTAAAGACAATTATTAGGCTGTTTACCTGGGTTATTACAGAACCAAGTCCTAAGGACATCAACCAACAAATGTTAATATATTCTAATAATTATAACAAAAGCTCTTATTTTATCTATATAACATACATTAATTGATGTTATTTGTAAATCAGCTTGATATTTTTGAGGCTTATTTTTAAACTTTTTTAAAAAACAGTAGATCTAGAGTGTCCTTACTCTAGGAGTTGTTTAGCCCCTCTACCAAGATGACGAACTTTGAGAGTATCTACTAAAATGCCCTTATATGCAACCATCTTTCTCTACTCTGAGTAGTAAATTTGAATGATTCACAGACCTGTGGGAGTTCAGGAAATTTTCCAGCTTACAATTTCCCATTAATTGTCCTTTCTATGGTAGCTGTTCTTTGCCTAGCCTCCTGGAGTTCAACCTAGTGCATGTTGAGTTTGGTATTCAGCCAGACATTATAAGGGACTCTTAAGCAGATTTATGGAGCTCTTTCCTTGCATAGATCCCACTTCTCCAAACTCTGTTCAGCAAATTCTAGTTGCCATACTCCTCTTTAAAATAACTTTACATCTTTTCATCTCACCAAAATTAGTGGATTCTGTTGAGGTTCTCCGCGCTTTGCTATGGCCAGTGAATCATCTCCAAGCAGAAAGACAGGAGGATAGTAGGGCTCATCTAACTGATTTTTCTCTTCTCAGAGATTAGAGTCCTGCACTACATGTTGTCAAATACCTAAGTGCAATGGTTGTATATATTCTGCCCAGTTTTCTAGTTGTCAATTATGGAAGGCCAAGTCTCATACAATTACTCTTTCATAGATGGAAATTGCATAGGTTTTTACTCCCCTACATCATCAACCAAAAATCTAGCAGTTGTTATTCAGGGGGAACCTGGCCATGGCCTTGGACCCCATGTATCCATATGAAACTCCTTGGTTTCTCTATTCTTAGCAACTATTCTTCATGGGTTTTATAGTCTCAAGGTCTTAGCCTTCTGCCAGCATTCTGAATTGGCATACTCAGAGAAAGTAAAAGGAGCTGAGGAAGTCAGGTAAACTCTTGGGTGTTTTCCTTTCTTCAGTGTCTTGATCCTTCAAGTTCTCATTACCTCCATAACTCTCTAGCTTCAAATGCCTAAATTTTATGCAAATGTTCTCGTTGTTTTGCTCTAAGCACTGGTCCTCCTTTAGCTCTCCATCCCACTGGAAAACAGAAGTTCTCACATGCATTTTCAAACTAGTTCCTCCTCCTCAAGAATTGTTAAAATTGAATCTGTCTTCCTCAAACTACTGTACTGATATTCTAAACCCTTATTACTATTATGATATCTATCTTTTCAAAACCTTCTAACAAACTATCACGTTAAAGAATACAAACAGATTCACACACACAAGCACATGCAAAATAATATGTTTTTATTTAAACCTATGGAAAACATTGTGTGCATATTTGAATGGACAATTTTAAAAAAAGGTATGAAGAATAACCTATATTTGTTATTATAGTTCTGTGGATTTGGAAAATGAAACATATTACTTAATATTGTATATATGTGCCATATGCCTTTTTATTATTTAACTTTTTATTAGAAGCACATTATCTTATTAAATGTATGCTTTTAAAAATACAATAAAATAAATGAAATTGCAAATAATTAGTAGCACCTTATTATTTGTAGATGAATTTTAACCTTCATAAAGTATTGCCCAATGACTACCTTGTGCCTGGGTAGTCTCCTCCAGTTTCACCTGTGACTACTCTCTGCCCTCCACTGTGCACTATGGCCACAAGGAAATTATTCTAAAGTCTTGCACATAATATGTGGATTACCTAACACTGCTTGTGCTCTCCCCTAAGCTTTTATGCATGTTCAAAAGCCATCCCTGCTTAGACTAAAGTCTCTCTCCCATGACTCTACGTCTGTCACCTTTAGAAAACTTATCACTGTCAAAACAATCAGATTGTTTCCCCATACGTGTTTAATCTACCCAATGTGAGTAACAGTGGAGAATTTTTCCTTCTCACAGTTGAAAACTGCTGTGCCTAGTCTCATCCATTGCATATATTAGAGGGGTATTGGTATGGAATTTAGTTAATTTATAACTCTCAAAACCCTAGCAATTCCCATGTAAATAATATCCTACTCTGATGGTAAAAGAAATAGTTACATATAGAAAAAATTAAGAAGCACTGGCATGAAAGTTGAGTCTTGAATCCATTTCACTTGCCAGAAGAACAACCTCTGATATACAAAACACATTGCTATGTTGGAATTTGTTTTCCTAAATTCCTAATTTCCTCCTCAATATGATTTAGATAATGTGAAGAATATAGTCTCAAGATTAGATTAAGCATATATTATAATGGAATCAAACATTTCTTAAAAATAGCACTCATATAATTATGGTAAAAATTGGAAAATTGAAAAAGTAATTAGACTAACATAATTACTTTGAACATGATCACATCACATTTGAGGAAATACAGACTCCTTATGAAACAATAATTTGTATGCTGTATGTATTTTCTAAATAGATTATCAGTTTGTACAGAATAGGTATTATTTACATTTTTTGAAGGCAGTGCTTGCTATCAACACAGCCTATGTAGTCCCCTGAACAGCAATCACATTATAAAATTTTAAATAAATTGTGGTTTAATAACTTTTTGCCTAGCTAAATATTTAGTTTAGAAAATACCTTTCTCTAGCCACTTCTGAGGATCTTGATAATATCAATTGCCTATTATACCAGGACATCTGAAGTTTTTAGGATCTATGGCTTATATTCATAAGAGTCCAAATTCATTGCAATGATAGACACTTAAAAAAATTATTTTAACGTATCCCACCCTAGGAAGCCAGCAGGGTCAGGAAGAACACTGAACTAGAAATGTGTGTTGTTATTGCTTTTTTAAACTTCTATTTATTTTAAGCAGTCTAGACATACTGAATAATTAGAGAACAATTTAACTTCATCATTTCATTAAGCCAGATGCAGGCAAATTCATAAAAACAAGCATTTTATTGTAACTGAAGGAAGATGCAGCTTATTACAATTATAAAATTGTATTGCAAATTAGAAACTGGAAAATTAGACTACATTTTCTGAACACACATTAACATTTACAGTATAATATATTTGTATGGTGTATCTATTTTATGTATTGATCTATATGGATGTAGGCATGGAGGCAGAAGTAAAATGGATTCTGTTAGAATTTTAGAAGGATTTGTGCTAATGCCTAAAAACGTAAGAGTAATAGATAAAACTAATCTGCACATAGTGAGTGACTTTTTCTAAATACTTTTCTATATAAATTATTTTATCCTCAGGCAACTCTATAAGGTTGATACTATTGCTTACCTGCATTTTACATAAAGAAAATAAGACACTGAGAAGTTAAGAAATATACCCAACTCACACAGCTAAGAAAGACACAGCTAGAATATAAAACCATGTATGCTGGTTCCAGGATTCATAACTTTTAAGTTATGCTGACTAATTTCATATTGTTTCACTGTCTTATCTTTTGTCAATTGCATCTTCAACCTCAACTTTCTAGGAATAATAGTGCTGCTATGTCAAACTTGTTGAAAGTTCATGTTATGAATCCATTTGGCAAACAAAAAGATTGCGTACTTTTGGTAAGGATTTTTTTGTTAAACTCAATGGTTTCTCTTTAATATGTTTGTCAGAAGAGGTTGGGAAAAAATAAGATTTCAATAAAAATTTTAAGATTTTATAAAGAATCACTAACTTTTATGAAAACACATAGGCAAAGAAAAATTGTTTAGCACCATCATCTATATCACTATAACGATTTTGTATGTGCATTTTGCTCAACTGGTTGCTAGTCAGCTCCACCTCAATTGATCTTTATTCCCCTATCTTCCCAACATTGGAGTGTCTCAGAATTCACTACATGAAACTCATCTATTTTTTAAACATCTTTATTGGACTATAATTCTTTTACAATGGTGTCTTAGTTTCTGCTGTACAACAAAGTGAATCACCTATACATAAACATATATCCCCATATCTCCTCCCTCTTGCATCTCCCTCCCTCCCACCCTCCCTATCCCACCCCTCTAAGTGGTCACAAAGCACTGAGCTGATCTCCCTGTGCTATGTGGCTTCTTCCCACTAGCTATTTTACATTTGGTGTGTATATATGTCCATGCCACTCTCTCACTTCATCCCAGCTTGCCCTTCCCCCATTCTGTGTCCTCAAGTCCATTCTCTATGTCTGAATCATTATTCCTCTCTTGCTCCTAGGTTCTTTAGAACCACTTTTTTTTTTTTAGATTCCATATATATGTGTTAACATACAGTATTTATTTTTCTCATTTTGACTTACTTCACTCTGTGTGACAGTCTCTAAGTCCATCCACCTCACTACAAATAACTCAATTTCATTTCGTTTTATGGCTCAGTAATATTCCATTGTATACATGTGCCACATCTTCTTTATCCATTCATCTGTCAGTGGATACTTAGGTGGCTTCCATGTCCTGGCTATTGTAAATACAGCTGCAATGAACATTGTGGTACATGATTTTTTTTTTTTTTTTTTTGTGGTACGTGGGCCTCTCACCATTGTGGCCTCTCCCGCTGCAGAGCACAGGCTCCAGACACGCAGGTTCAGTGGCCATGGCTCACAGGCCCAGCCGCTCTGTGGCATGTGGGATCTTCCCGGGCCAGGGCATGAATCCATGTCCCCTGCATCGGCAGGTGGACTCTCAACCACTGCGCCACCAGGGAAGCCCACATGACTCTTTTTGAAATATGGTTTTCTCAGGGCATATGCCCAGCAGTCGGATTGCTGGGTCATATGGTAGTTCTATTCTCAGTTTTTTAAGGAACCTCCATACTGTTCTCCACAGTGGCTGTATCAATTTACATTCCCACTAACAGTGCAAGAGGGTTCCCTTTTCCCCACACTCTCTCCAGCATTTATTGTTTGTAGATTTTTTGATGATGGCCATTCTGACCAGTGTGAGGTGATACCTCATTGTAGTTTTGATTTGCATTTATCTAATGATTAGTGATGTTGAGCATCTTTTCATGTGTTTGTTGGCAATCTGTATAACTTCTTGGAGAAATGTCTATTTAGATTTTCGGCCCATTTTTGGATTGGGTTGTTTGTTTTTTTTATATTGAGCTGCATGAGCTGGCTGTATATTTTGGAGATTAATCCTTTGTCAGTTGCTTCATTTGCAAATATTTCCTCCCATTCTGAGGATTGTTCTTTCATCTTGTTTATGGTTTCCTTCATTGTGCAAAACTTTTAAGCTTCATTAGGTCCCATCTGTTTATTTTTGTTTTTATTTCCATTTCTCTAGGAGGTGGGTCAAAAAGGATCTTGCTGTGATGTCTGTCATAGAGTTTTCTGCCTAAGTTTTCCTCTAAGAGTTTTACAGTGTCTGGCCTTACATTTAGGTCTTTAATCCATTTTAAGTTTATTTTTGTGTATGGCGTTAGGGAGTGTTCTAATTTCATTCTTTTACATTTAGTTATCCACTTTTCCCAGCACCACATATTGAAGAGGCTGTCTTTTCTCCATTGTATATTCTTGCCTCCTTTATCAAAGATAAGGTGACCATATGTGTGTGGGTTTATCTCTGGGCTTTCTGTCCTGTTCCATGTATCTATATTTTGTTTTTGTGTCAGTACCATACTGTCTTGATTGTTGTAGCTTTGTAGTCTAGTCTGAAGTCAGGGAGCCTGATTCCTGCAGCTCCATTTTTCTTAAGATTTCTTTGGCTATTCAGTGTCTTTTGTGTTTCCATATATATTGTGAAATTTTTTTCTAGTTCTGTGAAAAATGCCATTGGTAGTTTGGTAGGGATTGCATTGAATCTGTAGATTGCTTAGTGTAGTATAGTCATTTTCAGAATATTGTTTCTTCAAATCCAAGAACATGGTATATACCTCTCCACCTGTTTGTATCATCTTTAATTTCTTTCATCGCTGTCTTATAGTTTTCTGCATACAGGTCTTTTGTCTCCCTAGGTAGGTTTATTCCTAGGTATTTTATTCTTTTTGTTGCAATGGTAAAAGGGAGTGTTGTCTTAATTTCTCTTTCAGATTTTTCATCATAAGTGTATAGGAATGCAAGAGATTTATTTGCATTATTTTTATATCCTGCTACTTTACCAAATTCATTGATTAGCTCTAGTAGTTTTACGATTCTCTATGTATGGTATCATGTCATCTGCAAACAGTGACAGTTTTACTTCTTCTTTTCTGATTTGGATTTGTTTTATTTATTTTTCTTCTCTGATTGCCATGGCGAAAACTTCCAAAACTATACTGAATAATACAGTGAGAGTGGGCAACATTGTCTTGTTCCTGATCTTAGTGGAAATGGTTTCAGTTTTTCACCATTGAGAATGGTGTTGGCTGTGGGTTCATCATATATGGCCTTTATTATGTTGAGGTAAGTTACCTCTATGCCTACTTTCTGGAGAGTTTTTATCAGAAATAGGTGTTGAATTTTGTCAAAAGCCTTTTCTGCATCTTTTGAGATGATCATAAAGATTTTCTCCTTCTATTTGTTAATATGGTTTAAAACATTGTTTGATTTGTGTATATTGAACAATCCTTGCATTCCAGGGATAAACCCCACTTGATCATGAAGCATCTCAATAGTTAAGTTAAATGCTAAGAGCCATAAAAGGGGAAATCGACAGTAACACAATCATAGTAGGGGACTTTAAAACCCCACTTCCACCAATGGACAGATCATCCAAAAGGAAAATAAATAAGGAAACACAAGCTTTAAATGATACATTAAACAAGGTGGACTTAATTGATATATATAGGACATTACATCCAAAAACATCAGAATACACTGTCTTGTCAAGTGCTCATCAAACATTCTCCAGCATAGATCATATCTTGGGTCACAAATGAACCCTTGGTGAATTTAGGAATATTGAAATTGTATCAATTATCTTTTCCGACCACAACGCTATGAGACTAGATATCAATTACAGGAAAAGATCTGTAAAAAATACAAACACATGGAGGCTAAACAATACACTACTTAATAACGAAGTGATCACTGAAGAAATCAAAGAGGAAATAAAAAAATACCTACAAACAAATGACAATGAAAACACGACAACCCAAAACCTATGGGATGCAGCAAAAGCAGTTCTAAGAGGGAAGTTTATAGTAATACAATCCTACCTGAAGAAACTAGAAACATCTCAACTAAACAACCCTACCTTACACCCAAAGCAATTAATGAAAGAAGAACAAAAATCCCCAAAGTTAGCAGAAGGAAAGAAATCATAAAGATCAGATCAGAAATAAACAAAAAAGAAATGAAGGAAACAATAGCTAAGATCAATAAAACTAAAAGCTGGCTCTTTGAGAAGATAAACAAAATTGATAAACCATTAGCCAGACTCATCAAGCAAAAAAGGGAGAAGACTCAAATCAATAGAATTAGAAGTGAAACAGGAGAAGTAACAACTGACATTGCAGAAATACAAAGGATCATGAAAGAATATTACAAGAATCTATATGCCAATAAAATGTACAACCTGGAAGAGATGGACGAATTCTTAGAAAAGGACAACCTCCTGAGACTGAACCAGGAAGAAATATAAAATATAAACAGACCAATCACAAGCACTGAAACTGAAACTGTGATTAAAAATCTTCCAAAAAGCAAAAGCCTAGGACCAGATGGCTTCACATGCGAATTCTATCAAACATTTAGAGAAGAGCTAACACCTACCTTTCTCAAATGCTTCCAAAATATAGCAGAGAGAGGAACACTCCCAATCTAATTCTACGAGGCCACCATCACCCTGATACCAATACCAGACAAAGATATCACAAAAAAAGCATACTGCAGACCAATATCACTGATGAACATAGGTGCAAACATCCTCAACAAAATACTAGCAAACAGAATCCAACAGCACACTAAAAGAAATTCATCTATCTTTATCTTCACTTAATTCTTACGTAGTCTCATTAAATTTAAATCTAAAGCTTTAAATATCACCTGTATTAGTTAATCAGGTGTATTAAACCCCAATTCAAAGGACATAATACAACAAACTCCTATTTTTCTTTCTCATCTAGCATATGCAATGTGAGTTGATAGATCGACTCTGCTCTTGGTACATACTCAGAGACTTAGGTGGACCAAAGTTCAGCATCATGAGGTGCCACCATCTCAGAATGAGATTCTAAGATATGCTTAAACGTGAGAAGGTAACTTGGAGAATCATTTCCTTACCCTTGAATGCTTCTAATCAAAGGTTACACACATTTTTTTCTATTCATATTTTTTTTGGATAATGAAAGTCATGTGGACATACCCAAAGTTGAACTCAGCAGGGTTGTTTTTATCCCATGTTGTGGGAGAGGAGGAGAACTGAAAATATTAGTGAACATTAGTAATGCTTATCTTCCTGAGCTAAATAATAATAATTTATTAATTTGTCTTCGATCTTGACTTCTGTAACTCTTATATCCAAATACCAAAACAATATCTCCACTTGTGTGTCTAATTGGCAGCTAAGCCTTAAAAAACCCAAAACCAAATACCTGATCTAGCCTATTACACCTGTTCATCCTATAATCTGCTAAGTCTCCATTCTTCGTATTGCTCAGACCAAAATGATTTTTTACTCAAATAATCTTTTTTTCCCTATATATTACATAGTAGTTGCCTAGATTGTGGGATATTTGGAAGATTGTAACTTGATTTTGACAGTTGAAGGTCAAAAAATATTGAAAGTTTTTATGATATTTTTGCTTAGTGAATACTGGAGTCATAAAAAAAAATTATTTTATGGAGTGTGGAGAATGACTGAGAACAAGAGGAATACCTGCCCTGAACAAAGTACTATCTATTATGTAGTGAACTACATTTAACAAAGTGTCAACATTATATTGCCAATATTCAAGGTTGATTAACTTCCAGTGATTACATATTTTATGGGTGGTGGAGTATTTTTGTCCTCTATTCAAAGATAAGTTTCTCAAAATGGTGACCCTCCAGGTAAGAGATAAACGAACTTGAATCGATGAGCTATATTCTATATTTTTTGTTAAAAATCATTTATATTCTAAGACGTTATATATTAGAAAATTGAAATCTAAAATAATTGGTCTAATTATGCCATTGTAATTAATTGCATTAAGATTATTTCTCTCATATGGAGAATCAGAAAAAGTCCCTTGTTACTGATACTGAATAATTTGTTTGGGATTACAAAGTAGGGAAAAAAGAGGAGAATAAATCACCTTCTGCTGTAGGCTATTTTCTTTACATTCACCTGAGAAGCCTTGAGAGAGATTACTCACTCATCCCACAGTACAAGGGCCCAGGGTTAAAAAGGTGAAAAAACATGACTTCTACCTCTAATTAGCTTATGCTACTCTGGGGCCACAGATAATGTAAACAAACAATTATAATAGAATATGACCACTTTAATATTAAAGCTTTGGGAGTTGAGTAAGAGAAGATCAAGGATGTATTGTACAACACAGGGAATATAGCCAGTATTTTGTAATAACTCTAAATGGAAAGTAATCTTTAAAAATTGCATAAAAATTTAAAAAAATAAAGTTTTGAAAGTGGAATACAGCCATCAAAGAAATTATTAATATTATAAAAAGAACACCAAAAGAATATACGTACAAAAACTCAAGAGAAGGAATAAAAATAAGAAAAAATAAAAGCTTCAAAGGTGGGCCAAGGGCTTCCCTGGTGGCGCAGTGGTTGAGATTCCACCTGCCGATGCAGGGGACACGGGTTCGTGCCCCCGTCCAGGAAGATCCCACATGCCACGGAGCGGCTGGGCCCGTGAGCCATGGCCGCTGAGCCTGCGCATCCGGAGCCTGTGCCCCGCAACGGGAGAGGCCACAACAGTGAGAGGCCCGCGTACCGCAAAAAAAAAAAAAAAAAAAAAAAGGTGGGCCAAATGTTGATCTGACCAAGAATTAAACAGAGGGTTTATCAGTGTAGAGTTCATTGTTAGACCCAGCCAAGGGCTGAATAATAAAGTTACTTACTGAAGTGGGTTCAAGACACAATTGATGGAGAGGAACTGATGAAAGAGAATGTAGGAACTTTAGTGTAAAAGGACAAGATTCATTAGGATTTGGCTGGAGGAGAATGAAGAGTTGAGAGACAGCTTTATTTCTTTGAAATGGGAGTTATTAGACTATCTTTGTTTGCTGGTGAGAATGAATCAGCAGAGAAAGAAAAACTGATAATGCTAGGTAGTGTAAGAATAATTCCTGAAACAACACACTTGAGCAGATAATGGTGCATGAGATCTAGAAGTGCATTATCAGGGACATTTGCTTTACCTAGCAGGAAGGGGAGGTTTTATCCTTAGGACTATAGCTGTGGATAGGTGGGAGGACATAGTGGTAGGGATATATGGAAACTGTCTTATGATTATTTCTCAGTGAAACAGAATGCATAGGAGCAATAAATTAAGTTACAAAATAGTCATCTATAAGAGGTGGGGAAGGTGGCTGTGAATGAACCAGAAAAGTGTAGTGGGATTGCTAGACATCCCAAGGACCAATGTGAAATTAGCAGTAAATAATACCAGTTGACAAGAGATTATTTTTCCTCCTTCTAGCAATATTAAGTTAGGCGGTCAAGGGTAAACTGCTAAATTGAATTTATCCAGAGTTGGGATTTTGCCGGGAATATATAAACAGGAGTGAATACAATACTGATGAAACTAAGGAAGGAAGTGAAGACAGAGGAGAATAAATGTCACTGCAGTGATGGTAGGAACAATGCCTTGTAGACAAGGTTGGGGGAGGTGGGGATGTGGATCATAGGACTTGGGAGTCAAGGAAATGAGACAAGGCACATTAAGGATAGTTGTTCTCTGACAGAAGGAGAAACAAGTGTTGCACTGTAATAGAAAGCATGTACTAGATGCTTATTATATATTTTTTGAATAAATGGCATTTTAAAAGATGTTAAATACACATAATATAAATATTTAGGTACAAACAGTAAGTTCTGTGTTAAAGGCACTCTAAGCAGATCTTACTGGGGAGATTTTAGTCAGAAAGAGAAGTCCAAAGGGATTCACTAGGTTGAGTTAGAAGGACATTTGAGTCATCTCACTCTTACTTTCTTGAGGCAGAAAAGAACAAAGAAACAGGACTATGTGAACTTAGCTCCCACCACCAACTCTGAACTCATTTTCTAAAATTCTATACTTCTCCTTCTACAGTAGCCTACCAAGATAATATTAAATAATATATCTAACTAATATTTCCTTGGAATCCAAGCTTTACTTTTCTCACATATCATTTTCTTCTATATATATAACCAATTTATTGTCTCAAGACCTAAAGTCTTCCTGTCCTCATTTTTAGTCTATCTCTTCCTTAGAAAATGTACTGTGGCATAGAATAGCAAAGACAGGATAATTTTTCACCACTAACTTTTATTGAAGGCAGCTATCAATGTCAATCTAACTTTCTATGTCTTTGCTTCAGTGATTCTGAATAAAGAAATAAATGAAGAAAATAGGAGGATAGTGGGTCTTATATGACATGCTTCATATCAAACACTTCCTTTTAAAACTATGCAATAAATATTCTTAAAGTGGTAAATGTAAACAAGGAGAGTGGCTTTTCATGCGCATGTTAGTTTTTGCTAGCTTGTGCTATTTAGATTATAAATGAAAAAAATCAGCTTAATATAAACTGCTATTTTAGTCTTCTCCATCTGCCATAACAAAGCACCATGAGCAACAAAAACTGTGGTTTAAACAACAGAAATGTATTTCCCAGAGTTCTGGAACTGAGAAGTCCAAGATAAAGGTGCCGGCAAGGTAGGTTTTATTCTGAGGCCTTTTCTCTTGGCTTGTAGGCAAATGCCATCTTATTGTGTGCTCATGTGACCTGTTCTTTGTGCATGAGTGGAGCGGGTAAAAGAGCAAACTCTCTGATGTCTCTTCTTATAAAGGACAAATTCCATCAGACCAGGGTCTTGCCCTCCTGACCTCATCTAACCCTAATTTCTTCCAAAAAGGCATTAACTCCAAATGTTGTCACATGGGGAGTTAGGGCTTCAACATATGAATTTTGAAAGGACACAAATATTTAGCCCATAGCACCTGCTTATAAGAGACCTTCAAGACTTTCAAGAAACAGCTAATTTTTACTAAAACATATATGACTATTGAATGTTATGTTACCCTTTCCTTTAAAGAACAAAGTTGTTCCTGACCACTCCAGAATGCCCAAGTTCAATCTCAAGTGGTCTATCCTGTACAACACTGTGAGATTCAGGTTTTAAAACTGGGGTCCAGAGAACAGCAGGCTAAGAGTTGTTAACCTATTGTTAAACTGATTTTTAACATTCATATAATTTTACTTTCTTTGAGAATGAAAAGAGTAATTTTAAGATAGGCAGAGTAAGTGACTATATTTATACATATGTACATAGGTCATGTCTTCAATAATTGTTTGCAATAATAGTTTAAATTGAACAAAATGACAAACTAATGATATTTTCACCTGGATTTGTTATCCTACTCTGTACTTTGAATGAGGGTGGTTTCAGTGCAGTGAAGACTGGTTTTTTAATTATTCGGTAAGTAGTTTGTAACAATTATGAAAATGTACCAAGATAGCCATTCTCAAGGTACGTTCCTCAAAATGTTAATGTGAGTGGCCTGTAAAAGGGAATCCATGATCAGACAAATTTAGGAAAATTGGCTTAAATAAGGTAAATGAGAGATGTTTCAGACTCTTTGATATTTTATGGTATTTTTTCCATCTACAAAAGGGAGAAATATTTGTGTGTATTTCTCCAACACATTTGAACATAGCCAGGACGACTATAACACAGAAGAATTTGGGGAGTGCAATATTTGTGTTTTATTTTTCACTTCATTACAACATGCATAGAGAGGAGAGGATAGGGAGTTAATGTGAATGGCCTAAAAAATAGTTCCATGGTCAGATAAATTTAGGAAACAATGGTTTTAAACAAAGTTCAAAGAAGGAATTGGGAGACAGAGAATTTGTTTTGGAATGCAGACCACTGTATATTTTTTCTTTTCTTTATTTGATTTTTTTTTAATTGAGGTAACATTGGTATATAGCATTATGTTTCATGTGAACAACATTATATTTCTACTTCTGTATGCCCTAAAGTATGCTCACCTCAAAAATTTAGTTTCCATCTCTTACCATAGAATTGATCTCCTTTACACATTTTGCTTTCCTACTACCCATCTCCCTCTGGTAACCACTGTTCTGTGCTCTGTATCTATGTGTCTGTTTTTGTTTCATTTTGGTTTTGGTATATTAACACTTGGATATATGGAGGGTCACTTAACTTTCTCTGCTCTTAGAATATTTATCAATGAAATGAACTGTTTGAACTAATAACCTCCAAGGGCAATTTTAACCTGATAAAAGTGCTTGAACTTGGGCCCACTGATCCTGAACCTGTTTCTTCTCAAGCGTATTTATTTGGGGAAATGTAAAAGCCTATGGGTCAACTGAGAGAGTGTTAAGAAGTAAGTCCTTGAAACACTGGGGAGTATTATTGATTAAACTGTGTCCCCCTCCAAATCATTTATTGAAGTCATAATTCCCCAGTACTTCAGAACATGAACTTACTTGAAAATACAGGATTTAAATATGTAACAAATGAAGATGAGGTCATAGTGGAGGAGGGTGGGTGCCTAATACAGTATGACTTGTATCCTTATAACAAAAGGGAAATTTGGACACATACACACATACATACTGGGATAATGCCATGTGACGATGAAGGCACAGATCAGGGTGATGGTTCTACAAGCCAATAAATGCCAAAGATTGCCAGAAAACCAGCTAGGCAATATTCATGGAGCATGTTATTCCATAGAGTTTCAGAAGGAATCAACTCTGCCAATGCCTTGTTCTAGGAATTCTAGTGTCTAGAACTACAAGACAATATATTTCTGTTGTTTAAACTCCCCAGTTTGTGGCGCTTCGTTGTGGAAGACCTAGCAGGCTAATACAGAGCAAGAATACAGACAGTGAGCACCATACCAGGACTTATGTGTTGACAGCATCTGTGCACAGAAGACATTGCAATTTCCACCCACACAGGAAATCCAAAAACATCAGTTATTACACAATTATTTTACAAGTTGAACTAACTTTTAAAATGACTGTATTTCAAAATATCCTATTATATAAAAAGTGTTAAAATAGACCTGAAACACAAGTGCAGGAGCAATGAGTCACTCAAGCTTCCCCCTCCACACCTACCTCCCTATCAATTCGGAGGGAGGATTTGAGGCACACTTCAGGACCTGGGGCAGCAGTGTGAAAATAACTGGATATCTCACAAGGGAATCATGCGTGTCCTCCTTCACCTTCAGTATTCCTTCCAAGACTCACCACAACCAGCACCTTTCTTTGTGTTCCTT
This sequence comes from Mesoplodon bidens, assembly GCF_964165515.1. Taxonomy (NCBI): domain Eukaryota; kingdom Metazoa; phylum Chordata; class Mammalia; order Artiodactyla; family Ziphiidae; genus Mesoplodon; species Mesoplodon bidens. Next base: position 69,941,620 of record NC_138160.1, read on the forward strand.
TGCTCCTTCTCATTAGTCCAATATCTCAGTAACATTCATGTGACTCTATATCCCTTTAACAACAGCAATGATAATAAAAATTATATTCCTCATGATAAGAGTTAACATTAATCAAACACTTTCTATATATCAGGTAATCCTTTTTTCAGATTTTTTTTTGATGTGGACCATTTTTAAAGTCTTTATTGAATTTGTTACAATATTGCTTCTGGTTTATGTTTTGGTTTCTTGGCAGAGAGGCATGTGGGATCCTTGCTCTCTAACCAGGGATTGAACCTGTACCCCCTGCATTGGAAGGTGAAGTCCTAACCACTGGCCCACAAGGGATGTCTCTCAGGTACTCTTCTAAATGCTATTAATATTTATTAATTTGATTTATATTAAACCAATACTATGAGGTAGGTTTCAGTAACTACTGGGCCAAGAATCTAGATTAGAACTCAAATGACTTGACTCAGGCACTGTAAACCAATACTGGGTTAATGGTTTATAATAGTGTAAACTAATATAATTATTCAATATTGCAAATATGCATATATTTTTAAATTAAAGATGATTTGGGGGCTATATACTGTAGTCTGTGTTGGTCTCTGTCTAAAGTTGACAATTCCCTTTGAATTTTTATATATCTTACTACAACAGTGAATACTAGGCAATACATTGTATCAAAGAATAATTCAATAAATACTGTCAACATAATTTTATATTTCAAATAATGAACAGAAATTTGTGATAGTTTTGCCTGTTTTTATTATAAATATTTTTATGTTTATAGAAAGCATATATGTTAAAGAACAACAACTTTCTTTTGAATGCCATTAATAGTAAGCATAAATGGATTATAAATTATTCCTCTGGGTAAACCAACAATGGTATGTAAAAATACAATAATTGGAACTCAAAGTACAGGACCAAATTGAGTGGGTAACTGCACATAACAAGACTACATAATATAACTGATAATGATAGTTTAATTCTCTGGTGTCTCTTGTTAATTAGTCAATGAAAGCAGCAATAGAAATTTAAGTTTATGTTATCACTCTGATCAACCATGTTTCAGCTATGTGTCCTTGGCAACGTACAACTTCTTGGGGGGTTATTTTACCATTAATAAAATAAGAGGTTTCATTAGGTGATTGGTAAAAATTATTTTTAACTCTAAAATCTAAGATTATACACTATAGCATATGTAGACCTCTAGTATTACCTGTTATTTATAATCAAAACCTTAGTTTCCTATTGGTTTGTTAGTCATCTGAACAGCAAAACAATGTGAACTCTTATTTTAAAAATCATTTTAATTCTCATATCTTTTTTTTTACATCTTTATTGGAGTATAATTGCTTTACAATGGTGTGTTAGCTTCTGCTTTTTAACAAAGTGAATCAGTTATACATATACATATGTTCCCATATCTCTTCCCTCTTGCATCTCCCTCCCTCCCACCCTCCCTATCCCACCCCTCTAGGTGGTCACAAAGCACCTAGCTGATCTCCCTGTGCTATGCGGCTGCTTCCCACTAACTATTTTACGATTGGTAGTGTATATATGTCCATGCCTCTCTCTCGCTTTGTCCCAGCTTACCCTTCCCGCTCCCCATATCCTTAAGTCCATTCTCTAGTAGATCTGTGTCTTTATTCCTGTCTTACCCCTAGGTTCTTCATGACATTTTTTTTTCTTAAATTCCATATATATGTGTTAGCATAGGTATTTGTCTTTCTCTTTCTGACTTACTTCACTCTGTATGACAGACTCTAGGTCTATCCACCTCATTACAAATAGCTCAATTTCGTTTCTTTTTATGGCTGAGTAATATTCCATTGTATATATGAGCCACATCTTCTTTATCCATTCAGCCAATGAAGGATACTTAGGTTGTTTCCATCTCCGGGCTATTGTAAATAGAGCTGCAATGAACATTTTGGTACATGACTCTTTTTGAATTATGGTTTTCTCAGGGTATATGCCCAGTAGTGGGATTGCTGGGTCATATGGTAGTTCTATTTCTAGTTTTTTAAGGAACCTACATACTATTCTCCATAGTGGATGTACTAATTCACATTCCCACCAGCAGTGCAAGAGTGTTCCCTTTTCTCCACACCCTCTCCAACATTTATTGTTTCTAGATTTTTTGATGATGGCCATTCTGACTGGTGTGAGATGATATCTCATTGTAGTTTTGATTTGCATTTATCTAATGATTAATGATGTTGAGCATTCTTTCATGTGTTTGTTGGCAGTCTGTATATCTTCTTTGGAGAAATGTCTATTTAGGTCTTCTGCCCATTTTTGGATTGGGTTGTTTGTTTTTTTGTTATTGAGCTGCATGAGCTGCTTATAAATTTTGGAGATTAATTCCTTGTCAGTTGCTTCATTTGCAAATATTTTCTCCCATTCTGAGGGTTGTCTTTTGGTCTTGTTTATGGTTTCCTTTGCTGGGCAAAGGCTTTTAAGTTTCATTAGGTCCCATTTGTTTATTTTTGTTTTTATTTCCATTTCTCTAGGAGGAGGGTCAAAAAGGATCTTGCTGTGATTTATGTCATAGAGTGTTCTGCCTATGTTTTCCTCTAAGAGTTTGATAGTTTCTGGTCTTACATTTAGGTCTTTAATCCATTTTGAGCCTATTTTTGTGTATGGTATTAGGGAGTGATCTAATCTCATACTTTTACATGTACCTGTCCAGTATTCCCAGCACCACTTATTAAAGAGGCTGTCCTTTCTCCACTGTACATTCCTGCCTCCTTTATCAAAGATAAGGTGACCATATGTGTGTAGGTTTATCTCTGAGCTTTCTATCCTGTTCCATTGATCTGTCTTTCTGTTTTTGTGCCAGTACCATACTGTCTTGATTACTGTAGCTCTGTAGTATAGTCTGAAGTCAGGGAGCCTGATTCCTCCAGCTCCGTTTTTCATTCTCAAGATTGCTTTGGCTCATGTCTCTCTGTAAATGTAAATATAAATAGATAAATGTATATAGGTAAGAGAAATGAAATCAACTTTATGTGAGGTTTATTTAACTCTTAAGATACAAATACAAATCTCAAAACTCTAATATCTATTATTGTTTTAGCAGATATCCAAAATTAAGAACATTACTTTGTCTATGTGAGAACTGAGTTTTTTCTAATAGGCATTAAAGGGGAATTTTCAGATCCCAAAAGGACTTAGACTGATACGATTATATAGATTAAAAATGATATAACAAATGTGAGCATATACATTAATAATAATTATTTCAATATCAAGTTTAACTCTTTTTAATGTTTTATGCATTTAACTTTTTATTTCTCCAATTTAAGCATTTAATTAGACTAATTTCTTATGCATTAAAATACGTGTTCAAATAATTTGTTCAATAATAAAATTTACATGATTTAATTTTTAAGTCTCAATTATCTAATAAATACCCTTTTACTTCCTTCATGCATTGGCACATTTTTTGTTTATTAAAGAGTGTGGGGTTTTTGCATATTATTTTCTGATAATGATAGTTACCCCTGCATGATTTCTGGCATTTCATTTCTCAGAGATCTTTTTAGTTGTGAAAATGTTCTTCAAGGAAATATGTTATTGTGAATATATAATGTTAAAGGGATAAAGTATATTAAAGAAATAATACATTAAAATTTATACACAATGTATAACATAAGAAATAGAAAATTATTGCTACAAAAAAAAATCAGAGTATCCTTTCGAGTATGGCATTTTTATTTCTTTATCCTGACCCCCAATATATCATAAATAAGACAGTAAAATTAGTACACAATGTATAACATAAGAAATAGAAAATTATTGCTACAAAAAAAAATCATAGTTTCGTTTCATGTATGGCATTTTTATTTCTTTATCCTGACCCCCAATATATCAGTAGTCTAAATTTTCTTTTAAACATTTACTTGCTTTTTTTTTTTTTTGCGGTATGCGGGCCTCTCACTGTTGTGGCCTCTCCCATTGTGGAGCACAGCCTCTGGACGAACAGGCTCAGCGGCCATGGCTCACAGGCCCATCCACTCCGTGGCATGTGGGATCTTTCCAGACCGGGGCACGAGCCCGTGTCCCCTGCATCGACAGGCAGACTCTCAACCACTGCGCCACCAGGGAAGCCCCACACCACAATTTTAAGCATAGATGGGGGAAAAAGAAACAATGAAAATGTCAGAGAACAGTAGCCTTAATATGAAAGAAGAAAAAAGAGAATCCAAGGCAGGAGATGAGTGTCTATCTGTCGTTGCTGCTAAGATTTTAGAAGGATAGTAGAAGGAGACATAATAAAAGACTCTCAAGTCTTTTTGTTTCTGGTTATGCTTTTGCAAATGGGTGATAAACTGTATAACAATGCATAAAAATAAGAATTTTAGCAGCACTTCACCCACTGCTACTTATATTAGAATTTATGTTTTAATAAAGTAAATTAATATTTTAGAAATATGAAGACAAATCTTGGTTTAAACTACTTCAAATTAAATTTAGCTATTCCTATATATTGGCTCTACTCTAAACCTCCCCAATAATTAACATTAAGATAAATTTAATGATTAGCAAATCATACAATAAGACTTTACAACAGATAAAACATGTAAGTATTCTTGAAATGTGATTTCCTCCTCTTCAAAGATTAAAATTAATTCTAAAAATTCTGTGTTCAAATATACTTATTTTCCTTTATTTCTATTCTATCTTGCATGTACATCTCTCATTACTACAAAAAGAAGTGCATTGCTTTATTTGAAGGTAGAATAGCGAGCTGTGAACCAGGACCATTCTGAGCCTTTGGAGGCCTGGGATATCACCTAGTCATTCAAGATCATCAGCCTCCCGTGCCTTGGGGAACAATACTGTCTCCTCTTAGAAGATATTCCAACATATTAGATTTATATGCAAACCAAAGTTCCAATCTGTGTAATTTTATGCCATTAAAGTCTACTATTCAGTTAGCAGTTATTTTTGCATTTGCAGCAGGCCATCAATTGCTGTTAATTAACTGAAAAGCAGAAAGTTAAGCATTTAGTCAGCACGTTAATTCTAATCTCTTGAATTCACAAGAATTACTTCCTTGATAACCTTTCCAATATTTTTATAATAAAATTTATAGATAAATAAAAGTGAAATGAACGGCTAACTTTTTGAAAAGTCTTCTTCAAAATACGGTTTTGCCTAGATATATGTTCAAGGTAAACTACCATCACTGAGACATTTAAATTCTGTTCTTTGCTCTATAGAGGAAAATAAGTCCTGGGTTTTAATGTAGTTAATGTTCCTGTCGTTAAACTTCAGAATTAAATTAGGCATGTGTGTAGAAGTTATTGATTCTATAAAAGAGATACATGGTTGCATTACTTCAAAAGGTAGTGATATGATACCGCATATCAAAGTAAAATAAACTTCATTGCTGCTTGGGACGTGTACTGATAAATGGATATTTTTTTTAAATCTCCCACAATTTCATTCCACCATCAACTACCATTTTCTCACAGGTAGCTTAACAGATTCCACTTAGAGTATTGCAGATATAAAGGCATTTTTGAGAAGGAACTCTCACAGCTAAATGCATATATAATCTGCAAAGTAAATCCTTATCACTTGGTTCCTCAAGTGAAAGTCTTGCAAGTAGAAATAAGTTTGAAAGAGAAAGTGGCAGAAGAGAGGACATATTCATTTTCCATGTATTTTGATCAACTCAAATCCCTTACTGTCCAATAACACCTGCATGAGTTTGTGTTCTTTGATTTGCTAGAAACCAAGTTTCAAAATCCTGAACAGAGTGTTAAGGAAAATATATTGACCTTACAGTCCTCCGGTGACCTTTGTACAGAAATCATTTTGATCTGAAGGACACATGTTACTGTTTTTCCCCCCAGTTTCATTTTGGGAATAAATATCAACAGTTGGTGTTTTGCTGTTAATCAGTTGTAAGATATTAGAGGGTCTGCCACCATAAACTAATATATCATTCACTAACATCTTACATGAAAACAAACACTTTTGCACTGTTTCTACTTTATATTGTACACAAAATAAATAAAAGACATGATATATGAATTAATCTGTCCTTTCTCTGTACGATATCACTTAGTTTCTACTTTTATTACGGCACTCCTATTCTGCTACATAGTGCAATTATCTGGGCATGTGCCTCTCTTCCCGAATATATTTAAGCTTTTATAGATCAGGTACCAAGTTTGATCCATCTTTTTAAAATCCAAATTCCTAACAGTCTACCTGACATAGTAATCACTTAATGGCTTGTTGAATTGACATACCCCATGTATCATGTATATATTTACATGATATAACAAATTAGTATATATTTATATATACCTTAGTAATATAAAATATAAATTACCTTCAAGCTCTAAAGAAGTGATTCTTTTGAAGAATGGGCCAAAAATGCAATACCAAAGTCTATCCTTTTAAAATAATGTTAACTATTTGAATAAACATATTTTTCAATTAATAATTTCGAACTTTATGTACTCTAAAAGTAATAAACAGCTATTTCATTGTAAAAGTACCCTCAGTTCAGCTACAGTAAATTTTTGGTATTGAAAAAACCATGCGGGGCTTCCCTGGTGGCGCAGTGGTTGAGAATCTGCCTGCCAATGCAGGAGACACGGGTTCAAGCCCTGGTCTGGGAAGATCCCACATGCCGCGGAGCAACTGGGCCCGTAAGCCACAACTACTGAGCCTGCGCGTCTGGAGCCTGTGCTCCACAACAAGAGAGGCTGCGATAGTGAGAGGCCCGCGCACTGCGATGAAGAGTGGCCCCCGCTCACCGCAAATAGAGAAAGCCCTTGCACAGAAACGAAGACCCAACACAGCCCAAAATAAATAAATAAATTTTAAAAACCATGCACTGCACTCAGCATACAAATTTATGTGGAACCATACATCCAAATTCTACAAGGAATGGCTCAAGTAAATTAGATTTTAGTATAGAATTAATTAGCTGAACTTTAACTCTTCCATTTTCTCCTCTTTTTATTATTATTTCATAATCCTTATCCTTTATTTCATCCATAAGCCCAATAATTAATAGTACAGGGAACCTAGTGAAAGAGACTTTACAGTAATAAAGCTATGGCACTAGCCAGAAGAAAATTTGACTTCTGTGAGAGACACTACAATTTTAATTGAGCGACAAATATAAAAAAAGATAGGTATTGTCACAAGAACTGATAGGTAATGATATTTAAGAAATAAACTTCACTAATAGAGATTTTCATACAAATATTACAATTTTCATATTCTATCATATGCCACTACTCTATGCTCTAGTATATTATCCCATATATTTGAAGTTCACAGTCATCCATAGAGTTAAAGTATAAAATTGTAGAGGCTAATCATCCAAGTCCCTAAGAAAAGAATAGCCATGCTCTTTTTTTACATTTCTGCTGGTATGATATTCAACTCAAGGTTTCTATATGCCTTTGAGTAAGGGAGAGGGGAACTTGGAGAAAACACATAGTGATAATGGCTTTGTAGCATTAGCACAAACGTAAATATAAAGTTACTTTTTAGCTTCTGAAATTTCAAAATATCAATAGAATGCTGGTAGATATCCAAACCAGGCATAGTAGGAGAAAATACTTTTTATTTATTTATTTTTTATAAAAGATTCCTTTACAATCTCATTTAGCTAATTAAGAAGCAGGTATCATGGATTAGATTATAGAGTACTACTAAAAGTAGAACCAGATAAAAAGAGAAAGGATTGAATATTTACTTTTCCTAAACCTGAGTTGATGAGAGATTGAGAAATGTGACAGAGGACACAGTGATGAGATTCTCATTTTCTTCCTGCATTCCCCCTGCCTTGAGTTTGAGCCTATAAAGGAGTATGCCTTTAGAGAATCAAGATAATTTGGGAGACCTCACAACTGTCGACATTTCCATCACATTCTAATATTTGGGCTCTAATCACAATAAAGTAAACCTAGTGGTATCTATGATTAATCAGAAAGAAGTCAATGCTTATATTAGTATTTCAAGTAGTCCTTGATGCTCTTCTAGTGTGAGTGGGTCTCAGAAGCATTGAGATACTAGTTAAGGGAGTTTCTAGGAGAGAGTTGACACAGAGGATACTCAGAAACTAGGAGGTATACAATTTGTCTAGTTGAAGTACAAATGGGGACCAGAATTAGACACTGGCTACGTGTGTGAAAAATTCTCTGTATACCAAGAGAAATGGGAGAAAAGACAAAGCAGCCAAGCAAGTCTGCTGGATACTGGCAAGCACAAAGTAAGGTAGCAGTTTACACAAACCACTATCTTTGGAACAAATGCCAGCTGGTTGGCCAAGCAGACAGTGCATGTTGCTATGAAAACATAAGAGCCATCAAGAGGATAAGTTGAGATCTGAGAAGTCATTATTTCCAATGCCACAACAGCTTATTTTTTCTTCTTGTTTCCTTCCTACCATTTACTGTGTATCCTGGGAAGGACATGAAATTTAAGAACTGGTGCCTTATTACTTGAAAACTTGAACACTCTGAAGAGAAATTGTATCATCACAGCTGGCTTAGGTTACTCCTATCCAGCAGATAAGTGGTTTCTGAGGAAGACAAGATCAATTTAAACAAAATATAGAAACTATATTTTTTTAGTACATTTGTTAGTAAATTTTCTACTCTATCACAGGGGAATTATTTTTTTCTTTTGGTTACCACAGCAGTAACCAGTATTGAAAGAACAATATACTTGGAGTTCAGATATGGTTTGGATTGGCATCTCTCCCGTTTACTAGCTCAGTGGTTTAGGATATGCCAGCTAATTTATACTGCCATCTCTGCTACATTAACCATTGTTGAAGACTCAATATAAATAACGTGAAATGATTTATTGTGATGCAAAATAGAAAAGTAAAGCAAGGTTGTAAATGTCCTTATACCTGTTATCTCAATTTTCCCCTCTTTTTTTCCTACCTTTGTTACTCTAGTTATGTAAAATTAGTCCCAACGTAACTTGTCTTACTAACATAAGACTATACTCATACTGTAGGCCAAAAAAATGTCATGTAAGATCTTTTATTTTGGAACTTCGGAGGCATCACTTAACGTTCAAAATTCCTCCATTTAGCTTCCTCTGCTATCATGGCCCTGCTTTTACAATATTTCTTCTTTTGGGGACCAACAACATTATTAAACAATATGCCACCTAACATCAACTTCCTTCTATGTTTTCCCCTTACTGTATCTGCTACCTTATTAAATATTCAGACATTTGGGGGAGGGAATGAAATGGGTTAATGTAAAACAACATAGTAATAATCACAGGGAGATTATGCAGTTTATTATAACAATTTTGAGCAGATATTTTAAAAGGTTTCAATAATTGACTTCCATTCTATTGTTTTCACTTAAAATTATATTTTTCTTCGCTTATGTACCACATAATTAATAACTCATAATTCTATAGTTATAAATAATGTAACCCATAGTTTAATTTGTCTTCCTTCCTCCCACAAGCATGTAAAATATTTAGGTATAAATGTTTTGATATATATAATATCAAACAGACAGATTAAGCATTTCTAGACAAATTTATTGACAAATGACATCTACTGAACCAAAACTCAAAGCAGTTTTATTCCACTTCCTCAAAGGACATGTTCACTTCTTTTTCCGGGTACACTTATATTTTCTATTTTCCCTCTCAGGTTAGCTTAAGACCAAATCCCCTTCATTCACAGTATTTGGGGATAGATTATAATTTTCATTGAGCTCAGTTTCAATGTAACTTTTATCCATGACTTGATGCGATGTCTGAGTGAAAGCACTCAGAGCTGTTACTTGTCACTAGACTTGCACTACATTCTGCTGCCAACAGCAGTGAATAGTCTGCTGATGCTTCTGGCTTTTATATGTGAAAGTCAGATGAAAGATTACTTACTGCACTTGATGCTGTTGTGAATAAAATACTACGCAGAAGCAGGTGCTGAAGCAGTGCTTCTTACAGGCCATGGAGGTTCACTGTAAAAAAGGACTACATGGCCAGTGGCAGCACAAGTGAAACTGAATGCAACATAGAGTACAACTTACATTGGTGAAAGAAGTTCGGGAGGATGTACAAAAATAAGAAATAAAGCACCATAGACACACACAAAATACATGAAAATATTTAAATCACATAAGTGAAGTATTTTAATCATATTTATACCAAAACAAGATCTCAATATAATAATTTCTGATAAAATATACAATGTTTTAGGAAAAAATGTTTTAAAATAGTAATGATAAAAGTCCTAACATGACAAAAATACTTTTTGTTTTGTATATTAATTGATTTTACCAAAGGAATAAAATCATCCATAGCATAAATATTTTGTCACTATCAATTCATCATTTTTAGTGTAACTTTTATAAATAATTATGCCTGAGATATTTGTTTTCACAAACATAAGATTGTCTTTGTCAGTACATTCACATATTAGAATTCTTAGAATGTTATTTTTCAAGGAAGACTTCAGGATGGTATTAGGCTCTTAGCAAGATATATAATTTTATTTACTATTTAATATATCTGTAAGATTATAAACTTAATTTAACACTCAACTGGATTATTCGCCTAAAATTGGAAGTGTGTGTTTTTGGTGACATTTTGTGACTTCTTGGATTTCTTATTCTTGGATAGCTTTGCATTTTATCATTATTCATGATTTATTAACCTTCAAACAATTTTTTTTTTTTTTTTTTGCGGTACGTGGGCCTCTCACTGCTGTGGCCTCTCCTGTTGCGGAGCACAGGTTCCGGACGCGCAGGCTCAGCGGCCATGGCTCACGGGCCTAGCTGCTCCGAGACATGTGGGATCCTCCCAGACCGGGGCACGAACCCGCGTCCCCCGCATCGGCAGGCGGACTCTCAAGCACTGCGCCACCAGGGAAGCCCCCAAACAATTTATTATTAGTGCAACTCCTAGTTGGAATATATTCTAGCACATATACTTTCTGCAGAAAGCTTAAAAACCATTTCACTTATGTTGAATCTAGCAAAACCAATAAAAAGTTATTAAACACTTAGAACAATAACTAATTCACAGTCCTTAATAGCACTGTCCACAATTTCGCTTCTCCCATGGAGATAATGATAAATTGATAAGACAATATTTTGACACTTGTAACATTTAATGACAAATATTAATTCTGTCAATAAACAAATAATTGAGTGTTGCCTTATGTGAAGTTCTGGAGATGCAACAATATGTAAAACTGACTATATATAGAAATATGCAGACAAATATATAGTAATCTGTTTAGTCTTATATGAGAAATGTACTATATGTATATTATGAAAGTTCACGGAAAGAATAACCAACCCAAATTTGTTATTCATACACAGATATAGGCTTGAGTTTTAAACATAGGTAGGCAAGTTTAGTTTGAATTTTGTTGCAATTCTTGTGTTTCTTGAAATCTCTTCCCTGTAACACAAATAATCGAAGTAGTGTTTTAAAAAAGATACACATCAGACAAGATCATTCAGATTATATTAAGGAATTATGTTTGTTTTATCTTAAGTACAATTAAAGCCACAGAAAGGGTTTTTGTTTGTTTGTTTGTTTGTTTGTTTTGCAGTACGCGGGGCTCTCACTGTTGTGGCCTCTCCCGTTGTGGAGCACAGGCTCTCGACACGCAGGCTCAGTGGCCATGGCTCAGGGTCCTAGCTGCTTTGCGGCATGTGGGATCTTCCCAGACCGGGACACGAACTCGTGTCCCCTGTATCGGCAGACGGACTCTCAACCACTGCACCACCAGGGAACCCCCCCTTTTCTTTTTTGATCTTGCAACATTTTTCTTTCTTTTTCTTTTTTTTAACCTCCCTCTCCTCCACCCCTGTATTGTCCCCCCACCCCACTGGTAAAACCACTAGTTGGTTCTCTATATCTGTGAGCCTGCTTCTTCTCTGGTTATATTCACTAGTGTGTTGTAGTTTTTAGCTTCTACATATAAGTGATATCATATAGTATTTGTCTTTCTCTGTCTGACTTATTTCATTTAGCATAATGCCCTCCAAGTCCATCCATGTTGCTGCAAGTGGCAAAATTTCATTATTTTTTATGGCTGAGTAGTATTCCATTCTGTTCATCTGTTGATGGACACTTAGCTTGCTTCCAGATCTTGGCAATTGTAAATAATGCTGCTGTGAACATTGGGGTGCATGCATCTTTTTGAATTAGTGTTTTTAGCCACAGAAGAGTTATAAGAAAGAAAATGACATGGTCAGATTTTCATTTCAAATGAGTCACTTAGGTAGAAGCCACCATCCTTCCAGCCATATCCTTCTAAATGGATAGATTGTCCTCTGCAAAAAGAAAATTTCTGAAGCATCTGCCTTCTTGTTTCATCATCTTGATAATTTTTCTGAGGTAAGTTTCACATTTCTATTTGTTCATCCTTTCCACCAGTTCCATGATTATTTCTTTTCCTTTGTTTGCTTTTCTTTTAAGATTATTCCTATAGCTTTATTTTTTCTCCCTTTTTGTGTGTGTGATAGGCTATTTTTCAGTTCTACTAATATGGATAAATTCAACATTATTATCAAAAGTTGGTTTTCTAGGGCTTCCCTGGTGGCGCAGTGGTTGAGAGTCTGCCTGCCGATGCAGGGGACACAGGTTCATGCCTCGGTCCGGGAAGATCCCATATGCCGTGGAGCGGCTGGGCCCGTGAGTCATGGTCGCTGAGCCTGCACATCCGGAGCCTGTGCTCCGCAACGGGAGAGGCCACAACAGTGAGAGGCCCGCATACCGCAAAAAAAAAAAAAAAAAAGTTGGTTTTCTAAACATTACAAAGTCAATCTCTTGATAAGACAAAACTGACTTTATTTCTCACTGTGGTAAGGGAAAAAAACACCTCACAGTGTCTGGGATTGAGGGCAAGGTGAGGTCAGAATTTTTTAAAGATTAGAAGTTTGGTTTAAGACAGGTGTTTTTTTAAAGAGGGAGAGAGAGATATATTAAGATTGGGTAAGGATCATGATACAATAGCCCAGGATTCATAGAAATGCCAAGATGAAGATTTTGAAGTAAGAGATTCAGAGAATCTTAGGGCAGAGTGAATTGCCTGTTGATGTTTTCCATTGAAGGGTTAATTCCTGTGACTTTCTGGAAGCTCCTATAATGAACAATCAAAATATTTGGCAGGGTAGTAGATTCCTGGAAAAATAAGTAATGCTAATGAAAATATGGAAATAGCAAAATCATGCTAATGAAGAAAGAGAAATAAACATCATATTAATATAGACATAATGTGTGATTTCAGTTCTCAGTGTCCAGGCTGAAGGTTTTTCTCCCTGTTTTTTTCCTTCTCTCTTCTCTCTCCCTCTCCCCTCTGCTCACCTCTCCATAAATATAGAATTCCTCTGAAAATACCTCAACCTTTCAGAAGTCAGCTCCCCAAAGTGATTAATTCATATGCGGTTTCCAGTCTCTTCATAGTCTAAATTAGTTCTGTGATTCAATTCATATTAGGAGATTGTACAACATCCTAATCATGTGCTACTTTTTCATTCTTTAAAGTTTCTAAAATACTTAAGATTAAATATTGGCATAATAATTTATATTATTAAAAATAGAGCTATTTTCAAAATATGTTTATTTATTATTTATTATTTATTCAAAGAACACAGAAGAGAGGAATTTGAGGGAACCTGGTTTAACAGTAGGATTTCAAGTATTGTGACACATAAAGCAATAATATATATTTATGGACAATAGGATCTCTTGTGTCCAAATTATTTATATCTATCACTACTTATCCTTATTATGGTCACTCTAATACAAATATTAGTGATCTAATTTGATCACTCTAATAAAAATATTGATTTTTTATTACTTTAATCATTATAATTAATTGTGTAATTACACTAACTTTTTTGTCAGACTATTCAGTTAGTTAAACATATGGCACTATTGTTGTTTAGATGAAGTAAAAGATAATGTGCAATTATATGATTATTATGTAAACAAAGTTATTTGAGTTCCAGTGAGACATTATCTAGGTCAGTATAATACTTAATCAGTAGTGTTAAATATAAGAATATCTTTGAGCAGCAAAATAACAGTAGTTATCTTGAAAGTTAACAATATCTTTATTTTGGTGAAAGCTAAAGTTTGAATATTATACCAATCAAGAAAGAATTATGTTCAAGTTTATATCTTAATTCTTACAATGATAAAAGTTGTTTACATTACAAGAATATGTATGTTTTCTGAAAATAATGCTTTTGCTAGACATACCCAAAGGCCTATTTAAATATGATTTGAGAAAACAGTAATCTTCACTACTTTTCTAAGCACCTACATTTTTATACCATATCTGGTGCTTTGATGTGTATAACTTAGGCTAACAATACAATTCTTACACAACATAATGAGTCTTTTGGTTCTCTCACTGCAGTAGCAATACACCTAATGGCCTGGAAAAGTTAGTGTTGTCTATCACATTCCTTAGTTAAGTAATTATACACACTGGAGATTGCAAGCTCAGTATTTTCTATTTTATAGCTTGAAATTCTGCAATTGTTGCAATTGTTAGATTATTTGTGAAGACAACAGATGATATTACTCTGAATGTGAGTTATGGATGATAATTGCATTTTTCAAACAAATTGCCTTTTGTCAAAGAGGGCTAGGCGAAAAAGAATTAGAAAAAGAGACGTCCTTGAAGAGAGTGTCTGAAAAATTCCTCGTATTATAACCTTAAACTGTACTAATACGTGTTTGAAACATTTAGGATGCAAGAAAATATGGATTACAGGGAATTGTGAATATATCTAATTTGATAATTGAAGAGAAGGGGACCTACTATTTAGTATTGTTATGAAAGAGAGAGCAAAATAATCCAAAATGTAGTATATTTTAACAGAGTTAGTGATGAAAGCAGAAAGCATGCAAGGAAGAGGCAATGGACTAACATTGCTATATAAAAAGTATCAACAGTCAAAACACCACTTTTCTGACTTACAGGGAAGATGCAATTTATGCACAGGAAGCAGCAGCTAGATGTCTGTTACAGACCGCACCAAGGTCTGATACTCAGTGATATTAGTTGAAAATAAATCCATGGGCTAAGAAACTTGTCTAGTTTACTGTCAGCTTCCGTTAGTCAGTTATTCAACAAATTTTAAATTAGCGAACCTCATGTGCTTGGTCTTGCTCAAAATATTGGAGATTAGTTTTGCACCAATTTATGTACTACAAATTCAATTCTGGCACTAACCACTCAGAGTTAGATCACATCCCCCCAATTAAGGGCTTGATCCCGTACAAGACTGCCTGTATTTCAGATGCTAGCCACAAAAGGGATTCCAAGGCCACCTGCACTTCTCGCCAAATGGCTAAAAATTTGGGAGTTTCCAACAACTCCCTAAGTAGTAGGTCATCTTCCCTTCAACTACCAAATTAGATATACTTACATTTTCCTGTAATCTATGTTTCCTTGCATCCCAAATGCTTCAAACATATGCTAACACAGCTTAAAATTGTAATTTGAGGAATTACAAATCTGAGATTTCCCACAACTCCCCCCAGGTTTAATAATTTGCTTGAATGACTCACAGATCTCAGGGAAGCCAAATACTATTACAGTTTTATTATAAAGGATATGGATTAGACCAGCCAAATGAAGACACATATAGGGCAATGTCTAGGAGGGCCTAGAACACAGAGCTTTCAAGCCTTCTCCCAGTGGAATCAAGGTGTGTCACCCTTCTGGAGTCAACTTTTTAGCATAAAATCAGATGTGATCCGATGGGCTCATGAATAACAAAATACCCACATCACTCTGGAAATTCCAAGGGTTTTAGAAGCTCCATGCCAGGAAATGGAGACAAAGACCAGACACATTCTTTGTTATACAATAAGAATAAAATAAAGAACTAGGAAGACAAGGTTTTCATTCTCATGGAATTTACATCCTAATAAGATAGTTAAGTATATAAATAAATGGATAAGTAAATAGATATAAACAAATAGATGAGTGCCTACTATTGGATAGTTATTTTATTTAAATCCTAAGGTCCAGGAAGGTATATCTGAGAAGAAACATGTAAGCTGAGATCTGAACAATAATGAAGAGATTGGTCAAGAGAAGATCTAAGAGCCTTCTAGGCAAAAAAAACCAAACAAAACCAAACAAAAAAAATTTGTAGAAAAAATGTTCTAAGTCAGAAAGAAGTTGACTTTTCTCACCTTCCTCTCAACTTACAGGGCCTCTAGCTACTTCTCTAGTCAACAAAGTTGAAATAGAACACAATAGTTAAAAGTGTGGGCTATGGAATCTGTGGAGAATGAGGTTCTATCATATTCTGTGACTTAGGTAAGATAGTGCCTTTTTTTAGGCCTTATTTCTTCATGGGTAAATTGGAAATAATAACAGCACTGACTTCAGGATATTCAAGCAAAACTTAAAGTTAGGAGACAAACATTTACAAAGAGAATAGAACTATAATTCCATAGCTGTAACCCAAACAGCATATGCCAATAAAGGTAAAGAAAAGCTTTTGAACACATGCAAGGATTTAGAAACTCTAGGAATAGCATAGTTTATCCACAAAAACATTGATAGAAAATAATTCTGATCAAATAACAAACCAATAAAACAAAGGCCTTACAACCAAGTAACATGAATAGAAGTGGAAATATTTATGAGTAATGACTGACTATGTAAGGACAAAATTGGACAGTCTGTATTATATATATTAAAAAAAAAGTCAGATGACAACCCTTGAAACAGAAGAGGCATACTACAAGGAAAATTTTAATAAGAAAGGTAAACGTGAAATTTGGAGGTGGATGTTGACAACAGGAAAGAAAGCGCTCCAAAGCTTTTACTCAGGATGGGAGTAAGGAGAGGATGAGAGGAGGGTTTGAAATCTCCTCAAAATGTCTCACTGTGTGCATTAAAGACAGTGAGAAGTAGAGAGTCTTGGTAGGAGATATTGTTTCTTGGTTTTAAATAATAATAATAACGTTTTAGTCTGTCTGGGCTGCTGTAATAAAATATCACAAACTATATGGCTTATAAACAACATAAGTTTATTGCTCATTGCTCTAGAGGCAGGAAGTTCAAGATCAAGGTGCCAGCACTGTCAGGTTCTAGTGAAAGCCCTTTTCTGGGTTTCAAACAGCTGACTTCTCACTGTGTCCTCACGTGGTGAATGAGGGTAAGGTAGCTCTCTCAAGCCTCTTTTATAAGGACATAAATCTCATTAAAAGAAATTAAACTCATTTTTTAATGAATGGAAGAATGCAAAATAGTTATTCCACTTTAGCTGTAATAAAGGCCCCACCTCCTAATACCATCATATTACACATTAGGATTTCAACATGAATTTTGGTGGAACACAAACATTCAGACCACAACAGATAATAAAATGTATCTGATTATAGTAAGGTTTATGAGGGGAGATTTTTTTCCCCTCTATTTTATTTATTCCATCTTTCTATAACAGTGCCTGGCACATAGAAAATACTAAACTCTTTCTGAATAAGTGATTAAAAATCCAAGTGTATAGAATACTCCACTAACAAGTTGAATAAACAGCAACCTTAGTAACCCAGCAAAAAGTAATGTAAGAAAAAAGGAGAAAAAATAATATGAAGAAGCATAGTAAGATTCAAGAAATAAAATAACACGTCATTTGTTATAACTAAAGTGGAAAAACTATTTTCTCTTCTTCCATCCTTTAAAAAGTGAGGTTGTCAAAGTAAAAAATCCTAGGCGAGCTGGGTTTTATTGGAAAAAAAAAAGAAAAAGAAAAAAAGAACCCTCTTAAAACAAAAGTAAAATAAAATGTACAAGAATTTTTAAATAAAAGAGTGAGCAAAGGGACAACAGGCAAATGCAAATAAAAGAAAGCAGAAGTGACCATATTCATATCAAGCTGTTGAAATTTAAGAATAAAATCAAGTGGGATAAAGAGGAAGCTTATATACTGATAGAATTTACAAAAGACTAAGAAATATAAAGTTTATATACCTATACGCACAAAAAATATATCCACTAAATATATAAATCAAAATATGTTGGAAATTCGGGGAGAATTTAACAGATCTAGTTGACAAAAAAAAGTAAGAACACAGAGGAACTGAGTAACAAAATGAGTATGTGTGATTTAACAAATACAAGTCAATCTATTGCTCTGTACAACATACTGAATATATATATGACAAAAATATTTCACATTCTTGGATACAAAGAACAATTATGTCATTATAGTAATCTATTACCATCATCAACACTACCAGCAGCAAAGCAATAACAACAACATTTTTCAGGTCATAGTTTTTGAACACAGTGTTATTTCCAAAATAGTGACTAAAAGATGATGTGAATGCCTTGGAAATTAAGAGAGATGATAATTATTAATCCCGCAGATGACAGAAATGTTAAAAATGACCATACTTCATATTAAAGCTAATGAACGGTGAATGTCACATTTAGAGCAAATTAAGGGCCTTGTATCTTCATTATTAAGAAATAAAGAATAAGTTAAGGGAACTTAGTATTCATCTGTGATGTACCTTCTTATTTGACTTCCCCAATACTCATTTCCAATCCCTTTCTTGCTTGCCCACGTTCACTTCAGAGGCTAGAAATACAATATGGCAGCTCTTCTCACCTTCCTTGCTGCTAAGGGTGTCCATGTGCTCAAGTTGTGACCAATTATACATGAGCAGATATCTCTGAGATGGATGCTGAAAAATATTTTGCTGTCCTGATAAAATGAATAGGTGTTGTTGCAACTACACCCTTCTCAAGTTACTCCAGCCTTGAACGCAGACTGATGGCAAGACCACAGATACAGCTGTCATGTAAACAAGAATGTTAGACGTAAACATGTGGCAGAGAAAACAGTAAGTAAAACATAAGTGGCTAAACCTTGAGATGCACACAGGATGTGTGTCAACTGAGGCTGTGGTGTTAGCACAAATGGTAGGAACATTCAGAACCTTTGTGTATAATGGTTACCTCTAGCGGCTTTCAGCCAAGTCTCCAAAAAGAGGTATGAACTCAAAGTTTTGAAAGCAGTCTAAAGCAGAGAAGAAAGAAAATAATGCTTTGCTAAGAGATACGCTCTCCACATGTGGCCTGCAATCTAAGTGATTTAGAGTCCCATAATTTGTGGGCCTGCTGCGTTTGAAAAGACAATGTGTGTACCCCAAATTGCAACTAGTCCAAGAAGCAGGAAAATAGCTGCCACAGCAGGAGATAAGATTGAAAAAAATTAGACAGCAGGTGGCAAAGGGAGGCATTCAGGATGGTGCTTCTTCACCTAAGGCTATCATTTCAAACTGCCTCAGGGCAACAGCCATTAATAGGAAGGCTAAGGGGCATAGCTAGAACAAAGAGGTCAGTAAGTTAAAACATAAAAACTTTAAGGACTGTGTTCAAGCAAAATCCTTAGCTATGTTACTTTTACAGTTACTGACTGGAAGAAAGTATCCTTAAAACATAATGTTTTCAAAGGAAATATTTTGCAAAAATAATAGCATTTCTATACTATAATAAATTATAATGCTTTATCACCTACTACAAAAGCTGAGCATTTGCCAGGAAAGGCATTCTTTCCAAAGTTCATCTCATATGGCCAAGGGAGAAAAAAGACAAGAAAGATTATCTCAATGTCACAAGTAGTAGCCAAGGACAATGAATAATATATTCTTAGATGGCAAAAATAGGGTTGCAATTTGAGGGAGTGGGAAGACTGTGGTGTGTGTGTGTGTGTGTCGGGGGGGTGGGCGCGGGGTGTACCTATCACATGAGCTTACCTGAACAGAGAATTCATTTTTTTTTTCTCTCTACCATGAGTGTGTAGGAGCTAGGTATCACTGGCTGCCATATATTTCTCATTCTTCCCTTTCCTAAATGAATTTTTTTTTAGCTATCCTATTCCTCTTCAAATATTACATTGTCAGTGTATTAAACAAAAATAATATGTCTTTCGTTATGGATCACTAAAACCTGAGAAGCTATATGTAGACCACAATGACAGGAGTGCAAATTACCAAGATGAACTTCAAACTTGTGCAGAAACTAAATGAGGGTTGGTTGTGATAAAAATAGCTTTAACATTACCCTCAGCTTAACTAAACTTTCCACAGACTTCCTCCTGACTGGAGGCCTCTGATATTGTTTTTTGTAGAGCATTTACTTTAGAAAAGTTATAATTGCAAGCTCTCCCTCTGCCCCTTTGATATATAAATCTTTAAAAGCCAGTTTTTAAACTGGTTGTGCCAGTTTAACAACAAATGTCTTTCTCAAGGACCTGGAAGTCATTCCTTTGAAATGTAATCATCAAGGAAAACAGCACCCCTACCTCTCCTCTCTGTGGAGAGTAGGAGTCTAACTTCCATGGGGCACTTTGGTCCAACTTGTAAAACTACCTCCTGTTATGAAGATAGAAGAAAGTTTACTTCGCTCTTGGGAAAGCCAATTAACAAAGATGGGCTAAAAGCTAACCTCCTCTTATCCCAGCTCCATACCTGGTACCTTCTCTTTTTCTGTCTTGATTATATTGATAGCTGGAAGTGTCACAAATATGAGATAACAGTAAGAGAAGAAAACAAATCAGAAATTATATAAAGGCTTATGAAATTAAAAATAAGAAATTCTCAGTATAAGTTCTAGTTGTTAGAATGAGTACATATGAAGATTAAAGTATGGCATTGATGAAAAAATTAAGGAATCTTCATAGAATGGATGATATTAAATTATAGTGAACTCTGGTATCAGATAGTCAGTATACAAAATTGCCTCCAACACCTGCTTGTGTGAATTTGGACAAGTTATTAAAATTTATAATTCTTGTTTCCTTACATTTATACTGGGGATACCAGTGATAACACATTCTGAGAGGTATTTGAGGATTTTAAAGCTATTGAATAAAGAACAATCCTTGGGAAATAACTTAAAAGACGTGACAGAGGTTGTATGTGGCAGCTTGACTCTCAGTACAATTTAGCAATATGCAATTCAGCATTTTATATTTACTATCCACTTGCAAAGAACTTGCAGAGAATGTCTCTATTTTGGGATAAGACCCATAAAAATATCTGCTGCCAGGACTTCAACAGTCACTTTCATATTAATAAGTATAGCACGTTCCTAAATCTAAAGGAACAATGAGTCATCACTAGACTTTTGAGGAAAATCAGCACCAGATAACAGAGGATCAAGATGAGCTAATAGACCAACTGGCTGAGAAGGAAAGAAGTATAATATAAGAAAAGAAAGCCGAATTTTTCCAATAAGAATTTCTGAGAAGTGAAACTATGTTGCATCAATTACAATAGAAAATGTTGTAGTGAAAAACAGCAAGCTAAAAGCAAAAGAAATTTCTTGGGTGTTAACAAAGTGTAGTCTAAACAAAATATTTAGCAGACTATAAGAAAAAAATGTTGAGAAATTTTGAAGCATGTATAAAATGAAAGGAGACAAAAATTTTAAGTTATACATGGTTTCTAAAAGTCAATCATTTAAAAGAAGTTTGAGAAAAGGAGAACAGATAAAACAGAGGCAGAAAAATAATTATGAAAATACCATTTTTAAAATTCCAGAGACAGCTCAATTGACTTCTAATTGTCTTCATAAAAGTGATATATAGTTTTGTTGAAGACAGTAGTGTATAGGATTCTAAGTTTTAAATATAAAATCTACTTTAAGACAAATAATACAGTAATGTTATATAAACATTTTCATGTTTTATGATTTAGAGACTAAGACATGTATGATGGCATCTTCCTTATTTAGATGTAGAGCAAAAACCAGTCTATACTGTAAAGTTGAAGTTCCAGGAAAATAAGTTTAAGAGTATTATGTAAAACTATAAAAGTAACAAATGGAAGTATTTAAAATATTCCCTAAAATGGAGGGGGGGCGGAATCAGTGGTTTGAAAACAATATGAGTAAATGAAATTTCTCATTTTTGCACTGGATAATCAACAGATTCAGTTTAAAGCTGATAGATCAAGGAAGAGGTAACAAGCAGAGTGTTTACAATTGTCAAACCAGGAATATTTCCAAGGCCTAATCAATGAGGTTTTCCTTAGTTTAATATTCCTCTTTCTTCTAGGAATCTTTGTATTTCTCCTCTAAATTTTTTGTCACTTCTTCCACTACACAGGGGCCTACTTCCTTCTCAAAGTATTCATTCAAAAGCTTTCTTTTTTTTAGTTATGTACTCTTTAGTGAGACAAACAGCCTCTTTTTACCAAGTTATAATAACATACATATCCATTAGCAAATAAACATAAAATGGACACTTATGGACCCTTAAAATTATTTCCTCAACTGCAGAGGACTTCTTTCATGAGTTCTAATTAGCTTCCATTAATTAAAAATCTATTGAGACCCTGCTATATGCCTGGTACTCTTCTAAGCAGTGGAAATGTAAAAAGGACAGCCATAATTTCTGTTCTTGTGCTACATTCAAATGGGGGAAATAGAGAAGTACATAAATTATCTGAAGAGTTTAACATGGAGTTATAAGAGTTATTAGGAAGTGTAACTGGGGAATCAGGGTCTCCATTATGTAGGATATTAGTAAAATTCTCTCTGAGGTAGTGGCAATATAACCAAAATCTAAGTGATAAAAAAGAGTCATTCAAAGAGCTGCAGGAAAGGATTCAATATAGAGGACAGTAGATGCAAAACCCATGAGACAGTACAGGGCCTTGATAGTCAACAAAAGAAAAGGCGA
Organism: Mesoplodon bidens; assembly: GCF_964165515.1. Taxonomy (NCBI): domain Eukaryota; kingdom Metazoa; phylum Chordata; class Mammalia; order Artiodactyla; family Ziphiidae; genus Mesoplodon; species Mesoplodon bidens. The sequence goes on from NC_138160.1 coordinate 69,964,317, forward strand.
GATGACTTAACTAGAGTTTAGTGAATGAAAGTACAATAGTATAAGAGATCATATGAAGAAAGCAGCCTAGATAGTAGCTGAAACTGGAAGGCAATGAATTGTAACTGGTGAAACAAACTGCTTTGGATTTTCAAAAGACCACATTGGCTACACTATGAAAACTTCATTGCAGGGTATAAGAATGGAAGCCAGGCAACTACAGGATATTTGAGGTGAAAGCTGATAGCACTTTGGAATAAAGTGATATTAGAGGCATTAGTGAGAAGTGGTCAGTGATAAAATTGGAAGTAAGGCCAACAAGGTGTGTCTTTTATTATTCCTCATGAGATATTATGATCATGTAATTATGCCAATAAAATCATAATATTGTTAATTTGAATATATGGCCAGGACAGAAAAATAGAAAACACTTTAAATGAAGGACCTCATTCTGAGTCAATTTATGTTGTGTGTCTCTGTGTGCTGTGTATAGTGGCTTATATGTGATAAATGTAAAACTAAATTTTAGAAGGTAAAACTTTTTGTCTATGAAGACTTTCCACAAAGAATGTGTATTTGCTTTATTCCTTCTTTAATATATTAATCTTTTTGAAAATGTAAATCCTTTGAATTAAAACAATATCAATCATAACAAAGAGATAATTGTAACAGACTACAATAAATTTTCCTGAATTATCAAGGGAATAAACACCTTAACAGATTTCCCATTGATTTATTGGTGTATTCAGTATTTACTAATAAATCAAATAGAAAAAATAATATTGTTTTTACTATAGGCAGGCATCATCATCTTATTAAAAAACTGTTTTCTAAGTTTTGTGTGAGATGATCATTAAAAATGTAGAACACATGTTTTTCCTATGATACAACCCAGGTCAGCGTGTCAAAGACTTTTTAAAAATTCATGAATATTTTTTAAATGCAATAGTAAGAGAACTCATATAGCTAATCTAGAATACCTTGTAATTTCCTGCGAACTTGATAAGGGCAGAACCTGTACTTTATTCTGTGTTATATCAGCAGACTCTGAGAGCACCTGCCATAGGGTAAACACTGACCTGTGCTTGTTAAAAAGAAATGAACTGAACTATTCATAGACATTGTTCAGGACATTGTCACTATTAGTAAATATACTCCAAGTTCTAACTAATTGTTTAATGACAAAGTCACCTGCCTGTCTCTGCTTTCTTGGTCTTACTCAGCTTACTCAGGCACTAAAGCTTGTCAATAATACACACCACTTGAATTAAATTAGAGTAAACCTGGCAATGTGCTAAGAACTTCAGATTCACAATAGAATTTAAACACATTCTTCATGTAAAGCCCTTATTTAGTTACGTAAGGATCTCCTGAAAGTCTGTGCTATCTTTAAAAGACATATTTTTTCCACTATTTTTTTTACATTTGGCTTAATCTGCATAATCATGAACTATTAGTTGCAAATGCTGTAAAAACATGCCATATATCATTCTATCCTCCAAACCGGAGGACTAGAACTATGTCCTGGGTCTGTTTTACTTGATGTTCTTTCATGTCACCCTAGTTTTGACTGTATAGAGTTTCGTACTAGATAGAGAACCACAACATCCAGTTCTGAGCATTACTACTCTCTCTGACATATTTGGATATTGTTGTTGACCCTTACTTATCCTTACCACATTTTAGGGAGTACTGGGAATCGGAGAGTTAACAGGTCACACTCCTTGTGGTTCTACCAGTGCTAAATTCTTGATTTTCCACAAAGTCATTAAATTTTAAAAAATGTATGTCTGTAAGTATATGCCATTCTGTATATCAATGACAGTAATTCCAGAGAAAGTTTAAGCTCCAGATCCTAGTGACAGAGAATTTGACATCAGCATGAATGAAATTACTGTTCAACATGTATCGTGCAGGTACTAAATCTTTAAGTAAATTCTTGTCAAATTTTAATGTTCATAAGATTCAACTCAAGTGCTAATTAAAATGTATTACCAGACTCCATTCCCAGAGATATGATGAATTAGAATGGTTCAGTCCAAGAGTCTGCATTTTTATAACATCCCATGTTATATAACCCTAAGTTTCTGATACAAGTGACCACTGCCATATCTAAAGATATACTAAATCTGTAGGTGTTAATTGGGGAACACATTTTGGCCACTACTACTTGGGGAGTTGAAATCTGAATTCAGATCACTCCAGTGCCTTCTCTCTAGTCAATTCTTTCAAGTTCTAAGTGTATTTCTTATCCAGTAATATCTTTCCACTGAACCAGACTTAAGCTAAACAAGTGTGTCCACAATTTAAGAAAAACATATTAGGAAAAACCTGATTTTCTTTCTGGTCCATGAATATTCTAATATTTCTAGAATGTTAGGTTTCTTGTGTGTTTATGATAAATTATGATAACTTATAAGAAACTGAACAAACTTGGAATTTGAGCCAACAGATGCTATTATCTGAACAACTGATAAATTAACCTGTGTACTCAGTATTTCCATCTCCAACGTGATTCATAGTCTTTAAAGAGGAAATAATCAGAGCGCTATCCTTTCAAGCTAACATATACTATTAGTGTAATGGATTATCACTTTTATACAAGGTATCACTAGAAACATGAATCATTATTTAATCATATGAACAAGTAACCACATGTATAAGTAATGGAGGAATGAAAAACACCCAACAGCAGCACCAATACCACCAACAAAAACCTGTTACTTTGATGTAAATTGCTTGATTAAGGTATATTTATGGAAACATCTTTATCAAATATCAATGCTGAAGTCAATGGAATCTGTGAATTCAAAGTTTAGATAGAAAGTAGTATTCTTAATTTTCAAAAAAGTTTAGATAAACTTGCTCCCAAGTTGTTAGTGATATTTGTGTTGTCTTTTATTGAGTTGGCCAAAAAGTGCCTTCGGGTTTTAAGTAAAAACTAAGACACATTTTTCATTTTCACCAAGAACTTTATTGAACAATGTATTCACCCTTTTGTTCCACTACCTTATGTCATTTTTCAGGCAACTTCATAATTCCATGTTCCCCAAACTTTTAACTTTTTGAGCAAAGAACTATTCCAGGTGACTTTTACAGCCTTCCAGGGTATGGAATTTTTTTCCGTTAAGAGAATTTTATAAAGACTGAAATAAATGGAAATGTGAAGGTGCAATGTCTGGTGAGTACAGCAGATGAATCAGAGCTTCCCAGCCAAGCTGATAACAGTTTTTGCCTGGTCATCAAAGAAACATGCAATCTTGAGTTAGCCTGATGGAAAATTATGCATTTTCTGTTGATTAATTCTGGACACTTTTCGTCGAGTGCTGCTTTCAGTTCGTCTAAATGGGAGCAGTACTTGTTGGAATTAATCGTTTGGTTTTCCAGAAGGAGCTCATAAGAGAGGACTCCCTTCCAATCCCACCATATACACAACATCACCTTCTTTGGATGAAGACCAGCCTTTGGTGTGGTTGGTGGTGGTTCATTTCACTTGCCCATGATCTCTTCTGTTCCACATTATTGTACAGTATCCACTTTTCATCGCCTGTCACAACTTGTTTTAAAAATGGAACATTTTTATCACGTTTAAGTAGAGAACCACATATGGAGATATAGTCAAGGAGGGTTTTTTTTTTTTTTTTTGCTTAACTTACATGGAACCCAAACATCAAAGCAATTAACATAACCAAGCTGGTGCAACGCTTGATTTGGATATTTTGAGTATGTCGGCTATCTCCGCGTGGTATAACATTGATGGTTCTCAATTAACGTCTTGATTTCTTGATTTCATCACTATCAACTTCAACTGGTCTACCGGGCCCTGGAGCATCGTCCAGAAAGAAATCTCCAGCATGAAACTTCGCAAGCCACTTTTGACATGTTCGATCAGTCACAGCACCTTCTCCACACACTGCACAAATCTTTTTTTTTTTTGCATTCCAGTTGCATTTTTAACTCTCTTGAAATAATAAAGCATAATATGCCGAAAATGTTGCTTTTTTTCTTTCATCTTCAACATTAAAATGGCTACACAAAAATTCACCAATTTTGATGTCTTTTTTTAAATGCATGCTGATATGACTGCTATCACATACAACCTAAAAAATTGTTTTGAATGAAGTTAAAGACAACTAAGTGCTACTTGAGCCATCTTACTGAAAAAACCTAACAAAGCTTTTGGCCAACACAATACATTTAAACAGTTCTTTGCATACTTATTTTATGTCAATATGCTTCTACCGAGATGCTCAGAAAACACCAACTGTGGGCATAATTTAGTATACATAATCTGAAAATTTCTACCTACAAGATCTTCCGGCTCCTATTGTTGGAACACAAGAACCTGAATATATTGTAATAGGTAGGATTAGGATATCAGAAGAAGACTATCAGGAACATAAACACCTACTATGTTATGCAAGCATCATTATATTGATAGTCAATTCATATATTACAATTAAGAACAAAAGTTTTCTTATAATTAATAATCAAAACATATGTCCTATAAGTTTTTGAATTTTTTCCCTAGTTCCTTAACATTGAACCAATCCTAAAATCCATTAGTGCTTGCAAGGGAAGAAAGCATCTGGAAATAATATTTTTACAATTCAAAATTTCTTTTACATATTTCAATTTCCTTTAAGTCTGTTGCTTTTCCACTTGACCTTTGATACTTTTACAAAAACAGTTAATTTTAAAAAGTACATAATTAGAAACTAATGACACAGAAAATAGCTTTGACATTTGAGTGCTCCTCCTTTGGAATTCCAAATCAGTTCTTATTTAATACCTGATTTAGTGTATTTATGCTTTACCAGGAGACACAGTAACCAACACTAAAAGTTATGAACCAGATGTCAGCTTGCTGGCAATGAGATACATAATGTGTCTCATGTGACATACTCTGCAGTATGGTGCTGCATGGATGCCAATTCAATGTTGTCAACAGGGGACCAATTTTTACAGACTTTTTACTATAAAATATCACACATTTTTAAATGAAATTAAATTCAATTGTAGTCCATTGAAAACACTAGTGATGAGTAAGAACCTTATTCTTTCTTCAATATATTAAGAATACTGGGACTGTTATATATGAAAGTTGTTAAGAGAATAAATCTCAAGAGTTCTCATCACAAGGAAAAAATATGTTTTTCTTTTTCTTTTAGTTTGTATCTATATGAGGTGATAGATATTCAATAAACTTATCATGGTAATCATTTCATGATGTAAGTCAAATTGTTATGCTGTGCACCTTAAACTTATACAGTGCTGTGTGTCAAGTATATCTCAATAAAACTGGAAGGGGAAAAAAAAGAATACTAAGGATGATGCAAAATTCATCCAAAATCAAGTAGCAGAATATTCTTTTGAAAAGTATATACTTTTATTTTCATACCCCAACTGTGTAAAATCTTCTAAAGAAAGCCCAAACCAATATTAAAAATAAAACAATAATGTGCATGCAAATTGTTTCTGAGTTTCATAACAAATGACGAGTCAGACACGAATTTTAAAATATTAAGACCTCTTCCTTCCCAAAGTTCAGGGAGATCAACTATCTCAATGGTCATGTACTATTTTTATTACCTGGGAAATATGAGTGTACGTAAAGGAAAAAAATAAACTATGACTAAATAACCATGAACATATCTGTCAGAGGTCTTGGTTGTGAGCAATAGAAATCTACTCTGGCTACCCTAAGTTTGAGTGGCAGTTTATGTTCACACACACACACATACACACCACACACACACACACCACAGACAAACATTTCCCTACACACACAGACTTACACTATGATTTTACTGAAGAATACACACCACACACACACACACCACAGACAAACATTTCCCTACACACAGACTTACACTATGATTTTACTGAAGAATTTAGGAGACTCATTGATTTGAATGGAGGAAGAAAGATCAAATTTGTAAGAAATTCATGAATAAAGGCAATTTTAAAAGAAGTGAGAGAAAAAACACCATAATTTACCAGAAATATTCATACCTACATGTCCTCACTACTATAGAAAACCAACATTAATTAATACTGCCACCAGTGACCATAATTGAATACTAATTGTCCTTTTAATATTTACTTCACTAGCTCCATATTCAGACTTCAAGGCAGAGCCACCTAATTGGGTGAACATTAGTCATGTACACAAGCCCCATACTACTGGAGATTTGCTGAAGGATGTTTCCCCCACTTCAACACCCATGGTAGCAGGCAAAGTACTATTTCTCACAATCGCAAAGACAATGGAGAAGCTGCCTAAGTATGATTGGTGGTGTATTCAGACAGCCAAGGAAAACACCAAAATTCTTATATTCATTATAATGGGGACTAGTTATGAAGAGAAAGGGGGGTGCAAAATAGATGATTTATAAAAATGTAACTGAAATTCATATAACATAAAATTAATCATTTTTGTTGTAGTAAGCACACTTAACATAAGATCTACCCTTCTTAACAAAATTTTAACTGCACAATACAATATTGTTAACTATAGGCACAATATTGTACATTAGATCTCTATAACTTATTGCCATTTTAAACTATTTCAAAGTGTGCTATTGCATGGCATTTAATAAATTTACAATGTTGTATAATCACCAACTCTGTCTAGTCTCAAAATATTTTCATTATTCCAAAAGAAAACACTATACGCATGAACCAGTCACAGTCAATTCTCTATTCCCAGGCCTTGATAGCAATCAATCTGCTTTCTATCTCTATGGACTTATTTATTCTGGAAAACTCATAAAATTGGAATCATATAATATGTAGCCCTTTGTGTCTGACTTCTTTAACTTAATATTTTTTCAAGTATTATCCATGCTATAACATGTACTAATATGCCATCCTTTTTATGATTGAGTAATATTCCACTGTATGTATATACCATAATTTATTTATCCATTCATCCCTTGATGGACATTTGGGTTGTTTCCATATTTGGCCATTGTGATTATTGCTGCTATGAACAATCATGTAGAAACATTTGACTACTCTCTTTCCATTCCTTTAGGTATATCTCTAAGAGTAAAATTGATGAGTTATATGGTAATTCTATGTTTAACTTTTTGTGGAACTGCCAAAATGCGTTTCCACCACAGTGGCTGAAACAGTTGGCATCATCACCAGTAAAGTAGGAGTGCTCTGTTTTCTCCACATCTTCATTAATACTTCATTTCTTAATTTCTGTGGGTTTTTTAAAATTATCTTGATCCTAGTGGGTGTGAAGTGGTATATAAGCATGGTTTTAATTTTCATTCTCTAATGACTATTAATGATAAGCATGTCACACAAAAAAAAGAAAACTACAGACCAATATCACTGATGAACATAGATGCAAAAATCCTCAACTAAATAATAGCAAACAGAATCACACAGCTCAAAAGGATCATACACCATGATGACGTGAGTTTTATCCCAGGAATGCAAGGATTCTTCAATATACACAAATCCATCTATGTGATAAACCATATTAAAAAATTGAAGGAGAAAACCCACATGATCATCTCAATAGATGCAGAAAAACTTTCAACAAAATTCAACACCCATTTATGATAAAAACCCTCCAGAAAGTAAGCATAGAGGGAACTTCCCTCAACATAATAAAGGCCATATATGACAAACTCACAGCCAACATCATTCTCAATGGTGAAAAACTGAAACTATTTCCACTACGATCAGGAACAAGAAAAGGTTGCCTACTCTCACCACTCTTATTTAACATAGATTTGGAAGTTTTAGCCACAGGAATCAGAGAAGAAAAAGAATCCAAATTGGAAAAGAAGTAAAGCTGTCACTGTTTGCAGATGACATGATACTATACATAGAGAATCCAAATGCTGCTACCAGAAAACTCCTAGATCTAATTAATGACTTTGGTAATGTAGCAGGATACGAAATTAATGCACAGAAATCTCTTGCATTCCTATACACTAATGATGAAAAATCTGAAAGAGAAAGTAAGGAAACCCTCCCATTTACCATTGCAGCAAAAAGAATAAAATACCTAGGAATAAACCCACCTAAGGAGACAAAAGACTTGTATGCAGAAAACTATAAGACACTGATGAAAGAAATCAAAGATGATAAAAACAGATGGAGAGATATACCTTGTTCTTGGATTGGAAGAATCAACATTTTCAAAATCACTATTCTACGAAAACCAATCTACAGATTCAATTCTATCCTTATCAAACTACCAGTCATTTTTCACAGAACTAGAACAAAAATTTCACAATTTGTATGGAAACACAAAAGACCCCAAATAGCAAAAACAATCTTGCGAAAGGTAAATGGAGCTGGAGGAATCAGGCTCCCTGACTTCAGACTGTACTACAAATCTACAGTAATCAAGACAGTATAATACTGGCACAAAAATGGAAATATCGTGCTTCCCTGGTGGCGCAGTGGTTGAAAGTCCGCCTGCCGATGCAGGGGACACGGGTTCGTGCCCTGGTCTGGAAGGATCCCACATGCCGTGGAGCAGCTGGGCCCGTGAGCCATGGCCACTGAGCCTGCGCATCCGGAGTCTGTGCTTTGCAACGGGAGAGGCCACAACAATGAGAGGCCCGCGTACCGCAAAAAAACAAAAAACAAAAAATGGAAATAACAATCAATGGAACAGGACAGAAATATCAATCAATGGAACAGGACAGAAAGCCCAGAGATAAACATATAGTCACCTTATCTTTGATAAAGGAGGCAAGAATGTACAATGGAGAAAAGACAGCCTCTTCAATAAGTGGTGCTGGGAAAGCTGGACAGCTACATGTAAAAGAATGAAGTTAGAACACTCCCTATCATGGTATACAAAATAAACTCATAATGGATTAAATACCTAAATGTAAAGCCAGACACTATAAAACTCTTAGAGGAAAACAGAGGCAGAACACTCTATGACATAAATCACAGCAAGATCCTTTTTGACCCACCTCCTAGAGTAATGGGAATAAAAACAAAAATATACGAATGGCACCTAATGAAACTTAAAAGCTTTTGCACAGCAAAGGAAACCATAAACAAGAGAAAAAGACAATCCTCAGAAAGGGAGAAAATATTTGCAAATGAAGCAACTGGCAAAGGATTAATCTCCAAAATATACAAGTAGCTCATGCAGCAGCTCAATATCAAAAGAAAACAACAACCCAATCCAAAAATGGGCAGAAGACCTAAATAGATATATCTCCAAAGATATACAGATTGCCAACAAACTCCTGAAAGGATGCTCAACATCACTAATCATCAGAGAAATGCAAATCAAACTATAGTGAGGTATCACCTCACACTGGTCAGAATGGCCATCATCAAAAAATCTACAATCAATAAATGCTGGAGAGGGTGTGGATAAAAGGGAACCGTCTTGCAGGGAATGTAAACTGATACAGCCACTATGGAGAACAGTATGGAGGTTCCTTGAAAAACTAAAAATAGAACTACCATATGACCCAGGAATCCTACTACTGGACATATACCCTAAGACAACCATAATTCAAAAAGAGTCATGTACCACAATGTTCATTGTAGCACTATTTACAATAACCAGGACATGGAAGCAACATAAGTGTCCATCGATAGATGAATGGATAAAGAAGATGTGGCACATATATACAATGGAATATTGCTCAGCCATAAAGAGAAACGAAATTGAGTTATTTGTAGTGAGGTGGATGGACCTAGAGTCTGTCATACAAAGTGAAGTTAAGTCAGAAAGAGAAAAACAAATACCGTATACTAACACACACATATGGAATTAAACAGAAAATGGCTTTGAATAACCTAGGGACAAGAGAGGAATAAAGACACAGACGTAGAGAATGGTGTTGAGGAAAAGGGGAGGGCAAAGGGTAACCTGGGATGAAGTAAGAGAGTGGCATGGACATATATACACTACCAAATATAGAATAGATAGCTAATGGGAAGCAGCCTCATAGCACAGGGAGATGAGCTCAGTGCTTTGTGTCCAACTAGAGGAGTGGGATAGGAAGGGTGGGAGGGAGATGCAAGAGAGAGGGGATATGGGTGTATATGTATATGTATAGCTGATTCTCTTTGTTATACAGCAGAAACTAACACACCATTGTAAAGCAATTATACTCCAATAAAGATGTTAAAAAGAAAAAAGTTTGGCATTAAGCTGTAATTTTATTTCTGAGCACTACATTTGCTGCTCCCAACAAGTTTTGGTATGCCATTTTTGTTTTTATTCATCAAAATGCACTTTCAAACTTCCCTTGAGCAATCAGAAATTTCCTCTTTGACCTACTGGTTTTTTAGAGTGTGATGTTTAATTTCTAAGTATTTTTGAATTTTCCGTATTGCTTCTTTTTTTCATTTCTAGCTTCATCTCATGTTCAGAGAAGATAATTTTATGATTTGAATGTTTCAAAATTTATTGAGACTTGTTTAGTCTAATATATGTCTATTTGGAAAGTGTTTCATATGCATTTGTGGATTTTTTGTATTCTGCTATTTTGTGTGGAGTGTTATACAGATGTCTACTAGGTCTCCTTGGTTTATAGTGTTTTCAAAGTTCTTTAATTTTTTATTGATATTCTGTCTAGATATTCTATCTACTGTTGAAAGTAAATTATTGAAGTCGACTATTTCTGTTTAACATTCTTTTTCTTCTCCCTTCAGTTTCATCAATTTTTGCTTCACATATCGTTGAGACACAGTTATTTGGGGCATATATATTTACAATAGATGAACTGAATTTTTTACCAACTCATGTCATCTTTTTCTCATAACAATTACTATTTGCATGGAATATCTTTTTTTATCCTTCACTTTAAATACCTCTTATTCATGTAATAAAATCCTTTTAGCATGTACTATATACTGGCTAGTGAGCTAAATACTGCAAATATCTCATCTCTGCCATCAATAAAATCACAGTTTAGAGTAAATGTAAAACAATAGTTTTTGAATCTCTTAGGGAACAATCTGGAGAATGAACTGATATAGGGAGAAACTGGTAAAAACAAATCAGTACAGAAGTCAAATGTATATAATATCTGATCTACATTGATTTTGACAAAAAATTTAAAAACCAGACTATATTCTACTCATTTAACCTAATTTTTTAATAAAGATTTTAAGCCAAGACCCTGGAATTCTGCTACTGTTATAACCCACCATTAAATTATGCTATTCTTGACATAGTGACCAAATGTGACAGAATTTTTTTCTCCCCTTTAAGGATTAAATAAGACACAGAATTGATAACAACCTATTTTTGTAACAGTTATTGATAACAGAAGCATTTTAACTAAATGTTTCTAAGCATTTGTTCCATATCAAGTTTAATTAAGTCAAATTTCCATAAATAGAATATTGTATTTTATAACCTCTGAAAAGGTCACCTTTGACCACTCTAACAAATATTCTGCATAGAAATGCTGATACTTTTAAATCAACTATACTTTTGTATCAGAAATGTTGATACTTTACAAATTTCAAATATCTACGTAAGTAGAAAGGTATTTTAATTAAAATTACATTTTTATTATTTAAAAACTATGTCACATCCACAGATTTTACTTATAGGACACATGTATTTAACTTTTATCATATGCTGTAATTTGATGAATAAATGGTTAAAAGAAGGCCAAATCTAAAAAATAAAATATTTTCATAGAGGGCTGTGAAAACATTTATCTGGCTTTTACCAGTAAAACACTCTATTTTTGAGTAAAACAATTTATAACATGACATGTTGAAATAGCTAGCACAAATATAGCTTCCATTGTATTCAGATGTCATATGTTTGGGAATTTTCAATTTATCTTGACAGTTACTATAGATGATATGAACAAACAGTCTTGAGGGGAAAATCAGTGTGAGTCCTTCAGTGTAAAATGTAATAGAGCCTATACTTTGGGAATAGTGGTAGTGAACTATGGAATCTCACTTTTAGGTCAAGGACATAGCTGTTTTTTCTTTCTTCTTTTTTATCTCAGGCAAGCTGGATATTTGACTCATGTTCAGTGATCCATCCAAAATGAATTGTTTTGGGTTATTTCATGATAGTAGATATTTATCTCTTAATAGATATTTCTCTGATAGGAAGTAATTAAATTCTTGTTCACCATTTTGGTGGAGAAGGTAGAACCTGTGTGTACATACAAAACTCTAGTTTTATTCTTAGATACTGTTCCTTTATAGATAAGGAAAAAAAATTGAGTACTACCCCGACAAGCATTGCTTAATCATAGCGCATATCTTCTCAACTTAGCATGTTACAAATAAAAAATTTGACTTAATAATTATTGACTCTTTTCCCTGTACTTATGTTGATTGTGCATTATAAATTTATAAAGGTATATTATGGACATAAAAATATACATTCAGCAGTATTTTGTTATAGTTTATCAATTCAATGTATTTTATTCTTTCAAGATGATGTAGTGTCACAAAAAAAAACTATGAATCAAATACTTCATGTTTAATTTTTGTATCAAAAGGAAATACCCTAATACTAGGAAAGTAACTGAACTTCCTTGACTCTAGAGAAATTAATTTTGATCAAGTTTAATTATAAAACTCAATAATTAGATAATTATTAAATAATAATTATCTATTAGATAATAAACAAACAGAACTTACTTTATACTCAGAATAAAAACCAGTTTAGAAACACATGTAATTTATAAAACTAATTTATGATGCTATCTGCAACCATAATATACAGTTTTGCAGGTTTTACCCAGACTTAATAGAAACAAACACATAATAATGTATACAGCATTTTAAACCATTTACTTTTCTGTGTTTCTTCTCCTATTCTTAGATCGATAGCAGGTAAATTTGGGTGACGCTCAAATATTAGTAAGTCTGATACAGTTATCAAATTACCATTGACTTGAAAAGTAGTCAGTAATAATTTTAATGCTTTACTATAAGAAGAACATTTTGTTTATTTTATTTTATTTATTTATTTTTTGGCTGAGCACGGGCTTTCTCTACTTGCCACGAGCGGGAGCTGCTCTTAGTTGTGGCTCACAGGCTTTTCATTGCAGTGACTTCTCTTGTGGAGCACAGGCTCTAGGTGCATGGGCTTCAGTAGTTGCAGCATGCAGGCTCAGTAGTTGCAACGCGAAAGCTCTAAAGCGCACGGGTTTCAGTAGCTGTGGTGCACGGGCTTAGGTGCTCTGCAGCATGTGGGATCTTCCCCGACCAGGGCTCAAACCTATGTCCCCTGAATTCGCAGGCTGATTCTTAACCACTGCACCACCAGGGAAGTCCCATGGGGAGAACATTTTATATATATATATAATGCTAGTTATTTGAAATAATTCACCTGTGGATGATTATTGACTCTTTTATGTATTAGTTTAAAACAGATTAGAGAAGAATTTACTTCATATTAAATACTCACAGTATTTTAAAAACAAAGACAAAAATATCTGAGTAGTCATTAGAAATCAAATAAGTTAGATTTAAAATCAAATGTGGGAGAAATATATTATTCCTTTGTAATGAATGATAAAAACACTTGTTTATTACATAATCTAGACTAAAGTATTGTAATTTTATTGTGAAGGCCTTCTTTCTTATAAGTTGCTTGTCAGTTAATAGTAAGACTAAAGGAAAATAAATTAGTTGAATAGAAAACAAATATTTGATGAGATATAGGAAATTATGGTCACATAATAATAAGGAAGAATAGGAAGAATAGGAATTTACGATGATCATTAAAAGTTCAAGGTGATATGGATGAAAATCTGTCAAGGCAAAAATAATCAAAAAATTACATCTTGGGCTTCCCTGGTGGTGCAGTGGTTGAGAGTCCGCCTGCCGATGCAGGGGACGCAGGCTCGTGCCCCGGTCCGTGAAGATCCCACATGCCGCAGAGCGGCAGGGCCCGTGAGCCATGGCCGCTGAGCCTGCACGTCCGGAGCCTGTGCTCCACAACGGGAGAGGCCACAACAGTGAGAGGCCTGCGTACAGCGAAAAAAAAAAAAAATTGCATCTTTTTAAAATTGATAGATATTTTAAAATATATATCTTCAAAATAATATTAGTAATATATACAAAGAAAGAGAGTGATATATTTGGATAGCACTCAAATATATTCTTCTATTAGATTTTAGTTTTATAAACTTTTCTTTCACAAGGTATACCATATTCAAGATTATACTCTTTTTTTTCTCGAATACCATCCTTTGAGATAAGCATTCTCATTATTCCCCACTCTGTAGATAACACAACCCCAGTGCTCAGAGCCTAAGTAACCTCATAAGTTTATACATCAGCTAGGGATAGAACTATATACATCAAGTAAACACTAAATTTGAGCCAACATAAAGTTAGGACTCTAACTGTGAACCTTTAAAATTTATGAAATATGTGAGTTTTTAATACTTCTTGTTTTTCAAAGCAAATTATATTGGAAGAGATTTGTTCTTTTTTTGTGTTGTTTTTGTTTTATATCAAGTGATGATAAAAGACTCATTACAAATAATAATAATTCATTCTCCACCACCACCGATTCCCCCTCACCAGAAGCAGCCATTCCAAATAATTTTAGTCATTTTTTAATTTCCCTCACTATTACATATTTTTTGATGTGTTAATTTGGGAAATTATTCACTTACTTTTTGCTACCCTAGAGGCTGATTTAATCTCAATTTTGTACTCCCAAGCTCCTTTTTTATCCATACTTCTGATAAGGTTATGACACAAATTTTATTCAAACTAATATAAAATGACTTCACATTATTATGATTATTTAAATTTGGTCCTCTGCATAGACAATTATACTATAGTTGCAGGGTTTTTTTTCCTCCTGTCTGTTTTTATCTTATTGCCATATCTTTTAAAAATTATGTGTCAAAAATTAAATAACAGTAGAACACCTAGTGAATCTGCATTTTTTTTTTAACTTGGAGGCCTGCATCCTGGAGGTTTTCATCTTCATTTGGTGCTGGGGTTTCTTACTCCCTAGGCCTGAAGCACGTTTCTCCTCCTGATACTTTCCTATACTGCTCTCCTGAATCAGAGTTGCTGTTTTATAAACTTCAGTTGCTTCTATTTTTGGTGTATTCAATTATATTGCTGGAAAAACCTCCTCAAACTACTTCTAAGAAAAATATATGAGGAAGGTAAATTACCAGAATTCTAGCAGATCTGAAAATATCTTTATTACTTGGTAGATTATTTAGCTAGGTATTGATTTATACATTAAAAGTAATTTATTTCAAAATAAGGACAGTCAATTGTCAAATAGTATCAGCACTCTTATTGAAAAACCCAGGTCATTCTGAATTATTGTTTGCCTGTAGAATTTATTTTTCTTTCTCTCCTACTTCCTTTCCTTCCTTCTATCCGTCCGCCTTTACTTCCTTCCTTCTCTCCTTCCTTTCTTCTCTGTTTATTGTCTTCTCAATGTTTTTAGCATCATCTCTATATTTCGAATTTCCTGAAATTTCACAACAATATCCCTTGCTGTGGGTTGTATTAAATATGCTTTGCTGGGTACTTATTACATACCATTACATACTTTCAAACTGGTGATTAATGACCTTCGTTCTACGGGCACTGTAAAATTCATATTTCCAATTTAAAAGAGTGTCTGGCTAATGGCCTTTAATGTGTTCTTTCCAGCTGTCTTCCTAAATACCAATCAAGGTAGAAAAAAGATGAAAGCTTCAACCGTAAATAAAACCAAAGCTGACAGGGAGCTTAGTGCCAGAGTTGTATTAATGGGCAACATCCTATTATCATATTAGGTTATATGGTGTCGTTGACCTTAAAACAGGGACATTATCCAATAGGCCTAATATTTTCACATTCGCCCTTAAAATGAGAAAGATTTCTCTGGCTGTTAAGAGAAGAGACAGCCAAAGAGACTTGAAAAGTGAGAAGGACTTATTTTTTTTGCCATCTGGTTTGAAGATGGAGAGAGCCGTATGAGAAAGAATATATAGATCACTTTAAGAGCAGCTGCACCCCTCAGTTGATAGTTATCAAAGAAACAGGACTCTCCATCTTCTAACCACAAGAACTGAAATCTGCTAACAACTTGAATGAGCTTAGAAGTGGATTATTTCCCATATCCATCAGATAAGAATACAGCTGATTTTATCCTGATATCCTGGTTTCAGCTGTGTGAGACCCTGAGCATAGAATCCTGTCAAATGGATCTAGACTTCTGTACCATATATGGGTTCTGAGCTAATATATGGGTTTTATTTTATGCTGCTTAAGTTTGTGGTAATATTTATGTATCAGAGAAAACTACTGTAGTGTGTAATCTCAACCTTGGTTCAAATACTGACTTTACTACAAGCTGACTATTAAATAGTGAGTATGTTATTTAAACTATCTGAAACTCAGATCCATCTCTAGTAAATAAGGATAATTTTATCACATCTATATAACATATATGACATGTAATATATGTAAGACCCTTAATACAGTTGAATCACATAGTAAATATGCACTAAAACATTAAATATCTCTTTAATGCGTTATAAACAATTAGGGAAACTGGTAGAGATAAAATTTATACAGAAGTTGTACCATCTAATAAAAAGCACTTTAATTGCCCCTCCAGATGAAAAGGCCCTCAGTAGCGATGCTTGTTGGGAATTATGGTTTTCTTGGACTACATCATTTCTGTGTAGACAAAAGCAAGCTGCAAATTCAAGGATGAAGACAAAACTACAGTAGAGTAGAAGTGCACCAGATAAATGTTAGACTAGGTGTATGTGATGGCTAATTTTATGTGGCAACTTGAATGGGATACGGGATAGCCAGATAGCTGGTAAAATATTATTTCTGGGTATGTCTGTGAGATAGTCTCTGGACAAAAGTGACATTTGAATCAGTTGGCTAAGTAAAGATCAACCTTTACCAATGTCAGTGGGCATCATACAATCTGTTGAGAGCCTGAATAGAATAAAAAGGATTAGGGGTGAATTCACTCTGCTTGGGCTGAGACCTATCTTTCTTCTTCTGCCCTTGGACATTAGCACTCCTGGTTCTCGAGCATTCAGATGCAGACTGGGACTTATCTCACCAGCCCTAAGAATCTCAGGCCTTTGAACTCTGAGTCACACCACTGGCTTTCCTGGTTCTTCAGCTTGCTTAGGGCAAGTCGTGGGACTTCTGAGCCTCTGTAACCAGGTGAGCCAATTCCTTTAATAAATCTCCTTTCATATACATCACTATATACCCTATTGGTTTTGTTTTACCAGAGAATCCTAATACAATGTGGGTCAAAAGACCCATTCTTTGGTTCAGATTTGGTTTTTAAGTGTGGATACATAATTTGCTATGTATTCCTAATGAATTGACCCTGTTATATTTAGAATATTTCCTTCTTTGTCCACAGTAATATTTATTATATTAAAGTCTATTTCATCAAATATTAGTAAGCTACTCTACTTCTCATAAGGTTACTGGTTCACAGTATACTTTTTTCCATCTTTTAACTTTCAACCTATTTGTCTTTGAAAGTGTGTCTTTTGTTTCTCATCCAGTCTGAAAATCTCTGCCTTTTGATTTGAGAGTTTATTACAGTTGACCCTTGAAAAACATGGGTTTGAACTAGGTGGATCCACTTATACATGGACTTTTTTCAATAAATACAAACTACCATATTACATGGTCTGTGGCTGGTTGAACCATGGATGAGTAACCAGGGATATGGAGGGCCAACTGTAAAGTTGTACATGGATTTTAGACTGTGCAGGAGTCAGTGTCCCTAACCCCCTGACCCTAACCATTGTTCCAGGGTCAACTGTATTTAAGTATATACTCATTTTATTATGTGTTTTGAGAGAAAATAATTTAGAAAACAAATGAAAGATTTCTTCTGTGGGGTGGTGGTGGTGATGTATGTGAAAATGGATAAGTAAGTAATATGATTCTAAAGGCTGAGACCTTAGTATTAGAAAGTTAATCTGATAATGCAGATGTTCTAGCCTGGACCATAAATCATTTGCTTTGTGCCTCTTGTTCACATGTAACAAGATTTTGTATTCATGAAGTGTCAGGTTTTAATTTTCCAAAACCATATGATTTCCAATATGCTATGAAGAGGTAAGTCATACATCCTTTCCTAATTTCACCATTGAATAATGGCCTTATTTCCTCAGCAACACCAAATAATGAGGTATCCTAGGTCCACATCAGTAGTCCTGTTTAAAAGAAAGACTCTGGTTTATTTCATTCCCTACAGGTTATATCTGCTTCAATCACACAGAGAATTAAAGGGGTGTATTCTTTTTATGAAATATAAGAAGGAATGCTAATTTCTTCATAGCATTTCTTTTCACTCTGTACCTCTATAAAGATAGCTAATCAGAAAAGAACCCATGTAACTATTCAGAGTTAAATAGATAATTTACTTATTTGAGAATTTTCATGTGCTTCAATCAAGTTAGAGATTAGAATATCTGAAGCAAAATTGTAGTTAGAAATTTCAGGAAATTCCCTGGTGGTGCAGTGTTTAAGAATCCACCTGCCAATGCAGGGGACACGGGTTCGAGCCCTGGTCCGGGAAGATCCCACATGCCGCGGAGCAACTAAGCCTCTGTGCCACAACTACTAAGCCTGTGCTCTAGAGCCCGTGAACCACAACTACTGAGCCTGCACACTGAAACAACTGAAGCCCGTGCGCCTAGAGCCCGTGCTCCACAACAAAGCGTAGCCCCCGCTCACCGCAACTAGAGAAAGTCCGTGCGCAGCAATGAAGTCCCAACGCAGCCAAAAATACATCAATCAATCAATCAATAAATTTATAAAAGATCAACAAGAACAGAACTATTGCTCTTTTAAAAAAAAGAAATTTCAGCTTCCACTTTCTACTTATAGACCTTTTTATTCCCATGGCAAAATAATTTTTAACTGAATAATTAGCCACATAAATAAAGCTAAATTTTCCTGACTCCCCAGTGACTAAGTATAGGTACATGATGAAGTTCTGGTTAGTGAGGTATAATTTTAAAATGTCTATATGAAAGCTCCTGGGAAATTTTCTTATAGGACAGCTTGTATGAATCCTTTGCCCATCCCAACCTCTCCTCCATTCTCTCGAGAATTTAGATTTTATAGATGAGTGTATATCTTGGATGTCATTTGAGAATGAGAGCCATACCCTTTATATGTAAGACCAGAATCCTGGAATCTGAAACCCTGAGAATTATGTGTAACAGCTTTGTCACCCTAAACGTGGGAATATCACCTCCGGATTTTTACTAGAAAAAGAAGCAATCTTTGATCTTGGTTAACCCACTAACATCTGGAGTCTCTGTTACGTACAGCTAAACCTAACTCTAACTTTCAAATCTTCTCTAGTTATAGCACAAAATCATCTGCCCTCCTTGTTTTATTTCCTATCATTTTTATCTCTAATCAGCATGGTACAAATTAGTATTTGCAAAGATCTAAATTTGCATTTTATTGGCAGGATAGTATGTATCTATAGTCATAAAAATATAGCTATAATTAATATATAATTGGGGGATGAGTTATTCATCATAGATAAATTTTACCACCATAATGAGAAAAGTCAGTACCCTATGCTTACTGCTTCAGTGAATTGCATATATGAAGATGGATGAGAATAGTAACCTAATATGGTATGTCAAAAAATTCACAGGACAAAGAAACTGTGCTTTAAATAATGTGAAGCTTTGTCAACATAATGGCCTCAGCTGCCATTTGTACTGAGATTAGATTTGTATTTGGTATAGGCAAGAGTTTCTTGTCATGCATCTGCAAACTCATTTGCACAGCAAACTGTCTTTAGGAACAAAGGTTATATTGAAGGCATATCCATAAACTTAGTTCCCATAAGACATTCGAAGGGGTAAGATAAAAAATAATCCATGACCAAATAAGAATCATTTCTCTGAGATAGAATGCTTCCACTAAAGAAAACAAATTTTAAAATATACTGGAAAATTTTTCACTTAATATAAACTCATCATTTTTAAATGGAATAAAATTTTAAGATCAAGATTACTATTTTTACTGTTAAGCTGATTCTATTGGTGATATGATAGTCAGAATTGAGCGAGAAGTGGTAACTGTTCTGGACTCTCTGCTAAGATACGTGCATTTCAGAGGTGGGAGATTAAACCCCTAACGATTCAGACGCCTGTCACTTTAGTGAAGGTTTTAGACATTCAAGGTTTGTATCCTGGGGGCATACAGGAATATCCCATTCAAGAAAAAGGACAAGTCATGAAATCCTACACTTTCTCCACTCAAAAGGTAACATAGTGCTTGGAAGGCCTCTACATATTTTAGATCTAGCATACAACACAGGGTACTGCTCAGTTTAAATATCAGGTGCCTCACAAGGCTTAAAAGAACAAGATAGGTCTCTGGGCCAAATTTAGGTTGTAGTATAAGATGTCCTATTACTTAGACTGTATACAGCAAAAGATTCCATAGTTCTAGAATTATCTGTAAGATAAGGATAATCTAGGTAATTTATAGTGCAATAAAAATGGTTAAAAATAGATAAGCTTGTTCAATATATAATTTATTTTGTGAATATATTTGGAATTCTTAATAATTGAAAATAATGTGAATAATTAGCTAGAAGCTAACTAGAATAATATAAAATTAGATTTAACGCTTAATTTAATTTAAAGTCATGTAATTTTAGAACTGGAAACAATTAGAGATCCTCTTAACTGAACTTCATTTTAGAAGTGTGAAAACTGAAAACAAAAATATTATAATTTATACAAAATAACACATTTGCAGAGTAACAATTCTGGTTTACTTCTTCCCCAAAATGTAAATGTTCTTTCCTCTACTATCCAGCTCCATGGAAATAGATAATATGGTAAAATCCAGGCAATAAGTAATGGAAAATCCATTCTACTTTTGCACTAAAAATAATCTTTTGAATGAATCAAAGAGTATGACATTCTGAGCTTAGAGGATAAAATATAAATGCACAAATTGACTGCACTGAACATCCTTTACATACTAATAGCACAGAATAAAAATACTAATGATTTAGGCCACAAATTGTAAACATAAAGTTGATAGAATTTGGAAAGTAGAAAGCAGGAAAAAGAAGAATCAAGTGATACTGGCTATGGGAACAATGTTAACAAATATAGCTGTACCCATATTACACAAATTAAAAAAAGTAACTTTTATGTGGTGGCAGGGTGTATGAGAAGATGGTAAATATGAGTGAAATCTTCATCTAGCATAGTAAAATTCAAGTCTAGTATGTTGAGCCTCTGGAAATCCCTGATAGGAGAATCTGAGTGCAAGGCACAAGGAAGCCCAATAAGTACTGAAAATCCTAACTGTGTTACATCAAGTGTCTATATCAGCAGAGATATAAATCATGAAGTAGATACTGTCTGATCCACCGTATCATAAAATAGGATTGATAAATTTGAATCCAGACCTAATAAGATATAAAGAACTCAAGAGGAGGTCTAGACCTCTTTGTCACTTGTCATTTACTTGTATTCCCTGACTTGACACCTCTCCCTAAGTTCACATCTATAACTTTGTTGGGGGTGGAGATGATTGCTATCACCAGTTGACAGAAGGGGAAAATATGAGGACCTTGTTCAGGGATGATTCAGGTCAATATGTTAGTAAAACAGTAATTGAAGTCTACCATAAAACAAGTGTGGTCTTAAAGACAGTGGTTAAAGAAAATTACTCCAGTGAACAGATATTCAAGCAGTATTCCTAGTTATCAATTTTATGTGGAGCAGGCATGGCCTTGTATAGGAATATACATAGAATCCTGGGAAATATTGGTTGGAATTGGAATATTGGATACAAGGTAGAAGCATTTGTGAGAATGGGTACAAAATATGTGAAGTCATCATCTCTCACATTAATACCCACCAGAAAGCATCCTTCACATAAAAGATAATAAACATCCAAAAATAGAGAATGACTTGTTCAGTGGATGCTAACCATTCTCTATTTTCTGTCACCCTAGTGGGAGCATAATGAACCCATGGCTAAAGTAATCTGAAGACAGGATGTAGGGTCTGCACAGGCCCAACAGGCTTGACTCCCAGTCACCAAGACTGATCTATCTATTGCTGCTGCTTAATAAACAGTCAGACACAAATACTGAACCATGTGGCCCAAACCTGAGGAGACCATACTTCCACTTTGGGCAAGGTGATTAAATTGGATCATTTCTAACTAGAGAGGAAGCATCATGTCCTTATGCAGATCAATACATATTCCAGATATTGATATTAACCACCAACAGGTCCTTGGCCAGAACCACTACTTCATGCTCACAGAGTATCTCATTTACTGATATGTTATCACAAATAACATCACCTTAGACCAAAGGCTCACCTTTTGACAAAGGATGTGTGACATGTGATATGTAATTAAAATATCTTTAGGTCAAATCACCTGGAAACTGCTCTCCTGACAAAGTGTTAGAATTATTTCTTTGATGCAGCTGATGTTCCAGCTTAGGGATGAACCCCTGCAGGTCTGTGGTTCTATATATGGTATATACTTTGCATTAATAGCCATCAAATAATGCTGTGATCCCAGTAGGCAGAATGCACAGAGTCAGGGAACAAAGGGTGGAAGTAGGAATGGTCTCTCTCTCCATCACTCCTGATGACACTCTTAGAGGCTTGTGCTTCCCATCCCTACAACTTTAGACAGAAGGATTAGAAGTCAAATGTTTACTGGAGGCATGGAAATCTGCCTTGAAGGGACACAGCTAAGGTTTAGTACACCTAAATCTACAGGTGCCACCTGAATAATTCAGGATTCCTGTGCTAGGCAAATAAATTATTTACTATACTTGAAAAAGAACAGATCCTGATCATCCTAAGTAGATCTGATCATTGTGATATAATGAGAATGTTAAGTCTAGAGCACAGAGTATTCACTGGGGCACCTCTTGGTGCTTCACTGTCTTGTGTTAATTATGAATGTGTAATTGCAGCAACCACAACCTAATACAAGACAAGAACTTTATTAAAGCTCTTAAAGAAAGAATATTTTCACAGAAACAAAGAGTTCAAATTCCTCAGGAATGAAAGCCTTGGTTTCCTACTGGGAAAGTACCTACACCAACAGAAGTGTTAACCTAGAAAGAGGAGTTTAGAATGGATGCTAGAGGAGGTAGATGAATATTAGGGCCTTGAGCACCGCAGCAACAATGGGGACTATGGCTTATCCCACCAATCTTTCTGTTATTATTTTTTTCTTTTGCAGTACTGTGACACAATACCACTTTATCAATGACAGTGAAGGATAGACATGAGTGGATGCTCACCTATGCAACAGTAGTAGATGCTATTGGTACTCTCCCTGCCCACCAAGAGAGTGAAAGTAATATAAAGCCAAAGCAATCTGTGAAGGATCGTAATATGTGTGTAAAAACAAAGGCTTACTCAGTTTCTAGTTTTCACTGCTTGATTAAACCCTGAGCTAATGCAACAATCTTGTCTTTTTCTCTGAGTCTTTATTAAAGCCAAGGGCTTCAAATCTATTTTAAAAATCTCATTTGCTGATAAATTAATTTTTGCTGCAAAGCATGCTCTTTTATTCCCTTAAGAATCTTTTACTCAATAGGTATTAAAGGAGGGAGCAAATGATCTTGGCAGACATTTGATGCATCCAATCAAAAACATTCACTGGGTGCTTATGACATGATAAGCACTATTTATAGATACTAGAGATACTATAGCAAAACAAAACAAAGCCCCTGCCCTTCATGAAGCATGCATGCTTATGGAAGGGACAAACAATAAAAAGCAAACAATATTTTTACATTAAAAATATTATAATCAGTGGCTTTTACATTTATAATAGATGGTTTTTTTTCCTTTTTGGTGGTGAACAAAATAATAATGAATTTTTAGTTGATTGTGTTCAGATTTTAAGAGGTATTGAAATAAGATGCTACCTGCAAAATGGGAAAAAAAGCAGGGTAAGTGAGATAGCAAGTGCTAAGGTTTTAGAGAAAGCAATCAAGGCAGAAAGAACAAGGTGTGAAAGTTTCTGAGGCAGGAGTGGGATTGGGATGTTAGATGGTCAGCAAGGAACCCTGGTGACTTTGGAGAAAAGAGATGGAACACTGGCATGAAATGAATTCTAGATTTGTGAAATGTCAGGTCATTTAGAGATACATAACTTGTACGAAATTTAAGTTCTAATCTGAGTAAGATTGAAATAGTTGAAGATTTTTAATAGAGGTAGTATGTAATAAATTATGTTTAAAAAATTCAGGGATGACCCTCTCTGTTTTGTGGGAAATAGACTAAATGGGGGAAGGGCAGAGGTAGAGAGACCAGTAAGGAGGTTTTTGCAATTATTCAGGTAAAAAATGATGGTTTATTTACCAAGATGGTAGTGGTGAAGGTCTTGAGAAATGGTCAAATTCTTAACATGTTTTGTAGTTAAAGGTCACTGAATATAATGTTGGCTTAAATGTGAAAAAAAATGTATGAGTCAAGAATTATTCTCACATGGTTTTCTTTTTTCATAAGCACCTAGAAAATGGGATTTTCATTTATTGAGATGGAGAGTACTGTAAGAGAAATCAGATTGGGCATCAAGATCAAGAGTTCAGTTCGGGACACAAAGTTTGAGGTACCTGTTAGGAATTAAAGCAGAGATATAGAGTAGGAAGTAAAATATAAATGTATGGTGTACAGGGAAGAAACTCAGAATGGAGATATAAATCTAATTCAATACAGAAAATCAAATGATAGTAGATAGGAATGTAAAGATTAGAACATTGATAATCTCAGTGAGTCAAATGTAATGGTCACTAATGTAAAAGTAAATTAAAGTAAATTAAAAAATCCTGGTCTGAGAAAATTCAATGTTCTCAGTGTTTTTGATAAAACACAATATCAAATATTGATGATTGAATATCAGTTATGCAAAAATAAATCGTAGTCAAATTAACATCATTAAGTAAGCAATCAAAAGAAGTGAAAGATTTGCGTAGATTGCTTATAAACTTCATTTTGTATTTGTTTACCTGAAAACAATTTGACTGAAGAATAAGTGGCCTGTTTATCACTTTCCAAACTATAGAAAAACTGTGATTTACCTGAATAGAACCAGAGGTGGCTTGTTATCCCAGTTCCTGAGTCTATCATTTAGTGTCCATTCATCAACTGAAGCTAACGCAAGGTAATTTTTTTTCTAAAAAACTCCAATTGTTGAAAGGAAAACTCATCTAATTGAAATAAATGATTGATTGCTAGGCATTTGTAAGAAGAATAATTGGGACACTTCTTGGTGTCCAGGTAATAACAATGAATAGAAAAGTCCCCAGGCACCTACTCTAGAATGTATCAGCTTTGTTTTCTGTCCCTATTCCTCTCAAGCACAATCAACAAATTTCAGGAAGAACAACTCAGATTGTCCTTGAATTAATCACAGGCTTGCCCCTTGGCCAATTATCAAACGAAGGACAAAAGGAAACTAGGCAGGTAAAAGCAATTGATATATACACTGCCTGTTTCAAAGCAGTCAAACATAGAATTAACTTACCTAAGTCCAAGTAGCCCAGTGATATTTTCATTAAAGGACACATTCTGGGATCCAAGAAGTCTCAGTCTTGCCAATCATCAATCACACAGTTTACCGGTGTATCAAGAAGATACAGGGTAAGCAGAAAGGTCTGAGATGGGGAGAGATTGCCTGTTAAACCCTATTACACAGATTTGTGGGAGTGTCACATTTTAACCATAAGCCAATATCAAAACCGATAGTTTGAATTGTCATGGTAGTCAGTAGCCCTTTACGTATATCAATCCTTGTAGCATTATCCTCATTGAAGATGGAGAAACTGAGTCCAGAAAGTTAAAAATGAGCTGGAAGGCAGCTATGCTCACCACTATACCAGATGAATGGATAAAGAAGATGTGGCACATATACATAATGGAATATTACTCAGCCATAAAAAGAAACGAAATTGAATTATTTGTAGTGAGGTGGATGGACCTAGAGTCTGTCATACAGAGTGAAGTAAGTCAGAAAGAGAAAAACAAATACCGTATGCTAACACATATATATGGAATCTAAGAAAAAATAAAAAAAGGTCCCGAAGAACGTAAGGGTAAGACAGGAATAAAGACACAGACCTACTAGAGCATGGATGTGAGGAGATGGGGAGGGGGAAGGGTAAGCTGGGACAAAGTGAGAGAGTGGCATGGACATATATACACTACCAAACGTAAAATAGATAGCTAGTGGGAAGTAGCCACATAGCACAGGGAGATCAGCTAGGTGGTTTATGACCACCTAGAGGGGTGGGATAGGGAGGGTGGGAGGGAGGGAGATGCAAGAGGGAAGAGATATGGGAACATATGTATATGTATAACTGATTCACTTTGTTTTAAAGCAGAAACTAACACACCATTGTAAAGCAATTATACTCCAATAAAGATGTTAAAAAAAATGAGCTGGAATTGAAATAGAGAATATCTAGCTTTCCAAAATCCTGTATTCTTAACCACAGTTCTATGTTACTTCTCTAACTTCTGTAACTTGAATTACATTATCTTTAGATTTCCTTGCCACCAGCAGAAAATTACCTTGGTGGCTAGTATACTTATAAAACTCCAAAAATTAATTATAAATACCATATTTTATGGAATCATATGTTATTCAATTTTTAGATTTCTATGAAATGGTTCTCAGATTGCAAATTAGTAAACAAATATAGATGAACTAGAATAGCACAATTCAGGTCAATGCTTTAAAAACAGTTGTAGGGGAAACAAATTATTTTATGTTCCAATATTTTTTAGTATGACAGCCCTTTTTAATGCTCCAAAGTGGTATGAACCCTTGAAGGATAGTTGTTGTGCTTTTAGTATCTATTGATTGAGAAAATGTATAATGTTGAAATTTTCTACAACTTTAGTAGTATATTTAAAGGTGTTTATATTCATTATCACAATGACATATGGATGCATTCGGAAAACAATAGCTAAACATTGAAATGTATTCATTTGGTCAATAGAAAATTCTTATTCACACAAATTTACAGATTCCACAGGGTGATGTGTAAGTTGTTTATTTTTAAATGTTAGAAGAGAGATATCCTACATTTGATTGCACAAAGGAAAAGATTTTCCACCCCATTTTCCAGAAGTAAGGATTCTGTGATGTAAGAACAATTTAACTTTCTGTTAGGAGTAATATACCTGATAGATGAATTTGGGAGAAAAAACTAACCCTATCATCTTAAGTTCCTTTACCTTTTCATTTTCAAATGTGCTTGCTGTCTTTGTACAGAATGCATTCTCTGCTCTTAGGCATATGGTAAGCCTCATCTCTTTAAGAGAACATTATATTTGTCCATCTGTGCAAGTGATAAGTGAATACATTTGTCTAATTACATCCACAACAGTCAGCCCTCTTCAGTACTCACATAAAGTCATATCCTTTAATTAGCTTTATCTGTAATACAGCGACATTTGATCTCCATTTGTCTGGCTTATATCTTATTTCTCACTAAATTCTGAATTTTGGAAGATAAAAAGTAGTGTTATTTATTACCCTTCCTAAAAAGTATGTCATAATACAATATTCCAGAATTGTTAACACCCTCCCATAGATAAGCACTGAATAACTGTATTTATTATGTATAAAATATACACCTGAGAGATAAGAACCATTATTGACATTGATGGAATTTTGCATTTGTATCATTTATAAACACTTTCTGTATAAAAAAAGCTACCAATACATAATTAAGTATAATTAGCTAAGTTTTCTGTTCATAATAAATCCAGATATTATTTAAAATTCTTTAGAACTGAATATGTAGTATTTTTGAATCAAATATCAGTGTGCAAATTGGTCAAAGACCACATACTTGGAAATTTCTTGACATAATTAACCCATAGATATGGAAGAAATAACCAAACAAGCCAACAGTTTAGCTCCTGGAAGAACAGTCTTCTTCTAGTCTTTAAAAATTTTAAGATACTACCTAAAAGTTAAATTTTAACTCTATATTATATGGGTTAGCCATAAATTATTATATACTTACATCATGTTTTTCAAAAAGAGTAATGCACCCTCTATCAAGGAGCTGGTCAGTAGTTCCCTCAGACAAATATGCCACATTTTTTCTACAGTTATTTTGTATGAATAACAAAATTTATTTTGACTTTCTTCTAATTAAGTTTCCCAATTTAGATTTTCAAGCTTATAGCTCTGATGAGCATGACAGCAATTGAAAAAAGGCTATTACATGTTAAAATGTTTTCTGACCATAATTTTTGTTGCTAAGGAAACAGCATTTCTTTTCCTCATAGGATACATTTTCAGAACCCTATTTGTGTTAAGAAGTGCTAACTGTAATCCAAATTATTTAGGAATTGAAAAGGCTTTCCATGTATGAATTACATACAACTGCAAAACAGTTTGACCTTATATTTCAGATGAATTAATAAATTCACCAATCATGGTTTTCAGAAGTGCATCTGAGTCTCATTCGCTTTTGTTTAGAATTTTAAAATTATGGTAATTATCCCTCCATTATTTCTTATTTATTTTCTTCATGTTTAATTATTTAATTTTAATATATTTTATTATCTTTTAAGCACTTTTACTTTTAGTGTTTTACCAGAATACATATCTATATACCTTAAGTTTAAACCCAAGTGACTTAATGAAACTTAAAAGCCTTTTCAAAACAAAGGAAACTACAAACAAGACAAAAAGACAACCCTCAGAATGGGAGAAAATATTTGTAAACAAATCAACGGACAAAGGATTAATCTCCAAAATACATAAACAGCTCATGCAGCTCAATATTAAAAAAAACAAACAACCCAATCAAAAAAATAGGAAGATGACCTAAATAGACACTTCTCCAAAGAAGACATACAGATGGCCAAGAGGCACATGAAAAGCTGCTCAACATCACTAATTATTAGAGAAATGTTAATCAAAACTACAATGAGTTATCACCTCATACCAGTTAGAATGGGTATCATCAGAAAATCTATAAACAACAAATGCTGGAGAGGGTGTGGAGAAAAGGCAACCCTCTTGCACTGTTAGTGGGAATGTAAATTAATACAGCCACTATGGAGAACAGTATAGAGGTTCCTTAAAAAACTAAAAATAGAAGTACCATATGACCCAGCAATCCCACTACTGGGCATATACCCAGAGAAAACCATAATTCAAAAAGACACATGCACCCCAATGTTCATTGCAGCACTATTTACAATAGCCAGGTCATGGAAGCAACCTAAATGCCCACTGAACAGACGAATGGATAAAGAAGTTGTGGTACATATATACAATGGAATATTACTCAGCCATTAAAAGGAACAAAATTGGGTCATTTGTAGAGACGTGGATGGATCTAGAGACTGTCATACAGATTGAAGTAAGTCAGAAAGAGGAAAACAAATATCATATATTAACACATATATGTGGAACCTAGAAAAATGGTACAGATGAACCTGTTTGCAGGGCAGAAATAGAGACACAGATGTAGAGAACATAGATACCAAGGGGGGGGGAAGTGGTGGGGTGGTGGTGGGATGAATTGGGAGATTGGGATTGACATGTATACATTAATATGTGTAAAATAGATAACTAATAAGAACCTGCTATATAAAAAATAAATAAAATAAAATTCAAAAAACAAATTTAAACCCATGTGTAGAATCAAGTTTAAGCCTATGACTAAGAATTTTTTTAAACCTCTGTAAGAGGGACAGAAATTTGCTGCAGAAGTCAGGATTCTGTTAGATATTTATTGTCCAGGACTACCAGCTTCTCAAAACAGGCATATAGCTGCATGAACATACATAAGGCTATTTCTTCCCAAACTTGTCAGAATATGATTATTCTAAATGCTTGGAATTGCTGACTACCACAGTCTTCATTAAACACTGTTATTTATGCTTTTCATTGTATTTTTCCTCTTGTTTAAAGTCATAAATTTATGACTTATTCCTTCACGTTCTTCTTACCACTAATAACTTGCTCAAATTTATGAGGGATGATTAAAATACTAGCTCTATAATTCAGCTCTCATAGCTATTGCTACTACAGAAAAATGAAAGAATAGTAGAACTGGTATTATATTACTCTTCCAAATAATGATATTCCTTGTAGAAAATGAAAACATGAAAAAACATATCCTGCTCTGGAAAAGGAGAACACAGATATTTTGGAGGATGTAGCATACACTGATATTTTATTGTGACAGTATATAAAGAAAATATCCCACAGATCCACTAAAATTAGTTACATTTTTATGTACCTCCTGGATTTTTTGAGTGTGTGTGTGTGTGTGTTTGTCATATATGAGAAATAGGCTCTTCATTTTCAAACCATAGCTAAGGCTCATTGTTACACAGACATATTAATTTGACCACTGTTGGGTATTCCTCCCCAACATCTTCAGTTAGCTCTTCTCTTACAGAAATTCCAAAGGGATACAAGCCTTCTTTGGAGTATAGTTACTAACACGTAGAAAGAGAAACTTGAGGACAGTGGTCCCATCTGTAGGAACTGAATAACTTTATAGAGCCCTCAAAAATATATCCTTTATTTTGGCTGACATAATAAATGGAACCTTGCCCTGGGAACATAAAGAACTAGCTTAAACTCCTTATTTTTTGATAAATATCCTTGGATTTTGTTTTGACCAACCAAATGAAAGCTGGCATCACTGCTAGCACTTTATGCTGAATATGGGTTATCACTATATGTGAGGTGTAATGATCTATCTAAGCTCTAAATAAAAGCAATCTGCTTATCACAGACAGAATTTTGGAGTAATCAGTACTTGTTTTCCTGTTCAAGTTTTGTTGTTTGAATTTAGGAAATATTGAGTTATAGTTCCAGAGTTTCTGACAGTCTTATTTTAGTTAAACTTGTTTGACACATGCCTCTTTTTTTCCTAGAAGGTTAAATGCCACTATGTAGCCACTGTCCTTATAAATGATTCAACAAATGAATCAAGACAAAAGCAGGATAGAATCATGTCAATCAACCCATGAACTGAAACTTGTTGAAAGAACACTTCATCTTCAAGAAGAATGGACAATCGTGGTGAAGACCTGGCTAAATCTTATTGCGCTTTCCTGGTGATTAGGTTAAAGGGGGACCAAAACAGAGATTGAGAATGTTAAAAAAAAAAAAAAATTCCCCCACACGTTTAGACAAAAACTGACTACTTTACATCCATCTTAACAAATAACCTTTAAAACTGGTTTTAAACTTCTCTAATCAGTCAACAATCGGTGAGCATACTTCTAAGAGCAACCAATCAGTGACAGCCTTACACTTTGAAAGATAGGTATTAAGCATTAGACTCACTCCAATGGACACAGCATAAAGGCTGCTGACAACCTACTCTTGTCTCTGTAACCAACACAAAACATGATTCTAAGGCTTTCCTAAACCTGCTTCAGCCTCTCTAATCAATACAACCACTCCCCAAACTCTACCCTAAAACCCAATATAAGATCAATGGTTGGCTTTACACAGTGAGACTATGTTCATCATAACTATACTTAAGGTTACATTCTAAATCATATTTTTATTACATAGTATTATCTGTTAACAATGATTGAACTTCAGAAAACTTACAAAACTTTGTTTTGTATGTCTGAATGCAAGGATTACTGAGTTTAAATTTTGAAAATTTCATTTATGGTTTATAACAAAACATTATTTCCTGTTTCTGTAACAGAATGTGTCATATCGTAATAGAAAATCATTGAAGTAATCATTATGAAAAATGTAAATCATTACCCATCATGTGGGTCTGTACTATTATGTGAATAATTTCTCTTTTTCCCTCCAAATATTATAACTTTTCTATTATGGAGAGTATAGAACACAGTTTAATTGTTTACTTTATTAGGAGTCTGATTAATTTCTATTGTAAAGAATATTTATTTTAAAATGTTCTTCAGGAGTAGAACAATTAATTAAATATACTTAACGAACTATATAAGTCAAACATTATCAGAAAATATATTAAAAAAAATTCTTAAATAAAAAAATCAAAGCAAGGTATACAAATTACTACCAGAAATACAGAGGCTTAGAGTATTACTTAATAATTCAAAGAGACAAATTCTCCTATTCCATAATCAAAGTGGTAAATGCAAGGTGTGTGTATTTACATGTGCTTATGTTTAATAGTAATTAATAAATTTATTCATTCAACAAAGATTATTTTGTGTAGATCTATAGGAGCAAGTTAGAGTCTGGTTTCTGGAGCTTTATACTGCTAGTGAAAAAATTTGGGTATAGCATTCTTGATGCTTAAGTGGACTGGTAAACTCATGGTAAATTCATGTTATTTATGAATGCCAGGAATGTAAGTCATCAGTATATGTCATATAACTCAATCAGAAATAAATTATTCTGGTAATAGAATAATAACTGCTTTAAGTGTCCTGAAGAAAATGATCAATATATGTTAAAGTATTTAAGAAAAAATCTTAAACAGTTAGAACTTTAACTGGTTCTAGAGAAGTGGTTTAATTTTAACCAATGGGGAAGAATGGGTGATTGTACCAAGCCAGAAGCCCAGCCCAGCAGGAGCTGCCATGCAGCTTACCAAGTTTTCTTTTCAAATTAGGCCATGTGAGGTTCTAAGGTATACAGACAAGATATATCTCTGAAAAGACACTGCTTCTGTGATGTTTCTATGGCTCATTTCCCTATAAACAGGATCATACCTTCTTTAATTGTGAACCCCAGTGTAAAGTCCACTTTGTTAACATCATTTTCAAAATGCTTTAATTCCTCTACAATGTCACACAGTCACTGTCATCTGCTAACCTTCCAGAAACATAGATTTAGAGGGAGCCAAAAAATGTAAGGAGCAAAACAAGTTACAAAGCTCCCTGACCATGAATATGAAGCAGTGGCTTGATTCTTTATCTCATCTTTATAGCATCAAACAGTGTGTTCCACATTTTACTCGAATTCTATTTTTACCTTATCTGCCCCCTAGCCAGGATTTCTCAATGAGATTCAGTCACTTTCTTTATTACCATGTTTGACATAATTTAGATCTAACCCATACATGATCTATTTTTGGCCCTTCAATTTGCCCAACATATCAGGCTATCTAAGAAATATATAAGTCATGGCAAGACTGTTTAAGACTTCCTATCAGTGATATCATTTATTTTGTTTGCTCATGACTCTACATTTTTCTATAAATATTTTGGACTTTCTGTTGGATTTCAAATATAAATTTTACAGAATACAGGAATTCCTGTGGTGAGAGGGAGATGGACTGAAGAGTGTGTAACATTTAACACTCTTGGGCAGACCAGATAACAGTGGTTTCTGCTGTTTAAAAATGTCAGCCAACCCCCCACCTCTCAACACCCTTCAGTAGGAAATATCCCAACCTTCGCCTGAGGAACTAATCTATCTATATATATTTTTTTGAAAAATATATTCAAGATTCATATACTATTATTAAAAATAAAAATAATCTTTCAATCATGTAATCTTCAAGCTACTGATTCTTCATAGAGTAAATTTGTGTACAAGCCTCTCATAATTTAGAAGAAAAAGATAAAACTATTCACTGCAAAACTTGCAAAAGGTAAATTACAACTTTGGAATAAAAGTGGGTATAATATTTTTTTCCACATTGATTGTTATCATGAATTTCAATCCCAATATAGCATATAAATTATATTGAGGTAATACCTCATAGATTTCATTATTAGGCCTTTGATACCATATAAACCTTAAAGCTATTTAGTGTTGATGTTCACAGTTTTGCAGTATTGGTTAAACAATACTTCAAATTCATTGATAACTTACAAACGCCTGTTTATATTTCTCTTTTAACTCTCACAGCCTCTGTGTGTGTATTGATATGATTTTTTTTTTAAAGAAGGAATACATTCCCTAAATTATAGTGATTTTACTCAGATACCACAGCATATAAATGGTAAAGTTGAAAGCAATTCAGATTCCAACTTAATCCCAATGCTTGGACACAGAGATATGTTTAAGAAAAATATTAAGAAATGAAAAATGAGAATCTGGAAGATAGGCTTAAGAGATCACAAATTTTAAAGAAAATATTTCCAGAGGCAATAAAGGAACAAATGGAGGTTAAGAAATATTTGAAGAAAATTGTTCAACAAACAATTGGGAGATTAGGCAACAACAATAAAAAAAATTTAAACTAAGAGGACTAGGAAAAATAAACTAAAAAACTAGAGATACGGGCTTCCCTGGTGGCGCAGTGGTTGCGAGTCCACCTGCCAATGCAGGGGACGCGGGTTTGTGCCCCGGTCTGGGAAGATCCCACATGCCGCGGAGCGGCTGGGCCCGTGAGCCATGGCCGCTGAGCCTGCGCATCCGGAGCCTGTGCTCCGCAACGGGAGAGGCCACAACAGTGAGAAGCCTGCGTACCGCAAAAAACAAAAAACAAACAAACAAAAAAAACTAGAGATACAAGGATTAGAAAACTCTCTTTCTCTCACCCTCTCTGGCTCTCTGTCTCTGTCTGTCTGTCTGTCTGTCTGTCTGTCTGTCTGTCTGTCTCTCTCTCTCACACACACACACACACACACACATCCAATTAGGTGTTTTGAAATAAAACATCCATTTCTAATAATAAACTATAAAATCCTTTGAAATGCATTTACCATGAAAAGTGTAATGATCATATTAACAAAAAATGTTAGCCTTTTGAGAGATTGTGAAAGATAACCTGAATAAACAGAAGCATAGAAAATGTTCCTAGAAGGGAAAATCAAATAGAGCAATAAAGAAAGGAAACACCATGATTTCTGTATGAAAGTACCTCAAAGGGTATAAGAAAAATTAAGACAATAATGGGAACAATCACTGTACCACATGGTGTTTAGAAAAACTAGAGAAAGTTTAAGATGGGAGAAGTTTTGAAAAAGGTGGGGTATTTGAAGAAGTCTGAAATTGTGCAAAATATTATTAATTGATTTAGCAAAATATTAAATTTACCTGTTTGGCCTATTCAATCTAATAAATCAAGTTTGTATTTCCTTTAAAAATTTAAAAAAGACATAAATATGGCTACTGGAAAGCCTTTTTAAAAGAATTCTCTCAAATTATATACTCTCTTAAAATGAGGTTTATAGATTTAGATCTCTTTTACCATGAATATCAATCAAAATGCACAAAGAGGAGCTAAAATTAAGTATTGCTTTATAGGAAATATATGTTAGAGAAAATTAAATTCTGGGAATACTTCTTAAATACAGGTGGAAATATCAAGACTAGTGTAAGTGAACCATTAAGGGTTAATTTTATATAGAAAAAGTTTTCTAATAAGTGATGATCTAAAGTCATAATAACACTGAAAATCATTTTCATGGAAAACAGTAGAGCAAAATTTAAATAAAATTGCCATAGCGTATCAAAAGAAAAAAGATTATCCTATGTGCAGAAATAATAAAGATTGTGATCAGGATTGGACTTAGATATATTTGAGAAAAAACAAAGGAAGAAACTAAATTGCACATATACACAATACTGTATATAAAATAGATAACTAATAAAGACCTACTGTATAGCACAGGGAACTCTACACAGTACTCAGTAATGGCCTATATGGGAAAATAATATAAAAAACAGTGGATATATGTATATGTATAACTGATTCACCTTGCTATACACCTGAAACTAACACAACATTGTAAATCAACTATACTCCAATTAAAAAAACAAAACAAAAACTAAAATATGTGGTTACACCAGTGAGCATGGCTCCATGGGATTACAGTGATCCTGAGATATTGTTCTGTCCGGCAGTCTCAGTGCAACTATGAGGTCCAGACACACAGTAAGCAGAGAAATATATATATGTGATATCCCAGCTATGAATGCAGAAAGATGGAGCTTTATAGATTCCAGACTCAGGGGAATAGTGAAGGTTTTGTGAAACTGAACAATCAAGAGAAAGAAGGGGGTTGGATAAAGAAAGCTTCTAAGGAGAAGAGATTCATGACTATTAAAGGGGAGGTAATGCACACTAGCTAAACATTAAACTTAGGGTTTCATCCAGTAAATCATTATATTGCCACTCACATCTAAGAAAATAAAAAATATTTGAAAAGTCCAGTATTCACAGTACTATTTTTAATTATATTTTTTAGATTTAATAGAACTTCAAGGAAGTTTCCAGGAGCTTTTCTGGTTAAATGTAGTCTCAGAGGGCTCTGTATATGTGTGGTTAATGTATGGCTCTTATGGTTCACTTTTAAACACAAAAAGGCAATGGTCTTCAGTGTGCCTTTTCTCTGAGCACAGTCTTGATTTGCACACTGTCTTTGCATTTTCGCTTTACCAGGTGTAGTCTCCTGATAAGTATGTTCCCTTTTTTGCAGAAATTCATTGCTGACTTTGCAGTCTTTTGCCATGGAAGGGCTGCCACTGGCAACTGCAGATTAATACCAGCTCAAATCTTGGTTTTTGATTAAGGTTCTGAGGTTAGAGAAATATAATTTGTACCCCACAAGGTAGTACAGAGAGAACGTGACAGCAATTAATCCTTTTCTTGGTGATAACAATGATAAAATACCCCTGTTTCTTCCAATCTTTTTGTTAATATTCCAAAAGGGAAATTTAGTTTCCCTTGTGTTTATTTATAGATAAGTATCTGTCATAACTTCAAAGTGTCTAATGCTAAAACTTTTTTAAGCATTTTTTAAAATCAGGAACCATGTCAACATTATTATTGTGGGAATAAGTTGTGAAAACTAATGATTTGTAATGAAACAATTTCAATGAAATATAAACCTCTTATATATAGGTATAAAAGAATGGCACATGTGTTTTTTGCTGATCCACTGTGTATTACAAATTCAGTAACTTCAAATATTTCTAACACAGATCAAATAAATATTGTAAAATGAAGCCAATAGTATGCTTAGTTTAGACTTAATCATTTAATCCAAATTTTAAATGTTATCTTTATGTTATGTTAGCTTTATTTACCTATTTTATTCTCAAATCTCTCCAATCCGGTTTGCAATATACATTACCTACACTACATTAATTACTGAATGTTTTATATGACCTCTCTTAAATCAGAGGAATTGTTAGCATGGAAAGAATGTCATATCCCAATTTCCTCTAAACTACTTACATGACCCAGCCAAACTCAGTATTCAACAACATACACCATAGGAAAATTTAATAAAAGTATTGGACAATTAAGAAGAAGCAGCACCAAGGATAACATCCCTCAATCATCCCACTCTTGGCATGATATATGTATTCATGGGACATAAAGGCATTCTCCTTTGGAATATATGTAACTGATGACAAAAGTTCTGTTAGTATACTCATTGGTTGTAAATTTCCTATAGTTGTTGACCATCTAAGTTCTTACACCAGGGAAGGTCAAAGACATCATTTTGAATTTCAGTGTGTTTTATAGAATTGGAAGGACTTCACTAATTACAACAGTGCCAGCACATGACAAGAGTTTTATGTCTTCTTATTGTTTTTGAATTGAATGATTTGCATTGTTTCATTTCCTCCAAGATTATTGCATCAGAAGTGGAATATAATTATCGCTGACTCATTAATATCTAAGACTTACTTTAGGGGCAAACTATAATTTAAAACATAGAAATATCCAAACTGAAGGAGGATCAAGTCCTAACTAAAATGAGGAATTGAAATACCCTTGTAGCCAGGTCTTCCTATAAAACCTAAGAGTATTTCTTCTCCTTTATCACAGTATTTATATATAATTCACAAACTAATCAATAGTGCTCTTCTTTCTCATCTCCTAAAAGGAAATAACCAAGCACAATTTGTAGTAAAAATAAATGTTTAAATAAGCTTGTGAATTTTTTTAGAAAAAAGAATGCTGAGATTTGATTAGTATTGCATTGGACGTATAGGTCAATTTGGGGAAGAAATGGTATCCTAATAATATTGACACTTTCATCCTACAAATTTTCTGAACAATGTTTTAGGAGTTTTCTGGGAAGTTTTGCAAATATTTTTCTATATTTGACTCTACTTCATAATTTTGGTTGTAATGTAAATTATTTTAAACTGTTTTTAATTTTAGAAATTATATATTTTTGTTATATGCCTATACTATTCATAATAACCACAAACTGGATACAAACAAAATCATATCAAGAGTTAAATGGATATATAAGTCATGGTATATTCAAATGATGGAATACTATATAGCATAACAAAAAATTAAAATATGCCATTGTACATCAGAATATTTGGTTAACCTGGGTAAAAGGGATAAGGAAATGGGAAAATGAAAGTGTTTTTGGTATGCTTGTAATGTTCTTTTATTGATCTAATTGTTAGTCACATAGTTCTGATCAGTTGGTAAAAATTCAGTGATATATCTGCATGGTCATGCTATGTCCACTTTTCTGTATGTGTACTATACTTAAATTATTTCTACATAATAGGTTTTCATTGGTTTGTATCAATCCCTCCTCTTCATGTTTTCATATCTATGTGCAAACAAATACCTTACTGTTTTTCTATCTTTAAAATACCATTTTCCTATATTTCCCCCCTTTTTGTTGTTGTCCTTGTTATCTTCACCTTTAACAAAAGCCTGATTTACATTCACACCATTCCAATAAAACTGTATCTGCCAATGTCTTCCAAAATTTACTGTTTCAAAAATGCATGATCACTTCTCTGTTCTCAATTTAATTAACATCTAAATAATTTTTCCTTCTGGAAATACTCTCCTCTACTGGCATCTATAATAGCACTGGAAACACTCATTCAGGCTTTTTGCTGTGTCTTTATCCTCTATCCAACTATAAATTGCTGGAGTGCTACCAAGTCTGCTACTTCTATTTTCTCCTATATAATTTCAAGTGGCTTTAACTATTATGCATATGCAAATGGACCTCCTAATGGATATATCCAGCCCAGAGTCTCCATTGAATTTGAGGCTCATATTTTCAATGTCTTGCTTAACATTTCTAATTACACACACACACACACACACACACACACTTTTAAGAAATGGATTGAACCACCCAATTCTGTTATAGTTACAGTGTTCTTTGCCTCATTAATATCATATCATCCGCCATCAGGTGACTTAGCCTATAATCCAAGAATCATAACAAAGTTCTGTTTTCTTAAGTCTTGCAGTCAACGATAGCATAGGTAATGACACAAAGTAAATTGTGTTAATACATTCTGTTCCACCCTTTGAATGACAAATTAACACTCCGTCAATGATGACATTTATTTGGTTGATTCAGTATGATTCCTTCCAAATGGATGCTAATGTCACTCATGAATATTAGCGTATTTATTTTAACCTTTAACCTTTGCTGTGCAATAAATGTTGAGTGAATGACAAATAAGGGAGAAAAGGGCAGAAAAAAACACTATATTTCTTTGCTATATTCTCTTTAAAAAAATGTCCAGATTCAACATCAGTGTCTTTTAAGGCTACAAAATAATCTTACATGTTACTCTTTTTCTTTTTTCTGTATAACCCTGAATCTATAGTAGGGTGTACACCTACTGTTGTATACATATATGCCACATGACCCAAGTATTTCTATGCTATGCTAAACATTAAATCCATCTGTGAGATGTTTTAAGTCTTACGCAGTTTTTTCAAACAACACAATATTTCAATGCAATATTTTAATCACGTAAATGCAATCATATTTAGCACTAATCACAAAGGGATGGGCCTGAATGGCCAGAATTTTGTCTGATATGCATTAATCAGTTATTTGAATGAATTATTATATCATTATTTAAAGAATGAACCTTACTTTCATCTGGATTTACACTGATAATCCTTTAGGTGTTTTATAAAACTGCCTTTATATTAGGAAATAATTCCCTATTTTCATCAATACTAAGCTATATAACCTTAACAAAAAGTTAAATATAAAGAAAATTAAGAGGGTGTGGATCTGTACTTCTGTGAACTTTTTCAAGAATCTCCTCTCTTATAGATAAAATATTTTTTACTTAATGTGAAGGAGAATTCCACAAATAATTTAAAATTTTGTTCAGTGAAAGCATTAAGGTAGATTTTTCTAGGTCAAGATCTGAACATCATGTTAGAATGCCATGCTAATAAAGATCGATCAACAAAGAACTAATGCAGAACAATGAAGGACAAGAATATGTTACTTAAGGTACTCAATAGTTGAGAATAACAAAAGAAACAAAAAGAAACAATTTGTACATGGAGTTTCAGAAATGTGGGTCAATATTATAGGCATAACAGCAAATAACAAATGCATATCTGCATTTTGAGTTATAAGACATTTGGAAATATTTAATATTGATTAAAAAGTATATAAATATATACTTCAAGTTTCTATGAATTTGTCACAATTTCAGGTTTAACTCTTAAAAATGGCATTATAAGAGGTGGCTTTATTAAAAACAAAAACATTATTTTTGAAATTTAAAAAAATTTGTTCCTAGGCAAAAACAATAACTAGAAATACCACGAAACAGTTGTTAATTGTTATGATTTGTGATTGCATTGGCAGTAGATGGAACCATGAAGAGGTGATAAGTAAAGACTGTGCTAGCAATTAAATAATTTGGTTCAGTAGGGGAGAAAATTAAATTAACCACTGGGAAAAAAAATAAGTTTCTTCTTCGTAGCTTTAAGCTTTATTGGAAAATCAATGCAAGTGTGTTGAGCCTAGTGATTACATCAAAGCCCAACATGCATTAATTATTGCCTATCAAGGGATAAGGAAAATGTGTGACTGTGTGCCTCATTGTGCTCTCTTGACTGCCTTAAAAATATATTAAACGTCAAGATAGGGAGGGAGTTCTTAAACAAGAAATAAGGGGAAAGATTAATTCAGCTGCATTAAAAAATTCTCATTTGTAGATTTAATTAAGTAAATCAGGAAATACAAGCCATAAACACGGGAAAATATGTGAAGTATGTGTATGCAATAAATAATACCATCAAAAAAACATCAGAAAATCTTACAAATCTTTTTAAAATGGCAAAGAAAAAAGTGGAATAGATATAAACAAAAACATTACACAACAGGATAACAAA
Source organism: Mesoplodon bidens (assembly GCF_964165515.1). Lineage (NCBI taxonomy): Eukaryota > Metazoa > Chordata > Mammalia > Artiodactyla > Ziphiidae > Mesoplodon > Mesoplodon bidens. The sequence continues at coordinate 70,005,343 of NC_138160.1, forward strand.
ATGATAAATAAATATATACACACTTCCCTACTTATCCTTGGGGAGTGGTTCCAGGAGCCCCCATGGATACCAAAACCCACAGATGCTCAAGTCCCTTTTATAAAATGGTGAAGTACAACAGTTGGTCCTCCTTATCCATGTGTTTCACATCCATGGATATGGCGGGCTGACTATATATTTTAAAATGTTAACCTACCTAGTATTTTAAATTACAAAGTAAAACATTAATGAGATATTTCATCCATTTTATCTGAATGAATATAAAATCTGACATTACATTGTATTAATAAGAATGTTAAAAAATAACTTTTTAAAATTTATTTTTAAAATTTTTATACAATTTTTTAAAGGTTACACTCCAGTTAGTTATCATAATATATTGGCTCTATTCCCTGCATAGTACATTACCTCTTGTAGCCTATCTTACACCCAGTAGTTTGTAACTCCCATTCCCCTACCATATATTGCCCCCCTCCACTGGTAACCACGAATTTGTTCTCTATATCTATGAGTTGGCTTTTTTTTTGTTACATTCACTAGTTTGCTGTATTTTTGAGATTTGACATGTATGTGATATCATACAATATTTGCCTTCTCTGTCTGACTTATTTCACTTAGCATAATGCCCTCCACGTCCATCCATGCTGCTGCAAATGGCAAAATTTTGTGTTTTTTATGGCTGCAAAGTATTCCATTGTATGTATGTGTGTGTGTGTGTATATGTATGTAGGTGTATATATATATATATATATATATATATATATATATATATATATATATATATATACACTGTGAATATTTAAAAACAAGTTATTTTTGAAAGTTTTATCATCAAGAAAGAAACAGGAAGAATAAGAGTTTTTCTACAGTTGAAATGGTAATTTTTCAAAAAAGGTTGAGAGGAAAAAATCTGAACCATTCTTGATAAAGCAATGTGCTGGGTTCAAATTAAAATTACAAATTTAAATGGAGTAATTTTATAAAATATTGAAACTAGCTAAAACTACATGCATAGGTATTTAATCAATAGTAAGAGAGGAACAGCAGTGGAACTAAATATGATAGGATTTATCAACAATACATAAATATTTTTAGTGCAAATAGTGCAGAAACATCTCTCAAAGCAAAGATCATAGAAATGATTCTAATCTGTACAAAATCAGTCTCATTTCTGTATACAATCTATAAAGTATATCTATGTATTCAGCCACTGTAATGAAATGCCAATTTGCAAATCATAAATATAAATGTGCTTAGTTTTGTGTCCCATTCCTTTCGTGACAGTTCATGATTTCAGGAAAATCTATAGTGGAGCATGAAATTGGCTGTGCGTTGCTATCACTTGTTGAAGTTTCTCTTCCTTGACTCTTCTACAGTGGCAAATTGTTCTCTTTTCCATGAAGCTGCTGAGAAAATCATCTATATCAGTTTTTCCCTCCAAGAAATCTTCTGCAATATTATCAGATTCTTCCTCAGTTTCATATGCAGCTACTTTCAGTCTTGCCTGTAGGTCACTCATAATACAGCTCTCGCTAAGTTCATGCTGCCTTTGCATCTTCTTTTCAAATGTTGATTTCATTTGTGTAAGTAATTCATACTTATCTAAAACAGCTTGCCTCTCTCTCTCTCTCTATATATATATATACACACACACACATACACACACTTAGGTTGCTTCCATATCTTGACAATTGTAAATAATGCTGCCATGAATATTGGAGTGCATGTATATTTTAGAATTACTGTTTTGTTGGGTTTTGTTTTGTTTTGGATATATACCCAGGAGTGGAATTGCTGGGTCATATGGTAGTTCTATTTTCAGTTTTTTGAGAAACTTCCATACCGTTTTCCACAGTACCTGCACCAACTTACATTCCCACCAACAGTGTACGAGGGTTACCTTTTCTTCATATCCTTGCCAATATTTGTTATTTGTGGTCTTCTTGATGATAGCCATTCTGACAGTTGTGAGGCGATACTTCATTGCGGTTTTGATTTGCATTTACCTGAAGAATATTAAGAATGTTAAACAATAACTCTTATACATAATGATAGTAATTAAATTAGTGTAAACACTTTGAAGAGCAAGTAATTTGAAGATGTGCCTATCCTACATTAAACAAATTTACTTATAGAGAAACATCACATAAATTCTTGTCTCAAAGGGACAAGATTAAGAATGTTTATACCAACATGGTTTATAATATAAAAACATATATTACATAATTACTCATAATTACTAACTTAGTGGTGCTACATTCATATGGTAGAATATTATATGAAAATGTAAATGAATGATTTAGGACCATACGTATCAGCATCAGTAAATTTCTCAGATAAAAAATAGTTTAAACACATACAAATGTATTTTATATTGCCTAGTACAAATATATATCTAATAGGAATAAATATCAAATTGATAATGTTGATTAATGAAGGAAATGTACAAGTTTCATGTCTTAAACTCGGTGATATTTACATAGATATTAGCCTTTTATTCTTTGAAAACTTTCTTACTGAAACATTTAATAATAAATTCAAAAAATAGAAACAAAATTGTGGTGATACCTCATCAGAAGTAAACTGGAAATCCATCCCTCTACTTTGACCCCTATTCACTCTTCCCCCACGACACTATTTACATAACTGTTTATTAAAATTGTAATTGGTTGTACACAGATACAAATGTTGGAATTCTGTATTTCACATTAATTATGTTTCCTGTAAGTTTTTTAAAGACTACTTGTTTTCAGAACAGTTTAAATTTCACAGCATAATTGAGGGGACGATATATAGATTTCCCATATACCCTCTGCCCTTACAAAAATATAGCTTTCCTCATTATCAGCATGTCCCACCAGAATGTTATGTGTGTTAGAACTGATGAATCTACATTGACACATCATCACCCAAAGTCCATAGATTACACTAAGGTTCACTCTCAGTGTTGTACATTCTATAGGTTGTACATTCTATAGGTTTGGATAAATGTATAATGACATGTAATTATAATTGTAGTATCATACAATTCTATAGGTGTTGTATGTTCTATAGGTTTGGATAAATGTATAATGACAGGTAACTATAATTGTAGTATCATACAGAATATTTTCACTGCCCTAAAAATCCTCTGTGCTCCACATTTTCATCTCTTTCCCCCAACACCTGACAACCACTGATCATTTTACAGTCTCCAGAATGTCATATAATTGGAAAAATATAGTATGTAGTCTTTCCAGGTTGGCTTCTTTTACTTAGTAATATGAATTTAAGGTTCTTCCATGTCTTTTCATGGCTTGGTAGCTCATTTCCTTTCATTCCAGAATATTATCACATTTTCTGAATATACACAGTTTATTTATATATTCATTTACTGAAGGACATCTTTGGTGCTTCCAAGTTTTTGCAGCTATGAATAAAGCTACCATAAATATTCATGTGCAGTTTTTGTGTAGATTTAAGTTTTCAACTCCTTTGAGTAAATACCAGGGAGTAAGATTGCTGGATCATATGGTAAGAATGTGTTCAGTTTTTTATGAAACTGCCAAATAGTCTTCCAAAGTGGCTGTACTATTTTGCAATCCTACCAGCAATGGATAAGTTTCTGTTGCTCACTTTCTTGTCAGGATTTGGTGTCATCAGTACTTGAATTTGGGACATTATAATAGTTTTGTACTAGTATCTCATTTGATTTGCATTTCCCTGGTGACACATGATGTGGAGCATTTTTTCTTATACATATTTGGCATCTGTTTATCTTTTTTGATGAGATGGCTGTTAAGGTTTTTGACTTTTTTGATTTATTTCTCAATCATGTTGTTTGTTTTCCTATTACTGAATATTTTGGATGAGTCCTTCATCAGATATGATTTGCAAATATTTTCTCCCAGTTATTGGCCTGTCTTCTTGTTCTCTTGACATTGTCAAGTCTCATTGGCATTGACTTTTGCGGAGCAGTTTTTTTTTTTTTTTACTTTCTTTTTTCTATTAGTATTTATAAAATATTTATTGAAATATAGTTGATTTACAATGTTGTGTTAGTTTCAGGAGTACAACAAAGTCATGCAGTTGTGTATATATATATATATATATATATATATATATATATATATATATATATTCTTTTTTTACATTCTCTTCCATTATAGGTTGTTACAAAATATTGAGTATAATTTCCTGTGCTATACAGTATATCCTTGTTGGTTATCTATTTTGTATATATCTATTTTATATATATCTCACACTCCTAATTTATCCTTTCCCCCATTTCCCCTTAGGTAATGATAAATTTGTGTTCTATGACTGTGAGTCTATTTCTGTTTTGTAAATAAGTTCATTTGTATAATGTTTTTAGATTCCACATATAAGCAATATCATGTGACATTTGTCTTTCTCTTTCTGATTTACTTTGCTTAGTATGATAATCTCTAGGTCCACCCATGTTGCTGCTAATGACACTATTTCATTCTTTTTTATGACTGAGGAATATCCCATTCTGAATATATACCACATCTTCTTTATTCATTCATCTGTCGATGGACACTTTGGTTGCTTCCATGTCTTGGCTATTGTAAATAGTGCTGCTATGAACATTGGGGTGAATGCATCTTTTTGAATTATGGTTTCCTCCAGATATATGTCCAGGAGTGGGATTGCAAGATCATATGGTAACTCTATTTTTAGTTTTTTAAAGAACTTCCATACTATTCTCCATATTGATTGTCCCAATTTACATTCCCACCAACAGTGTAGAAGGGTTCCTTTTTCTTCACATCCTCTCCAACATTTATGTGTACACTTTTTAATGATGGCCATTCTGACTGGTGTGTGGTGATACCTTATTGCAGTTTTGATTTACATTTCTCTAACAATTAGCAATGTTGAGCATCTTTTCATGTGCTTTTTGGCCATATGTATGTCTTCTTTAGAGAAATGTGTATTTAGATCTTCTTTTTAATCAATCTTTTTTGATTAGGTTGTTTTGTTGATATTGAGCCATATAAACTGTTTGTATATTTTGTAAATTAATCCCTAGTCAGTTGATTCCTTTGCAAATAATTTTCTCCCATTCTGGGTTGTCTTTTTTTTTTATGGTTTCCTTTGCTGTGTAAAAAAATTTAAGTTTAGTTACACCCTATTAGTTTATTTTTGTTTTTATTTCAATTATGCTAGGAGAGAGATCCAAAATGATATTGCTGTGATATATGTCAAAGAGTGTCCTGCCTACATTTTCCTCTAGGAGTTTTATAGTATCCAGTCTTACATTTAGGTCTTTAATCCATTTTGAGGATTTTTCTTTTCTTTTATTTATTTTTGTATAGGTGTTAGATAATGTTCTAATTTCATTCTTTTAATGTAGCTGTCCAGTTTTCCCAGCACCACTTATTGAAGAGACTGTCTTTCCTCCATTGTATATTCTTGCCTACTTTGTGGTAGATTACTTGACCATAGATGCATAGGTGTATTTCTGAACTTTCTATCCTGTTCTATTGACCTATATTTCTGTTTATGTGCAAGTACCATACTGTTTTGATTACTGTGGCTTTGTAGGATAGTCTGAAGTCAGGGAGCCAGATTTCTCCAGCTCCTTTTTTCTTTGTCAAGATTGCTTTGGCTATTCTGGGTCTTTTGTATTTCCATAGAAATTTAAAAAATTTTTTGTTCTAGTTCTGTGAAAAATGTCATTAGTAATTTGATAGGATTTTCATTGAATCCGTAGATTTCCTTGGGTAGTATCATCATTTTGACACTACTGATTTTTCCAATCCAAGAACATGGTATATCTTTCCATCAGTTGTGTCATCTTTTATTTCTTTCATCAGTGTCTTATAGCCTTCAGAGTACAGGTCTTTTGTTTCCTTAGGTAGGTTTATTCCTAGGTATTTTATTATTTTTGATGCAATGACAAATGGAATTATTTCCTTAATTTGTCCTTCTGATCTTTTGTTGTTAGTGCATAGAAAAGCAACAGATTTCTGTGTATTAATTTTGTATCCTGCAACTTTACTGAATTCAACGAACTCTAGTAGTTTCAGGTAACATCTTTAGGATTTTCTATGTATAGTTTCATGTCATCTGCAAACACTGACAGTTTTACTTCTTCTTTCCCTATTTGGATTCCTTTTATTTCTTTTTCTTTTCAGATTGCTATGACTAGGACTTCCAAAATTATGCGAAATAAAAGTGGCAAGAGTGGACTACCTTGCCTTATTCATGATCTTAGAAGAAATGCTTTCAGCTTTTCACCATTGAGTATGATATTAAATCTGGGTCTGTCATATATGGTCTTTATTAGGTTGAGGTAGATTCCCTCTATGCTCACTTTATAGAGAGTTTTTATCATAAATGGATGTTGAATTTTATCAAAAGATTTTTCTGCATTTATTGAGATGATCATATGGTTTTTATTCTTCAAACTGTTAATGTGTGTATCGCACTGATTGATTTGCAGATATTGAAAATCCTTGTATCCCTGGGATAAATCCCACTTGATCATGGTGTATGATCCTTTAATGTACTGTTGGATTTGGTTGTTAGTATTCTGTTGAAGATTTTTGCATCTATGTTCATCAGTGATGTTGGCCTGTGAATTTTCTTTCCTTCATTTGTTTTTTTTTTTTTTCTTGGTGGTATTTTTGTATGGTTTTGTTATCAGGTTGTTGATGGCCTCACAGAATGAGTTTGGAAGTGTTCCTTCATCTGAAATTTTTTGGAATAGTTTCAGAAGGATAGGTGTTAACTCTTCTCTAAATGTTTGATAGAATTCTCCTGTGAAGCCATCTGGTCCTGGACTTTTGTTTGTTGGGAGTTTTTTAATCACAGATTCAATTTCAGTACTGGTAATTCATCTGTTCATATTTTGTATTTCTTCCTTGTTCAGTCTTGAGTGATTGTGCCTTTCTAATAATTTGTCCACTTCTTCTAGGTTTTCCATTTTATTGGCATATATAGTTGCTTGTAGTAGTCTCTTATAGGCCTTTGTATTTCTGTGGTATCAGTTGTAACTTCTCCGTTTTCATTTCTAATTATATTGATTTGGGTCCTCTCCCGTTTTTTCCTGATGAGTCTGGCTAAATGTTTATTTATTTGTTTATCTTTTCAAAGAACTAGCTTTTAGTTTTGATGATCTTTCCTACAGTTTTTTTCATCTCTATTTCATTGATTTTTGTGCTGATCTTTAAGATTTCTTTCCTTCTAGTAACTATGGATTTTGTTTGTTCTTTCTCTTTAGATGTAATGTTAGTTTTTTATTTTTCTTGTTTCCTGAGGTAAGCTTGTACAGTAAGTCCCCTACATATGAACAAGTTCTGTTCCAAGAGCATGTTCATTAAGTCCAATTTGTTCGTAAGTCCAACAAATTTAGCCTAGGTACCCAACTAACACAATTGACTATATAATACTGTACTGTAATAGGTTTATAATACTTTTCCCACAAATAATGCATAAAAAATAAACAAACACAAAAAATAAAGAAAATATTTTGGGTACTTCCCTGGTGATACAGTGGTTAAGACTCCACATTCCAAATGCAGGGATAATGGGTTTGACCCCTGATCAGGGAACTAAGATGCCACATGCTGCACAGCATGGCCAAAAAAAAAAAAAATATATATATATATATATATATATATATATATATTTCAATCTTACAGTATAGTACCTTCAAAAGTACAGTAGTACAGTACAACAGCTGGCATACAGGGGTTGGCATTGAATGAACAGGCAAGAAGAGTTACTGACTGTAGGAGGTGGGAGATGGTAGAGCTGAAGGATCATCAGCCATAGGAGATGGAGGGCAAGATGCAGTTTCACTTATGCCTGATGTTGATGGAATGTGTGTTCTCATCTTTAAAAGTTTTGCAACCTGAAGGTCCGTATGTAGGGGACTTACTGTATTGCTATAACCTTCCCTCTTAGAACTGCTCTTGCTGTGTCCCATAGGTTTTGAGTCATTGTGTTTTCATTTTCATTCATATCTATGTACTGATTGATTTCCTCTTTGATCCCTTCAATAATCCATTGTAGCACATTGTTTACCCTCCATGTGTTCATGTTTTTGCAGTTTTTTTTCTTATAGTCCATTTCTAATCTCATAGTGTTGTGGTCAGAAAAGATGCTTGATATGATTTCAATTTTCATAAATTTATCAAGGCTTGCTTTGTGGCCCAGAATGTGATCTATCCCAGAGAACGTTCCAAGAGTATTGGAAAAGAGTGTATATTCTGCTGACTTAGGAATTAATGATGATTAAATATCAATTAAGACCATCTGGTCTAATGTGTCATTTAAGGCCTGTGTTTCCTTATTGATTTTCTGTCTGGATTATCTGTCCATTGATGTAAGTGGGGTGTTAAAGTCCCCCACTATTATTTTGTTATTGTCAATTTCTCCATTTATGTCTGTTAACATTTGCCTTACATATTAAGGTGCTCCTATGTTCGGTGCATATATTTACAATTGTTATATTTTCTTCTTGGATTGAACCCTTGATCATTTTGTAGTATCCTTCTTTGTCTCTTGTAACAGTCTTTATTTTAAAGTCTATTTTGTCAGGTGTGAGTATTGCTACTCCAGATTTCTTTTGAATTCCATTTGCATGGAATATCTTTTTCCATCTCCTCACTTTCAGTCTGTATGTGTCCCTAAGCTTGAAATGGGTCTCTTGTAGACAACATATACACGAGTCTTGTTTTTGTATCCATTCAGCCAGTGCTAGTCTGTGTCTTTTGGTTGGAGCATTTAATCCATCTACATTTAAGGTAATTATCAATATGCATGTTTCTGTTGCCATTTTGTTAATTGTTTTGGATTTGTTTTTGTAGGTCATTTTTCTTCCTTCCTTCTTTTGTTCTTTTTTCTTGTGATTTGATGACTTTAGTCTTGTGCTTGGGTTCTTTTTTCTTTTTTGTGTGTATATCTATTTTAGATTTTTGGTTTGCAGTTACCATGAGGAGTTGATATTGCAGTCTATATATATACATGATTGTTTTAAGTTGCTGATCTCTTAGTTTCAAATTCATTTCAAATATTCTGCATCTCTACTCTCCACCTCTCATAAATTTTTAATTTTAGTGAAGTCCAGCTTATCAGCTATTTAATTCATGGATCATGCCTTTGGTGTTTTTTCTTAGACATCATTGTCAAATCCGAGGTCATCTAGACATTTTTGCTTTTTCATTTTACATTTAGGTGTGTGATCCATTTTGAGTTAATATTTGTTCTGAATATAGGGTCTGTGTCTAGACTCACTTTTTTGTATGTGGATATACGGTGTTCCAGCATGACTTGTTGAAAAGACAATTTTTGCTCCATTATGTTGTATTTGCTCCTTTATCAGTAATCAATTGATTAAATAATGTGGATCTATTTCTAGACTCTTGATTCTTTGTTTTAGTAGTCAATTAAGTATTTTGGCTAGGATTTAATTTCAAACTCTGTTTCTTGGGCAGAAACTCTAGTCTTAGTTCAGGTCTTTTTTTTCAGCTGAGTTTTTTTGTGGCTGTTTTTCATATGCTTGTTTGAAGATTCAGGGAATGGGTAAGTAGAATGTAATTTCTTCTGTGGCTCTTTCCCTTCCAGCATTCTCTACTCTGTTCATTGGCCACAGTACCTAGCTTAAGATGCCTGGTTCACCATTTCTTTCCTCTGGTGCCCTGCTGATGGCACATACTCAACTCTTTAGTGCCAAGTTTAAAGTCACAAATATTAGAAATTGCTTCATTTAGCTTCGTTCTCTCCTCTTTTGAGTATGCAGTCCCCACAAGAGTCTATCTGCTTCTTTCTACTCTCCAGTGCATTCAAGTAGTTGTTTTTGTATTAGTTCCAAGCCTTATTACCAGAGTGCCTGCAGGAGTGTAATCCAGTAGGGTCTATCTTACTTACTATTAGAACCATAACTACAGATTTTGACATACAAAGTTATCATAATTATACATGGTTGGAGCCTGTACTTTTTGAATTCCAGTTGTCAAATTCATCTTCTTTATTTCAGTATTTCATTTAATGTACCCCCAGTAATTACCTTCAGTATATGTAACAAGAATATTAATTAATATCCACCTAGATTGTCATTTCATTATGAATGATTCTAATTTTTGAAAAGTAGCATTTACAGTGAGATTTTTATGATAATTTGTTTTTTAATGTTAGCACATTTTTTATGGAAGCTTCCTGAGTCTAATTCTGCTTTAATTTTATTTATTAATCCACAATAACATTATTTTCAGATCAAGCAATATACTATCTTCTGTTTTATAAAGTTCATAAGAATTATGCCAATTAAGAAAAATACATGATGGGAGTGATGGTGATTGACTGATTGCTTTAACTTCATGATAGTATGCCTGTAATGATGAATCCCTAGAAATGTTAGGTAGTATGATGTACACTTTACATGTATTAACTCAGATATTAAAAAACCCTATGAGTTTGGTATTACTTAATAAATAGATGAGGAAACTGAGGCATAGAAAGTTGAAATTACCTGCCAAAGATTTCACTGCTATTAAATATTATCACATGTACTTGAGGACAGGCAGTCTGTCTCCAGGATTTATGCTCTTTTCTATAATTAATATATTGCCTATATTATTAAGGATTATTTTAATTTAGTAAATTTTAATTACAATGTTTCTCCTTTTACTCTATGTTCTATTTTTATATAATATTCCTGGCAACATTAGAGAAATCATAAGTATTAATATTACTCATCAGATTGATTTAAATGAATCTACTTTCTATACCTGAGATTATGGCACCTTAATTTCCTCCACTAAAATTTTAAAATAGATATGTTGATTTATACTTTTAGATTGGAACAGAGAGTCTGGTAACTTTTCAGATTTAATCACCACTTTGCAGAGCAATAATAGGTATTCACTATGACTGACAATGGCCATTGAACTATTAATATGCCCTATTGTTTTTTTTGTCTTAGATAAGAGCTTTATTCCAATCTGCAGGAATAAAACTGAAAAAAAAAAGACCATCAAAGGATAACAGATGACATGTCTGTTTTGAAGTACAGTTGGCACAGCAGCAGAATTGCAATGAAAATGTTATGTCAGTTCCTTCATTCACCTAAGTTTTACTTGAAGGTGCTTGCTGGGTAGCCTCTGGCTAAGTGGTTAGTGTCAGGATTTTCAGTATCCTTCACCGTGGCAAAGAGGGAACAAATTGAAAAGTTTCATACATTTTAACTGTACATGATTAGACAGAGAATCCTCAAAGGTGTGGACAGTGAATAACTTGCTTCCAGAAATAGACAGGCAGTGGCAAGAATGAAGATATTACTTTGCACTGGAGATGCATGTTGGAATTAAGAGTTTCCTCATGGGTACTGGCATAATATATACATGGTGAACTTTAAAAGAAACTGGCCTTTTTAACAAAGTGCTGCTAGCAACACTTCTTCATAAGATTATACTGACATTAATTTTCTCTTCCCACTAAATGAGGTCTCTGGGAGCATATACTGCTGGGGAAAGCTATGCATCGATCATGGGATATAGAAGTTTCGAACTTTTCTGACCCATCTCATTTTCCAGCCCAACCTATTTTCCCCCATGACAAATGGACCCTAGCCTCCCAGTACAAAGCTGTTAAATTATATAGTCCTGAGACCCTCTTCATTTACTTATTTAGTAAAGAGGCAGGCACTCACTGATGCCTTGTCCCCTACCCTCATCACTCTCACCCTCACTATACCCTCAGCACCCAGTTGCTGGTCTTATGCTATGGTTTGGCATTGCCAGATGCCTCTCCAAACTTGATTAAAAAAAGAATTTTTGTCTCCGTTCTCAGAAGAAATTGTATTTTTCAGAACTATTCAACCAATAAAAATACAGTAAATAAAATGATGAGTCTACAATGAATTAAATGATCTATACTTTTCACAGATGAGGATATATTCTGAATGTTTGTGACAGGGAGGTCTGCATGAGAATTCTGTTGAGGATATTTGTGGAGAGTTAGATCTGATCAGTAGGTATAATGTTCTGGAAAAGGATTTTTGCCAATAAAGGTGAAGCTATCCATATCAGGTATTTTGTTTTACAAAAACTATATAAGTATTCCAAAGAGCAAAAATTGTTTTATACTTGTGCCAGATCTGTCTTTTGAAATATCACATATGTATTTTCATCTTTGTTTTTCTTATTTGAGCTTCCCTTCACTAAATTCCCATGAGATATTTGTTTATTTAACAATAAACTAATGGACTTAAGAGACTTAAAGATGAGTAAAGAACACAGTTTAATGGATATTTAACTCAACATTAAAGTATGATATTTAAATTCATCATTTCTCTTATATCATAGCTGTCCACTCACATAAAAAGCAAGATACATACATGATTGTCATGGAATAAACAAGATAGACATACAATCTCATGGACTGAGATAGTTCCAATATGTTGGTTAAAACCTAAATTCTTATTAAATTAATATTAACCCCAAATCCTATCTTTCTTACTGAATTTATATGAACCACAAAACGAACATGCTTTTTCTATCTTTTGTTCTCACACAGCAATGTCAAACTCATATTGCTTACCTCTCAAGCTGTCTATATCCCTCCATCTGATTCCTACTGAACTGCCGAATACTGTCACATCTCAGAAGGCATCACCACACAGCTTTCTTTTTGTGAGATCTATATCAGGATTCCTCTTCTAGGACTAATACATTACATACAATATTTCCTTTCTCAATCGCGTTAGCTATTTTGACTCCCTTCTCTCATATGAAGTTTAAATTACACAAATTCTCCCAAGTCACAGTGTCCTTTAGTCCATTAGTCCACTCCTGGAAACTGTACTCTATTGATGTGATTCCCTGCTCCTTTTCCACACTACAATATCATTATATAAAAAGCAGAGACAGATATGGGGAGGGGGAAGGGTAAGCTGTGACAAAGCGAAAGAGAGGCATGGACATATATACACTACCAAACGTAAGGTAGATAGATAGTGGGAAGCAGCCGCAGAGCACAGGGAGATCAGCTCGGTGCTTTGTGACCGCCTGGAGGGGTGGGATAGAGAGGGTGGGAGGGAGGGAGATGCATGAGGGAAGGGATGTGGGAACAGATGTATATGTATGACTGATTCACTTTGTTATAAAGCAGAAACTAATTAAAAAAAAAAAAAAGAAATCTAGAAACAATAAATGCTGGAGAGGGTGTGGAGAAAAGGGAACACTCTTGCACTGCTGGTGGGAATGTGAATTGGTACAGCCACTATGGAGAACGGTATGGAGGTTCCTTAAAAAACTACAAATAGAACTACCATATGACCCAGCAGTCCCACTACTGGGCATATACCCTGAGAAAACCATAATTCAAAAAGAGACATGTACCAAAATGTTCATTGCAGCTCTATTCACAATAGCCCGGAGCTGGAAACAACCTAAGTGTCCATCATCGGATGAATGGATAAAGAAGATGTGGCACATATATACAATGGAATATTACTCAGCCATAAAAAGAAACGAAACTGAGCTATTTGTAATGAGGTGGATAGACCTAGAGTCTGTCATACAGAGTGAAGTTAGTCAGAAAGAGAAAGACAAATACCGTATGCTAACACATATATACGGAATTTAAAAAAAAAATGTCATGAAGAACCTAGGGGCAAAACGGGAATGAAGACGCAGACCTACTTGAGAATGGACTTGAGGATATGGGGAGGGGGAAGGGTGGGCTGTGACAAGGCGAAAGAGAGGCATGGACGTGTATACACTACCAAACGTAAGGTAGATAGCTAGTGGGAAGCAGCCGCAGAGCACAGGGAGATCAGCTCGGTGCTTTGTGACCGCCTGGAGGGGTGGGATGGGGAGGGTGGGAGGGAGGGAGATGCATGAGGGAAGGGATGTGGGAACAGATGTATATGTATGACTGATTCACTTTGTTATAAAGCAGAAACTAATTAAAAAAATAAATAAATAAACTTAAAAAAAAAAAAAGCAGAGACAATTAAATTTTTCATTACACTAAACACCTGGCATACAAACACACAATAAAATATTTGTTGATGAATAAAGGATTCTACCATTTACCACTTAATGATTCTTTATCCACATGAAAGTTTCTTATGACTCTATATAACTATTATTTCAGGTATTTTTGTAATCAGGTGTTTTTTTTCTTCCCCAAACAATATGAAAAATTTGCATATACTCTGGGAAAAATAGGGAGATACTGAAGGGTTTTGCACAGAGTGACATAATTTAGTTTCCATTTTAGAAGTGTCACATTGGTTAGCTATTGAAAATAGACTCCTTTAAGACATTAGGATAGCAGTTAAGTAGAGAGAAAAGGTCACATTCTGGATAGTAGAGGCCACAGAATTTTCATATGGAGTGAGTATGGAGTAATTAAATAAACAGAAGTTCGATGGACTATTGTAAGTAATAACATCAAAGTAAGTTATTAATTGTGGTTACATTTGGTGGGTGATACTATAGGAATTCATTTATTATTTTCTGATTTATACTATTCTGTGTTTTACCATGAGTATATATGAATTTAATAATGGGGGGGAAAGGGAGCTTAGGTTTTAAAAGTCTGAATAGAATTTCCAAAATATTTGATAGCAAACTTGTCTTCTGAAGGTTTTAAAAGTCATGTGGATTCCTAAAAATGACAAATAGAAATAGATATCTTGGTTAGGCTTCAGCCATTCCCATGTTAGTACTTAGTAATAAATTCAAGAAGTGTTAAGGCCTGAAAGTTCATTATCCACCCTCCAACATCACAACAATCTATTATTCTTCAGAAGATAAAGTGAGCCATGATCTGGCTCAAATGATGAGCTGGTGTACAAATAAATGCATTGTTGCTAAAATAGAGATATAATAAAAGAATAAAGAAAATATAAGTATTTAATTTTATATCCTTTGATAGCATGTTTTTCAATTCTTTACAATTCTAAAATGATAGCAATACCAAGAAAGTATCAAAGTTGCTATTTTTCAGATTACACATGAATATATATTTTAGCACATTAAATATAAACACAAACATAACACTAGCCTAAATATGACTGCAAATTAATATATGGACTACCTACTCTTTACAAAACAACAAATTCCAATAATCTGTATACTTTAAAATAAATCTGTTCAAATTCAAAGTGAAGCAATTTACCATTACTAAAAATAACAATGTAAGAATGGAAAATTACTTTCAGGAAAATGAAATACTTTTGTGCTTGAGATACACCAATTGTATGTGTTGCATTTTGCACTTCATGATGGAAATTCTGAAAATAAATTCTTCAAAGAGAAGAAGTTTCTACAGATTGCATTAGTGACTAAATATATCTGTGTATATGTATATCAATATACATATATGTATGTGTATGCAGATACATATAATTTATTTTCTACAAATATCCAAATATGGATTTCATCTGATAGAATACTATCTACCTTAAATAAAATTTTTAATATTAAAATAGTAAAATATGTAATATACTTTAGAAATAACTAAAATTATTCCTGAGTAATTAAATGGACAAACAAAAACTGCCTAGGTTGTCCTGTTATTTTGGCATGAAAACTATTATCCTATTCACTTATGACTTAACTATTGAATGTGAAGATACCAGTGTAGATTAGTTGCAGTAGCATTTTAATTTAAAATAATCTAAGAGCCTGGTATATATTTTTTTCCTTGCAGGATATGACCACTCTGTTTGTTCTTTTATTTTTTGAATTCTCACTTTTGGTTTTCATTTCTCCCTCCCTAATAAATCACATACCTTTCCTTTTGAATGTTTCCAGCAAAGTTTATGTTTGTTTCCAGCCTGTATTAAGCAGAGGTTTCATTATTATTATGTTTATCTCAGTTATCATATTACCCTCATTAATTTGCTTTTCACTTTATATTTGAAGGCTTTACAAAATAGTCTGCCTAGTACAATAATTTCGATGAGTGGTGTCTACTTGAAGCCTAAGAGAGAATAGTTATAAACATTTTCCTATGTATATTAGATCTTCACCAATTATACCATTGATAAAATTCTAAGCAGGACAAATCATTTGAGGAGAAAGTGAAGGTAGTGCTGTTAAGACTTTAAATATATTGTCTGTTTTGGAGAAAATGACATAAAAAATAAACATATACCCTTTACATGTAAAGAACTGTTCTTCACAAAGGCAATAGGAAATCAAATAAGGTGAAAAAATTTTGCACAAAAAATATTATTTTAATATAATCCTTCCTTTATTTTTGTCAATGTTCAAAGATTTATGCTGACTTTAGTTAGGACAACACTGAAATGAGGACTTCAGTAGGAAATGTATAAATTAATTTGTTAATGTTAATGACGGTAATAAAGCTTTGCCCACTTAATGACCAATTAGTTGATTAAATTAATCAACAAACAACCAATATTTTCAGAAAAAAATAAAATTATATAAATGAGGTGATTTAGTCAAGTCATTGATTCAGGTATACAGGTTGCGTGTTTGATATATTTCTAGATGGAGGATGTATTTTTTTTCATTTGGTATAGACTTTGTTTTTTAGAGCAGTTTTAGTTAACAGAAAAATTGAAGGGAAGGTACAGAGATTTCACATAAAACCATGCCCCACACATGCACAGGTTCCGCCATTATCAACATTCCCCACCAGAGTGATTCATTAGTTATGACTGATCAATCTACATTGACATATCATTATTACCCGAAATCCAAAGTTTATGTTATAATTCACTCTTTGTGCTTGCACATTTTATGGGTTTGGGCAAATGTATGGTGACATGTATCCACCATTATAGAATCATACAGTGTAATCTCACAGCCCTAAAAATCTTCTGTGCTTCACCTATTCATTCCTTTCTCCCAGCAACACTTGGCAACCACTGATATTTTTACTGTCTCAATAGTTTTGCCTTTTGAGGAACGTTACATAGTTTCACAACCTTTCATATTGGCTTATTTCACTTTGTAATCTGCATTTAAGATTCCTCTATGTATTTGCATGGCTCAGTGGCTCATTTACTTTTATTTTATTTATTTAATTTTTTAAGATATGTTTCTTTTATTTATTTATTTATCTTTATAATTTAATTAATTTATTTATTACTTATTTTTGGCTGCGTTGGGTCTTCATTGCTGCATGTAGGCTTTCTCTAGTTGCGGTGAGCAGGGGCTACTCTTTGTTGTGGTGCATGGGCTTCTCATTGCAGTGGCTTCTCTTGTTGCGGAGCATGGGCTCTAGGTGTGCAAGCCTCAGTAGGTGTCATACGTGGGCTCAGTAGTTGTGGCTTGTGGGCTCTAGAGCACAGGCGCAGTAGTTGTGGTGCACGGGCTTAGTTGCTCCACGATATATGGGGTCTTCCTGGGCCAGGAGTTGAACCCATGTCCCCTGCATTGGCAGGCAGATTCTTAACCACTGTTCCACTGGGGAAGTGCTCATTTATTTTTAGCACTGAATGATATTCCATTTTCTGTATGTACCACTCTTTATTTATCCATTTACCTACTGAAGGACATCTGATTGCTTCCAAATTTGGGCAAGTAGGAATAAAGCTACTGTAAAATGTATAAACCACATGCAGGGTTTTGTGTGGATATATATTTTCAATTTCTCCAGGTAAATACGAAGGAGAACAATTGCTAGATTTTATGGTAATAATATGTTTAGTATTGTAAGAAACTGCCAAACTCTCTTCCACCAGCCATGAATGATAGTTCCTGTTGCTGTACATGCTTGCCAGTATTGATGTTGTTGTGTTCTATGTGTTAGCCATTCTATTAGCTGTGTAGTTGTGTCTCACTGTTTTAATTTGCATCTCCCTGATGACATATGATGTAGAACAGCTTTTCTTATGCTTATTTGTCATTTATATATATGTCTTTTAGGCTCTTTAGCCTACTTTTTTAATCAAGTTGTTCCTTTTCTCATATGAGTTTTAAGAGTTCTTCATATATTTTGGATAACTGCCTTTATCAGCTATGTCTTTTGCAAATATTGTCTCCCAGTCTGTGGCTTGTCTTTTTATTCTCTTGGGAGAACACATTTTTTAATACTTGGAGGTATACTTGGCTTATTTGACTTAAGAAACTTTATTAAATGTATGCATTTTTCTAAATCTTTATTTTATATTCTTACTGAGGACAGTATCTTTTCCTTCTTCATTTAAAATTTTAATACTATTAACTATTTTTAAATAATAAAAATTAATACCTGAGAATTCCAAAACCAAAATGTTGCTCAGTAAACTTATGGATCCATATTGTGAATGTTACACAATATTTTCTTAGAATATTGAAACCTCTCTGAACTGTAAAATATCACTGCAAAATAAAATCATTGATTTCTTTATGCAATATTATTGTGGTTTGATAACAGAACAATAAATTGCAGAATAGCTACTATCTTCACTGAAAAAGAGGTAATGTTGAAAATTGCTCACTTAGTTATATAGCCTGAAGCTCTCCCCTATTTGGGGCATATAGTTGACAACTATAGAAACACAGTGTTTAAAGAAATACAAAATGAGTTTTGTTGAATAAGAAATTTTTGCAGACTGATTTCATTCTTTAGTTCAGCTTATGAATGTTAAGTGGTAACTACCAAAATTAGGATCTCTATGATATTGAATTAAAACAAATGAGGAGAATCTGTAGTCCTTAAGGTCTACCCTGTCAACACTGCATCAGTTTTAATGATGAAGATAGAGTGATCGGTGATGGATTTCCTAGTTATAGACTACCTGAGGGCTGGCTCGGGGAGAGGGAGATCATTTATACCCAGGAAGTACCAAAGACAGTAGTATGATTAAAGATATCCAAAAAAGAAATTTTCTTTTTTAAAAAAGAGATGTTATGAAGGGAATTTAACCTGTTCTATTTATTTCCGCAAATATTTGGAAGAAAATGGGGTAATCTGAGAAAGTGAAAATACTAAACATGGAGACAATGTTATTATATTATTAAGTAAAATCCAAGTTCAGTAGAAACTCTGATGGGTCAATTATTTTACTTTTAATTTCATAGAATCAAAAATAATTTATGTTATTCCTTTAGAATTTCAAAATATTACAAATAAATAATAATTTATGAATGATGTTTTAAAGTAATAATACCTAACTCCTTTTAAAAGCACATGTCCATTCATTAGAAATATTGTACATTCCTAACTCATAAAAATGTGGACAACACTGTAAAATATAGTAAGAGGTAATAATTTTGTTTTATTTTTAATATTCAGATTTAATTATTTTTCTAACATCTTTATTGGAGTATAATTGCTTTACAATGATGTGTTAGTTTCTGCATTATAACAAAGTGAATCAGTTATACATATACATATGTTCCAATATCTCTTCCCTCTTGAATCTTCCTCCCTCCCACCATCCCTATCCCAACCCTCTAGGTGGTCACAAATCACCGAGCTGATCTCGCTGTGCTATGCGGCTGCTTCCCACTAGCTATCTATTTTACGTTTGGTACTGTATATAAGTCCATGCCACTCTCTCATTTTTTCTCAGCTTACCCTTCCCCCTCCCCATATCCTCAAGTCAATTGTCTACTAGGTCTGCATGTTTATTCCCAACTTGCTTCTAAGTTCTTCTGACCATTTTTTTCTTTTTTCTTTTTTTTTTAGATACCATATATATGTGTTAGCATACAATATTTGTTTTTCTCTTTCTGACTTCACTCTGTATGACAGTCTCTAGGTCCATCCACCTCACTACAAATAACTCAGTTTCATTCCTTTTTATGGCTGAGTAATATTCCATTGTATATATGTGCCCCATCTTCTTTATCCATTCATCTGATGATGGACACTTAGGTTGCTTCCATGTCCTGGTTATTATAAATAGAGCTGCACTGAACATTTTGGTACATGACTCTTTTTGAATTATGGTATTCTCAGGGCATATGCCCAGTAGTGGGATTATTGGCTCATATGGTAGTTCTATTTTTAGTTTTTAAGGAACCTCCATACTGTTCTCCATAGTGGCTGTATCAATTTACATTCCCACCAACAGTGCAAGATGGTTCCCTTTTCTCCACACCCTCTCCAGCATTTATTTTTTGTAGATTTTTTGATGTTGGCCATTCTGACCAGTGTGAGACAATATCTCATTGTAGTTTTGATTTGCATTTCTCTAATGATTAGTGATGTTGAGCATTCTTTCATGTGTTTGTTGGCAATCTGTATATCTTCTTTGGAGAAATGTCTGTTTAATTCTTCTGCCCATTTTTGGATTGGGTTTTTTGTTTTCTTGATATTGAGCTGCAAGAGTTGCTTGTATGTTTTGGAGATTAATCCTTTATCAGTTGCTTCATTCGTAAATATTTTCTCTCATTCTAAGGGTTGTCTTCTCTTCTTGTTTATGGTTTCCTTTGCTGTGCAAAAGCTTTTAAGTTTCATTAGGTCCCATTTGTTTATTTTTGGTTTTATTTCCATTTCTCTAGGAGGTAGGTCAAAAAGGATCTTGCTGTGATTTATGTCACACAGTCTTCTGCCTATGTTTTCCTCTAAGAGTTTGATGGTGTCTGGCCTTACATTTAGGTCTTTAATCCATTTTGAGTTTATTTTTGTGTATGGTGTTAGGGAGTGTTCTAATTTCATTCTTCTACATGTAGCATTCAGTTTCCCAGCACCACTTGTTAAAGAGGCTGTCTTTTCTCCACTGTATATTCTTGCCTCCTTTATCAAAGATAAGGTGACAATATGTGCATGGGTTTATCTCTGGCCTTTCTATCTTGTTCCATTCATCTATATTTTTGGTTTTGTGCCAGTACCATCCTGTCTTGATTACTGTAGCTTTGTAATATAGTCTGAAGTCAGGGAACCTGGTTCCTCCAGCTTCGTTTCTCTCTCTCAAGATTGCTTTGGCTAGTCGGGGTCTTTGTGTTTCCATACAAATTTTGAAATTTTTTGTTCTTGTTCTGTGAAAAATGCCAGTGGTAGTTTGATAGGGATTGCATTGAATCTGTAGATTGCTTTGGGTAGTAGAGTCATTTTCACAATGTTGATTCTTCCAGTCCAAGGACATGGTATATCTCTCCATATATTTGTATCATCTTTAATTTCGTTCATCAGTGCCTTATAATTTTCTGCATACAGGTCGTTTGTCTCCTTAGGTAGTTTTATTCCTAGATATTTTGTTCTATTTGTTGCAGTGGTAAATGGGAATGTTTTCTTAATTTCACTCTCAGATTTTTCATTATTAGTATATAGGAATGCAAGAGATTTCTGTGCATTAATTTTGTACCCTGCTACTCTACCAATTCATTGATTAGCTCTAGTAGTTTTCTGGTAGCATCTTTAGGATTCTCTATGTATAGTATCATGTCATCTGCAAACAGTGACAGCTTTACCTCTTTTCCAATTTGGATTCCTTTTATTTCTTTTTCCTCTCTGATTGCTGTGGGTAAAACTTTCAAAACTATGTTGAATAATAGTGGTGAGAGTGGGCAACCTTGTCTTTTTCCTGATCTTAGTGGAAATGGTTTCAGTTTTTCACCATTGAGGACAATGTTGCCTGTGGGTTTGTCATATAAGTCCTTTATTATGTTGAAGAAAGTTCCCTGTATGCCTATTTTCTGGAGGGTTTTTATCATAAATCAGTGTTGAATTTTGTCAAAAGCTTTCTCTGCATCTATTGAGATGATCATATGTTTTTTCTCCTTTAATTTGTTAATATGTTGTATCACGTTGATTGATTTGCCTGTATTGAAGAATCCTTGCATTCCTGGGATAAACTCCACTTGATCATGGTGTATGATCCTTCTAATGTGCTGTTAGATTCTGTTTGCTAGTATTTTCTTGAGGATTTTTGCTTCTATGTTCATCAGTGATATTGACCTGTAGTGTTCTTTCTTTGTGACATCTTTGTCTGGTGTTGGTATCAGAGAGATGGTGGCCTCGTAGAATGAGTTTGGGAGTGTTCCTCTTTCTGCTATATTTTGGAAGAGTTTGAGAAGGATAGGTGTTAGCTCTTCTCTAAATGTTGGATAGAATTCGCATGTGAAGCCCTCTAGTCCTGAGCTCTTGTTTGTTGGAAGATTTTTAACCCCAGTTTCAATTTCAGTGCTTGTGATTGATCTGTTCAGATTTTCTATTTCTTCTTGGTTCAGTCTCAGAAGGTTGTGAATTTCTAAGAATTTGTCCATTTCTTCCAGGTTGTCCATTTTATTGGCATATAGTGGCTTGTAGTAATCTCTCATGATCCTTTGTATTTCTTCAGTGTCAGTTGTTACTTCTCCTTTTTCACCTCTAATTCTATTGGTTTGAGTCTTCTCCCTTTTTTTCTTGATAAGTCTGGGTAATGGTTTATCAATTTTGTTTATCTTCTCAAAGAACCAGCTTTTAGTTTTATTGCTCTTTGCTATCATTTCCGTCATTTCTTTTTCATTTATTTCTGATCTGATCTTTATGATTTCTTTCCTTCTGGTAACTTTGGGGTTTTTTTGTTCTTCTTTCTCTAATTGCTTTAGGTGTATGGTTAGGTTGTTTATTTGAGATGTTTCTTCATCCTTAAGGTAGGCTTGTATGGCTATAAACTTCCCTCTTAAAACTGCTTTTGCTGCATCTCATAGGTTTTGGGTTGTTGTCTTTTCACTGTCATTTGTTTCTAGGTATTTTTTGGTTTCCTCTTTGATTTCTTCAGTGATCTCTTGGTTAATTAGTAGTGTGTTGTTTAGCCTCCATGTGTTTGCATTTCTTACAGATTTTTTTCTTTAATTGGTATCTAGTCTCATAGCGTTTTGGTCGGAAGAGATACTCGATATGATTTCAATTTTCTGAAATTCACCAGGGCTTGATTTGTGACCCAACATATGATCTATCCTGGAAAATGTTCCATGAGCACTTGAGAAGAATATGTATTCTGTTGATTTTGGATGGAATGTCCTATAAATATCAATTCAGTCCATCTTGTTTAATGTATCATTTTAAGCGTGGGTTTCCTTATTTATTTTCATTTTGGATGATCTGTCCTTTGGTGAAAGTGGGGTGTTAAATTCGCCTACTATGACTGTGGTACTGTCAATTTCCCCTTTTATGGCTGTTAGTATTTGCCTTATGTATTGAGGTGCTCCTATATTGGGTACATACATATCTACAATTGTTATATCTTCTTGGATTGATCCCTTGATCATTATGTGGTGTCCTTCTTTGTCTCTTGTAACAGTCTTTGTTTTAAAGTCCATTTTGTCTGATATGAGAATTGCTACTCCAGCTTTCTTTTGATTTCCATTTGCATGGAATATCTTTTTTCCATCCCCACACTTTCAGTCTGTATGTGTCCCTAAGTCTGAAGTGCATCTCTTGTAGACAGCATATATACGGGTCTTGTTTTTGTATCCATTCAGCCAGTCTATGTCTTTTGGTTGGAGCCTTTAATCCATTTACATTTAAGGTAATTATTGATATGTATGTTCCTATCATTTTCTTAATTGTTTTGGGTGTATTAGTATAGGCCTTTTCCTTCTCTTGTGCTTCCTGCCTAGAGAAGTTCCTTTAGCATTTGTTTTAAAGCTGGTTTTGTGGTGCTGCATTCTCTTATCTTTTGCTTGTCTGTAAACTTTTTAATTTCTCCATCAAATCTGAATGAGCTCTTTGCTGGATAGAGTAATCTTTGTTGTAGGTTTTTCTCTTTCATCACTTTAAATATGTCTTGCCACTCTCTTCTGGCTTGCATAGTTTCTGCTGAAAGATCAGGTCTTAACCTTATGGGGATTCCCTTATGTGTTACTTGTTGTTTTTCCCTTGCTGCTTTTAAAATTTCTTCTTTTTATTTAATTTTTGATAGTTTGATTTATGTGTGTCTTGGTGTGTTTCTCCTTGGATTTATCCTGTATGGGACTCTCTCTGCTTCCTGGACTTGATTAACTATTTCCTCTCCCATGTTAGGGAAGTTTTCAACTATAATCTCTTCAAATATTTTCTCAGTTCCTTTCATTTTCTCTTCTTCTTCTGGGACCCCTATAATTCATTGTTGGTGCATTTAATGTTATCTCAGGGGTCTCTGAGTCTGTCCTCAATTCTTTTCATTCTTTATTCTGCTCTGCAGTAATTATTAAGCTATTTTATCTTCCAGGTCACTTATCCTTTCTTCTGCCTCACTTATTCTGCTATTGATCCCTTGTAGAGAATTTTTAATTTCATTTATTGTGTTGTTCATCTCTTTGTTTGCTCTTTAGTTCTTCTAGGTCCTTGTTAACATTTCTTGTATTTTCTCCATTCTATTTCCAAGATTTTGGATCATCTTTATTATCATTATTCTGAATTCTTTTTCAGGTAGACTGCATATGTCCTCTTCATTTGTTAGGTCTGGTGGAGTTTTGCCTTGTTCCTTCTTCTGTTGTGTGTTTCTCTGTCTTCTCAGTTTGCTTAACTTACTGTGTTTAGGGTCTCCTTTTCACAGGCTGCAGGTTCGTAGTTTCTTTTATTTTTGGTGTCTGTCCCCAGTGGCTAAGGTTGGTTCAGTGGGTTATTTAGGCTTCCTGGTGAAGGGGACTAGTGTCTGTGTTCTGGTGGATGTGGCTGGACCTTGTCTTTCTGATGGGCAGGTCCACATCTGGTGGTGTGTTTTGGGGTGTCTGTGGCCTTATAATGATTTTAGGCAGCCTCTGTGCTAATGGATGTGGTTGTGTTCCTGTCCTGCTAGTTGTTTGGCATAGGGTGTCCTGCAGTGTAGCTTGCTGGTCGTTGAGTGGAGCTGGGTCTTGGCGTTGAGATGGAGATCTTGGGAGATTTTCACCGTTAGGTATTACATGGAGCTGGGAGATCTCTTGTGGACCATGTCCTAAACTTGACTCTCCCACCTCAATGGCACAGCCCTGATGCCTGGCTGGAGCACCAAGAGCCTTTCCTCTACACAGCTCAGAATAAAAGGGAGAAAAAAATAGAAAGAAAGATTAAGATAAAATTAAATAAAATAAAGTAAAATTCAATAAAATAAAGTTATTAGCATAAAAAATAATTCTTAAGAAAAAAAATTTTAAGTAAAAAAAAAAAAGTACAGACAGAACCCTAGGACAAATGGTAAAAGCAAAGATATACAGACAAAATCACACACAGAAGCATACATACACACTTCCAGAAAGAGACAAAGGGGAAATATGTCTATATATCATTGTTCTCAAAGTCCCCCTCCTCAATTTGGGATAATTTGTTGTCTATTCAGGTATTCCACTGATGAGGGTACATCAAGTTGATTTTAGAGATTTAATCTGCTGCTCCTGAGGCTGCTGGGAAAAATTTCCCTTTCTCTTCTTTGTTTGCCCAGCTCCCAGTATTCAAATTTGGATTTGGACCTGCCTCTGCATGTAGGTCGCCTGAGGGCGTCTGTTCTTTGCTCAGACAAGATGGGGTTAAACTAGCAGCTGCTTCCGTGTCTCTGGCTCACTCAGGCCAGGGGAAGGGAGGGGTATGGAATGCAGGGTGAGTTGCACCAGCCTGAGGCGCACCGTGTGTTCTCCTGGGGAAGTTGTCCCTGCATCATGGGCTTTACATCTCCATTAGAACTCTTGGGTGACTGGGTGCATTGTCAACGAGTGGTGATATTTTGAAAATAATCTTTTTTTTTTCTGAGCAATATATCTCAATACTGGGCTTATAATATTCAGTATACTATGTTATAAACAGATGTGCTGTCATCCAAGTTTTGTTGTTCCATATAGAACACAGGCATAATTTTTAGGGGCCCTAGGATTTTCAGAGTGGTAAATGGGCACTGGATTCAACTTCAAGTCACCAGTTGCATTAGCCCCTAACAAGAGAGTCAACCTGTCCTTTGAACTGTTGAAACCAGGCACTGACTTCTCTCTAGCTAAGAAAGATCTACATGCCATCTTCTTCCAATAGAAGGCTGTTATGCCTATATTAAAAATCTGTTAGGAATTCCCTGGGGTGGTCCAGTGGTTAGAACTCCACTCTTCCACTGCAGGGGGAGTGGGTTAGACCCCTGGTCAGGGAACTAAGATCAAGCATGCCGCTCGGCGAGGCAAAAAAAATAAAAACAATCTGTTGTTTAGTGTAGTCACCTTCATTCATTATCTTACCTAGAGCTTCTGGATAACTTACTACAGCTGTTATATTGGCACTTGTTGCTTCACCTTGCACTTTTAAGTTACGGAGATGTCTTCTTTCCTTCAATGTCATGAACCAACCTCTGCTAGTTCAAACTTTTCTTCTACAGCTTCTTCACCTCTCTGGATTATGTTTTGATTTAAGGGAATGTTGTGGCTGGTTTGATCTTCTATCCAGACCACTAAAACTTTCTCCATATCAACTATGAGGAAGTTTCACTTTCTTATCATTCATGGGTTCACTGGAGTAGCACTTTTAATTTCCCTCAAGAACTTTTCCTTTGCATTCACAACTTGGCTAACCAGAGCAAGAGGCCCAACTTATGGCTTATCTCGGTTTTTCAACATGCCTTCCTCACTACGCTTAATCATTTCTAGCTTTTGATTAAAAGTACAATACATGAGACTCTTCCTTTCACTTGAACACTTAGAGGTCATTGTAGGGTTATTAATTGGCCTAATTTAATATTGTTATGTCTCAGGGAACAGGGAGGTCCCAGGAGATGGAGAGAGATAGGGGAATGGCTGGTCAGTGAAGTAGTGAGAACACACACACTTATTAAGTTCACCATCTTATAAGGGTGTGATTCATGCCACCTCAAAACAATTACAATAGTAACATCAAAGATCACTGATCACAGATTGCCATAGTAAATATAGTAATAATGAAAAACTTTGAAATATTTTGAGAATTACCAAAATGTGACACAGAGACATGAAATGAGTATGTGCTGGTGGAAAAATGGCACCAACAGACTGCTTGATTCAGGGTCGTCACAAATCTTCAATTTGTAAAAAACACAGTATCTGTGAAGCACAGTAAAGTAAAGTACAATAATACGAGGTATGCCTATAGTTGTGCAGTGTCTAATTTTTTCTGCTTCAACAAACTACGTCTCTAAATAAGACAAATCTAGTAAATAATATTACTCATATAAAGTATCATGTTCATTATATACAAACTATCTTTGATTCATGGTTTATTTTGAGCCCAAACATATTATCTGACATTCACATGTTGGATTTGATTCTATATTTCTCTCCAATGGAAAAAAATCAATATAAACCTCCTCAGAAATTTATAAAATTATTTAAAACATTTGTTTTGTCACTTACATTACAGCAGATTCAGTAATCACAAATGTAACTTTTAGGAACTTTCAAATACTCATGAATATCCTGAAGGTTAACCTCACTCAAAGAATTGTGAGTTGATATATGTTTGTGTCTGTGTGTGTGTGATCAAATCTGTACGGACATATATGTTTGGATACATTTGTATACATATGATAGAGGAAACATAAAAATAATTTTCCAATTATATTAGAAAGAGTGAAAGAATAGATACATAAGGAATAAAATCCTCTTTTAAAAAATATGTATGTTTGGGCTTCCCTGGTGGTTGCACAGTGGTTGAGAGTCCGCCTGCCGATGCAGGGGACACAGGTTCATGCCCCAGTCTGGGAAGATCCCACGTGCCGTGGAGCGGCTGGGCTGGTGAGCCATGGCCGCTGAGCCTGCACGTCCAGAGCCTGTGCTCTGCAACGGGAGAGACCACAACAGTGAGAGGCCCGCGTACCGCAAAAAAAAAAAAAAAAAAATATATATATATATATATATGTATATATATATATATATATATATATATATGTTTGACTTATAAAAAGATGACTGTATTATATATTCCACTGAAAACTTTAATAATGTAATTTTTTAAGTTTGTACTCATTTATTTTTAATAAGTATAATTCAAACTCATTTTTGCATTAAATTTAAAGTATCAATTAAAAAATATTAAAATTTCACATTTCTTCACTCATCTTGATTTTAAGTAGTTTCATTCCAAAACTTTAAAAAATCTACACTTACTTGTATATGTTATTTCTACCCATCATTTAATCACAAATTATTCTTCAATTAACAAAACTTCTTCTGTTTACTCCTTATATGGGCAGAATGGAGCCAGTGTTTCTCATCACCATTTCTCCAAGCCATATCACAGGCCTTATACATATTGCTGATTAATGATTTATTGAATCAACAAATGGAAAGCTAAATGTAGGTAGTCTTGACTTCAAAGAGCAAATCACTAAAGAACAATATTTACATTATTTTACAGTTTTTGACACAGAAGTAAATCTATCAAATAAAGCAATTATTTCTCACACTTATAAGAAAATCTACCAAATAAAACAATGTATATAATTATGAAGTAAGCAGCCTAGGTAACTTTTAATATATTGTATGTGATTACTACAGATTGCTGAAGAGAAAGTTTGTGTATTAAATATCTCCATGAAAGACTTTATAAAGCAGTGATGACTACTTGTAAGAACTCTGCATATAAAAATTACCCTTACAAACACAATTTTTCTCATTCATGAATTCTCGTATTGACATGATTGACTTTTAGATGTCAATAAATCAAAAGATGAAAAATAAGATTCTGCTGAGTACAAAACATTTTATGGATACACAGGTTTTATTTGTCAGTACACTGCATTCATCTCAACTAATAAGGTGACATTATTGTACGGAACTTCTGTAATGTGTGGGGCATTGTGTAATGGTTATGATCATTTGGAAATTTCTGAAGCTTATCTTCTGTAGTCCATTAACATTTGAGGCTTATATGGGAAGGAGGAAGGTATAATTCAAGGGAGTCCTTGTTAGTTGTATTAGTCAGGGTTCTCCAGAAAAACAGAACCAATAAAACATGCATCTAGAAAGAGATTTATTGTAAGAAATTAGCTCACACAATTATGGAGGCTGACAAGTCCAACCAGCCAACAAGGTGAAGACCCAGAAAGAGCTGATGTTCCAGTGAGAAGGCCAAGCAGACAAGAAGATCTGATATTTCAGATGAAGTTCAAAGGTAGTCTTCTGGAGAATTACCTCCTACTTGGGGAAGGATTGGTCATTCTGTTCAATTCAGGTCTTCAAATGATTGGATAAGGCACACTTACATTAAGGAGGGCAACTTGCTTTACTCTACTGATTAAAATGTTCATGTTGTACAAAAACTCTCTCACAAAAACACCCAAAATAATAATCGACCAAATATCTGGACATGTTCTGTCCAGTTAAGTTAGCAAATAAATTAACCATCACACTAGTCAGAAAGGGAAAATACAAAAATAACCTGTCCATTTTGGTCTGAGTTATTGTGGAAACTGAACAAAGAAGGCAGCAGTAAGCCCAAAGGGTTCAGATGTCAGGGTCTGTATTTCTAGATCTTGGGAAGATAATTTGAGGGATCTTTAGAAATATCCAGACAAAGGTTACTGAACCTGAGTGTATTTATAATATAAACTCCAGAGTCACATGGTTATCACAATATAACATAAAAAGCATGTGACATAATCCCATACCCCTTCATAGGGGAAATACTCAACAAACTAGAAATACAAGACTACATCCTCATCCTGGTAAAGAACATACATAAAATGAGCACAACTAACTTTATATACTTAATGGTTAAAAGCTGATAACTTTTCTCCTAAGATCAAGAACATAACTAGGTTTTCTGTTCTTGCTACCACTACTCAACATTGTACTGGAGTTCATAGCTAGGGCAATTGGGCAAGAAATATAAAATTAGACAATAATAGATAAAGCAAGAAATAAATAAATGGATAGTTGGAGGCCTGCATATGGAGAGAGATCAAACAATACACAAATGTTTTTTCAGGAATCCTTGTTCCAAGTCCCACACGAAATTTGAGACTTCACTTCAGACCATAGAAATAAGCATTGGCCATTTTCCTTAAAGGCAACCTAGACCATTAGCTTATCTGGAAGGCATTTCAGACTGTTATCACCATGAGCATTTAAAAATCATTGCCGGTTCACTTTTTATATTATGAGCACTATACATGTTTAGTAAGTTCAAAAGTGAATAATCTTATGTATTATAACTAAACTTTTCTTTTAAAAGAGCTGATTTAAATGAAGTAATTTATTGTCATATAACAAGTATTTAGAGAACTGATTTGAAAATGCTTTAAAATAAACCTTAATATTTAGCTTCTTAAAGCCCAACCTAAATAAACTATAACCTGTAGGTACTGACAGAGAAATAATGCAGATATCAATTTCCAAGGAAATACTTTCCTTTACTGTGAGATCTGACCTCTAATATGTATGCTAGATAAAAATCTCCTTGTGAAAGTGTCGGATTCACTGAAATCATTCAGCAGCTGAAGGTCACAGCTGTGAATGGAGAATATTCACAGACTGGAACAATTTGAATGGAAATCTAGGGCTTAACTTGGAATTTTACCACATCTCAGTTTAAATGGTTTACTGCTGAATGTTTCATATCTAAAATCTTTTCAGAAGTTACCAGAAAGCCAAATAAGAAATATGTTTTCAGAATAGATGATATCAACTAGGATTTATAAATTCCTTAGGAACTTACACAATACAAAACATACAGTATACTATATACAGAAAAATGTGCAGAGAAAAATAGAGAGTAAGAGAAGAAAAATTTAAAATTTAATGATAACAGTGGGAAAGAGAAGACAAAATAAGGGAAGGAGAGACAGATGAGGAAAAGAAAAAACGTTTTAAAAATTATTCCATAAGAATTTAATATAATTAAAAATTCCCCAGCACTTATATCCAACTTCATATTCTTAGAATATGAAGTCAAAGAATCATGAAAAAAATTCAAAATACCTAGCTTATAGGAAACTTGACTTTAACGATGATTCTGATGCTCATGAGAATTTTATCATTTATACCTTATAAATGCTGTACATTGTCTTCTTTTTTTGCGGTATGCGGGCCTTTCACTGTTGTGGCCTCTCCCGTTGCGGAGCACAGGCTCTAGATGCGTAGACTCAGCGGCCATGGCTCATGGGCCCGGCTGCCCCGCGGCATGTGGAATCTTCTCAGACCAGGGCACGAACCTGTGTCCCCAGCATTGGCAGGCGGACTCTCAACCACTGCGCCACCAGGGAAGCCCTGTCTTCTTTTTTTAAACCTAGTTTATGAGACAATTTTAAGCTAGTAGAAAATTAGTTAGTTTTGTTTACTACAATGAACTATAAGTAATTTCTGGCTTTAAACGAAGGTCTATCCTAACAGTAAATAGTGTTTTAGTTATGTTAAGAAGGCAAAAGACCTGTACTCTAAAACTATAAGATGCAGATGAAAGAAATCAATGATGACACAAACAGATGGAAAGATATTCTTGGATTGGAAGAATCAGTAGTGTCAAAACGATTATACTACACAAGGAAATCTACAGATTCAATGCAATCCCTGTCAAATTACCAATGGCATTTTTCACAGAACCAGAACAAAAAAAATATATTAAAATTTATATGGAAACACAAAAGATCCCGAATAGCCAAAGAAATCTTGATGAAGAAAAATGAAGCTGGAAGAATCAAGCTCCCTGACTTCAGGTGATAGTACAAATCTACAGTAATCAAACAGTATGGTACTGGCACAAAATCAGAAATATAGATCAATGGAACAGGATAGAAAGCCCAGAAATAAAAACACACACATATGGTCAATTAATCTATGACAAAGGAGGCAAGAATATACAATAGAGAAAAGACAGTCTCTCCAAGTAAATGGTTGTGGGAAAATTGGACAGCTACATGTAAAAAGAATGAAATTAGAACATTCTCTAACACCGTACACAAAAATAAACTCAAAAGGGATTAAAGACCTAAATGTAAGACCAGATACTATAAAACTCCTAGAGGAAAACATAGGCAGAACACTCTGACATAAATCGCAGCAATATCTGTTTTGGATCCATCTCCTAGAGCAATGGAAATAAAAACAAAAATAAACAAATGGTACCTAATTAAACTTAAAAGCTTTTCACAGCAAAGAAAACCATAAACAAAAAGACAACCTACAGAATGGGAGAAAATATTTGCAAATGATGTGTTCAACAAGGGATTACTACTTCAAAGACTACTTAGACTTTGAGAAAAAATGAATGAACACTATCACCTTTACTGTTCAATTTTATTCTTTAGTAACCTTTACTTTCAACTGAGTGAACACATTTGTGACCTCCCTCTAACTCAGGTGCTACAAAATCATTCAACTGAGTGCACCTGAATTTAAGAAAAGTAAATATTATTTCATTTTAAATGGTTTCATGGGGAAGGGGCTCTGACACAGTGAGAATAGAAATGTAAATGTCAATCTTAAACCCTTTTTTTCCTCACAGCTCATCATAGACTGACTGACAGGCCCAGAGAATGCCCAAACATTCAAGGTGCTCTTGATCACAGATTTATTTAGCTTATGTGTATTATATTTCATTGAGTAACTGAGTATTATAACTAGAAAGTTTGTTTCAGATTATAATGCAAGATGATATCATTGCTATTATTGACTTACAAATGTTTAAATATCTCCCTGCTAAAAATATATTTATTTGAGATAAGAATTTTTGACAGAAATTGTATTGAATATCTTTATTTTATAGAAAAAGTTCATGTAAGCATTTTAAGTAAGTCTACTGTTATATTTGGAAAGGAATTAAATTACCAGGACAATGGTAGGAAGAATATATACCTTCATGCCCTTGTCTACCTTATTAGATTTAAGATAAGGGTGTTTCTGTATAATAAATTTAAAGCAAAGTATAAGTTATTTTGTATACCATGTGGCACCATTTATGCAAAGCAGACTTATACATGAAAATAAAGACAAAGGAAAGTCTCAGGAATGCAACTGGGGAGTCACTTTGAGTCACCGTGAACTGAAAAAGGATCTATAAAAATAAAATTAACCTCCTGGAACCCAAGTAGCCTCAGGATATACAATCTCAGAACACATTAAACAATACAGTTGCTTTGACAGAGTCCTTTAAATAAAGAAAGGAAGATTGAATCTTTTCCCATGCATTTAATACAACCCTTGACATTTAAAAACATAATTATGTAAGTTTTTCCATGGTGTTTCTTTGTTCCCTGAACTGAATGGATGTAACTGAAATGTCTGTGCTCACTCCATCACCCTTCAGAGAGCAGCACCCTCTAATTTTCAATGACAATACACCACACAGACCAAGGCTTTTCTGCTCATAAGCCTCGGACAAGAGAAGGCATGGAGAAGTTAGTCCTACCAATGAGAGACAAATCTTATGTCTGTGGAAGGTCCTTTCCTCCCAATTCTAGATATCTTAGCAAGGAGCTGGGTCAGCTGTCTCATTATGACTTCTTAACAGAGAAGAAATGAGTAGGCATTACCACAGAGCACAGATACATGGATCACTAGCATATCCTCATTTAATATAAAATACAGCATATTTGGAAAAATATATAAGCCTGAAATAAACAGATGGACTTAATTCATCTTGAAATTAGTAGAAGGAGAAAAGGGTTCATGGTCCCAGAGTCAATATGGGAAAAAGATTCTCACTGGTCTAGTTTCCAGGGGAAGTTTCTGCCATTGTGAATGATAGGATTGTGAATTTTTTAAACCTATTGCATTAAATGCAAGCCACTCTCACAAAAATAGATAATTTTCAGGAATATTACAGAAAGCTCATATTGAGCAAGGAAATATTCCCTCAACTGTATTGGCTTCATTATATATAATATAGTAAATGTAACAATTGTTTCTTTACTGATCCACATAGAATGGGAGGAGTAGGAGTAAGTAGGTTATTATGTGAACTAAAGAGGCTGCATAATTTCTTGGGTGTCTCTCTTGGTTATTTAAAGGAGGGCTTCTGACTTGATTAAAATCCTAAGATTCAGCTGTATTTCTCTGGAGAGGAAATTTTACTAATTCTTCCTACCTTACCTAAATAATTAACTAGAGATGAGAGGTAAGCAAATAAAAAGAAAGTGTTTCTCTCACTTTACCTTTCTTACTTTTACCTTTTCTTTTGTTATTCCTAAAATTTTCCAGGGTAATTGTTACATATTCAGCAAAAGAGAAAAATGACAACTCAAATACAGTCACCTTCACTTTAATTTCAGTCTGCCTTAACCCAAAGAACCTGATCTTCTGAAGGACAGTAAGCACTTGTGATGAACAACCAAAAGATGGTCTATTTGGGTTCTTGAGCACATCAACGAGAAATGTAGACTGCTTCTACCTTAGCTCATTTTTATTGTTGATAAAGAAGTTATGGGGGGAAATAACTGGTATCAGAGTACATTTAAAATGCAGCATAAAGTTAAATGTTCCATATGAAATAATCTAGAATAATTTAGTCCAACATCATATTCTTGAACAATAAGAACAATAAAGGATGCAGTATCGGTTTCATCCAAGGAATTATTTACTTCATAGCAATTTTGTGATAAGCAAAGTATAAGTTTCCAGGAATAGGTCATCAAAGCAAATGTACTTCTCACCAGGGGGCTGGTGAACTATCAGGACGTTATTAGAATCTATGGTCAATTGATTTCAACTTTTTGTGGAAATCTAAAATTAAATAAATCAGATCCCAGAGGATAATTTTCTATAATACAATAATCATTGGAGAAAACATCATATGTACTGTCCTCTCTCATAATATATTCTAAATAGGTGTATGGGCCTAGGAGATCCAAGAGTAGGAATAAGGAAGCTGATTTATCCCTGAATTCCACTTAATTCCTGTGAGAAATATTTCAGGTGACTGATACATAGTGGTTAGATCAGATGTTTGGGTAGGTGAAATGGCAGTCTCAAGTGAAAATGGGGCAGATACCAGATAATGGGTATGGGGGCTTTTTAACTGTACCCTTTTCCTTTCCTTATACTTTCCCAGGCAGACCACCTGGAGGCCCAGGAACACCATGGTTGCAAAAACAAAACAAAGCACAGCAGTCCTAGCTCAGAATCAACCCAACTGAAGCTTAAAAAAATAAGACAATAAATCAGGCTGGGATGGGAAAAATAAAATAAGAGATGAAGTCAAATAAGTATGTCCCTGATTGGTCATTAATTATCCCTTTCCTTTTTACTCTGTGAGGTAAGTGACTACAACAATAGAGAGTAAGCTTTACAGAAATAGCATTGCTTTAAGCAGTGATGCAGAGAGATTCCTTGAGGGCCAAAGTGGCCTGATTACGTGAACCAAATGAGATTTTTCAGCCAGGCTTTTTGTTTGAAGATATCTCCCCCTCTCCTCAATACACACATAGACATTGACTTATCAGGAGGAACACTGGGCTTTTATCTGTCAACCCAAATAAAAATTATTAAACAAAGCAGATGATTCTTTCAAAGGAATATAAGCCCACACAAAAAATAATGAAATATCAAGGAGTGAAATCACCATGCAGAAGGACATCATAAATTAGAAGAGCCAGAAAAAAAAAAAAAAAAAACAGAAGGAGAATGAAGCCATCAGAACAAGAATTTAAATTAAGCATCATAAATATTTTCAAAGAGAAAAGAGAGGACTATTGATATAGAAAGCAAGACCTGGCAGTTATAAGGAAGAGATAATTTGTAAACATGGATTTTGTAAACTATAATAATTAAAAATGAAGTAAATAAGTGAATTGAATTGCAGAGTGAATACAGCAAAGATTTAATAATCAGGCAGACATGGTTAGGAAGTCTCCCAGATTTAATAAAAAAGAAACAAGAAATTTATAAAATAAAATATGAGATATACAGTTATTAGATGGATAAAGGCCAATTTCTATATTACAAGAGTCTGCAAAAAAAAGGAGAGAAAAATAAATTTAGGGGATGCCATATTTGAAGAAGAAAGAATTGATTATTTTACAAGTTAAAGAAAATGAGTTAGTTTACAAAAAAATTAATGTGCTAATTCAAAAGAAAATCTTGTCATACTTATTAGGAGGGATATTCTAATAATCCACTGTAAGATATTTTCAAATATTTATCATAGTTTCCTTGAAAATCATAGGTTTATTAAAAACTGTACTATTTCATTTCATGCACTCTGTCAGTCCTTTCTCAAGCTCTTCCAAGTGTCTCTCTGCTTTTCCACCTCACTATTCTTTTACCAAGTCTGCAGTCAGGAAGTATGGATGTGGAGGTTAACATACTCAGAGCCAACCCTCATCTAGTGGGAGATGGCTGCCTACAAAGAAATGCTCAGCCTTCCTTATGAAGGGTAATCAATTCTGCAAGGGGTCTCTGTTGAATCAGACCTTACTGTCCACAGCAATGACTTCAAGAATGCCTACTTTTTCCTCCTTCTCTACCTCAGTTTCCCTGCCTACACTCAGGTGTTTCCTAGAATCACCTCCCAGATAGACTTCCTCCCCACAAGCTTTCCTTTTAGGCTTTGGTTTCAGATGGTACCAAAGCAAGACATTTTTCTTCTCAAGACCTCAATCATAGCACACACGATGCTGATACTTTCTTTTTGAGTATCCCACTTTTTAACTTATCTTTTGTCTGACTTGCAAAAAAATTGTAATATTTAAAAAATTTTTGATTATCACTTAGTTTTCTCAAAGTGTTATGTGTATAGTAATCTTAAGTTGATTTCCCTCTAAACTCATTTTTCATCTTGTATTTTCTAACTCAATCAATGACACCCAGACAAAGCCACACAGTTTGAAGCTCTTGCCCTTCCTCACTGCCCTTCACACGCAAAGTTCTGCTGTTTCTTTTTCATAAACATCTTCTAAATCTTAGCACTTTCTTTCACCTTCACTGTCATTTCTGTAGAATTTTCCACTTGTCATGGGGAAGATCCTTGCCTATAGATATATATTTGTGTGACCATACAGTGTTTTTAAAAAAGATTAGATTTGTAATGCATTTAGTTTTAATGCATTACTGCATTTCTACTTTCAGTTTTAATTTTTTTTAATGACATGCTTCTCTTACAACTTAATCATCATTACCAGTCTCACCATGGTCTTTCATGCCTTAATGTGGTTGTTATGTTCACACTAACATGAATGCCCTTTTTCTCAATACTCCAGCTTATGAAATTCTAATTTTCCAAGGCTCAATCATGCTCTTGGTGACTCTAATCTAGGTTTGCTCTGACCTTTGCCCTTCCATAGTAATTTTAGCATAATTTTTACAACACATATCACACCGTATTATTACTTACTTTTATTTTCTGCCAATAGAATATGAATTCTTCTCTTATGTTTATATTTCCAACACCCATTATTTGCTTCACCCATAAGTACTTATTAAAAACGCTTAGAATATAGAATGATAACCATATATCACAGTTATTTTTTTCTAAACTTGACTTTTAAGAAAATCAAAATAGATTAATTGTCACAGTACAGCAATATATATATATATATATATATATATATATATATATACACACACATATATATATAAGATTCCAATATTTTTTCTAGTTCCAATTAATAATTATAATTGTATTATGTTACTGTATCATAGGTAATTTTGTAAATAACAAAAGTCATTGGAAATATAAGTTATAAGAAATCATTGGAAATATAAGTTATAAGAAATCACCTAAGTCTCATATGATATCTCTTCAAAATAAATTCCAGGGAGTTTATTTGTTTTTTGTCTGGAGACTAAAGGGTTTCCACTGAAGAGTTGGGGGAAGTGATAACTAAAATAGGACAGAAGAGATGGACAGTGTGTTCTCTGAGAGAACACCATGAGTCTGGTGTGGAGTCCACACCTTTTACAAAGAGAAAGCAGCAAATGTGCCATAACCCAATTAAGCCAGTTACTGATGATAAATTACCTGGCTTCTCATGCTGGAAGGAGAGAAAGAAACTTTTTAAAGAAGAACAACCTGAGATCACAAGTAAGATACTTTTGATACTTGCCTCCCTAAAATGTTGAAGGTTATATGAACGAGGTGACAGTGATTCCCAAAGATTTCATTCTCTCCACTCAACCTTATTCCACTCTGGTGGGGTGATGTCTTGACACTTTGCCTGAGGCAATCATTGAGCTCCAAACTGTCAAGAGGGCTTACCTAAATTATACATAGTACTTCAGTATATTTGTTTGTCCTTGTTAATTCCCTATCCTAGTGTACGGAGTCCTGAAGTTTAGCCCTAATTTAGATATTGTGATTAATTATTTCTTCAGTTATTGGAGATACAGGAATAAAGAGTTAACATACCTAATTGGCTCAGAGTGAGTTTTGGAGGGTCACCAAAAAGGCCATCCTTGAAGAATTAATGCAGAGACTTTGGTGTAAGATAAAAAAAACAGCATTTTGGTAACAAATTTGTGATACAAAATGCAATGGTCGTCTATGACAAACAATTTAGTTGAATAATTATTAAGGGAGAAAGGGAATAGGACAATAGAGGTGGACCAGCACTAATGTTGCTTGTTGTCCTACTCTGAAGGTCTCTCTTGTGATGATCCCAGATCCCCAAGAGACAGAGGCATAATTAATTCTTCTGAGGCTATGAGCACCCTTACCATGCACTCCTCGGAATCCTCCTTCTGTGGCCACTTGGAACTGCTGACTCCACAACTCAGTTGTTTTACTATCTCTCCTGATAAAACAGCTGACTGTTATTTCTGATCTTTCTTGACACGAATTCCCTTCTAACAATTCTAAGAGCCAAACTCAAATATCTCTTCTTTTCCTGTGGGTTATTTTTTTCTAAGAATAATATTTTTAGAGACTTTTTTGCTGTTTCTCTTTATGATGATGCATATTTTATAACCTATCTAACCTAGCCTCAAGTGACTCTAGGAAGATTTATAA
Source organism: Mesoplodon bidens (assembly GCF_964165515.1). NCBI lineage: Eukaryota > Metazoa > Chordata > Mammalia > Artiodactyla > Ziphiidae > Mesoplodon > Mesoplodon bidens. The sequence goes on from NC_138160.1 coordinate 70,044,040, forward strand.
GGCACTAACTATGTTGGAATGTATAGTTCCTTAAAACATGTTGAAGTGGATGTAGTAAGTACATTGGTGCAAAACTACTTGAGGAAGAGAAGTAAAGGTGAAAGAACTAATAACAGCTGCCGATACAAGACCAGGAAGGGAGAATAAGTACCTTACACTAAAATGAACATAGCAGCAGACCAGAAAATAAAATAAAGTAATAAACAATTACATAGGCTTGTGCTCTTCAATTCTGATCTTAACAAAGGAGGGATGAATTGAAATGAAACAAAAGTTTCCAACAAGAAATTACATAAGTCTGTTCTTATTAATCTGACTCCAGTATTATAAATTACAACAAAATGGTAGACTGAATTTGGGGAAAGGGTTATTAATCATGATATTACTTAAAGAACTTAGCATTGACTATGATAAAATAAAATAAACTTAATGATGAGAAAGATGAACACCTCTTAGAAAAACAAAACACAACTCCTTTATGTACACACAAGGCCTTAGCTGAAATTTAAGAGGTTGCTCAAAGTAGCTTTCTTCAAAGACAAATACCAAGAGATAAGGGCTCATTTCTCTTATATATTGAAATTACCTTCTACCACAGCATGCGTTATCAATTGACATTGATTATGAATTGTGGTAAACAAAAATAATTTATATAAGGAGCATAATTCCAGGGATGGTTCTTAATGTTATTCTCTTAAATGAAATCACAGGTGTATTTTAGCTATTTTTCTTAAAGTAATTGTCTTTCCAGTAGAATGAGTTAAATCGGTTGTTGACTTCACTTCTGGAACTCATCAGCTCTTCTTATGGGCTAAAATTTTACTTTTTTATGTTCCATAGCATAACCATGAATGTATCCTTATATTATGTCACACATAATTATTCTATGGATGGAAAAAGGATGAATCAGGCATTTTGAGTCATTTTCTGCCACTTAAAACAGGTCATACAGCCTTCCTCTTGACTTTACTTCACGATTAACTGTCACACAATATTTTGTGAAATTCTTAATGTACCATAATATGTAATTGTGTATAAAATGTATCCAAATGTGATGTCTATAACTTTATATATAACTCTCTCAGGAAACAATATAAAAGGTGAACATTGGAAAAATAGACTTAAATATTTAAATGTTCCTTTAGATGAATATTAGTTCAATCCTTTCCTTCAGGTAGAAGGGTATTATTACCTAATACCTTTAAGAAAAAAATGTCTTTGTGTACCAAATGCATTTATCAATGAATTTGAATTATTAGGATTTAGATATTTTTTAAAACATATCTTTCATTCTGTAATTCCCAAACACGGTGCAGAACCATAAGATCTGGGGAAGAGTTTTCTTAATGTGCTCTAATATTTTGAGCAGCAAAGTCATTAGTGCTCAAATACATAGCCACATTATATATAAAAATCAATTATCTATATAAATTATTCATGTGAATTATGAGTATACTTTAAAATACTCTTAATTTACGTAGATAATTTTTCCAGAAATAATCAGTGAAGGAATACTTATAAAAATTGTTATTAGTTAACAATTTTATGTTAGAACACAAATAACAATATCAGATTAATTTTAGATTAGTATATTTTGTAAAAAAAATAATTTTAGATTATGTTCCTCAGTCCTATTAGTAGATATAGAACTATGATTACCTTCTAAAAATGTTTCATTATATATTATTTATGGGGGTAGTTCTTACAATAATAGCCTCTTAGATTATCTTCCTGCCTTCCCACTCCCTTACATCCTTTCCAATGTCAAAAGATTCTCCTTCTGAAAAGTTTTTACCTTATCCTTCCCATACTTGAAAACTTTTTACACCACAACACACTTTTCATCTCATGATCATTTCTTCTTGTGGAATTCCATCCACCAGCCTTGACAGTATTATTGGCATCACTGTTTTCATCACCATAAAAATTGCCTTTATTCTTTAAGGTCCAAAAGAAACATGTCTTCCAATTTGTAATTTCCCTTAAAGTCTCCATTGTCCTATCACTGAAAAATTAATGCATTGCTCATTTTGTGTTTCTGTAGCACTTTATACATATTGTACATATGTATTAAATAATTTATCATTATGAATTACTACTTGTTCAGATGTTTATTTCTCTGATTTTATAGAAAAAAACAATAAATGTGATGGCCCTATTTGACTAACAGTTTTACCAGCAATATTTAGCACACTGCCTCTGCAAAATAAGTGCTTAAAGGATGTTATAATAGGGAATAATATTGAATTTTATGTAACATAGCAGGTGTACCTATTTAATCACTATTTCTTTCCACGCAAACATAAATATACTTTCCTTTCTCCCTTGCCCACATCATAACTAAATGTGGTTCTGAACTATGATTCAAATTTTTCTTTCATTACCAGGTGTATTACAAAATATTTAATGAATTTTAGATATTATTTAAAGGTTTATTAGGTAGAATTAAAATTCTTGCTAAGCAAATAGTTACATATCAATTTCCAGTGTTTGAAACAATGTTATTTATACTGCTTATAAAACCTAACAAATATACAAGATATTTTATAATATCCTATAGAATTTAAATATGGATGTGTACATTAAGAATAATTTAGAATATTCATGAAGAAGACGTAACTTTACAATACCCATCAATGAGTAGAAACTTTAGCACATTGAGAAAAGGTTTTGGAGTCAGAGAGCTTCAACTAACATACTTTGTACTAGTTCCTATCTCATTCTGGAAACACAAATTTGATCGATGCATTTTATTCAAAATTCAAGTTGCTAAGTGGTTGTTTATCATTAGCTTAATGCTTTCTTCACGGGATTATTAGAAGTATATTTATTCCTCCAGTAATCACTTTATTAAATGAATCTGAAAATCTAGGAAATTAATCAAATATTGTCAGATTGTAGTACTGATAAACATAAACACTATGAATATTACTCACTGTATCTTTAAGTATTATCAAAATGAAGTACTCATAAACACTATGAATAGTATGCTCTGTATCTTTTTACTTATTCCATAAAACAAGCATAAAATATCTGTCTCAAACATAAGCTTGGAAATCATCAGTAAAGTTATTGGTAGAGTATAAATATGTAAACTTCCAAGATATGAAGCTCTGACAATTCATACAAAGTAAATTAGAACAGATAACACTATTTGTTTCAAACAAGTAATACATTTCAAGGGGGATAAAGTGTTCCTGTTAAGTGTTCATAAAGAATATGGAAAGAGAGCTTCCCTGGTGGTGCAGTGGTTGGGAGTCCACCTGCCAATGCAGGGGACGAGGGTTCATGCCCCGGTCTGGGAAGATCCCACATGCCGTGAAGCGGCTGGGCCCGTGAGCCATGGCCTCTGGGCCTGCGCGTCCGGAGAGGCCACAACAGTGAGAGGCCCGTGTAACGCAAAAAAAAAAAAAAAAAAAGAATATGGAAAGAATAAAAGAAATTAGTAAAGCTTTTAAAAGATCAAATGTGTTTTGTAAAATATTAAAATACATTTACAAGTATAGGGTGAGTAAGCATGCTATATATTCATAATCTATAAAATGGTAGATGTTAAAATTCCAATCTCTTTTTATTCCCATGTTTGAATGCAATAATACACACATATGCTCACATATATGATGTTTTTAAAGTGAATAGAACAATTTGACTGTATCACATAGGTCCCATAACAATTTTAGGCATTTCTTTTGTAAATTTTTTTTTTCAGTTTTTTTTTTTCAGGCCTCTCACTGTTGTGGCCTCTCTCTTTGCGGAGCACAGGCTCCAGACGCACAGGTTCAGCGGCCATGGCTCACGGACCCAGCTGCTCCGCAGCACGCGGGATCCTCCTGAACCGGGGCACGAACCCGTGTCCCCTGCATCGTCAGGTGGACTCTCAACCACTGTGCCACCAGGGAAGCCCGTCTTTTGTAAAGTTAAGTGGCAGATGTTAGCACTGCCCCCCACACATATTCAAAAATAAACATTTAGATAGTTGTAACAGAAAATATATTTTGTTTCCTTTCTAAATCTACTTATAATTAACTCAATTTCCTTTGTTACTTTGCAAATAAATATAGACTCTGATTCAATATCACAAAGAATATTACAGTTAAAACCTACTTTTTATTTTTTCTCTCTGCTTTCCAGACCACATCCCCAGCACTGATACAATATAATCTCCATGAGGAGGAAACAAATCTTAAACTTTCAAGTGACATTAGAACTGTTTTTTTCCCCTCAATTATCATGAAATGCATTTAAATACATTTTTATATATCAATAATTAGAAAGTACTGTTATCATCTATTACTTTTATATAGAATAGCATACCATAATAAAATAAAAATTTTAAATAAAATTATATAATTGGGAGTTAATTGGGATTTTGTTTTCCAATCACCTTCTGCTAACCCTTTTAAAGTTAACAGAATTCCTCTGATAAGCAAGAAACAAAAATCCATTCCCATTAAAACAAATAGTCTACCCTGAAGTTGACAGTCCTGTTAGAGCAATAAATCAGATCTATGTCAACATGTACTTAATTATAATCAGGTATAAAACTGATGACCTTTGACATATTAGTCGATGTCCTCAGGGGATAGAATCTTTAACTAGGATGGAAGCTATTTCTGACCTTGACAGTTAAATTCATGCAAATCTTTGAACACAGCAAAATATTTTTAAAGATAATTGTAAATATTTCCAAGTATCGCTACATAAAAGTCAGAGTTTTCAAGGGTATGGTTCACTCTCACCAATCTAAATCAGTTGTAATGGGGAAAAATCCTTTTTTTATTGAAGAAAATTAAAGAATAACATTACTTACAGAAGCTGATAATTATTTATCAGGTAATACTGAATTTGCCTGGTAACTGAGATAATTTGAAATAATTAAAAGATAAATGAGTATTTATTTTAATTATTAAAAATCCATATTTCATTTAGTATGTAAATACAACTAGCTGAAGGCAACCTAAGTGCACCACATACTTTTATATTTACATACAGTTACATACTAAATAACATTTTAGTGTTTATTAATTTATTAATTTTGATGGTTTCATTATGAGACTACATAATTTTTCTGTACCAAGGTATGTTTTCATTATTTTATATCTAGTAAAAATAACTTACAGATTCAATTTTCCACTATACCTTTTTTCGGTAGTATTAACTGGAATTCCAAATTCTTGATCACATTTAAGGGGACAGAGTGTCTTATTTGACAAAATACAGGGTTTCACTTTGGAGTTCCCTTACCCTTCTAAGACTATTCAAGGTGAAATCCTTGACTACTCAAGGGATAGACAATATGGCCATTTATATAATATGAAAAGTCTTTTAGGAGTCACCATGTTATTTCTTTTTTACTTTCCAATGAAATCACTTCCCTATAAAAAGGAAGCATCATCCTAGACCTAAGATGGGAGAATGAAAACAGAAGGATGGGGGATAAAGAAACTATAAAGAAGACATGAGAGGAAAACACTGAAAGCAAGAAAAGGTGTGTTTCATGTTTAACAATACAAGAAAAATTTATCAGAGCATATGGCCAGTGTGACATACATTACTAGATTGCATAGTTCTAGTGATGTGCCCTACTGTGTAAGTCTGTGACTCTCACTTTATCCTGAGGATTATTTTCAGGAATACAGCTACACATTACAAACATTTCCTGCCATGGTGTAGAAATATTCACACATTGCAAAGTTGGCATAATACTATCAGCAATTTACAATTAGGAATAAAAAAATGTGAGGCAAAGTCTCTTTCACAGTAAAATGTGCTATGCAAAATACATATCTGCTAAAAAAATTGTATACAATATTCCTCTTATTTCAGAATTTTTAAGCTCTCTGTACTTTATTCTGAATACAAATGCAATTGAAAAATATAATTAAAAAACTGCAAGTCCAGTTTTTCAACAAGAAAAATTGAATTTTCTAATGTATATGTTATTTATTTTTTAGCAACTATATATAAACTTTTGTTACAAAACTAATCACTATTCCATCAAAAGTTGAAACAGATGTCCTTAACATAAATACAAAAATTCAGAGAATAGTTTTTAAAGGGCAAAATTATATTTGACTCTTGGCAAATAAAAATTAAGAAATGTTAAACCAAGATTTAATTCCAAAGTTAAAAGCAAGGTGATGTTATGTTTATTTGTCAGGACATTAAACAAGAAATTTAAAAATTAGTCTGCTTAATATTTGACATGATAAGCAAGAGGATATATTACTCCTGAAAAATATAATAAAAGACAATATATGCTGAACATTTACTCTATTGCAGATGCTCATACTATGATTTTTTTTAAACTAATGCTTGGAGGGATGTTGAGTAATTAGCTCAAGGTCCCCAGTAGTAAGTGAAGCCAGGATGTGTAACTAGGCAGTCTGGTTCAGACTCCATGTCCATAAACACTGGGCTAAATGTTTCAGTAAACTGAAGGCCTTTTGATAACAAGAAGCATGTTGTTTTATGAAGACAATCTCAATGGTGGACACTTGCAGAGGTTGTTAAAATTGTTCTGTATATGACATGAAAATTTCTGTTTGCAAACATAAAGTCTACTTTAAGCAACATTTGTTCTCTTAGTTTTTTCCATTGCATTCTCATTAAAAACCTGTTATGTTTTCTACAGTTGCCTAGCACACTTAGCTAAATGTGACGTTGGTGTGTTTGACATTTGGATTTACTTGTATAGAATTGAGTTTATTTTGCCAAATTCACCAGGTAAAGAGTCTAACTGCTTATTTGTCTGGTTGGACCCAGGCTATGTTCCTACTATTTGCATTCGTTTGAGAAAAAGTTGTTAACTGGTTTCAACATCTAGTTAGAATAAATAGAAACCCAAGAAAAATTTCTGACTCAGAAAATGAGGAGAAATCAAATGATGTGTTATACTGAGTGTCTTAAACCTCATTTAGAATAACCTATCTCTGTAATGTCTGAATGACAATAAATAGCAGATAGGAGAGAAAAATTGATAAAAGATGGAAAAGAAGACTGTACGAGAGATTATCATATAGATTTGAACAGAGAATATTTAGATCTGGTAAATTTTTATTATTACCATGAATTAATAGTGAAAAATAAAATGAAAAAAATAATAAAATTAAAAATTAAAACAGTAAAATTTGTATTCATAATTTACTCAAAAACACATACTCATGGGAATAATAGAAACCAGATATTAGACGTAAAAGAAAAATGAGGCATCGTTTGAAAGTTTTTCTTTTTCTTTTAAAGATTAATTTCTTATGGAGTAACATATACTTGAGACAGAAGCTACTATGTGATGGGAACTATTCTAAGTAATTTGAATATCATCTGTTTTAATCCTTGAAATTAAAAGTAGATTGATGAGAAGAGCAGTGAGGCTGAGAGTTTAGGCAATTTGCAAATGGAGAATTTAAAAAAAACTACAGCCAGGATTCAAGCTCAGTTTTATCTGATTTAAAACCTCAAGGTTTTCTCACCTCTACTCTGTTTCTTGAATATCAGACTTCATAATGCCAGAATATTCCAATTAAAAGGGGACACGGGAACTTCCCTGGTGGTCCAGTGGGTAAGACTCCGTGCTCCCAATGCTGGGGGCCCGGGTTCCATCCCTGGTCAGGGAACTAGATCTCGCATGAATGCCACAACTAAGATTTAGTATGCTGCAACTAAGAAGAAGTCCGCATTCCACAACTGAGTCCATATGTTGCAACTAAGATGTTTGCATGCCACAACTAAAATCTCTTGCACGCCTCAATGAAGATCCTGTGTGCCGCAACTAAGACCCAGCTCAAACTAACTAACTAAATAAATAAATAAATAATTTTTAAAAAGACACATTATAATTATAAAGAAGTTCACAGCAATAATCCAGAAATCAAGTACCTCTGTTTATTTCAAGAAGTAAAATGACATTTCCGAAATTCAAATTAATTGTAGTTCACAACTATGATGCTCTAAATGTCAAACAACTTTGCAGAGAGGGAAAAAAGAAGAGGATTCGTTTTTTTAAAAAAAGGAAAATATAGGATTTTACAACTTCTAAAAGAGTAAGAACCATTTTCTTTTCAGAAAAAAATATGATTTTAAATTCAGACACTGTAGAAGTTTCACTATATACGTGTGTGTGTGTGCATGTATATGTGTGTGTATATATATATATATATATATATATACACACACACATAAAATATATTAAGTTTTTGTCTGTCAGTGTGAATTTGCTTCACATCTATTAATGCAGCCACAACTAATTTGGCTGTACTTTGGAGAGTAGAGACCAAAGAAAAAGTATTATTTTATCACATAATTACATCATTAAAAGAATAAATACTATTAGGGCAAAAACATTCATTCACTAATATATGAAATCATTCTTTCATGTCAAATAGCCAGGAATCTCCCCTTTTTGGCTGCTTCATTTTGATAAATAAATTAATACATGATACTGTAATCCTGGAAGAATTTTCAGTTTATATTTACTATTTATACTTTTGCATGTGGTGAAAGAAAATAAGTACTGATATTATCATTGGATCAATTTGATTCAAGACCCCTTTGAGTTAGTGACAGAAAGAGTATGTTAATTTTCTCTTTCAAATATTTTCTCAAATAGCTAAATGGTAGAAAAATAGCCTAGAGAATATAAGTCTGTGAATAAAAAAACCTTGAATGATGTACTATCATCATTTTTTTCTAATGAAATCGGGGACTAAATCAAAGTAATGAGATATGACATTAAGGTGACTTCCCACTCTGTAGAGACTAGTTTAAATGAATGGAGCTTGTAGAGTTCTTCTGTTGTTTATAGACAAGAGCATTTCAAATACTCTCACAATCTCACTTATATAGACCTCACCTAGCTGAATGAGGGCCAGGCTAACCAGTTTGATATTAAATCTTTGCCCATGACAGTTGCTGAAGGAACTCATCAGGTTCTTCTTCACAACATACATTTGCTTCATTAATTGTAAATTGATTCTGCTGTCCGTGACAGTCTCCAGAGGATCACTGAAATGACAAGCTTCCTGGATCAGCGCATCTGTGTTACAGCTGCTTTTCAGGGAAATTGAAAGCTTTGAATCCATCAGTCAAAGGGAACTATGCTAATCCCTATTGTTTTGCATGTCTATTGAGACAGCAGTGAGAAACTAAAATGTTCTATCACAAAATCATGTCCTGTGAAATGTTTCTTTCTTTTCTTTTTTTTTACAATGTATGCAATTAAAATCCACATGAAAACTGGACTAATCTATAACACAGATATAAAATGAGAAAACACATTTTAATGAGACAAAATCTAATAAATGAGCACTGCTTTAAAAGTTAACTCTGTTTTTCATTTTACAAAATATTTTTGGAAATACATGTCTTTTAATCTCACTTCTAATATATCTTACAGACATATCAGAGAGAGGTTAGGTTAAGATTTTCAATTTTTAGTATTAATAACTGAAGTTATATCTTAGTAGATACTTGAAAGTTTATATATTATAAAATAACTGAGCAAGCCAAAACTTGTATTCTGATATTCTTTTTTTTTTTTTTTTTTTGCAGTACGCGGGCCTCTCACTGTTGTGGCCTCTCCCGTTGCGGAGCACAGGCTCCGGATGCACAGGCTCAGAGGCCATGGCTCACGGGCCCAGCCACTCCGCAGCACATGGGATCCTCCCGGACCAGGGCACGAACCCGTGTCCCCCGCATCGACAGGAGGACTCTCAACCACTGCGCCACCAGGGAAGCCCGTATTCTGATATTCTTGAAACCTCAACTCAGTTTGAATAGATGTGAGAAAAGCATTATATTTTTCTACAAAAAAATAGGATTACACGCCTGAATGATATTTATGATTTTAAATAAACTGATCATCTTACATACATCATTTTCCACCCTCAAAGTGTTTTATACCTGAATATTTATTCTTCCATGAAGAATTGTGCTAATTACCCCAATATTAAAGTTCATATTTTTTCATAAATTTTAATTTTATATATAGGCATATCAATTACATTGCAAAATATTCTCAATTAATGAATGAATTGTGCTGGAAGAGTTTGCAAATCTGATGTTTAGAAATTGGAGTAAAATTTTCCATTAACGTAATGTTGTAAAAAGTACATAGGTTCTGAAATCAGCTAATATAATGCAAATGTTTAGGTTTTAAATATAAGTTATAAAGATTATTTTCATAGCACTTCTTTTTCAGAGAAATATGCTACAATTAGAGATGTCTAAAAGATTTCTTTTACTGTAGCAGAAATAGGATATATTCCATGCCCATCTTCCCATCCAGGAGAAGGTTCCAAACAACAGCTGAGACAGCAGGGCTTTTCAGGACACATTATGGGAAACAGTAATGCCCAACCAGTGTAAGGATTCTAAATGGCTATCTGGAGGGATTTTTTTGATGGGAAAAGAGTCCATAATCATGAATGGCGCTGAGAGAAGACAGGAGACGTCTCTGACATGCTGAGGATGAAAGCAGAAAGGCAGGTCTTGCCAAGAGCCCATTGTGACAATTTTTGGCTCTTGCACTTTTAATTCCTTCTTCCATCTCTGAGGACAAAGACAGAAGGAGGGTAGAACCTGCAGAATTCTTTACTCCTATTGGGTCACTGAGTATTGCTTCTGTGTTTGTTTGCTTATGTTTGATTTTATAGTCAGCATCAAGTAAAAATCAGCTTAGGGTAAATGCAATAAAAGTTTTAATATCACACTATATCACAGAAAACTTTATTTCTGATGTTCATTTAAATACAAAACTACCTTGTCTCTGATGATATCAGCTACCACAATTTTTTCTATTTAACTGATAGTTTATGTTTATTAATAGTAATAAATTTTAAGTAACTTGTTTTTATTATGCAAGTACAATGAGGAACTACATGAAGGGCACAAAAGAAGGGCTTTGTGATTTCAATAAATAGCATCAAGATATATTTAAGTCTGTAGTAATGAAACAGAAAGAATCCCTCTTTTTTCCCCCCACACCCTAAAAATAAAATAAACAGTAAAGTTTTGGAAGAAAAGAAAGTAACATTAAAGGAAAGCTGAACTTGACTCTTATTGATAATGATAACAATGATACTATGGTCATTTCTTAAGTATTAGACATATAGCCTGTACTATGCTAAATGTTAACATTTTTATTTCATTTAATCCTTCAAACCACCTTAGGAAGAGTGTTATGATTTTCTCCATTAAATTCACAGAGGTATTGAAATTATGAATGCCAGGGTATTTGTGCATGGTCACATATCAAATCAGGATTCAAGCCAAGAGATTCAGATCCAGAGTCTGGGCTATTATTTACTACACTGCATTGACTCTGAGCTCCACTTTCGATCATGTCTACTTTTTAATTTCCTCTCCTTCCCTTCTTTTAATGCCTACCTGCCTTCTTCCACTCATTCAATATTTACTAAAGATCTACATCTACCATTTTGTACTGTGAAAAGTTTCAGTGTGTTTCTTTCATCAAAGGAACATTACTAAAATTTCTTTTTTTAAATTGAAGTATAGTTGATTTACAATGTTTTTAAATTTATTATATATAAATTATATATATAATTGATTATATATATGTATATACATACACACCACATCTTCTTTATCCATTCATCTGTTGATGGACTTTTACGTTGCTTTCATGTCCTGGCTATTGTAAATAGTGCTTCCATGAACATTAGGGTGCATTATCTTTTTGAATTAGAGTTTTTGTCTTTTCTGGATATATGCCCAGGAGTGGGATTGCTGGGTCACACAGTAACTCTATTTTTGGTTTTTTAAGGAACCTCCATACTGTTCTCCATAGTGACTGTATCAATTTGCATTCCCACCAACAGTGGAGGAGGATTCCCTTTTCTCCACACCCTCTGCAACATTTATTATTTGTAGACTTTTGATGACAACCATTCTGATGTGAGGTGATACCTCACTGTAGTTTAGATTTGTGTTTCTCTAATAATTAGCAATATTGAGTGTCTTTTCATTTGCCTGTTGGCCATCTGTATGTCTTCTTTGGAGATATGTCTATTTAGGTCTTCTGTCCATTTTTGGATTGGGTTTCTTGTTTTTTGAAATTGAGCTGTATAACTATTTGTCTATTTTGCAAATTAATCCCTTGTCAATTGCATTGTTTGCAAATATTTTCTCATAGTCCGTAGGTTTTCTTTTTGTTTTGTATGTGATTTCTTCTGTTGTGCAAGAGCTTATAAGTTTGATTAAGTCTCATTTGTTTATTTTTGCTTTTCTTTATTTCTTGATGTTTAAACAGAGTTTTAGAAAGATAATTCTGGTAAACCAGTAATTCAAGATATTGATGGCAGAGTGAAATATTTATCTATTTCTGCATTTTTTCTAAAATTTAATGGTTTCAAATAAAACATTTATTTTCTAACAGAGCTCCTCTGGGTCAGGAATCTGAGAATGGCTTAAATCCATTGTTTGGTTCTGGCTTAGGGCCTTTCAGGAAGTTGTAGTCAAGGTGTCCCCTAGGGCTCCAGTCATATCTAAACTTGATTGGTACTCAAGGATCTGCTTCCAAGGCAAATCAGTGTTTGTGTTGACAAGAGGTCTCTGTTCCTCACCATGTTGACTTTCCAGAGTGTTAGTTGAATATTCTCATAACACGGCAGCTAGCTTCACCTGAATTGAGTAATCCAGAAGGCAAGACCAAATGTAGCCTCACAAGTCAAACACTGCCATTTCCACAATAACTTACTGGTAAAACAAATCATCCCTGTTTAGTGTGGGAGGGAGATACGCAATGGTGTGAATACCAAGAGGTTGGAATAATTGGGGGTCACTGTGAAGGCTGGCTACCAATGGTAGCTTCAGTTCCTTTAGTAAAATGTTAACGAATAATATTGATGAGAATCTAAACTAAAGAATTAGAGAAGACAGTGGAATGTAAGTAGTGGTTATTATAAAGATATTTCATAGATGTAATAAGCAAAATTGAAGGATATTTTTGTTCAGGGAGAATGGTTATCAAGCCATGATGGAAAAGAAGATTGAATATTGCAAAATTTTTGTTTTGGGTGGCTAGGGGAAACACACACAACAACAACAGCAGCAACAAACAGCTCTGCTAATAGTTGATAGGAGAAAAATATTTTAACAAGTGAACAATTGTGAGTTCATCCATTTATTATTTACTCATTTATTCAACAAATATTTATGCATGGTATATTATGTTTAGGATAATTAGGCTAGCTGATGGAGCCATAGAACTGAACAAAACAAATAGCCCTTGCCTTCATGGGGCTCACATGTTAGTAAGGAAAGAAGTGAGCACATCTATGTTTTATAATCTATTATTTTAGGAGAAAGCCTACCCATGATCCAACACCTTTTAGATACAGCCCAATGTGTCTGCTTTCGATTACAGCAGCTCTCTCAAATATATTGTCTATACTTTATTTTCTAATCTATTGATTTTCTTCAGTTTATTTTAGTAGAATATCTGTTTCCATCTACCTGACTGAAAATTCACTTATCAAATGAACAATAGCTTCCTCTTTGGCAAACTCTCCCTCTAAACAACATTGACACACTTCTGGAAACATGTTTTTTTTCTGGACTTCCATGACACTACATTTTCCTGATGCATCTTCTACCTCATTGGCTGCTTCCTTTCAATCCCTTTACCTGTTTCATCCTCCTCAGCTTGACCTTCAAATGTTAAATCACTCAGGACCATATAATTTAGGCCTTTTTTGTCTCTATGTTCTCTCAAGTAGCCTCATCCAAGACTCTGAATGCTACTACAAGGTTATTATTTCTAAACATATCTTTAGTTAAATGTTTCCCCATGATCTATATTTGTATATGTAATTGCCTACTTATTTTGTTTACATGAATGTCTAGTAATTATCAAACACTTCAACCAAACCAAAACAGCCACAATGATTCCAGTCCCTACCTCCAATCTGTTCTTCCCTCAATTGTCCCTAACTCAATATATGATGCTATCAAAGATCAAACTCATAATTGTTGACACCATTCACAAACCAATCAGATACATCAGAAAACCTCATCATCAATACTTCAAAAAAATTCCTAAACCTGACCATTTCTATTTCCCTCCTACTACCTTAATCAAAGCTGCACTACTAAATAGCTACCCAATGATTCTCTGCTTCCAATTTTATTCTCTTACAAAACAAATCATATCACTTACCAGCTAAAAACATTCTAATTGTTTCCAAACATTGTTCAAATAATATTAAAACAAATTACCAGGATCTACAGAGTTCTGTAAGACTTAACCCCTGCTTATCTCTCCAATAGCATCTCTTATCTATCTTCCATGTTGCTTCAGGTTGAAAACATCAAACTTTTTTCCCCTGTGCTTTTAACGGGTCAAACTTCTTCAAATTTAGGTCCACTGCACTTGCTTTTCCAGTTATGTGCATGGGGTGACTCATACTAATTCAGGTTTTATAGCAAATGTTCCCTTTCCAGAAAGGGCATCCCTACATCATCTCAACTAAAGTATACATCTGTTCTCCCCATTTACTTTCAATCATGCATCATATTAATTTTCTGTATAAAACCTATCGTTATGGAAATATTTATGTGTTTTTCATTTGTTATTTACTTGGTTATTTTCTATATAAACTAGACAAGCATGCACACTAATTGAGAGCACTGCTTTTTCTGGTTTACCCATAGCACTTAGCTATATCTAAAACTAGGTAGAAGCCCAATGAATATATATCGAATGACTGAAATGTTATTTTTAAAGTATTCTCTACAACATTATTATAACATTTTCAGAATCTGAGGCTAGATCTTTTCACCTTTGTATCTCACTTTACAAAAAATGCAACACAAAACATTTTAAACACTAAATAATAGTACTAAAATAGAATTTAATATTAGTCTAATAGATTAGTTTCTTTTAAAATTAAGTTGAAACACCACATATTAAATAATCTATGATTGTACTTCACTAGTAGGACATAATATAAAATTTTCATACCTTAATAGAAAGCATAATTACTGAGTAGATTCTTAGCTTTGGAATCAAAAAGGTCTATATTTTAATAATGATTCTCATTTTCTCAGTAGGACTTTAAATTTTTACCTAATATTTCTAATATTCAGTTTACTTGATTATAAATGGGGAATAAACACAATTTTCTTACTCACAGGTTTCCACTATATATTAAATGAGATAATTTATGTAAAGCACATGGCATTGTGCTTGACAGTGTACTCAGAAAATAAATTTTATCACTATTTCTAATATTTTGAAGGCTTTACAATTTAATTTCTCTGGACAGCCACATGTAAATCAATGTAGTTAAAACACACCCTCACACCATTCACAAAAATAACTCAAAATGGGTTAAAAACTTAAATATAAAACAAGACAAGACACCATAAGACTCCTAGAAGAGAACATATGCAAAACATTCTCTGACATAAATTGAACCAATGTTTTCTTAGGTCAATCTCCCAAGGCAATAGAAATAAAATAAAAAATAAACAAATGGGACCTAATCAAACTTATAAGCTTTACACAGCAAAAGAAACCATAAACAAAACAATCTCATTGTGCCTAATAAATTGAATGTCTGTAAACCTCAGAGCTCTCATTTGTAAAATGAGGGTAAAAATAGTCCCTACCTTGTAAAGCTAGTACTAAGATTATTAAACATAATCATACTAAAGTATTTAACACAATACCACACAAGTTAATCATTCATTAAAATTTATCTATTGTTTGCATCATTATCAATACAATAGTTTGAAGAGTTAAGCACTGAACAATATACTTGCTATTCCTTAGATTATGAACTTGAGGGAAAAAGGATGATACTGTAGTATTTTATAATATTTTAAGTTATGTAAGACATAAACACAGAAGTGCTGTGAGGACAAATGTCACAATAAAGTATATCTGAAGTAATATGCAGCTAACAGCTATCTACATTTTTCCTCAAAAATAAAACCGTACTACAGAATTTTGTTATGATTCTATGCATGAGGCAAAAGTAATATTGGAGTTTTGGCCAGTTCTACGCTCTCCTACGTGGATAGTTTTCCCTTTCCCATGAAGGGAACTGTGAAAATTTAATCAATTTACAAATACATTTCAAGAAGTTTCAAAATGTGTAAAATATGAGGTGAAGTATTCTAGGCAATAATAATGAATGTTGTGAGCCAAGATTCATAAGCAGAAAGCATATAGCACTTTCAGTCACATAGAAGAGAGGAAAGACCCAGACAGAGGAAAGTATTTGTCAGAAATTTGTACATAATATTTCTTGTTGAGCTAAAGATTATAAACCTATTTCTTATATTAAAAGTAGGAACAAATGGAGGTTCAGAAAATTCTGTCCTCTAAAATTTGCTTTCTATTGATTTCATGCTATGGGAGGAAGTTTCAAAACACGTATGAAGAAAGAAAAATTAATCCTACAAATAAAATATACCCTAAATAGGTTTGACAAAAAAAAAAAATAATATATATATATATATATATATATATGGATGCAGAGACTTTTCTTTAACATCATTAATCAACATTCCATGAAAAGAGAGTTAGACTATTAAAACAGTAATATTAAGTCTAAGATAATTCATAACCTCAAAAAGTACAAATTTGAGAAAAAAATTGAAATTATGATCAATTCATTCTTCTTTGGGGCGTTTCTCTCTTTGTCTTATCATTTGGTAAAATAATCTCCCAAGTTGTAAATAAAGTTTGATGGTCTAGATGATCTCTGAGGATTAAGTTTCATGTATGTTTGAAAGGGGGAAGAATGAGAGAATACAACAGATATATAAAGAGATAAATTGATATTAAACAATCGACAGATAGATAATAGACACCACAATAACATTTGTGTATATATTTCATATATAATATAAACATGTATAATAATATATTTATAACTGAAGTGATCACCTCTGTATAATAATGTTGTAGTTCACTTTGCTTTCAGATGAAAACTATTCTATTATATGCATGCTAGATTATCAAGAAAATAAGTTTTTTTCTTGGGGAAAACTTTTTTCTCAAATAACTCAATGCAAATAACTTAAAATTTTTCTTTTTAAAGAAAATTTTTTCTTTAAAAAAATTTTAAGAATCTGAGGGCTTAGGAAAAAAAAAGACTGGTAGTGTTTCTATGTGATTCATAACAATAGAAGTGTAAAATTAATGTAAATATATTGAATTCTTTTAGAGTTAACTAGAATGTTCAGTTTTCATTAACTAAATTAGGTCAACTGAATGAAATTAGAAATCAAATACATAAAAATGTATATTGATATTCCAATTTACAAAGGCTCAAGTCTCCACCAGTGTGATTTCCATGTATCAGTCCCAATTGTCTACCATACTGTGTCATGGGTGCACAGGAACACATCCATTATTTCAATGTCATCTGTTCATCACACCATTTGATGATGTTCTATGGTCAACAGCCCTGAAGAAACTGGATTTCTACTGACTTATCTAATTTTCTGGCTCTCCATTGCTATGTAACAAGCTATCCAAATTTTAGTTGCTTTAAAAAAAACATACATTTAATTATATCATCTGATTTGTGGGAAGACTTTGGAGCTTCGCCGGCCAAGTTATCTGTTCTATGAGGCACAGACTGGGGTCACACTGTGATATAAAGCTTGGTATCTGGGCTTGTCTGGAGAAGATAAGATCACTTCACACATGTACTTGGCATCCTGGCAGAGAAGGGAAAAGATTGGTATCAGCTTCAAGTAGTCCAAAGTCTCTACATGTAGTCTATCTAGCAGGGTAGTAAGACTCAAAGGGACCAAGGTAGAAACTGTCGGTCTTCTTTAGGGCCTTAATAGGCATAGTGTACCACATTCTTTGGTAAAAGCTGCTATAGGCCAGACCAAATGCAAGGGTGGAGAAAATAGTTCCCATGTCTCGATGGATGGGGTGTCAATGAATTTGCAGCTATCTTTAACAGGCCACAGTTTCCTATAGCTGTGATAATTCCTTCCAGTAGCAGTCCTATAGCCTTACAAACTCATATTTAGAAAAGCATATATTAGCATAGCTCTTCAAAATTGAAAAATAGTATAGAGAAATGTGACATTTGAAATCTATGCTTGAATAAAAATATTTCTATCAGGGAAGCATAATGTGCAGACATGCAAATCTTATCCCAGAGATATCTCTCTTGTTTAAAAAAATAATGCTATTCAGCTTTTCAGCTCTTCAGAACCACAGTAAGCCACATGGATGCAAATAGCTTCAATTCAGAAAAGGATGTTTGTATTTCCATTTTTTTTAACATCTTTATTGAAGTAAAATTGCTTTACAATGTTGTGTTAATTTCTGCTTTATAACAAAGTGAATCAGCTATACATATACATATATCCCCATATCTTTTCCCTCTCACCCTCCCGATCCCACCCCTCTAGGTGGTCACAAAGCACCAAGGAGATCTCCCTGTGCTATGTGGCTGCTTCCAACTAGATATCTATTTTACATTTGGCAGTGTATATATGTCCAGGCCACTCTCTCACTTCGTCCCAGCTTACACTTCCCCCTTCCTGTGTCCTCAAGTCCATTCTCTATGTCTGCATCATTATTCCTGTCCTGCCCCTAGGTTCTTCAGAACTATTTTTTTTTTCTTTTAGATTCCATATATATGTGTTAGTATACGGTATTTGTTTTTCTCTTTCTGACTTACTCCACTCTGTAGGACAGACTCTAGGTCCATCTACATCACTACAAATAACTCAATTTCATTTCTTTTTATGGCTGAGTACTATTCCATTGTATATATGTGCCACATCTTCTTTATCCATTCATCTGTCAATGGATGCTTAAGTTGCTTCTGTGTCCTGGCTATTGTAAATAGAGTGGCAATGAACATTGTGGTACATGACTCTTTTTGAATTATGGTTTTCTCAGGGTATATGCCCAGTAGACGAATTGCTGGGTCATAAGGTAGTTCTACTTTTAGGATTTTATTTTTTTTGTGGTACGTGGACCTCTCACTGTTGTGGCCTCTCCCGTTGTGGAGCACAGGCTCCGGACACGCAGGCTCAGCAGCCACAGCTCATGGGCCTAGCCGCTCCACGGCATGTGGGATCTTCCCGGACCAGGGCACGAACCCGGGTACCCTACACCAGCAGGTGGACTCTCAACCACTGCGCCACCAGTGAAACTCTACTTTTAGTTTTTGAAGGAACCACTACACCCATTTCCTTAATTGTTTTGGGTTTGTTATTGTAGGTCTTTTCCTTCTCTTGTGTTTCTTGCCTAGAGAAGTTCCTTTAGCATTTGTTGTAAAGCTGGTTTGGTGGTGCTGAACTCTCTCAGCTTTTGCTTGTCTGTAAACGTTTTAATTTCTCCATCAAATCTGAATGAGATCCTTGCTGGGTAGAGTAATCTTGGTTGTAGTTTGCTCTCCTTCATCACTTTAAATATGTCCTGCCAGTCCCTTCTGGCTTGCAGAGTTTCTGCTGAAAGATCAGCCTTTAACCTTATGGGGATTCCCTTGTGTGTTATTTGTTGTTTTTCCCTTGCTGCTTTTATTATGTTTTCTTTGTATTTAATTTTTGACAGTTTGATTAATATGTGTCTTGGCATATTTCTCCTTGGATTTATGCTGTATGAGACTCTCTATTCTTCCTGGACTTGATTAACTATTTCCTTTCCCATATTAGGGAAGTTTGCAACTATAATCTCTTCAAATATTTTCTCAGTCCCTTTCTTTTTCTCTTCTTCTTCTGGAACCCCTATAATTCGAATGTTAGTGCGTTTAATGTTGTCCCAGAGGTCTCTGAGACTGTCCTCAGTTCTTTTCATTCTTTTTTCTTTATTCTACTCTGCAGTAGTTATTTCCACTATTTTATCTCCCAGGTCACTTATCCATTCTTCTGCCTCAGTTATTCTGCTATTGATCCCATCTAGAGTATTTTTAGTTTCATTTATTGTGTTGTTCATCATTGCTTGTTTCATCTTTAGTTCTTCTAGGTCCTTGTTAAATGTTTCCTGAATTTTGTCTATTTCCAAGATTTTGGATCATCTTTAATATCATTATTCTATATTATTTTTCAGGTAGACTGCCTATTTCCTCTTCATTTGTTAGGTCTGGTGGGTTTTTATCTTGCTCCTTCACCTGCTGTGTGTTTTCCTGTCTTCTTATTTTGCTTATCTTACTGTGTTTGGGGTCTCCTTTTTGCAGGCTGCAGGTTAGTAGTTCCCGTTGTTTTTGGTGTCTGTCCCCAGTGGCTAATGTTGGTTCAGTGGGTTGTGTAGGCTTCCTGGAGGAGGGGACTAGTGTCTGTGTTCTGGTGGATGAGGCTGGATCTTGTCTTGCTGGTGGGCAGGTCCACGTCTGGTGGTGTGTTTTGGGGTGTCTGTGGACTTATGATTTTAGGCAGCCTCTGTGCTAATGGGTGGGGTTGTGTTCCTGTCTTGCTAGTTGTTTGGCATAGGGTGTCCAGCACTGTAGCTTGCTGGTCGTTGAGTGAAGTTGGGTGTTGGTGTTGAGGTGGAGATCTCTGGGAGATTTTTGCCATTTGATATTATGTGGAGCTGGGAGGTCTCTTGTGGACCAGTGTCCTGAAGTTGGCTCTCCCACCTCAGAGGCACAGCACTGACTCCTGGCTGCAGCACCAAGAGCCTTTTATCCACACGGCTCAGAATAAAAGGGAGAAAAAGTAGAAAGAAAGAAAGAGGATAAAAGAAAAGAAAATAAGGTAAAATAAAATAAAGTTATTAAAATAAAAAAATAATTATTAAGAAAAAAGAATTTTAAGTAAAAAAAAAAAACGGATGGATAGAACCCTAGGACAAATGGTGAAAGCAAACCTATACAGACAAAATCCCACACAGAAGCATACACATACACACTCACAAAAAGAGGAAAAGGGGAAAAATAATAAATCTTGCTCTCAAAGTCCACCTCCTCAATTTGGGATGATTCCTTGTCTATTCAGGTATTCCACAGATGCAGGGTACATCAAGTTGATTGTGGAGATTTAATCCACTGCTCCTGAGGCTGCTGGGAGAGATTTCCCTTTCTCTTCTTTGTTCGCACAGCTCCCGGGGTTCAGCTTTGGATTTGGCCCCGCCTCTGCGTGTAGGTCGTCCGAGAGCGTCTGTTCTTCGCTCAGACAGGACGGGGTTAAAGGAGCAGGTGCTTCGGCGGCTCTGGCTCAGTCAGGCCGAGGGGGAGGGAGGGGCACGGAGGCGGGGCGAGCCTGCGACGGCAGAGGCCGACGTGACGTTGCACCAGACTGAGGCGCGCCGTGAGTCCTCCCTGGTAAGTTGTGACTGGATCACGGGACCCTGGCAGTGGCGGGCTGCCCAGGCTCCCGGGAGGGGAGGTGTGGATAGTGACCTGTGCTCGCACACAGGCTTCTTGGTGGCGGCAGCAGCAGCCTTAGCGTCTCATGCCCGTCTCTGGGGTCCGCGCTGTTAGCCGCGGCTCGCGCCAATCTCTGGAGCTCCTTTAAGCAGCGCTCTTAATCCCCTCTCCTCACGCACCGGGAAACAAAGAGGTAAGAAAATGTCCCTTGCCTCTTCAGCAGGTCCAGACTTTTTCCTGGACTCCCTCCCGGCTATGTGGCGCACTAGCCCCTTCAGGCTGTGTTCATGCTGCCAGTCCTCTCCCTGCGCTCCGACCGAAGCCCGAGCCTCAGCTCCCAGCCCCGCCCGCCCCGGCGGGTGAGCAGACAAGCCTCTCGGGCTGGTGAGTGCCAGTCGGCACCAATCCTCTGTGCGGAAATCTCCCCGCTTTGCCCTCCGCACCCCTGTTGCTGTGCTCTCCTCCACGGCTCCGAAGTTTCCCCCCTCCGCCACCCGCAGTCTCCACCCATGAAGGGGCTTCTAGTGTGTGGAAACCTTTCCTCCTTCACGTCTCCCTCCCACTGGTGCAGGTCCCGCCCCCATTCTTTTGTCTCTGTTTATTCTTTTTCCTTTTGCCCTACCCAGATACGTGGGGAGTTTCTTGCCTTTGGGAGGTCCGAAGTCTTCTGCCAGCGTTCAGTAGGTGTTCTGTAGGAGCTGTTGCACATGTAGATGTATATTTGATGTATCTGTGGGGAGGAAAGTGATCTCCGCGTCTTATTCTGCCGCCATCTTCCCCTAGATACTGGCCCGGCATTCGCACGACTGTCGCAGCTTCGGCCGCCGGAGCCCCTCCAGAGCTGGCAGCCTCAGTGAGGCCGCCCTCCCCTCGGGCTCCTGGGCAGTTCCGAGACGGCGGATGGAAGAGACCCCGAGCCGGGAGTTCCAGCTCTGCGGAAACGCAGGCTCCGTTCACAGTGGAATTTTTAAAGGTCAGTGTACAAGGGCCATCTAAGTTGGCTGGTTGGCTTTAATCAAAGAAAAAGTAAACTTTCTTTTTTACTTACCTGTGACAGGAGATGGATGTATGGCTCCTACCTCCAACAGAAACAGGGAGATGGGGTGATATCTCCCTTGATGTTTCTTTTCAAATAAATGGCTTGTCCCCCAGGTATTTGAGAAAGACAGTCCTGGGTGGTAAACCTGTAAAGAATCTTTGATAAGATTTACATACATCTGAAAGGGACAGAGAGAGAGAGAGAGCTGACAAGTTTTTGTTTCTTAAGTAAATGCTCTAAGAAAGGTTAGAGGCTAGAGTTAAGAAGAGGCCCATCTCAAATTTAGTCAAGCTAAAGGGACCATTGAGGCCTCTTGGTCAGTTTCATTAGTCTCCTTTATCACAAAAAAAGGATTAAATATAGGTAATAATAATGTTTTTCAAAGAAGGCATTATTTGCTAATAGATATTATTTACAAATGTTTGCTACATGAATATTTCCTAAAATTCTTTCAATCTATTTGAAATTACTCTATAATGAAAAATTAGTTTATGTTAAAAATTCTAAAATTAAATTAATGTTCTTCCTAGATATTATTTCTTTTTTTTCAGTTTTATTGAGAAATGTTTGATGTATAACATTGTATAAGTTTAAGATGCACAACATATTGATTTGGTATATGTATATATTGTAAAATGATTCCCAGAGTAAGTTTAGTTAACATTCATCAGCTCATACTCATAATTTTTTCCTTGTGATGAGAACTCTGAAGATTTACCCTCGTAGAACTTCTAAATGTACAATACGGTATGTTAACTATAGTCATTATGTACATTACATCCCCAGAACATGTTTAGCTTATAACTGCAAATTTTTACCTTTAGACCATCTTCACCCAATTCTTCCACCCTCTAACCCCTGCCTCTGACAACCAAAAATTTACTCTGTTTCTATAAGTTTGATATTTTTTGGAGTCTACATATAAGTGAGATCATGTGGTAGTTGCCTTTCTCTGCCTGACTTATTTCACTCAAGATCCATCAAGGTTGCTGCAAGTGGAAGGATTCCCTTCTTTTTGTGGCTGATAAAGGGTTAATATCAAAAATATATAAGGAACTCATACAACTCAATTGAAAAAAAATAGTCCAATTTTACAAATGGACTAAGTATTCCATTGTGCTTATACACCGCATTTTCTTGGTTTGTTTTTGTTTTGGTTTGGTTTGGTTTTGGGATTTTTTTGGCTGCACCATGGGGCATGTGGGATCTTCATTCCCCAACACCACATTTTCTTTATCCATTCATTTATTGAAGGACACAGGTTGTTTCCAAGTCTTGCCTATTATAAAGAATGCTGCAGTGAATGTGGGGTGAAGTTATCTTTTGGGGACAGTGATTTCATTTCCTTTCGGTGTATATACAGAATGGAATTGCAGGATCGGGGGTAGTTCTAATTTTAACTGTTCGAAGAACCTCCATACTGTTTTTCTTAGTGGTTGTACTAACTTGCATTCCCAATTCCTACCAACAGCACATAAGAGTTCCCTTTTCTCTACTTCCTTGCCCATATTTGTCATCTTTTGTCTTTTTGATGATAACCATTCTAAGAGGTATAAAGTGATATCTCACTGTAGATTTGATTTGCATTTCCCCTGATAGTGAGTGATGTTGAGCACCTTTTCATTGGTGGCTGATGGTCATTTGAATATCTTCTTTACATATGGTATATTCAGAACATTTGCACATTTAAAAAATTGGATTATTTTTTCTATTGAGTTATATGAGTTCCTTATGTATTGTGGATAATAACCCCTTATTTTATGTGTGGTTTGCCAGTATTTTCTCCCATTCCATATGTAAACTTTTCATTTTTTTGAACATTTCTTTGGCTGTGCAGAAGCTTTTTAGTTTAATGTAGTCCCACTTGTTTACTTTTCTTTTGATTTTTGTGCTTTAAGTATTATATCCAAAAAATCATTGCAGCGGCCCATGATAAGAAGCTTTTTCCCTATGTTTTCTTCTAGGAGTTTTATCATTTCAGGTATTACATTTAAGTTTTTAACCTATTTTGAGTTAATTTTTGTGATGGGTATAAGATAAGGGTTTAGTTTCATTCTCTTGAATGTGAATATCTGCTTTTCCCAGCACCACTTATTGAAGAGACTATCTTTTCTCCATTGAGTATTCTTGGCTTCCTTATCAATATTAATTGACAGTGTATGAGTGGGTTTATTTCTGGGCTCTTGATTCTGTTCCTTTGGTATATGTGTTTTTATGCCAGTGTCCTACTCTTTTGACTGCTATAGCTTTGTACTATTGTTTGAAATCAATAGTATGCTTTTGATACTTCTAGCTTCTAGAAGGGATACTTCTAGCTTCTAGAAGGGATGCTTCTAGCTTTGTTCTTTCTCAGGGTTGCTTTGGCTGTTAGGGGCCCTTTGTGATTCCATACAAATTTTAGAATTATATTTTCTAGTTCTGTAAAAGTTACCATTGTGGGCTTCCCTGGTGGCTCAGTAGTTGAGAATCTGCCTGCCGATGCAGGGGACACGGGTTCATGCCCCGGTCCGGGAAGATCTCACATGCTGTGGAGCGGCTGAGCCCGTGAGCCATGGCCACTGGGCTTGCGCGTCTGGAGCCTGTGCTCCACAACGGGAGAGGCCACAACAGTGAGAGGCCCGCGTACCGTAAAAAAAAAAAAAAAAAAAAGTTGCCATTGTAATCTTGATAGGGATTGCATTGACTCTTAGATTGCTTTGGCTAGTAAGGATATTTTAACAGTTTTAGTTTTTCCAATCCATGAATACAAGAAATCTTTCCCTTTGTGTCTTTTTCAATTTTTTTTTTTTAATCAGAGTCTTGTAGTTTTCAGTGTAGAAATCTTTCACCTCCTTGGTTAAATTTATTCCTAAGTATTTTATTGTTTTTTATTGCTGTTGTAAATGAGATTGTTTCCTCTATTTTTTTCAGATAATTCACTGCTGATTTTTGTATGTTGATTTTGTACCCAGCAACTGAATTCATTCAATAGATCTAACAGCTTTTGGTTGAGTCTTTAGGATTTTTCCATATATAAAATCATGTCTTCTGCAAATAGAGATAATTTTACTTCTTTATTTCCAATTATGATGTCTTTTATTTATTTTTTTCTTGCCTGACTGCTCTGTAAGATGGGCTCCACAGTGGCCTAGATTCTCTGGTCAGGCTTTCTAGTTAGGCGAGCCTGGATACTATAGTCAGCAGTAGGCAAGTCTATGAGTTAGCTTCACTGCTTGAACCAAGTGGTAGAACAGGCCTCAAGGCTGGTATGGCTCATTGTTTGGGGACTCCATTCAGGCAGGATTGTGCAACTAGTGGCCTGGCCAGTTGGGGCCACTGACTTTGCTCTGCCAGATGGAGAGAGCCAATGACTGGGCTATCTCCTCATATGTTATTGTAATTGGGGTTGTAGGATGGGTTACACAACTTCCCAGATGATTTCGTTAGGTTTTCTGGTTGAGCAGGGCTGATTTTTGCACTCACCAGTTGGCACATGAATCAGTTTCCCTACCTGGGCAATTCAGTAAAACAGGCTCCATGTTTGGGGTCCCAAATCAGGGTGAGCTGCTTACTGGGTTCTGTGGTCAGACAAGGCTACCATCTTTGCTCTATAGATAGGGAAAGCCACTGTTTAGGATTTCTGCTTGGGTGATGCTTTGTCTGCCAAGATCTGAATATTGGTTGCTATAAGCCCCATCCCCCTTCTGCATCACAATCTGATCTCCAGTTCAAGTCTTGCAGATTCCCATCTTGATTCTCATGGGGGCAAACCTGTGTGAGCCTCCCAGGAAGTGACCCACAATGCTGGAGGAGCTGGATATCCCTGTTGGGCTCTCTTTTTCCCACTGGAGAAGTCCTAGGTCCAGGGGATCCTCTTGGTGTGGTGTTGTGTTAGTCTGGGAGAAGGGTGATGTAATCAGAGTATAGCCACTCCTCTTACCCTTCTAATGCAGTCTTTCTTGGTCTCTGTGGTCAGCTATGGATAGTTGCTAGTTGGTCTTCTTGTGAGGGGGGCTGGGGTCAGGAATGATCTGTGTCACTATCTTGATGACATCACTGGTAGATATCATTCCTACATGGAGGAATGGGAATAAAATGAACAAACCCAGATTTGGGAGTGGTATCTCAGTCTAAAGCTTTTTGAAAAATCCTTATGTTTGGATAAGTATGCTTGAAACTAAAGGTAACTTTCTGAACTAACAGGTGAATATGGCTAACAGTGACTTCTGCTTTCACTGTAGAAACTCATCTCATTGGAAGCATATTTTACTAGGTTCAGATGAACTCAAATTTATGGGTTATAAATTTATCTTCTATAAAAATATCTTACTTATAGGTCATCTACCCATGGGAATAACAATTTTCTGATTGAAATAAGACTTTTGAGAGGCATATAAGAGTACTCAGAAAGCTTGTGTGGATCAAATAACCTTTGCCAAATAATATTTGTGATAACTGAAGTATAGCAGCATAAATATAAAGATCTGATTTACTCTGAAATATGGAGAAATATCACAATTTAAAAAAATGACTCAGTGTTTGAGTTCTTTGTTATTTTCTGGACTTCAAATACTCTCAAGTGTTGCCATTTCTGTCATATGTGCATTGCTTCAGCAGCAAAGAAATCAACCAACATAAGGAGGTGCTTGGAAAAGCCTGATACTCCTATTCTGAGCATTAGATACTAGAACAGCTATTTTCGAAAAGAAAAGATGGACATGAATGTTTTCTCTTGAATGTAGGTGTATGAAGTTTCTTTTTAAAAGTTTTTCAATGTAATTGCTTCAGAAAATCAAACATTGTTCAAAACATATACTATTTAAAATGTTCTATTTTTATTTACTTTAGCACATGAGCAAAATGAAAATGTATCCTATCTTAACCACATTGCTTTCTGATCTAATTAAATGAGCATGCATATATTCATGAGTCAGGACTACAGTCTGACTTGCTTGTTTGTCTTTCTAGTGAGAAGAAATGTGTATTGAGCATAATATGCAGTTTGTGTTTGTTTTTTAAAATATTATTTAATTGGCCAAAGCTATATTTGACGTTGGAGGAGAGGAATTGAAGGGAGACTCTGATTATTCATTTTATATCCATGTCATCCTGAGAATGCTGGGGTATACAGGAAATAATGCATGAAAATTAAAATATCTGTAACTTAATCTTTCTGTAGACTTATTGTGTTACTTAGAAAAGATATCTGGAGTAAAGAAAATAATGAGATGTCTTTTGCTTATATATTCACTATCTTTCTGAAACTAAAGTGACCTCCAAATTCCATTATATCCAGTCTCAAAACACTAAATTTAGTAGAAAATAACTTGTCAGACTTGTAAGTCCAGTGACTTTAAGCATTTTTTATTGAATGGAACCGAAGAGGATACTAAGTATATAATACTCAGACAACTGAATGATGATGAAATGAGACGGTCTGAGATATCTGTTTTGTTTAAATGCCTGTTTTGTTTCAACAAGTTCATTAGTGATCTGCATTTAAGATTAGACTTTGTGTAGTAAGGGAGGTGGAGTCTTTTTACATGGAATGGAGTATTTCTTTGTGTGAGACTGAAAATCATTGAGGGGATTATTTGCACAATTGTTCTTTATGCAGCTCAATTAATATGGGCAGAAAAAAGAGAAACACACCCAGCAATGTCAACCAATGGCAAAATTATGAATTTTCAATTTGATTCATTAAAAGTATTATGGAAGTACCTTTCCTATCAAGTAAAATTACTAATTTCTGTTTAATAAAAAGAATAAAAATAATTTGGTATAGTAATTAATAGATTTGTTTAATTAAATTACTATCTATCCATATCTGAGATAAAGTATAGCTTGCAGAATAACTGAGGAATTCACCAGCTAACAAGCTGAACACAACAGTAACAAAATATTCATCTGTTTGAAAGCAAAAGATGGCACACAGACATCTGCTCTCACTTTTTCTTAAGGGTTTAATACATGATAAGAAAGCCAGATGACTTCAAACTTTTGATCATCTTATCTGAAGTACTAAATAAAAATACATTTCTTCCAGAAAGAATTGATTTTTAAAAATAGCTTGGTTCTCTGTTTTGTCACTTGTTTTTCTAAAATAAGAGAAGAAATCTCAGTATGGAGGCTGTTGTATAGGAAAGTACAAGACAGAAGTGCAGGATGGTAAAAGAAAATCATCTTCCCGGCAATCCAGGAACAGAAATTTAATGCAGTTTTCCGGATCCTTCTTAAGTGTTTCAAATTCAGAGCACAGTGTGGTCTAGCCTCTGAAAAAATATTCTATTTTAGGAAGCTCAAAATAAAGGTTTTAGAGGTATTCAGTTTTTGATATGTTCTCAGTTGTGTACTGTCCATAAGCCAAAGTTTCCCTGTTTCAAAATATATCTAATATCTGTG
This sequence comes from Mesoplodon bidens, assembly GCF_964165515.1. NCBI lineage: Eukaryota > Metazoa > Chordata > Mammalia > Artiodactyla > Ziphiidae > Mesoplodon > Mesoplodon bidens. The sequence goes on from NC_138160.1 coordinate 70,072,768, forward strand.
CTCTACCACTGTCAGTATGAGAGCCTAATACAAGAGTACTTGTCAATCATTTTGAACTACACCATAAATGCAAAGAATCACACTGAAAACTATTCTGTTTTTGTATGTGTTTTTCCTTAAATCTTCCCTTAATTCACTGCCACAGGCAGAAAATACATCCTAGTGAGAGATAATACCTTTTCTATGCTGAAAAGATAAGTGTATGCAGGATGATATTAATTATACCAAGTGCTAATTATACAATATAAATGTATGCAACAGAGTTTTCAAGAAATGTTTTGGTGCATTTTTCCCCCACATTTAGTAGTTTATTAAATAACTTTATGCATAGTAAAATTCCTTTTATTAGCCAAAAGGAGAATTGAGAATTTTAGCAATTAGTTATAAATTGATTCCATTTCAAAACAGTAGCAGTTAATACAGTTATGCAAAATTAGTTATAAAATGAACCGACTGCTCAAAAATAAATGAAAAAGAAAAGACTCTCTTCAACAGATAGCAAGTTAGTAATCACTATTAACCTCCACAGAAGACAAAGTATAACACCAAAGGGGATGTGATTACTGTTCTGGAATATCAACATTACTTTGCACTTTCTCTTTATAAGGAATTTTCAAAGTTAGTTACTTAACTAAATTACTAGAATGCATTCAACAGATATTTAATGTTTACTTTGTAGGTGAGATTCATGATCAGATGTAGCTTTTTAGTTATCAATATGCATAACAATATATAAGTCTAACCCAATCGTTTAAGGAATTTCAGTGAAAGATTTCCATGATGACATGTATTTGCTAAACATTAGAGCAGCCCAGTGAAGACATATTTCATTGCCCTTTGCCCTGTGTCTAAATTCCGATAGGTTGGAAGGGCTATGATTTTGATAATGCCATTCTCAGGGGTATCCAAGCTGCCACCTAAACAACTCATTGTTCTTCCCTGCTGATCCTATGTGCATGCTGACTCAGGGTGAAGTTAAAAAAGGACACTTTGACTTTGAGGACATTGCATTTGATTTGCATGTCTTCTTTCAAGATAAGATATCACAAAGTGTGCCTTTCTGAAGGGTGAGTGCAAACCAGAAAAGATTGGACTAGTCAAAAATAATATTGAGAATTGTTTATACTATACTGATCAAAAAGGTAATATATGATGAGAAAATGGACAAACCTGCCCAGTAAATAAATTGGGCCAATGTTATTCCCTGAAAATTAAATTGAAGTGAGATTGATGAAAGATAAATAAAATGTAAGTTAGATATTGGCCTCTTATAATCTAAGGCAGATATCATTGTAAACTGAATGATTACCTTAGAGAGTGAAGATTTGGAAATAAGGGCTCTCAATATCATCACTGCTACTGACAGTGCTTGTTTGACAAACCTCATTTGGAGTATTTCAAGTATGCTTACTGATTGTCGCCAGACCAAAAATCTAAATCTAAGTCATATCTTTGTTCCCCATTGCTTACAGGATTAGCATCAATTCCTTAGTCCAATGTGTAATTCAGGGACTAGTATGTGTACCTATTTCTTTAATTATATATCTTGCTACATATCACCACCCCGTTCCATGACCGTTGCAAGTCATACCCCAATCTTTGACATGTATTCATAACTTCTGAATCATCCTGTTGTATAACCTTGTGATTTTTCATACTATTTTATTAGGCAAGAGTATACCCATATCCCCGTTTTCATATAAAGCATCTCTCAAATTTCAGTGTTTAACTCCAGCATACATCTTTCTGTGGTGCTTTTTGTGGCCATAATGATAGAATTTAGCCCTCCCTCCTTAGACTTTTCACTACACCTTGTCCAAATTTCCATCTTAGCATTAATGACACTTGATTTAAAAATAACATTTTTTTACTAGTTTACAAACTTCTGGAAGCTCGGTTTACATTTTATTTGCATTTCTACCTATGGTATTTGATATAGACTAGATGCTTAATAAAGACAATGAATGAATGAGATTGATATAAATACTATAAGAGAAATAAAGGGAAATGGAGGTGTTCCAGATGTGGGAAAATAGGAAAAAGGCTGATTAGCACATTATATTTGCTCAAGGAAGAAAAGTGAAAGTAATTTTTAGATCTCCTTCTCAGTGGTTTAGGATGGTTCACCGGAATTGATTCAGAAAGAATATTCAGTCCTGGAATAAATTATTTGTGTTTGACTATAACTTCCCTATCCTATCACCTTTGGGGATCTGAAAGCAAGTACAGCATGTATGAATGAAAACTCTAAAAATGTCTTTTATATTTTCATAGGCAAATTATAGTCAAGGCCCCATGACTTTATGGCTGATTGCAGACCAGTCTCTGATTCCAGTCTCTTTTCCACTTCAAGGCATTTTGGGCAGTTACCACCAGGTTATCTTCTCCAAGCCCTTTACTCCTTTATCATGTCAATCCCTTGGTCATATCATATATATATATATACATATATATATATATATATATATATATTTATATTTATATTTTTTTTTTTTTTTTTTTTTTTTTGCGGTACGCAGGCCTCTCACTGTTGTGGCCTCTCCCGTTGCGGAGCACAGGCTCCAGAGGCACAGGCTCAGCGGCCATGGTTCATGGGCCCAGCCGCTCTGCAGCATGTGGGATCTTCCTGTACAGGGGCACGAACCCGCGTCCCCTGCATCGGCAGGCGGACTCTCAACCACTGCGCCACCAGTGAAGCCCCTGTCATATCATATTTTTAATGACTTGTATAATCCTACCTGTCCAGAAAATCACTGCTTTTTTTTTTTTTCACCATAATTTGTAAACTAAGGCATTTGTACTAGAGATTCTGATTTAGTAGTTTTTAGCTAGGGTTCATGATTGTATAATTAAATCAAAATAAGTGATTTCATATATATCTGTGATGGGGAAAAAAAAAAAAACATTTAAAGACCAGAGTACAGACATATTACCCAAACATCCAAGGTCCTTTGTTATCTGGTCTCAAACTGACTTTACAGCAATATCTCCCACTGTTTTTCCCCACAAACAAGTTATTCTAATGGAGGAGGAGGAATCACAGAATTGTGTTTTAAAATCTGCATGTTGTTTTAGCCACTTGGCTAACTTTTTATTTTATTAGTACTGACTGAAAAATTTGTGAAAGAGAATAAGGCATAGTACAAATACGATTTTAGAGTCAGACAAACTCTGCTTTCAATCCATATCCAACCTTTACTACCTCTGTATTACATCTGAGTTTCTCAGTTTCCTATCAGTAACTTGTACAGATTAAATAAGATAATACAAGTGAAGCATCTGGTAAAGTGTAAGTTTTAAATGAGCATTAGTTGCTTTTCTCATTATCTAACTATACATATTTGTATGCTGTTCAACAGCATTTACGTGTTTGTGCGTGAATCATCTTCAGCTTTAAAATGCCTTTTAAATATAATTATAAATTGCAGGACCACTTCTTAAGACTCCTTAAGCCAAACACTTCAAAGTTCTAGGTATCTTTCACAGAGTTAGAGAAGATGGTCCTTTCTATCACTTTGACGCTCAGCCATGTATAGCTACATTTGGAGCCTAGTAAGCTGTGTATAGGACATTTATTCGATGTGTGTATGCTTTGGCTTTGAGACAAACAATTAAACTTTTGGCTCAAAATAATAAATGATCAAAATTTTGAGAGAGAAAAAAAGCTTCTTTATCTTATGTACTTTCATCTGCTAAAATTTTATATTTCTAAGATGACATCTTCCTCAGTCTGTTTTTAGACTTTATTACTAACCTCGCCAGGAAAATTAATGATGTAGGACAATGGGCTTGAAGTTATTTAGGAAATAAATGTCTCATAAGAGACTTGGTAATATGACAAATGTATTTTGAAACAGCACTAGTACTAATCAGCACAGTGGTAGACATGTGCATTAATATCTTAGGGGACACATTTGAAATGATTATGCAGTTGCCTTTGACATGATTGTGATATAGTACAGTGGCATGGAGGTGTTAACATTTTATTTTCTTTGACCATTATTACCTTTATGGTTGCTTACTAGGGGTCGTGGTGGATAAGTGTATTGATTTCTGGAAGGCAGAAGTTATTAGAAAGGCAGTCAGCTAACATTGCCACTTTTCGAGTTTCTACTTGGATAGTCAGATGCTCAAATGTTATTTAGGTGTCAGGGTACACACCAAAGAAGCATTGGTTTAAGTTAAATTTTTTTTTAAATTTTTATTGGGGTATAGTTGATTTACAATGTTGTGTTAGTTTCAGATGTAGAGCAAAGTGAATCAGTTATACATATATCCACTCTTTTTTAGATTCTTTTCTCATATAGACCATTATAGAGTATTGAGTAGAGTTCCCTGTGCTTTATACTAGGTCCTTATTAATTATCTATTTTATATATTGTAGTGTGTATATGTCAATCCCAATTTCCCAATTTATCCCTCCTTCCCCTTTTCCCCCAGTAACCATAAGTTTGTTTTCTACATCTGTGACTCTATTTCTGTTTTAAAAATAAGTTGATATGTACCATTTTTTTAGATTCCACATTTAAGTGACATCATATGGTATTTGTCTTTCTTTGTCTGGCTTTCTTCACTCAGTTTATATGGAAACACAAAAGACTCCAAATAGCCAAAGCAATCTGTTTCTTTCTAAAACAAATCTTACCAGTAGTCTTTGCGTTAAGTAATTGTTTTAGGTATGGGCATTCCTATTGTGTGAAGAGAGTTTAGCTCTTGGTCTTTAAAAAATTTATATATCTCTCTCTATATATATATATATTTTTTTTTCTCTTTCTCAGTGAGAGTTTGTATTTCCTCTCCTGCCCCTAATTCTGACACTCTTTCACTGCACGGAAAATTAACTTTAACCAGTTTCTTAAAAGTAAATGAGCAAACACTTTCTGGTTCATTGTTTTCTTGAATTTTTTGAAACTTTATAAAGACACGTTATAGTAATTTTATAATTGAATCTGGCTTAATTGGGCCACTTCAAAATGGAATTATGCATTTTAAATGTGTGGCAAGGCTCTTAACAATGAAGCTTGTATTTAATAATGATTTGTGTGGAGGCTAAAATGCTGAAAACAGTGCTGTTGGCTTTTGCCTCTCTATTACAAGTGCAGTATACACTAATGGCTCAGTAAGTGTTTGTCTCTTTCAGAGATGAATATGAGCAGAATTTCCATTTAAAATGTGAATAAGGACATAGAAATCTATTTTGAAAGTGGAGATGTTGAAAAATAAGCTAGTCAGCCATCTTTTTAATGAAATTTCCATTGTATCTGTTATACAGGCTACTTACACATGGTTTCTATTTTTCAAGTACCAGTGATCCATTCCATGACAGCCTGAAAGTGCAAAAACTATTAAAAATAGGTTTTATCAGAAACTGTAAATAGACTATTTTATTAATAAACATAATCCAGCCTGTAACTAGATATTAGTTTAAGATACAATATTTGTAATTTTCAAAACGTATCACATTTATTCCAGAGCTTTATTCCAAATTCTTCAAAATTTTGAATTATGACATTTAAACTCTGCACAAAAATGTTGAATTACCCAGAGAAGAATAAAGAAAGCTACCAATCAAATATGGCTAATATTTAACTGTTTTCTGTAAAGATTTTTCTAAAAATAAAAACTCTCACATATTTTATTGCTAGATTAGTTATCCATGGCTATTGCATGACTTATGTGAGAAAATACTATGTATATTCTATTTAACTTGTTTTTTAACTTCATTAGATCTAAGTTTTGCATATTAAAAGGTAACTGATATTCTCTTACTGCTTATTTACATCAGCTGATTTTAAAAGGAGTCATTATTCATATGAGTGAATTTTCCAATAACATTTACACTCTGTATTTGTCAGGGTTCTCCAGACAACAAGAACTAATAGGAAATAAATAAATACATACATACATATATATATATATATATATATATATATACATTTATATTAATATTTTAGAGTAATAAAATATATTATATGTAATATATATGTGTCAAAATAGGTTTTCCTGTGAGGAATTGGCTCACACGATTATGGAGGCTGAGAAGTTCCACAATCTGCCATCTATAAGCTGATGACTAGGAAAATTGGTGATGTAGTTACAATCTGAATCTGAAGGCCTTAGAACCAGAAGAACCAGTGGTATAAGTTCTAGTCCAAGTCCAAAGGACTGAGAATCAGAGGGCTGATGGTATATAAATTCCAATCCAAGGATAGGAGAAGACCAACATCCCAGCTCACTAGTCAGGCAGAGAAAGTGAATTCCCCTTTCTTCCTCCTTTTTGTTCTGTTTCAGCCTTCAGTGGACAGGATGATGCCTACCCACGTTGGGGAGGGAAATCTGCTTTACTTATCCCACCAATTCAATGCTAATCTCATACAGAAACACCCTCAAAGACACACTGAGAAATAATGTTTAACCAAATATTTGAGCATCTTATGACCCAGTCAATTTGACACATAAAATTAACCATCATACACTCTCATTATTGCAGAGTTCTTGTAAGGATCAGGTGGAATAATGGATATGAAATACTTTCTATACTCTAATACTAAAAATGCTTAAATATTGTTACCATTTTTATAATTATCAGCCCTAATAGCTATAATAATGTCATTTTTAGTTGTATAAAACCAAAGAGAAAAAATATTATAGCAAAAAAATAAGAAAAGTTTATTAAAAAGGAGAAAAATTAAGAATAATTTTGTATACTAGGAGATACATGCAATCAAAATATTTATTTTCTATGAAAACTTAAGAGCCCAGAGGAATATCAGATTTTCTCTTTTTCTTCCTCTGTACACTAATAACATAGTTATGTCTATGTATATATCAGCATTTACATTTAATTTTGAATTACTTGATGACATACTGAGATCACGTATCATTTATTTTTATACTCTCAATGTATGCCAAGGTAATGATATGATGTTGGGACCCAGTGAATATTTGTTAAATAAATGTTATTGCTCATCACTGGGACACAAGGATAACACAGAATGGACTTTTGTGCCAATTAGAAAAAGGTGAACTCTCTGGGAAGACAATTAGATGAAGTGCTGCTTCCTTAAGAGCTAATATAGTACTGCCAGAATTCATTATTTGGAGAATAGAGAGAAACCTGGATTTCATACTTCTTAATAGATCAACTTTGTGCAGATTGTTGCTGAACACAACATCTTCAAACATATGCAGTTATCCTAGTCATTATTTTGCTTTGCCATTTCCTGAAGAAGCATCTAGTTATGTAGCAATGTAGGAGGCATCAATAAAGCCATGGAAAAGAAACCAACTTGTCACATATGGGCTACTCATCACTGTGGTTTAATTACATAATGAATTTAGTAGTATAAATTATAACATTCTATGGTTTAGCCAGGTTTGTTCTGGTTGCACAATTATTGTAAACACATTCATTATAAAAATTACCAAGGTAGCCCGGTAGAGAAGGAATCAAGCTAAATTCATTACCACTAGCAGAAATAGAACTCAAAACATTTCCCCTGTTCTTAAGTGGAGTTACCTGTGCCTTAGGGAGCTACAAGTTTCTGAGTCATGGGATAATCATAACCATAAGATAAACATGGATTATCTTCCTGAGGAGCAACAATATTATTGATACTTAGAGTTTCGAGGAAGAAGGTGTTCGAATTCTATACTATCATAAGATTTCATCAATCACAATCAATGCAGAATCAGTTAATGTGCATTGGGTTGCCAGAAAAAACAATTTTTATGAGTAGTTTTTATGAGGTGTAGTGCTCGAAAAGTTAGTATATTTCTGTAATTTGGATCTCTGATGGCACGAGTGTTGCAACTGCTGACATAAGGGTGCTAATGCCAGAGGCCCCATAGAAAGTCCTAGTTCAACCAAAACAGGATGGAATATCTAGTTTCTCTTCTGGTAGTCAGCATGCCCCAAATCACAAATACACTCTTAAGAACAAAACTTTATTTTTTTTAAGGAGGGCTGGACACCATATAAATCCATATATTTTTTCCCTCTACTAATTCGTTCTCTCACTCCCTTATACACACACACAATATTTTCACACAAGTCAACAATGTATTTCAGCTATTTTAGATCTAATAAAATTGCAGCTGTAGAGTTCCTGATTCTATTCCATAATATAATAATATGTGTTGATTTTAGTGTTAACTTTTTTAACTTTTAAAGAATATTAATAATTAAATTTATATTTTTCTCAGGATTTTGGTGACTAAAAGTAGAAAGTTTGAAATATGAGCATGAAAAAGGCAAATTATAAACTATATTAAGACATTCAGAATAACTTGAAATCATCCATTTTTGTCATAGATATCATGTTTTCCCTGAGCCTTTAGATAGGAAGCAACTTGCAAATCCTAGATATTACAAATGAATCAACAGTAGACAGGATCAATCAATATGAGAAGTAAAAAAAGATAATCTTTTAATTAAGATTTTAATTTTGAGGTAATTAAACTTTTACATGCAGTTGTTAAAAGCAGTAGTAGATGTTACATGAACCCTTTACCCAGTTTCGTCCAATGGAATCATCTTGCCAAACTATAGTATAATGTCAAAACCAGGATATTGACATTGATATAGTGAAATGGAATATTTTCATTACCACAAGGATCCCTCACGTTGCACCTTTATGGCCACACACACACAGACATACCCAGACCCACACACACACACAAACTCACCTACACACACAGAAGCTTCATTCTGGTCCCCAACCTTAATCTCTGATAACCATTTCTATAATTTTTTCATTTCAAGAATGTTACACAAACAGAATCAAACAATAAGTGACCTTTTGGGATTGGATTTTTCACTCAGCATAAATCTCTAGAGATCCATCCAGATTGTTGGATGAATCAATAACTTATTCCTTTTTACTCCTGAGTTCCAATTCATGATGTGATTTGTATTTCAGTTTATTTAACCACTACTATTGAAGAAGTCTGGGTTGTTTCTAGAGTGAGCACGTTTTATTGGAGTTATTTTATTGGCACTGTTGTGTTTCTGTTGCCAGCTGCTTCTGTTCCATCTCTGAGATACATGAGGCACAAAGAAAACCCAGAGAAGTCACTGCTATGTCTTTGCTTGAGTCTGCCTTCTGCTCGCCACCTCTCAGAGTCTTATGTTTGTTTTATATATAATGTCTACAGATTTTATTTGTACTTAAAGGGATATGAGATATATGTTTACTCCATATTCTGGAAGTGGAAGTTAAGGAAAGAAATTTTGATCAATCACACTTAAAAATCAACCTATACAACATAAAATCCAAGCAATGAGCTCAGGAAAGCACTGTCAGTTGCTGTCATTTCAAAGGGTATGCTTGCGTTGTTTATCAAGTATTGATCATGATGTAAATGTAATAAACTAGAAACAAATTTGGGTTTTGCCATTTAAATACTTATTTTAAAAATACAGATTTGGTATCCAACTGGGTGTAACTTTGAACATTTCCATCTCTATCCAGTTGTAGACTTTTGCTGGGCATGGGAATGGTAAATATGGTTAAGATTTTCAAGCTTAAGGTTGAGTTGTTTTTTTTTTTTTCTTTTTCATGAAGAAATGAAAATATCATAATAAAGATTCCAAACATGGAAAAAAGGGTGAATTCATTGTTTTCCTTAATAATATGAAAAATGGTTTATAGTTCATTAAGGTGATATTTAATCACTCACCTGTTACAACTTCAAGACAAAATTTTTACATTTTTCATGACAATTGACAATATTATTAAGTGAAAATTTTGAGATTTGCTTGAATTTTTTGTTAGAACACTATTCCAATAACTTAGGTAAAATTTGCAGTAAGGTAATTTACTAATAGTAACAATGTGAAATCATTTCTCTTCATAAAAAAAGACATTTGCTAACTATTTTAAGACTGACCAGTAATAAATAAGACCCTTAAAATTTGCCATGTTATTCTATCTATGTGAGTTGATTTTTCAGTAAGAAATTGCAGTTATCAGAATTTTTCCCACGAGCAACCAGCAAGATTCCCCCCAGATGTTATTTTAAAATTAATATGGATATATATAGTAGAGACAAGATTTATATGAATTTTAGATCCTTCAATTGTGTTCTGTGCATTTTGACAGATGCTTTGTGCTCTTGCCATCAGATATCCCACTTTCTATCATTAGAGTCTCTTCATGGAAAAGTTGGAGAAAGGAGCTTATTGGATTATTAGTAGCATTTCCTTTATTTATGGAATTTAGCATTATTATATATTGAGTTCCATTGTACTCTGTGTGAATTTTGTAGACCTATTTTATACAAATTTCCATTTTTACACTCCTATAGCACATTCTCATAAGCACACTTTATCACCAATTTGAAATATTTAAATTCAAATTTTCATATTACATTGTTACTGGGAAAAATATGTGAAACCATACGCATATGCAGATTACTAATTTATTGACACTGGGTGTGACTAAAACATTGGGAAGAGCAATAGGGATGCATTGTACCTCCAAAATCTCTTGAATGCCTAGTCTTGTATTTCATCGTTTGTTACACAAACCTTTTCTAATTCCCATCATGGGAGTTGACACTAGTTAGACTAGGGATGAGACATTGCTTCTAAACACTATTTTCTTAATTTGCATGTGATTTTTATCACCATGATAACATTATCATAAGGTGAGGACTTTGGCACTTGAGCAACTGGTAATGGTTCATCAGCTATTTAACCTTTACTGAAAAGTTAATTCTCTCTCTCCAAACTCTTGCATCTTTCTAGGTACCTCACTCACATAGCTCATAGAGTACAAAACATTCTGTATGTAAACTGGATTCTTATATTCTCTCTATCCTCTCTCTCCCTCTTTATAATCTATCTGTCCCCCATACAGAGTGAAGTAAGCCAGAAAGAGAAAAACAAATATCGTATATTAATGCATATATGTGGAATCTAGAAAAATGGTACAGATGAACTTATTTCCAAGGCAGGAATAGAGACATGGACATATAGAACAGACATGTGGACACAGAGGGGGAAGGGGAGGATGGGACAAATTGGGAGATTAGGTTCGACATAAATACACTACCACGTGTAAAATAGATAGCTAGTGGGAACCTGCTGTATAGCACAGGGAGCTCAGCTCAGTGCTCTGTGACGACCTAGATGGGTGGGATAGGGGGAGGGAGGTCCAAGAGGGAGGGGATATAGGCATACATCTAGCTGATTCACTTCATTGTACAGCAGAAACTAACACAACATTGTAAAGCAATTATACTCCAATAAAGAAAATCATTATAATATTTCCTAAATTTACTAACTTAAACCATTTTATGTTTACTAACTAATCTTATTATCTTTTTCTCTTCTAAATAATAGCTTGTCCTTCTAAACATTACTATCCACTCAAATTAAGAGATAAGTAAATAGATGAAAATTATTAGCTTCACTTAAACAGTAGTGACTTCTGTATTTGTTTCTTTTACTTCAACAAAATGTTAAAGATGTTGATTATTGGACTGTTGTATTGCTAATAACAAGTGAATTTATATAGCTTATACCTGTAAAGTAAACCACATAAACAAAAGTAAACCACTCAGAAGACCACATAAATAACAGTTCACTCTGATACTGTATCCTTAACCTGGTGTAATTCTCCTGCTGAATAACTGAGCCATATCCCAGTGGAGGACACCACACATCATTGAGAGAGCTATTAGTCAGCTATGATCATAGCCATTAGACTGCTTATGGAAGCTGAGAAATGCCACTTCTAAGATTATCACATCTCTCTGGAGAAATTCTATACTGTTATGATCTTTACAGCTCCCTATAACGACATTATTAAATGACTTAAAACATTTACACTTTATTTGAATAGTACATTAAATTAAAATTGAATTGCTGTAGAATTCTTATGAAAGTATGCGTGACATCCACATTAATTCCAAATGAATTCATTATGACTAGTGCTATTACAATGAGTACAAATGAGTTAACAATGACACGATGCTTAAAAAAATGGTTTGAAAAAAGGGCACACAAATACTGCTATATAGTGTTCAGACTATTTTTTGTTTTACAACAATTTTGTGCATATCCCCCTAAATCCTAATAACAATGCTTCATAACATAATATTTAGCATTAACAAAGGATTGATAATGGATGTAGCATCTTCATTAAGTCCTGCTTTAAGGTAATAATGTGAAGACTCCCTTCAATCCACATATCCCAAACTTTTCTGAGCCTCTCAATTAAACAAGTAAAAACCTTCAATTGTTTTGGAGCTGAGAAATATTCTGTCAGCAGGTATCCATCCTCCAGCCACATGGTCTGGCATCAGATATGGCAGATTAATGGGAACTGCCATGTGTACTTTGTCACTCCTTGAAGTACTGCCATTTCGACAGCTCTCCTGCAACAAAATCCTAATTCAGTATCTAGTCCGTGCTGCTTCTTAGGACTATATTCCATACATGTATCTGTTCAAGAGCATTATGGCCCAAAATGTTGATGTCCCAGATGGCTATACTTGCTAACAAAAAACGGAAATCATTGAATCAAAACGCTTTAGATGTTTCCCATGGGTCCCTTTTCTGAAAGCTTACAATATCAATCAATGAGCACGCCTCAGTAACATAATAAACTTTAATGAATGAACAGTATTTAAACTTATGAAATATTAGCTATGAAATGCCTAGGGAAAAATAACATTTCTGCACTCATTAGGTCAATATTCATTGAAACCTACTATGTGCTAGACCTTATGGGCTGGGATATACTTGTTGACAAGGTCAGGGCATCTTTTACTCTTGGAGCTTGTAGCATAGTGGGGGCTCTACTGGCCTCTTAACTATCCTTTACTCAGCTCCAATACCACTTTTTATTATAAATAAAATGACTGGATGTCCTCTGTACTATTTTCACGTCTTTCAGCGTGGCTTTATTTATTTATGATTTACATAATATCAACACTTTCTTAATCATAGAGGTTTACGTCTAATGTCATTGATACTTAAGAGGAATTATACATGACAAGTAGTCTAAGAGGATGGTATTACCCAATATTTGCACCCTCATGACTTAATTTTTATATATTTTCTTCTTGTTATTCGAGACCTTTTTCTGTTGTTCTTTGCCCTAAATGTTTCCAAGATATTCTTAATACTTAAGCAACTTAAGATTGAAATGAGGCCTTGTTCCACTCAGATTCATTGCCTTTCATTCAGGTTGAAAATTGTGTTAGAGATATTGGGGGCATGACATTTTAAGTTCTCAAAGGTGCACTATGTAAAACATTTTCAAAATATTTATTTTAGCAATCACACTAATATTAATCCCTCACTTATATATGGCACTACTATGACAGCATCTCATGTTTTGTAGTTTGAAACCTCTGCCTCTCTATTCATTCCTCCAGCCTCAATCTCAGCAAGTTCACTTCACAAATATAAAAAGATCATTAGTTTTCCTCCACTGGGGTGGAAAATATAAATTTGTACATCCATCGTTCCATTTGCCTCTAAAGAATTCACATATTCACTCCAAAAAAAAGCCTTGAGTACCTGTGATCTTGGTCTTATCACTGCGTCTTCTGAGACTTTGCTTGAGAAGTAACCTTTACCCTGTATCCAGTCTCTTTTTCAACTCTGACATCCTAGAATTGGGATCCTCAATAAATAAAAAGCAGGTAGATAGAGAGATAGATTGATGATAGATAAAGGTAGCAAGGTAGCAAGGAGAATACATGCATTTTAAGCTGGATTTTTTTGCTATTATTACCAAGTTGAAATAAACATATAAAAACATAGAAAGTAACAATTATAAAATATGTAGATCTTACTAAATTTGAATTGACTATTAATATACAGATCTAATATAGTTTTATTTACAAAATATGTTACCAATTATGTGCTAAGGTTCATGGCAATTATTTTTATGTTATATTAGGGAAGTTTCATTTTAGGGTTTTTCTAACTGCAGGAGCAAGAAAAATCACCACACTGTGAAAGTGAAAACAGTATCTAAGAGAATCAACTGTAGGACTTCTTGGACTTCTTTTTAAATGGATTATCTTTAAAAAATTGCAAATGACCTGTGATATCTTAGTCATATCACCACTGAGCCTTTAAAATGGAAATAACTGCTTAGTTGATCAATTACAGATTCTCAATGAATCTATAGAATAAGCAAGAAATTAAGATAAATTTTAAAAGCATTGTGATGAAGTGGAAATGCCAATAAACTGGTTGTCTAAATTAAAATCTCTACTCCAGGCTAATTCCTACTGTATCCTTAAAAATATATTTACCCTTGCAACTCTAAAACTGACTATTAGATAAAATCTAAGATACACATCTTATAAATATATTACTTAATTACATGATATATTTTATATAATAGTATATATTATATATATATATATATATATATATATATATATATATATGATGTTATAGATATATTTGTAGCTTATCTGATATGGTTCTCAACTTTTTGTCCTTCTCTACTCCTTGCCTTAATGAGACATATTCAGAGCACTGGTTGCCTCCTAGTGTCATGACAGAAGAATACTCCACTCAAAGCCAAATTGTACCTACATAACAGTGATTCCAACATTCATTATCAGTTGATGAGATACATTAGTTTCACGTTGATTAGCAAAGTTACTCGTTTAGAAGTTATGTTATGTTTACAAGTCAAGACATTTTATAATCCAAATTGTTTTCACACATCAATATCTGTGATATGAAGGATACTTCTTTGTGATCTTCTAAAAGATGGTGACTGGTTATGACTCTAGAGGATGAGATACTTGTTGACTGAGGAAGAAAAGGGAGGTTGATAAATCTAAAAACATTAGAAGGGGAAGAGAGAACTCAGAATGCTTTTCTTCTCCAACTGGACAGCAGGAACAGATTTCAGTTTCTATCAAGAGAAAGGCTGAAGGCACAGGTGGCATAGGTAATTTTTAATGAAGGGTCTTATGAGACATGTAGCTCTTTGCATTTTATCTTAGCAAGTACTGGTAGCAATGGCAGATCAGGGTGCCCATTCAAATAGCTTATGATAAAGAATTCTACAAAGGAAACATATAGAAGATTGTGAACAGAGTCTTTTGAAATGACTAAAAGGAATCATAAATATAATTGGAGAGGATTGGATAATTGAATAGAAGTTGAAATTTTGCAGCTATAAGTCAATTTTTACTAACAACATTATCAATTTTCTTTTTTACACTATAGACACTGTATGTATACTGATTGTTTAAATTATATTTATAAATTTCTAAATATTAATGATGGTTAAAATGTTGCAATAAAGAGTAGTATGATAAATTAATAATATGACATTTTATTGTATTTTTGTACTTCACTTAGAATATTTGCATATGTAGTTATAAATAGATTGATATTTAACTTTATTTATACCCTGTTTTTAAGTAATCAACCTAGGAATTAGTATCCAATCCAGAGGTATATTATGATTTTCTTTATGAATGAGCTATAGAGTCAAACTGCCTACATTAAAATCCCAAATGCAATAGTAGATGTACAAAACAACCATTCATAATATTTTTGTGTCTACATTTCCTCATCTGCAAAGCATTGATTATAATATTTTAGTATAAATATTCTTAATACTTTAGAAACTTTATACTATCATTTAAAACAGAATTGTGAGGAAAAATTAGACTAGGTATGTAGGTGGTTAATAAAATACCTGAAAATATTAATTGCCTAGAAAATGTTACAAATAACCATATAGGTTATACTTAGAGTTAAATAAATCAAAACTCTTTCCATTTTTTTGCTATTCTAGATCAATTTAAGAACCAACAAAATTTTGCATAGCACTTAATTTCTAAGTTATTGTGTGAGATAGTGCAGTAATTTATGATGTTAATAAGAGAAAGTTCTTACCCTCAAGAAAATCTAAAGCTTGCTGTTTCTGTTTGTTGAAGAGATAGAGACATGGGTATGTAAAGAGCTGATAATGATATGGACAGGACGTTTTAAAAATGTTAGAGTACATAGGCTTCCCTGGTGGCGCAGTGGTTGAGAGTCTGCCTGTCGATGCAGAAGACAAGGGTTCGTGCTCTGGTTCGGGAAGATCCCACATGCCGCGGAGCGGCTAGGCCCGTGAGCCATGGCCACTGAGCCTGCGCGTCCGGAGCCTATGCTTCACAACGGGAGAGGCCACAACAGTGAGAGGCCCGTGTACAGCAAAAAAAAAAAAAAAAAGAAAAATCTTGCAACGAACAAAACCCCAGGACAAGATGGATTCCCAGGAGAATTCTGTCAAACATTTAGAGAAGAGCTAACACCTATCCTTCTCAGACTCTTCCAAAATATAGCAGAGGGAGGAACACTCCCAAACTCATTCTATGAGGCCACTGTCACTCTGATACCAAAACCAGACAAGCACGTTACAAAAAAAAGAAAACCATAGGCCAATATCACTAATGAATATAGATGCAAAAATTCTCACAGTCCAGCAGCACATTAAAGGGATCATACATCATGATGAAGTGGGGTTTATCCCAGGAATGCAAGGATTCTTCAATATATGCAAATCAATCAATGTGATACACCGTTTTAAAAAATTGAAGGATGAAAACCATATGAGCATCTCAATAGATGCAGAAAAAGCTTTCAGCGAAATTCAACACCCATTTATAATAAAAACCCTCCAGAAAGTAGGCATAGAGGGAACTTACCTCAACATGATAAAGGCCACATATGACAAACCTACAGCCAACATTGTTCTTAATGGTGAAAAACTGAAACCATTTCCACTAAGATCAGGAACCAGACAAGGTTGCCCACTCTCACCGCTATTATTCAACATAGCTTTGGAAGTTTTAGCCTCAGCATTCAGAGATGAAAAAGACATAAAAAGGAATCCAAATAGGAGAAGAAGAAGTAAAACTGTCACTGCTTGTAGATGACATGATACTATACATTGAGAAACCTCAAGAAGCTACCAGAAAACTACTAGAGCTAATAAATAAATTTGGGAAAGTAGCAGGACACAAAATTAATGCACAGAAATCTTTTGCACTCCTATACACTTATGATGAAAAATCTGAAAGAGAATTTAAGGAAACCCTCCAATTTACCATTGAAACAAAAAGAATAAAATACCTAGGAATAAACCTACCTAGGAGACAAAAGATCTGTCTGCAGAAAACTATAAGATCCTGGTGAAATAAATTAAGATGATACAAACAGATGGAGAGATATACCATGTTCTTGGATTGGAAGATTCAAGATTGTGAAAATGACTATACTACCCAAAGCAATCTACATATTCAATGCAATCCCTATCAAACTACCAACGGCATTTTTCTCAGAAGTAGAAGAAAAAATTGCACAATTTGTATGGAAATACAAAAGACGCTGAATAGCCAAAGCAATCTTGAGGGAAAAAAATTGAGCTGGAGGAATCACTCTCTGGAACTTCAGACTATACTACAAAGCTACAGTAATCAAGACAGTATGGTACTGGCAAGAAAACAGAAATATAGATCAGTGGAACAGGATAGAAAGCCCAGAGATAAACCCATGCACATATGATCAACTTATTTTTGATAAAGAAGGCAATATACAATGGAGAAAAGACAGCCTTTTCAATAAGTGGTGCTGGGAACACTGGACAGCTACATATAAAAGAATGAAATTAAAACACTCCTTAACACCATACACAAAAATAAACTCAAAATGGATTAAAGACCTAAATGTAAGGCCAGGCACTATAAAACTCTTAGAGGAAAACATAGGCCGAACACTCTATGACATAAATCACAGAAAGATCCTTTTTGACCCACCTCCTAGAGAAATAGATATAAAAACAGAAATAAACAAATGGGACCTAATGAAACTTAAAAGCTTTTGCACATCAAAGGAAACCATACTCAATATGAAAAGATAACACTCAGTATGGGAGAAAATATTTGCAAATGAAACAACTGACAAAGGATTAATCTGCAAAATATACAAGCAGCTCATACAGCTCAATATCAAAAAAACAAACAACCTAATCCAAAAATGGCAGAAGACCTACATAGACATTTCTCCAAAGAAGATGTACAGATTACCAACAAACACCTGAAAGGATGCTCAACATCACTAATCATTAGAGAAATGAAAATCAAAACTACAATGAGGTATCACTTCACACCATTCAGATTGGCCATCATCAAAATATCTACAAACAATAAATGCTGCAGAGCGTGTGGAGAAAAGGGAACCCTCCTGGACTGTGTGTAGGAATGTAAATTGATACAGCCAGTATGGAGAACAGTATGGAGATTCCTTTCAAAACTAAAAATAGAACTACCATAGGACCCATCAATCCCACTACTGGGCATATACTCTGAGAAAACCATAATTCAAAAAGAATCATGTACCACAATGTTCATTGCAGCACTATTTACGATAGCCAGGACATGAAAGCAACCTAAGTGTCTATCAACAGATGAATGGATAAGGAAGATGTGGCACATATATACGATGGAATATTATTCAGCCATAATAAAATGAAATTGAGTCATTTGTAGTGAGGTGGATGGACGTAGAGTCTGTCATACAGTGTGAAGTAAGTCAGGAAGAGAAAAGCAAATTCCATATGCTAACACATATATATGGAATCTAAAGAAAAAAAATGTTCTGAAGAACCCAGGGGCAAGACAGGAATAAAGCCACAGATGTAGAGAATGGACTTGAGGACACGGGGAAGGGGAAGGGGAAGCTGAGGCGAAGTGAAAGATTGGCACTGATACATATACACTACCAAATGTAAAATAGGTAGCTAGTGGGAAGCAGCTGCATAGCACAGGGAGATCAACTCCATGCTTTGTGACCACCTAGAAGGGTGGGATAGGGAGTGTGGGAAGGAGACACAAGAGGGAGGGGATATGGGGATATATGTATATGTATAGCTGATTCACTTTGTTATACAACAGCAACTAACAACAATGTAAAGCAATTATACTCCAATAAAGATGTTAAAAGAAAAAAAAAGAAATTATACTTCATTTACATTTCAGACACATACTCATTACATGCATGTGTAGGGGAATGAATGGGAAGAGTAAGATGGTTGGAGGATTATGACAAAGTTTTTTTTCTAATGTACCAGGGGAATTACAGCATAATAGCAACACTTGGCATGTTTTAGAACATCTCTAGGAAAATATTTATTTTAATACCTATTAGGAAATAATGTCATAATAAATGTCTTAGCTCAGGCTACCCAACAAAATACTGTATACAATGAAATTCACTTCTCACAGTTCTGGAGGCTGGAAATTCCAAGATCAGTGTGGCACCATGGTTGGTTTTTGTAAGAGCTCTCTTCTTGGCTTGAAGGTGGCAGACTTCTCTCTGTGTTCTCTCATGGTAGAGAGAGAGAGCTCTGATATTTTTTTGTCTTTTTATAAGGCTACTACCCCTTATAGATTAGGGACCTACTTTGCAACCTCATTTAACTTTTATAATTTCCTGACAGGCCCTATATCCAAATAAAGCCACATTGGGATTTAGGTCTTCAACCTAAGAATTTGGAAGGGATGCAAACATTTGGCCCATACAATAAGTAAAAGGCTATTAACAGCAGTAAGGATTCTTTGATTCTTGGAACAAAACAATAACAGATTACTTTTATAAAAATGTTAATGGATTATGTTTTTTTTTGTATGTGACTGATTTTAGTGGCTATGTATACTTGAGGAAAAATCAAAAGAAAATTTCAGTGACTGGCTTGGTCTTTTGGGATAAGTTACATAGATAATATAATTCTGTGAGAATGGCATAAAATCTGAATTTTGAACAGTGGCTTAGCTTTAGATAAACTAACAAGGAGAGCAAGAATTTATTCCATACCATCAATATCACTGAATTTAGAATTGCTTTAAGACAACATTACTGCCAAGGAATGTAATTGAAAAACTTGAGCTATGGATTGTTGAGGGAATTACCAAATTTATCAGAATGGCAGATAAGTGTCTGGGGAAATAGTGTTCAATGAAGACTTATAAAGATAGCAATAAAACATTAGTAGGAATTGGAACAGATAAACAAACTGAAGTTACAAAAAATGTGTAGCAGAAAGTAAGTCTAAGAGATTATCCTTTGACTCATCCCCTCTCTCTTTGTTAATTTTTTCCATCAAAGATTCATTTTGTTTTCTACCAAATCTTCCTTTCAGCTTGCTGCACTTAAACTATATTGCAATTCAGTTCTAATAAAAGTCTGTGCAGATTGTTATATACTATTTTAAAGAAAAAGATTTTTAAAAGGCAGAAAAAAATGTTTTGTTATTTTATATTACATTTAACCTGATCTCAAATCAATATTAATTTGCAAATTTCTTAAATCACCTCCTTTCAAATAAATTATAGAACTCTAGATTTCATAGGCATGTCTGTTTTTTTAATGTATAAAAATAATTATTAATGGTAGTCCTGTGGTTGCAGATTAACTCCTTTTTCCTGCTGTCTTAAAAAACATTTGATTGCTCTAATTCTCTCTTACTTGCACAGGCAAGTGTCATTCACACTTCTTTTCTACACAGTAGCCTAGCAACTACAAATTTCAAGCCCTTTATATAATAGTATTCTCTGAATAATTTCACAATTATGTCACCCTCTGAAAGCTGAAAGAATAGTGCTAGCAGACCTTTCTCCTTGTTAGAAACTTAGTTTGGTGATTTTCCTAAGTAGTCAAGAACTTAGATTTGAAGTCCAAATATATCAAACCTCCATTTAGATAAGTTTTCTGAACAACAAAAACAAAATAAATCAAAAAATGAGGTAGTTTGCAATCTAGGGTACAAGTAATACCACATCCTGGTTTCTATATCCTTTAAAAATGGGTAATGCAATCAATGCACTTAGATAATCAGGTTAAATCAGTTGTAGATATTGAGTAATGTGCACAAAAATATAGCCACAGTAGTCAAGTAAGATTGATTTCCAAAAGCCACAAAATAAAATATATTTTGAATTTAAGTTAAATCATCCTTAAATGTTGACTTATGGAGATTATTATAATGCAAGATGATGATAGGGTAGAGTGAACCTGAGAGTACTGGAAAAGGATTTTACTTTTTTTTTTTAATTGAATCATCACAATATCAACTAGGTACTTTGACTAGAAAGTAATGTACTAAACAATCTGATTTATGAGACATTTTTGAATTATAATCTCTGAAATGTCTGATTTGCATATATTTTCTGTTTATTCAATAGTAATACCCTATCTTATGGGAATATTTAATATATGCTGCTTTTCTTAAAATCATTCTTATACTTGAATAAAACAAAAATACAATTAAAGAAAATGTCATGATTTATTAGGCAAGAACACAGTGGAGAGCTGCAATGCTTTCAGACTGAGGGACAGAGTGAGGCTATGTCAGCAGCACTAGCTGACCAAATTAAGATGAGATGATGTAGTTGAATATTTAAGAAAGAACAGTAGTGGATGCAGGGTCACATCAGGGATTGAAATGAGGAAATCCATGTTGTCATTTTTATTTCACTAGTTAGAGTATGTTTTCAACTTGTAAAAAGTGGAGCACAGATTCTGGAAACTGAAATCCTTTACTGAAGTACAGGCAAATGCAGGACAATCAATGGCAATATCAGATAGAAGCTTATGCCTGTTAATCAATGTGACTTAACCCGGATTTGGGGAAAATTTCTTTTGACAGTGAGAATATCAACTCTATTCACTCCCCTGCATTTCTGCTGAGAGTAACAATTATTCCTTATCAGTGATGATATGGAGCCTACCCAAGTGAAGAATGTGCAAGAATAATGACTGCTAGTGGATGGGAGAGGTATGGGAGCTGGACATAAGCCAGTTCTGCTGCTACAAATGTGCTGTTTGCAAACACTAAGCAAGATAGCAGTTGATATCATACATTATCAATTTCTAATTACTTGTGAGACTTACATAAGTTGTTTAACCTGTCAGCTTCCTTTCTCTTAAATGAGATGAACTCTAAGGTCTTTCTAGCTCTCACTAACTCTGGCTATACCAATGGTAAGGACCCTTATGAACTAGATGTGATTGCCTTGTATGAATTGCTTAGGCATAGAAGTACTCATAAACATGGAAGTACTGAAAATTTATTTCCTGGGAGAACATGTTGGGGGAAGATATTCTGAATATTTCTAAAGTCCATACCTTATCTTTTGCACACACTAAATTTCAGTCATTTATGCAAGTTTATTGGACTTCACTATGGGTTTTAAAAGAGGTTGGACACTTTAAAAACATTAACAATATTTATCTGACTTAGGTACATATGTTTCTTTCAATAGAGCTATGCTACAAATTAGACATATGAGCATGCGTTTCCATCTCTTGGATTCCTTTGAGCCTAGCCAGGGATGAAACTATTATGCAAGAATTCTACCCTATTCTCTTTCTGAAACCCTCAACTTAGTGTTCTGTATTGGAATGGAAGTAATGGCATGTAAAAAAAGCTCTGGTTAGAGTGATTTTTAGTTCAAGCAGTCAGATGTGAACCATAGCAGCTATGTGAAATTAGGAAAGGTATCTTATTTTCTTGTGCCTGTATTTAAACATAAGGATAATTCCTTACCAATTTCATAGGATTGTTGTGAATATACTTGTAAGCAACATGGTGCAGTCATGTAGTAAATGCTCAATAAATAGAAGCTATTGTTACTAGCATGAAAACTACTACTAGTATCAAAATAATTATTTTTAATCATCTTAATCTATACAGCAAAAGCATTTGACAAAATATAACATCCATTTATGATAAAAAAAACTACCAAAAACTGGTATAGAGGGAAGAAACATACCTCAACATAATAAAGGCCATATATGACAAACCAACAGCTGTAAGCTTTTCCTCTAAGATCAGGAAAAAGACAAGAATGCCCAATCTTGCCACTTTTATTAAACTAGTATTAGAATTCCTAGCCACAACAATGAGTCAAGAAAAGGAAATAAAAGGCATCCAAATTAGAAAGGAAGAAGTATAACTGTCACTATTTGCAGATGATAGGACACTATATATAGAAAGCTGTAAAGGCTCCATCAAAACACTGTTAGAACTAATAAATGAATTCAGTAAAGTCAGAGGATATGAAATCAATATACAGAAATATATGGCATTTCTCTATACTAATAATGAACTCTCAGAAAAAGAAATTAAGAAAACAATCTCATTTATAATTGCACCAAAAAAATAAAATATCTAGGAATAAATTTAACCAAGAAGGTGAAAGACATGTATGTTGAAAACTATAAGACTCTTATGAAAGAAATTGAAGAATACACAAATAGAATAATAAGATATTTTTGTTCATGGAGTGGAAGAAATGACACAGTAGATCAGCTGAACTAAATACATATCTACAGAACATTCCATCCTAAAAAAGCAGAATACACATTCTTTTCAAGTGCACATGAAACAATCTCCATGATATATCACATTCTAGGCCTCAAAACAATTCTCCAAAAATTAAGAAGATTGAAATCATATAAAGTATCTTTCCCTACCCCAACACTAGTAAATTAAAAGTCAATTAAGGAAGAAAACTGGAAAAAGCACAAACATGTAAAACTAAACAACATACAACTAAACAATTAATGTTAAAATATTAATACTACCCAAAGCCATCTATAGATTCAGTGTAATCCCTATCAAAATACAAATGGCATATTTCACAGAACTAGAACAAATAATTCTTAAATTGCATGGAAACACAAAAGACCCCAAATGGCCAAAGCAATCTTGAGAAAGAAAAACAAAGCTGGAGGTATTATGATGACTGATTTCAAACTATACTTCAAAGCTCTAGTAATCAAAACAGTATGGTACTGGCACAAAAACAGACACACAGATCAACAGAACAGTTCAGAAATAAACCTACAGATATATGAACAATTAATTTACAACAAAGGAGCAAAGAGCATACAATCGAAAAAGAATAGTCTCTTCAATGAATGGTGTAGGGAAAACTGTACAGCCACGTGCAAAGACCACTGTCTTACACCATACACAAAAATTAAATCAAAAAGGAATATAGACTTGAATATAATACCCAAAACCATAAAAGTCCTAGAAGAAAATATAGGCAACGACCTCATTCACATCATTTTTTGTGAATCTGATTCCAAAGCAAGGAAAACAAAAGCAAAAATAAACAAATGGGATTACATCAAACTAATAAACTGCTGCACAGTAAAGGAAATCATCATCAAAACAAAAAGGCAACCTACTGAATGGGAGAAAATATTTGCAAATCATATATTCAATAAGGGATTTGTATCCAAAATATATAAGGAACTCATACAATTCAACAACAAAAAAACCCCAAACAACCCAGTTAAAAATTAGGCAGGGTATCTGACAGACATTTTTCCAAAGAAAACATACAGATGGCCAACAGGCACATGAAAAAATGTTCAAAATCACTCATTATTATGAAAATTTAAAGCAAAACCACAATGAGATATCACCTCATATCTGTTAGAATGGCCTTTATTAAAAAGAGAAGAAATAACAAATGTTGAAGTGGATGTGAAGAAAAGGGAACCATTGTGCACTGTTGGTGGAAATATAAATTGGTGTAGTCACTGTGGAAAACAGTATGGAGATTCCTTAGATTAAGAACAGAACTACGATATGATGCAGCTACTCCACTTCTGGGTATTTATCCAAAGAGCACAAAACACTAATTCCGAAAGATATATGCACCCCTATGTTCATTGCAGCAATATTTACAATAGCCAAGATATGAAAACAACCTAAGTGTCCATATATGGATGAATGGATAAAAACGATGTTATGTACACACACACATGCACACACACAATGGAATACTACTCAGCCACAAAAATAATGAAATCCTGTCATTTGCAACAACATGGATGGACCATGAAGGTATTGAGCTAAGTGAAATAAGTCAGATGGAGAAGCACAAATACCACATGATTTCACTCATATGTGGAATCTAATAAAACAAAACAAGCTAAAAAATTAAAACAAAACAAACTCACAGATACAGAGAACAGGTAAGTGGTTACCAGAAAAGAAAGAGTTTGGGGGATGGGTGAAATGGGAGAAGAGGAACAGCTGTATGGTGATGGATGATAACTAGACTCGTGATGGTTAATACTTTGTAGTGCATACAAATGTTGAATTATAATGCCATAGTACCCCTGAAACTTATATAGTTAAAAAATTAAATAAATTAATAAATATTTTATTAGAAATCTGAGAGGAGAGGAAGCTTATTAGAAGTCAGTTCTGCTTTTCTTTTGCATGTCCACTGAATCATCTAACACACATATCAATAAAATCAGGTTTAAATAAATTGGTGAAGAGCAAAGGAGAGCTTTCCACTTTATCAATATTCATGGACTATTTATAAAATATACCTGAATAGAAGAGAGATAATATGAGGTACAGTTTTTTAAAAAGATAAAGATGAATGGGGAAAGCAAATTTATTTGCCTGTACCAGTGCCTATAACTGACAGACACTATGTAGTCAATACATTGATTATTTTAAAAAATTATTATTAGCTATCTAATATAATTTTTCTATGTAAAAGGAATATCTGTATATACATTAGCTAAGTGTAGAATGTTAATGTATAAATCCAGGTCCATCATGATGATAATGCTATATTAAATAAACTCTCTGTCTTGATTTTACCTCTACATAATTTTGGTCTTGAAGGGGCCTTCCTCCAGCCAGGAGAAAGCAATGACTAAGCACCAAGTGTTAAGAAGTACCAGCTGAAAATTTTAAATTTTAAATTTTGAAGTAGAATGCCCTGTAAGATCTGACTGGTTCCAAATGTCTCCTGTACAGACATTACCTGTTGACTGAAATTCCCATTATTAGACTAAATTCTTTGCAATATGATATAATTTCCAGGAGCTGTCTTTAAGAGTAAGAATATGAGTATAGAAGTATTAGACAGCCTTTGGGGATAGGCAAATTTGCAGCCTGAGAAATGAGCCAGGTCTAGAACACAAGTAGTGAAAGAGGACATTGAGCGTTAAAATATTTAGACTATGGAGTAAATCATAGAGGGGGGGGGTGAAGAGAAAATAAGAAAGTATATGTATACTTAATTTGATCTAAAATGTGGTGTCAGATACTTCTAAAGCATCACATCAAGAATGTACTTACTGGGAAAATGGAAATAATT
Organism: Mesoplodon bidens; assembly: GCF_964165515.1. Taxonomy (NCBI): domain Eukaryota; kingdom Metazoa; phylum Chordata; class Mammalia; order Artiodactyla; family Ziphiidae; genus Mesoplodon; species Mesoplodon bidens. The sequence goes on from NC_138160.1 coordinate 70,098,949, forward strand.
TTGAGATCCATTTATATTAAAGAAAGGTGGCTTAAAACTCCTAACTCTCCCTATCCCACCCCTCTAGGTGGTCACAAAGCACCGAGGATAGGGAGGGTGGTAAGGAGACACAAGAGGGAGGAGATATGGGGATATATGTATATGTATAGCTGATTCACTTTGTTATAAAGCAGAAACTAACACACCATTGTAAAGCAATTATACTCCAATAAAGATGTAAAAAAAAAATAAAATAAAATAATAGTGCTTCTAGGGGAAAAAAATAATTAATTAATTAATTAATTTGGTTTCCTTGGAAAAAACCCTCCTAACTCAAAAACTTTCTACTCCTGCCTTTCCAATCTGTATGCATTTCAATAATTTCTCAAGCTTATTGCTTTGGCTAAGACCTCTAGTACAATGTTAAATAGGATTGTGAGTTTGGATATACTTGCACTTAACCTGATCTTAGAAAATAGCTTTCAGCCTCACCATTAAGACAGACATTAAGTATGCATTTTTGTAAATGCTCTCTATCATGTTGAGGGCATTTGCTCCTATTCCTAGTTTCTGAGGTTTTCATCATAAATGATGTTAAATTTTATCTAATATCATTTTCTACATCTATTAAGATGATCAAATTGTTTTTCAAATTGTTTTGTTAATATGGTGGCTCACAGTGATTTATTTTAAAATGTCGAGCAAACCTGTATCCTGGCAATAAAGTGCATTTGGTTATAGTGTATTATTCTTTTTACATATCACTGATTCATTTTGCTAATATTCTTAAGGGAATTTTACTTCTATGTCCATGACAATAGTCATCCATAGTGTTTTTGTTTGTTTTTACTCATAATATCTTTGGGTTTGTTATCACAACAATTCTGGCTTCATAAAATAAGTGGGAAATTGTTTCCTCCTTTTCTACTTTCTGGAAGAATTTATGAATAATTGGTATTACTCCTTCCTTTAACATTTGGTAAAATTCACCACTGAAGTTTTTTGGTCCTGGGGTTTTCTTTATTGGAAGGATTTTAAACTACTGATTGAATCTTATTATGAAATGTAGAGATGTTCTAGTTATCTATTTTGGGGTGTATCTTTCAAGGACTATTTCCATTTCATCTAAGTTATCAAATACATCTTCATAAAATTGTAATTATTCATTATTTAATTACAGTAGAATCCAATCTATACTCTTAGTAGCTTTTTTATTCATGGCATTGGTAATTTGTGTGTTGAATAATAATAAAAATATGACAGCAGAAATTGTTGCTAAAGCAGTGCATAGAGAAAAATTTATAGCTTCACATGAAGAGGGGATGCAAATCTACTCTAATCTTTAAACAGAAGTAGGAAGAAAACTCAGAGAAGGTAGAAGGAAGAAAATAATGTGGATAGCCACAGAAATATGAATCAAAGATAAAATCAACAGAGTCAAAACTTTGTTTTGTGAAGAGAGTGATAAAATTAAGCAACCCCCAGTAAAACTGATCAAGAAAATTTATAAGTTTATTTGAAGAAGAGAAATTCACTATGAACCCTACAGACATTAAAGGGATAATAAGAGGTAGTTATGAAGAAATTTAAGCTAATTTTAAAGAATTGTGATCATATAAACTATTTTCTCTATCCGCAAGAAAATTAAATTATACGTGTTGAAAGAAAGGCAACTAGAATTTCTCTAAATGATTGCGTAAATCATGCAACATGCTTCTAAACTGAAAAATACATGCGTAAAGGAAATTAGAAAAAAATTTTAATCAAATAAAGTTAAAAACAACACATCAGCTATGTAGCTAAAAGTAGGACTTGAAGGTGAATTTATAGAATTAAGGACTTATGTTAGAAAAAGAAAATAGTTCTAAAAGGAATTTTTAAATTTAACAAATTTACTTTTTCACTTGTGTAATCTGATTAGAATCAAATTCACTATTTTCTTCTTTTTTGTATCTCTAAAATGCAGAGACTTCTTTGCATGTTAACAGTTAATATCAGCATTAATCATCTATCATATCTTTTGGATTATCTTCTCCCTGTGAATATATATTCTTTAACTTCTCTCATCACCACTTTATAGTGTACATGAATGTTCAAAGGACTCTAATTTTCTGTACCAACTTTTTCCTCCATCATTTCCTCATTTTACTTACTTCTTTTTAACACATTTTTAATGATACTAAAGAGTACCTTGGAGAAGGAGATGGGTGGGAAAAGAAACATTTCTATAGAGGTAATAGTAGTCAGCTACCTCCTCAGAGCTCTTTAGCACTGACAAGAGTGCAATAGACTTGAGCCTTGCATTCAGAAGGAAAACTGATGAGAATTCTATGGACATCTGTACCTTCTCTTCTTTTTTTGAACACTTTCTTAAGCTATACATCAACTCCAACTAATTACTTATTCAGCGATTTCTCATTCATGCATTTATTCACTTATTGAAATAATGTTTTTGTATTTCTATGACCTATATTTGTTAGCTATAGGAAATGAAGGAATCTGTACATTCAGCAAAAGCTTTGTTAACTGCCAGGAAAATAACAGCTTATATGATACTTTCCTCCATGCATACTTAGTTGTAAAGGAAAAAAACAAAGAAAAAATTTTTACAACTACTATTATTAGTGTGCTCTGACCTATCCATGTGAAATACCTTGTAGGTAAAATACTTATTTTTCTCCTTTTACTCCTATAGTATTTTCTGATACCTCTGCCTTTTTACTTTACAGACTAACCATTTTCCTTTTCATATAACTTCTTTTAGACTGTACTGGCTACTCTGTTTAAAAAAGAAAAAACAGCTATTAGCATCTTCTAATGATTTAATGCAGGTAATTATACAATAAAAATATCTCAATAAACAGTTTAGCTGAAGATTTTCAATACTAAAGTGAGATATAGGAGCAGAAAAATTGGGCCAAAAAAGGTGAATTGATCTTGTTTTATGTACCCTTCATAAATCATTTTTCCATCAAACATATCCTAGTTATCTAAAAAATAAAGTTGCTTCTTATAGATACTGACATTTCATTTTATATATATATATGTGTGTGTGTGTGTGTGTGTGTGTATATATATATATATATATATATATATATATATATATATGTGATACTCAAATGTTTCAGCTTTGTTTCTCCCTCATCTAGTAGACATTTTGGTTTTTGTTAAATATTTTAACACAGTTAGGTATCCATTAATAGACAAATAGACAAATGCCATCCCAAGTGTTTCATTAAAAAAAATCAGATACAATTAAGTCTTTGTTATATGATATAAAATTCGTTCGCAACTGAGAATGAGTTTTAAATTACTTGTATAGAAATTGAGATTGTTCATCATTACAAATAATTCCATTTGGCAGGGATTCTTAGAAACCACTTCACACCATGACTCTTGATGTCTATTCCTAACTGTGACATATCCTTTTATCTTAACTGGAAACCTCAGGAGGTAGACTGTGTTCATAATTGAAAACAAAATACCACACAATGTCATTTGGGAAGTCAAAGTTATGATTTGCACGTGTAAAACTGCTGTGGTTTGAATACTGTCTCTACCTCTTACTAAATACATGACTTTGACAAGTATCTTAACATCTTCAAGTCTCAGTTTTCGTATCAACAGAATGGGGATATCAATATTAGCCATGGGATAAGGTTGCTACACAGACTAAATTAGATCATGTGTGCTAAGTGCATAACATCGTGGTACAACAAAGTGTACATGGGGTCCTCTTGCCAGCCTGGCAGTGAGTGATCCACTGTAAAAAACACCATCTTATCACCCCCTTGCTCAGATCACTTCAGGTACCAACTGCTATAGTTTAGATACTCCAAAAGTGGAAACTGAGATAAAGTAAACAGAGCAAGTATCTGTTAGGGATCAGCATCAGTGAAATGAAAGCAGAAAGCAGGATTAAGTAAAGGGGACAGTTTAATAAAATCCTTGGTAAGTCTAGCAGAGACCTCCAGAGCCTATGAAAGTTGTCCTGTGTCAGATAGAAATGACCTGTCCATTGCACCCTACCTTTCTCCCCACCACTCATCTTCAAATGTAGTCTGCACTATGAAAAGGATGACCACAGGCAAGTTGGCTCTCTGTTGGCCTACCCTGAAGGGGCTGGCTGCTGCAGCAAATACTTCCTTGAAGGAGGTCCTAGGTAGCACATCTGTATGCATACCACATTCAAATCTACTGTCTTAATATATATATATATATACACACACATATATATATATAAACATATTTACATTTATTTATTTTAAAAGTACTAAAAATCCCAACAGTAAATTTGTCTCCTGCTGCACCTTTCCCAACCATAATAAATTGAGTAACAAAAATAATCTGATGATTTATGAATAAATGAATACTAATATCTAAAATTTTAAATAAGAATTTTATTTTCCCTCTGATTACTGCTCCTATTTCTACATGTTTAGTGTCCTCTTCTGTTTTTCACACCTTATTTTTCTTCAGACCTCTTTCTGTTCTTTATTTTATTCACTCCATTTTACTTTCTTATGTTTCTCTCATCTACTGAGACCTCCCCATTGGCATTATAAATACTCCTTGGCAAAAGGTGACTTACTTTTCATTTCTATGCTCTACTATTTTCTTTCCTGAAAAATTCAATGAGCAAATGTACTCGCACCTGAATATTCTGTCACAAGAGAAACGTAGAAAGAAGGTGATATCTTTCTTTTTCAATGACCTTTCTCCCCATTATTCTGGCTCTGGGGATCCCTAATGCTTCATGTTTTCTTTCCCAAAGATCAGTAGCTACCTTTGTACAGAAATATTCATCTGGAAACCACTTGATCCTCAGTGAATTTTTCACTATAGAATTAAATTAAGGCAGTTGTCATAAGTCACTGCTGCAAATAGGTAGCTTATAAAAGGGAGATCCAAATAACTGAAGGTAAAGAAACAAATCAGCTTTTTTCCCCCCTAATTTTACTTGTTTTCCCATTAAAACAATACATAAGTTTGAAATCTTTCTGCTGGAACCAATTCTAATTAAGCATCTTTTTGTCATTAATTTCCATTTTGGTTCTGTTTAAACTCTGTTTAAATTTCCATTTTGGTTCTCTTTAAACTCTGTTTAAACTCTCTTTAAACTCTTTTTAAAGCCACGTAAGTCTATATCAGAAAACTAAGACTAAGAATTGAGTCAATTAGCTAAAAATTTTGGTAAAAGTAAACTTTAATTATGTTTAATAAAGTACCTTTTATGCTAAATCATTTTTATGATTGACTCCATTCTACCTTTGAAAATATTTCTGTAAATCTGGTCTAAATAACATTTCAATTGTTATTTGACCCATCCAGTAAATGTAATTTTTCCACAGACCTTATGATTATACTAAAGTATCTGCTTATGATACTCAACAAAGGAAAGATTACATTAGCTTCACATGATAAATCTTGTCTTTGCATTATATGTCTTAATGCAAATATCTCTAACTTATCAATGGAATGTAAGCAATAATTTAATTGTCAATAAATTTATATACCTAATATGAGTCATATTAATTACTCTGGAGACATGTCTTGCTTCCCTTCTATTAACTCATAGCCTTTCATGCTGTCCTTTCAAGCTCCCTCTGGCTTCAGAGCCTTTGAACATCTTATTTCCACTACCTAGAAATACTGCCCAGGCTCTGTAGGGAATAACAGATCTAAATCTCCTCATTGCTTAGTTGAAATGTAACTTTATCAAAAAAACCATCCTTGACCCTACAAACTAGGATAGGTTTATGCTCACAGAGCTTCATTTTCTTTTCCTTTGTAGCATCCATCAAAAGTACAACAAGCACATGTTAGTGTTATTAATTAATAACTGTCTTACACTATGCAAAGTTCCATATCAATCAATGTAAAAAGCATATGAAGTAAATGACTGTTCAAAAAACAAAGAAAACCTCATAAATAGCAAACATAGAAATTTATATTTTAAAATTGACACTCATTTAGCTTTATTTTGTACTCTCAAGAAATCTATTTGTGATTTCTTTCACTGTGAAAGTCAGAATTATAGTCAAATAATTCTTAAGCTTTCAATCTCAAAGGGATATGAAATCAGCAGGCATACAGATTTTAATTAAAAAAAACTTTCATTTCTATGCTTAAAGAAAAGTTAATCACATTATGCAATTTACTATATGTCCATCAACACCATGGATTAATGTATTTCCAAAGTATTTCCTTAGTTTATAAACATACTTTTCTTCATAAGTACTTTTAAAATGCTAGATTTATTTACTTTTTATTATTTCAAAACCCCAAAAGGACAAACAAGTAGAATATCATACATGTATGTTCAAAGGAAGGGGGTTTGATAGATTCAGAGTATAATTATCACTAAGGATGTTATATGAAGCATTCTTAAAACTTAATTGCTCACTGAACCCTTCTAATGTGGAAAATCTGGAAGTTCTTCTACTCTAAACTCATTTATTCTTTCAATAAATATTACTTTAACACATATTATACTATGCTTACATTTTTTAGCTGTGTGTGTTTGTGTATGTGTGTGTGTGTGTTTGTGGGAATACACATACATACACAACAGAAAGTCATGGTCTAGGTGAGAAATAGAGAACTTATTTTGATATAACATTAAGAATTTTTAATATAGTATTTCATCATGTATTAGTTTTGCCTCAGTACAGGGGAGTGTTTGCAAAATCTTCATAGAGTAGGTGTCATATGAGTTGAGTCTTAATGGATGTGGAAAAGTTATCCTGTTACACTTGTACCTTGAGCATAGCAGTTATGTTGAAAAATGATGAAAACAATATTATTGAGACATACCGGGATAAGACCATGAATGGCATATTCTAAGTAAGTACTTTAAACATTTTCTGGAAAATGGGGACCACTGAAGAATTTTTAAGCAAGAAAGTAACAGGACAGCATTTTCAGCAATGTGGAGAATGGTTGAGGGGAGGGCTATACCGCAGATGACAATAGGAAGATTATTGCTTTCGAGCAAGATATTATGAGGATGTGAATGAATGCACTGGCACTAGACATGCAGAGACTCAAATGGGCATGAAAGATATCTGGTAAGTGTAATAGGGTGCGATGACCAATTAGTTGTGGCAGATAAAGTAAAGGGAGAAACTCAGTTCCAGACTTGGGTGTCTGAGGTAATGAGGTCATTAACTGAGTTAGAAAATGAAGGATGAATATTGTGTTGAGGTCAATTATGAATTCAAATTTAGCTGCCATGAGATTGATTTGATTCTTGATCATCTATCTGTATGGCGATTCAAAATGGTATAAATAAAGAAAGTTAGTTTTAGATATATAGATGTTATTTTAAGCGTTGGTTTTTCATATATATATTATAGAAGGAAAATTAAATCCTAAGTTACCAATGAAATATTCAGGATTAATAATAGCTAAGAAGAATAAACACATAGGTTGGGAAGCAGAGGAACAGCATTTTATGGGCAAGAGAAGGAAAACACAGTAAATAGTGTGGCCATAAGACAACATGGTCTCAGTATGGTATGGTACAAAGAGAACAGGCTCTTTGTTAGTTTGGAGGTCTCCTCTGAAGTTAGTTGTGCACCCCCTGGCTTCTCCAGAATACAGTTAGATAGAATTGCTTCTAAAGTTTATCTGGCCAGTCTTTACTCCTTTAACCGGTAGTAATTAAGGAGCTTACTAACAAGGTTTACACAGACTGTGCACCTTTCTTTGGAGTTAGGCAAGTACTTCTATAACCAATATTTTACTTTCTTTCAGAAGTCCCAAAGGCCCCTGATCTTACTCAGGATGGTCCTTGTATTATAACAGTAGACACTGTGTTCCCTCAACATGTATAGAATTCATACTAATATTATATTATAACATGTCTGGGGACACAGCTTTGGAAAACTGCACATGTAACAGTGTTGCATTTATGATTATTACTCTATAATCCAGAGTATGACCTGCTGAGTCTTCTGCTATTTTATGAATATCTACTGTTACCAGTCTCTCATTTGTTTTAATTGTCATCCCACGTGAACTTATCTTCAAAGTCTCCTTTGTCTTCCATTTTCCCTAGTAAAGGATGTAATTATAAACCAATGTTTAACACTATTGACTCAGAACTGACATCATTTCCTGCATCTCTCAATTACTAGTAATCCACAATATGGCAATTGATGCAAATTTTGAAGCTTTATATACTTATATAAAAATATGGACATAATATCACTTTTATGTGGTTAAGAGAAAATGTTGGAACCTAGTAGGTTCTCAATAAGTGGTAGCTGTGATTGGCATTCTAAATACTGGCAAGTGTCACTTCCTGGGATTTGGAGACAGAATTATAGACTGGTTGAATATAGGGAGAGAAGACCAAGAGTACTGCTAGAATTGCTAGGACTGGCAATTATTAATTTCAGAGAGACCTGGAAATTCATAATTTATAAGTTATAATTTTTCTCACTAGACATTGCGTGCATATTTGAGATTTTATTTTGTGTAAATCACTATTTTCAAAATCAAAACTTTTATAGTTTTCCATATTGTATGTTCCAGTTCTAAAATAAATCAATGCTGATTTGAAGAATAAAAGTCTATACTGTGCCTTGAAAATAACAATAACTATCTATATCTATATTTGGCCATCCAGAAAAACAGTTCAACTCACTTTTTAAGAGCAACCAGCAACACTTAGACATTAGAACAACCTATTTAAGATGCACAAGTAAAGGAAATGTGAGCCAAGGATTTTGTAGCCATCCAAAACTGGTGGAAAGGTCAAAGATAATCTGTTATGAACATGGAAGATCTAAGAACTGATGAACATTTCCTGGAGAGTCTACTAGAACTCAAGCTGAGACTATCAAGAAATCAAAGGACAAACTGGAGTAATATTTGCAAGATTTGAACACATTTAGTGGTATAAAAAAGACTAAATCCTATGTATAAAAGTTTTATATTGTATAAACACTATACTCTCTGAAAAAATAGACATGATAGCACACAGTGGTAAAGGGATAAGTAAATAGTCTGTTCTCCAAGACTTAATACTGATTCATCAAATACCCCTGGGCTCCCATGTTATACTTACAGTTAGGGAAACATCTGTGTTTGGCTTTGGCTTTTTTAATCAGCCAAAAACTGCTATTTGACCTTCATTTTGGTCTCAGCCTTTGGAAGGCTCATTTAGTGTCATATCTGGCATCCCTCAAATTGTACATGATCAAATAATTTATAATCAGTAATTTACCACCATCATATCAAGTCAGTCTAAATATATGAAAAATATAGCACTAGGCGTGTCATTTCATTTATTGTTATGTGAAAGTTCACAACAAATACATGTAAACGTTCCAGGTGTATTTGGAAACTATAAATCTAAGTACTAACGATGTTAACCTTCTAATAACTGAAATTATAAATTGTGTATTTATCTTTACAAAAATTAAATTTGTAATAATGAATGATGTTTTAAAGGCTGTTATATAAAAGCAGTTATTAAATATGTTCACACAATCAAACAAATAGGGAAATAAAAATATCAAGCCTGTAAAAATATCAAGAGATTGCACTAGCTAAATAGCATTAGGGGAAATATTAATCATCTCTCTTTTGAGTCAACAAGTGATTGTAAAACTGAAAGATAATACAAATCAAAATAATGGATATTAAATTATGTATTAATCCTATTATGTGTTTGGACTACTAACATTCATAACATTAAAAAGTAATCTTTGTGAAGTACATTTAATATTTATTTACTTAAATCCATTTATAGCATAAGGAACTCAAGGAAATTTTTTTTTTGAATTTTATTTATTTATTTATTTTTTATACAGCAGGTTCTTATTAGTTACCCATTTTATATGTATTAGTGTATATATGTCAATCCCAATCTCCCAATTCATCACACCACCACTTTCCCCTCTTGGTGTCCATACATTTGTTGTCTACACTTGTGTCTCGTATTTCTGCCCTGCAAACCGGTTCATCTGTACCATTTTTCTAGGCTCCACATATATGCGTTAATATATGATATTTGTTTTTCTCTTTCTGACTTACTTCACTCTGTATGACTCTGTATTTTCAAGTAAGAAAATTTCTTAGTTGAAATTTTTCTGAAGTGATAATGTCCACAAACACGTGTGTGTGTGTATGTTTGTCTGTATGGGATATAATAAAGAGTTAACTGGATATTATAAGCCAAATATTCTCCCACCAGCAGTTCATGTGGGTGGTAGTTATGTGTTTAATAGAGCTGACCCCACTGTCAGTTGTTCTCTTCCAGCATGTAAAACATTGCCCTTATACAAGAAGTAGTATACTAGAGGAGTAGTTCTTTTAACTGGGTAATTCACAGTGGAACAGTCACAATTACTAGGTCTTTCCTTTTATTTTATTAATTTCCAATTTTGTTTAGGCAAAATGAGTCATTTTAGGACTTCATTGTGAACTATGTATAAAATATATTTATCCATATCATGTATTCAACTTCTGAATCTCAGTAATCACATTAATTTCACAGAATTCACTTTTCAAAATGTCCATAAAGCTTTCTTCTTCATCAGTATCTAATTATATTTCAGTTGACAGATACAATAATCTCTTTATAAATGTTATACAAAAGAGGGTTTCTAGTTTGTGCATTTGTCTAGAATTTAACATGAATCATAAAATTATAAAAATAAAAAGAAAGAAAATTATTAAAGAAAAATAACTGTTACACTGAGACACAGTAACAAGACAAGCAATAATGATTATGTTATTAGTTAAATACATTTTGTTTACATCTGACCTATATCACTGCAGAATTTAAAAAGGAATAAATAAAAGGAATAATAGCCTTTTATAATGGATTTAACTAATATATTAGTCAGGGTTGTCCAGAGAAACAGAAAAATTAAGATATAGATAGAATACAAATATAGATGCACAGAGCAATTCTTTTAAGGGATAGGCTCATGCAGTTGTAGGGGCTGGCAGGTCCAAAATCTATGGGGCAGAGGCTGGTAGGCTAGAAACTCAGGGTGGGTTTTTCTGTTACCACCTTAAAGCTGAATTCCTTCTAATCTGGGAAACCTCAGCTTTTCTCTTAAGACCTTCAACTGATTGGATGAAGCCAACTCAAATTATTGAGGGTAGTCTTCTTTACTTAAAGCCACCTGATTGTTAAAACACATCTACAAAATATCTTTATAGCAACATCTAGATTAGTATTTGACTAAACATTTGGATACCATAGCCTATTCAAGTTGACACAAAATTTAACTGCCCCAGCTATGTTATGTCAGTTGCTGTAAATCACATCCAAAGAATAGACATAATTTATTGAGTTACAGATATTTCATAATGACTGTGTTTTCATGTAAATTAATATAGCTCAGAATACATTTTAAAACATTCTTTTTCCATGTATTACTCATTTAGAGATTGTAGGTAACTTCAGATAGAAAAACTAACTTATCAAGGCATAATTAAATATAATAAAATAGTTATTCAAAATATAGCTCTGTCAGAACTGAGAAATCTAAAAAAAAATAAAATGTTTATGTTTATCCCTACAAGCATTCAACATTCAGGGTGGAGATATATATTCAAAAATATAGTTTCTTCAGGGTTAACAAGAGTTATACTTTATTCTACTAATACAGAAAATATTAATTTTAAATATTTAGGTCAAAAATTGCTCATCAATAAAGAATATATGTAAAGATAGGTAAATGGAGTAATTTTATTTAAGTGTTTCAGTATTTTGTCTGAAGTCATTTCTATGAGGACAATGAGCGATAGTTAAGTATGAAAATATAGTAGTGCTAGATCTTTTTCCTAGGGTGTGATAAGATGTGGCCTGAACCAGTTTTGGAACCCTAAGCCCATTACCAAGTTGCAATTTATCTATATAAGAAATGAAGAGAAATTGAAAGTCGGCTGTTGGATGATAGAAAGGGATTTGCTTAAAAAGAGATTTAGTCTTAAAAAGGAATTTCCTGTTTTTTATATGGAGTACAGATCTTTATTTCTTTACTCCTCTATGTGGGGAAAGACAGACTGTACTTTCTTCCTCAAACCAAGTAAAGGGACCAGTAAAGGCCCCCTTCTGAGTAATAGGAGGGGCTTTTCAGAAAAGATGCATCTTATTCCTAGATGGATTCCTATAAACTACAGAAACTTGTTGACTACTAGCAGAGCAGAGCACACATGGGATCTTTAGTGTTGAAGCTGCCCTAAAGAATACGATGAAGAAGGAGGGCTGCAGTTAGAGTGAGCTTCACTTCACCAATAATCTGGAAAGCGTGAAGATTTTTCATGGTCAAATGTATACAAAAGAGGGTAACTGGCCTAGTCTCCTCCTGAGAAGATTCTTCACAAAATGCCTGCTTCTCAGGGTGAAGAAAGCCCTGAAGTATGATGCTATAGGAAAGGAGCGAGGATGTGTCATGGAAATGTGGCCAGAGAGTATAGTGCCCAAGTATGGATGATTCAGAGACTTAAGGAGTGGAGGGAGTGGGGAAGGGGCAGGCAAGTGTCCCAAGGTTCAACAGAAATGCCCGACGGAGAAAAACAGTGGTTGGACTCATGCCATGGCAGACAGCATTGAACAGCCTTCAGTGGTCAAAGGAGGACCACAAAACCCTCCTGCTTAAGTGTAATGGCTTTTGCCCCTTTACCTCTAAACATTACTTCTCCTTGACCCTGGAAGAAACAGAAGCAACATGGTGATTAGGAAAGGAGAAGTAGAAGGGCAAGGTAGGGGGCGTCTTATCCCACTGTGGAAACATGGATCGCGCCTGCTTACTAGAAGGAGAGAAGCTCTGGATTGGAGGAAAGATTGAAATGCTTTATTGTATATAGAGAAAGCTGAATGTAATTGTAGCATGCAAAGCTATATATATTGATATATATATATTTCTTTGATATAAAACATTTATGGTGACTTCAACAAAGCCATGTACATTATGATTCTGAGGAAATGTAATCAAAATAATGGTGTATTTTGAATAGTTTACCAGACATATTTTATTCCAGTGTGTTTTAAAATACTTAAAAACACATTATTATGTTAGCTGGTAACTCAACATGAAGCAAATTTTAGTTTCTTACACTGACAGTAACTTAACACCGTCATCAGTGGGTTGACTGTAGATTTTCCTGTTGACCTATTCATGAGGAAACCCATCATGTTTAAATATACTGTGTACTTTGTTAGAATTTAGTTTTATTGCTTTGTAAGATTCTCAAAACTTTAAATATGAAAAGCCTATGTTTCCATCACAAAAGGGTGACAAAATGAATGTCACCAATATTACTATATTAAGTATTCATAGTGATACATCATTCATATCTTTGCAAATATTGTATAATTATGTAAATATAAATGTGTAATATGTATCCTCATTCTGCTGTGATTTTATATTTAACATAAGGGCTTTAATTTAACCATGTTTTTTCTTGGGGGGGGGATAACTTTAGATTTATTCTACTGTATAAAATCCATGGACTATTCAGTTTATTTGTGAAAATATACTTAGGATAATTAGGAAAATTTAGCGATTTTATGCACATGCACCCATTCTCACTCTCTCTCTCACTCTCTCTTCCTCATATCTGGAAAGTCTCACTTTTGATACGAAGAGTGAAGCATAGATGCTATTAAAATAACCCCAGGAAATCAGTCCTAAACCTGGATACAAACTTAAATGTATGCTCAACCTAGATATATAGTACAATGTATTAAAATTTCCTTAATAGTATATAATTCATAATGAGTATTTCGAATACATTTATTGCAAATGCTTACGTAATTTATATTTTGAGGTCTTGTAGGATTATTAATATCAGTGTAATTTTCCAAGCCACTGATTTTGATTAAACTACACAGAGAAAAACAAATGCAAAATAGAGAATAAAAAGTAAATGTACAAATAAAAGATGAGAACCTAAAATAGAAAAAAACTTACAGATCATAATCAATAATATACCTAGAAATACCTAAATAGTATCACAACATGTAGAAATACTGATAATGTTTTCTTATACCCCAATATCTAATGTAAAAAAATCTTCTTACTTTTTCCCTTATAAATATTACTGAAATTTTTCTTTGTCTTTCTAATCTCACTATCATTACATTACTCTCTTCCCTAACGACACACCAGGCCCTTCACAATAGTCTTTCAATGAATTTCTCACCTGGAGATTCTTCCTTTCTAATACATCCTGCACAATTCTGTCAGATTAATCTTCATAAAACATCATTTTAGCACATTAGTCATAGGTTTACTCATCAGTTGATTATCAGCCTCTGTGCTCTGTGCTGCATAGAGCAAACATTGTCTTGGCCTCACTGATGTTTTAATTCTGCTGGGGAGACACAGTAAACAAATAATTATACAAATAAATATATAATTACTAACTCTGGTAACTGCTATGAAGAAAATGAACAGGGTGCTCTGAAAAAAAAGGGCCTGTTTTGTACTGTGGAAGTAGAAGATTTTTTTTTGAGAAACCAACACTTATAGTGAAACTTGAAGAATGCAAAGGAAAATCTAGCCTGTGAAGTGAAGAGTAGATCATTGTTATGTGTAGGAATTTGTAGGGGAAATGGTTGGTGCATGTGAGGAACTCAAGAATGGCTAGACTCCTGGATCATAGAGTAAGGTGATGTTCTGAGCTGTCTGGAGTGGTGGACAGATACTTATCATGTAAAGTCTGGGAGGCCAAGTTAGAGGTGTCCTATTTTATAAGTGTGATGGGAAGACAATGAAAACTTGAGAATCAAAGTGCAAAGAATGCAGTAGAGGCAGGCTAGAAAGATGACATAAAATTTAGAAGAATACTGCAGAAATCTAGGTGGAGGGTGTGATAGTGGATTTTATTAAGAGTTTGAAAGTATACATATATTTGAAAGTTATTTTTACAGCAGAATTGACAGAAATTATAAATGACTACCCTATAACTTAAAATGATACCTCTACTGCAACAAACTGAAACTTTTCTACTTGGCTTTGAAAACAAATTTATAATATAATTTTCAACCTACAGGTGAAAGGAAGAAAGAAAAAAAACACTCAGTTTTTTTTTCTCTCAATTACTACTCACAGAATATTTTTGTACTGTAAGTGAGTGGGTAGTTTTCCCACACCAAGCAATCCTCTGATTCTCTGTGGACACCAACTGGATGTCCTACTATTTAATTTAATTGTGAGACTACCTGGAGTTAGTATCAGATCCCACAGGTTAAGGGTTCAGTTGATAAGACTACCCCCACCACATTTCAGATGCCAGCTGAAAGTCCAGGTTGTCACTTGTGCTCCGAACTGATCAGCTATAAATGTGGGGGGTTCCCATGACCCCCTCCTCGGGTTTGATCATTTGTTACAGTGGCTCACAGAACTCAGGAAAACTGCTTATTTATTAGATTACCAGTTTATTATAAAAGGATACAACCCAGGAACAGCCAGGTGGAAGAGATATATAGGGCAATGTATGGGGGTAGGGGGTTAGAGCTTCCATACCCTCACTGGGCAGGTCATCCTCCCAACACCTTCTTGTGTTCACCAACCCAGAAACCTCTGAAACCTCATATTTCTTATGTCACAACAGGTCTGTCATTATTTTCCATATTTTAATATTTAAATTTCAATCCACTTATTCAGATCTCCTTACTCTCTTGAAGGTTTGCTTATTCTTCATATCCAACCTAGAATATATGTCCTTCTCCTTCCTCTCCACTTTATAACCAAATTCATTCTTTACAGTCCAACTGGAACCTTTATATATTCCAAAAAGTTTTTTCCCAGAAATTCTAAATACCACTATTGTATAACAGAATTGTATATAGCAAAAACAAAGCAAAACAAAACAAAACAAAAAACAACAAAATAATTGTTTATAGCAAACATAGAGCATAGCATTCATTTATTTATTTATTCATCCATTAAATGTAAGAACTGCCAACTTTAGAATAACTTCAGTTATTCAGATCTAACATCAGATATGTGATAAAATATCATTCTCTAAGAGTCATCCAACATGAATGAGTTAGGAATGGCCACATTTAAAACAGTTAAAACTCTTTTCTATTCCTAAAAATTCTATGAAATTTATATCATTTAATTGATTTTAACAGATTAGAAATATTTATTGAATATGTACTATGTGCAGTGAGACAACATATGATTCAAAGAAATACCAAAGAATTCAAATTTATTCAGTAGTTAGAATCTGCATTACATATATTTAGAACATGACTCAGGTACTAGAGATATACTCAATATTGTAGAATTGAATTAACCATAAATTTGATGGACAGAAAATGAAAATCAGTATCATTTTTTTAAGGATTTACTTTTTGAGAGCAGTTTTAGGTTCACAGCAAAATTGAGAAGGTACTGAGATTTCCCATATACTTCTTCCCCCACACATATGTAGACTCTCTCATTATTAACACCCCCCATCAGAGTGATACATTTGTTATAATTAATGAACCTACATTGACACACCATAATCATTCAAAATCCATAATTTATATAGGGATTCACTCATGGTGTTGTACATTCTATGGTTTTGGACAAACGTATAATGACATATATCCATCACTATGGTACCATACAAATTGTTTTCACTGTCCTAAAGATCTTTTATGCTCCACTTATTCATCCTCCTCCCCTCTCTCCAGCCTCTGACAACCACTGATCATTTTACTGTCTCCATACTTTTACCTTATTCATGATGTTAAATGGTTGGAATCATAAAATATGTAGCCTTTCAGATTGGCTTCTTTCACTTAGTAATATACATTTAAGGTTGCTTTGTGTTTTTCATGGTTTGATAGCTCATTTGTTTTCATTGCTGAATAATATTTTGTTGATTGGATATACCACAGATCATCCATTCACCTACCTTAGACATCTTGGTTACTTCCAAGTTTGAGAAATTATGAATCAAGCTGCTATAAACATCTGTGTGCAAATTTTTATGTGGATATAGTTTTCAACTCATTTGGGTAAATATCAAGAAGCACAACTGCTGGATCATATGGTAAAAGTATATTTATTTTGTAAAAAACAGCCAGATAGTCTTTTAGAGTGGCTGTACCATTCTGCATTCCCAGGAACAACATGTGAGAGTTCCTGTTTCACAATTTCCTCAAATGCTCACCAGCATTTAGTGTTGTCAGTATTTTAGATTTGGTCCATTCTAATAGGGGTTTAGTGGTATCATTGTTGTTTTAATTTGCATTTTCCTGATGACATATGTGTGGAACATTCATATGCTTATTTTGTCATCTGTATATCTTCTTAAGTGAGGTGTCAGTTAAGATTTTCAGCCCATTTTTCAGTTTGTTTGTTTTCCTGTTATTGAGTTTTAAGAGTTCTTTGGATATTTGGGATATCAGTCCTTTATCGTGTGTTTTTGAAGATATTTTCTACCAATCTGGTTGGTCATCTTTTCCTCTTGACTTTGTCTTTCACAGAGCAAAAGTTTTTAATTTTAATTAAACCCAGGTTATCAGTTCTTTCTTTCATAGATCATGCCTCTGCTGTTGTATTTAGAAAGTCTTTGCCACACCCATGATCATCTAGATTTTCTCCTATGCTATTCTCTAGGAGTTCTATAGTTTCATATTTTATATTTAGATCTGTGATCAACTTTGAGTTAGTTTTTGTGTAGGGTGTAAGGTCTATATTTGTATTCATTTTTTGCATGTGGAAATCCAGTTGTTCCAGCACCATTTTGCTTAAAAGACAATTTTTCTTTCATTGTACTGCCTTTGGTCCTTTGTCAAACTTCAGTAGACTACATTTATAAGGGGATACTTCTGGACTCCTTTCTGTTCCACTGATCTATTTATCTATTCTCTTGCCAATACCACACTGTCTTGATTACTATAGCTTTATGGTAAAGTTGGGAATTGTCAGTCCTCCAACTATGTTCTTCTTCAATATTGTGTTGGTTACTCTGGGTCTTTTGCCTCACCATATAAACTTTAGAATTAGTTTGCCATTAACCATAAAGTAACTGGCTGCAATTTTTATTAGGATTGCATTTTATATATACAGATCAAGTTGGGACGAATTTACATCTTGACAATATTGAGTCTTTCTTTCCATGAACACTGAATATCTCTCCATTTATTTATTTCTTCTTTAATTTCATTCATCAGAGTTTTTAACTCATATGTAAATATATAATTTAGTTTCAAAACAATACCATAACAAAAAATTCAATTAGAAAACAGGCAAAAGACATGAGGAGACATGTCACCAAAGAAGATATACAGGTGAGAAATAAGCACATGAAAATATTTAAACATCGTTAGACATTATTTGGAAGTACAAATAAAAACTAAACATGAGATAACACTACAACCTACCAAATCGCTAAAATAATAATGGTAGCAGTACTAAATGCATGAGGATGCAGAGAAACTGGGTCACCCTTACATTGACTATGAGAATGTTGTAAATTTTTTCTACCAGACTTTGCAAATTAAAAGAAAAGGATATATAAGCAAAATTTTATCTATAAAATTATTGTCAGGGCATTGTTTATTATATAAAAATAATGGAGTGGGACCAAAATGACTAACAACAAGTAATTGATAGAAATAGACTTTGAACAAAGATGTAGAGTTAGATTTGTTGTCTACTATTTATGGTTAAACTTACAATATATTAGGTTACCATAAGATATGTACAGAATTCCATTTTTTTAAAGACACAGAGAGAAATACAGAAAAACTACAATTCCAAAAATCAGTGTGGAGGCAGTGGTTTTCTATTTAGGATAAGTAATGATTTTTATTTTCAATGTTTTTCTTAATTTTTTTGGAAATTTTCTATAATTAACAAATTATTTTGTAATTAAAATGCATATGATTTCTGTCTTAATCCATTCGGACTGCTGTAACAAAATACAATAGAGTCAGTAGCTTATAAACAACAAACATTTATTTCTTACAGTTCTGGAGCCCAGGAAGTCAAAGACCAAGGTGCCTGTAGATTCAATTTCTGTTGAAGGCCAGCTTTCTGGTTCAGAGACAACTGCCTTTTCTCTGTGTTCATATACAGTGGAAAAGGCATGGATGGGATCTCTCTGAGATCTATTTTATAAGGGCACTAATCCACCTATTCATGTCTGCTTGACCTGCATGACCTAGACCTAATCACCTCCCAAAGGTCCCACTTTCAAATACCATCACCTTGGGGGTTAGGATTGAAACATATAAATTTTGGGGTAAACACAAACATTCAGACCATAGCAATATCTATCAAATATACACATGCTTCATTATTTTTCATCCAAATTGAGTCACACAAATATAATAAAAATAAAGAAAATGTTAGAGTACATAATGGGTCTCAGCTCCACCCAATTTTCTTTTTCTATTTTCTTTAAGATGTTTGTTTATATTTTATACTTTTTAATACTGGAGCTATTATTACACATTTGTATTTTTTGTCTCTTACAATGTAAAATATTTCTATTGTTATATAATTTGAATCATTACAATTATAAATCTTCTAAAATATGTTAAGAATATGTATATTAATTTACTTAATTTTTTCTAAGTATAAACATTTTTCTCTGCAAATACTCACTTAATTATTGCTTGTGTTAAATTCCAAGAAGTATATTCCTTGGTAAAAATGTGGGGATGTACATAAGTCTCTTACACATGAGAAACCTACCTTCCCAAAGGATTGTACTAAATCCATTAAAACTACTATTGCGACAGTACCCTGGTTTTACTACCACCCAAGAACAGAGGATGTATCTTCAACTTTTTTTTCTAACTTAGTAGAAGAAAATATTATTTCTATATTTTATTTTATTTTACTTTATCTATTTATTTATTTGCATGAGGGGAGGTTTAGTTCCTTTTATATTAGGTTTACTTATTGTTTAACCATATTTTCTCTAAGACAAATTTCTTTTTCAGGTCAATGTTTTTTTGCCATTTTTTAAAAACTAATATGAGCCTATAAACATATGGTTATTTGAAATATTTCATAGAAATAAAAATTATTGTAAAATGTAATCTCTAGTAAGCACCAACAGTGAATAATTTCCTAGGGAGCACTGAGCAAAAGCACAAGCAGCAACAGAAAAAACAGATAAATTTGAACTTCATCAAAATAAAAGTTAGTCAATGAATGTTTGTTAAATTAATGAACAAATAAAAAATTTTAATTCCTTACGTGTAACACACTTTCAAATATACCAAATATATTATGGTCAAATATTTTAGAGCCATATTATCCAAAGAATTTTTAATAAACCAGAATAGAATGCTTTTAATGTACTAGAGTAGAACTTTCACACTTGTTCATCCTCAATCCTGGCTACCTATTCTCTGTAAAAAATTAAACTGTAATTGAGACAAACACTAAAACAGTCACATGGAAAATTGCAAGATATGGAATATTGTAGATAACTAGATCAGAATTCTTTCTACTACATTATACTATCTTCCTGTATTTGTGAGGTTTTCTTTCTAGTTGCCAAAATTAATTAGGGATAAAAGGGAATTTAGAAAGTATATAATTCAATTTTTATTGTTACAGATGAATAAAAAATACAGAAAATTTTGAAGATATATATAAGGTGATACAATTAGTTATATGCAAAATCAAAATTAAAGCACAGGAGTCCTAACTCTCATTCTATTACTTTACACACAGTAGTTATTTAATTTCATGGTATTTTAAATATGCAAACTTTACCAAGAGCCAGATCTTTTATATTACAATTCTAAAATCCCAATGTCATCTTACTTTAAGTGTCGTAATTCTAAGACCCTTATTCTGAGTCATCCTAGACCAAAGAGAAAACATATTGAATCTTATTATAAATACTGCATTTCTCTAAGTAAGTGAAAGACATTTTTCTCTTTTTCTTTTCTAGAAAATTTATAGAAACCCAATTTTAAATACCACATGTACGTGGAGGAAAATATTTTATCTCAAATAGGGATGCTGCAATAGATTTTGAAACTTATTACTCTGTTAGCTTGCACAAATTAATACTTGAGGTACCTCATCATACCAGTCAGAATGGCCATCATTAAAAACTCTACAAATAAGAAATGCTGGAGAGGATATGGAGAAAAGGGAACCCTCCTCTCTTGGTGGGAATGTAAGTCGGTACAGCCGTTATGGAAAAGAGTATGGCAGTTCCTCAGAAAACTAAAAATAGAATTACCATATGACCCAGCAATCCCACTCCTGGGCATATATCAAGACAAAACTCTAATTCAAAAAAATACATGCACCCCTATGTTCATAGCAGCACTATTCACAATAGGCAAGACATGGAAACAACTTAAATGTCCATCAATAGATGAATGGAAAAAGAAGATGTTGTACATAGACACAATGAAATACTACTCAGCCATAAAAAAGAATGAAATAATGCCATTTGCAGCAACATGGGTACAACTAGAGATTATCATACTAAGTGAAGTCAGAAAGAGAAAGACAAATACCATATGACATCACTTGATGTAGAATCTAAAATATGACACAAGTGAACCTATCTATGAAACAGAAATAGTGTCATGGGCATAGAGAACTGACTTGTGGTTGCCAAGGGGGAGCAGGTTGGGGAAGGATGGAGTGGGAGGTTGGGGTTAGTAGATGTAAGGTAGTATATATAGAATGAATAAACAACAAGGTCCTACTGTACAGCACAGAGAACTATATTCAATATCCTATGATAAACCCTAATGGTAAAGAATATAAAAAAGAATATATATTTGTATAATTGAATAACTTTGCTGTACAGCAGAAATTAACACAACACTATAAATCAAATATGCTTCAACAAAAAATAAACAAAACAAAACAAAACAAACAAAAATTCTGCTAAATCAGATACCTTCCACATGCTGAATAAATATTTTAGGGATTTTGTTTTTATGAAACCAAGCTTGTAGAATGTAAAGACAAAATACTAAACTCTGACATACTAGAGAATAAGATGTGATTATTTATGGCAAGTCAGGAAGCTATCACTAAGCTTTTGAAAACAGCTTACCTTTATAGTAATGATTCTGAAGGAAGACAAATGTAATTTTAAATAGTAAACTAGTACCAAAAAACCACATACAGGAAGTGGTGCTTTGCTTTACAGAAACTCTATTACTTAATATTCCTTTCATTGCAGACAGTTTAGAGGGTCAGACATTTCTGAGAAGGCAGCTTGTACTTCATCATTTCTTCTTAGTAGCTAAGCGGCATTCCAGAAGAACACTCTTCAGAAATGTCAATGTGCTTAATGATAGGACAAACCACAAATGGATTGTCTAAAAGCTAAAGAAGACTGTCTTTACCCAACAAAATAACAATAAAAGTTGGTCTCCATTGATAACCTCTTCTCTTTTGTCTCCTGGCTACCAAAACTAGCATATAATAAAATTTTCCATGGATCTAAAAGGAAAGAAATATACAGGTGACCAAGGATGTAGTGTCTCTTGATTAGCTCTAGTATAGCTTCCCCATTCCCACCAAAGCCTTCGCCATCCCTACCTTCTTCCCCACCCTTTGACATCTGGCCCACTGGACCAGACTACATCTCCCTCTCTTTTTAAAACAAATTCTCATTTTGTGAAAACACCCACATTTAAGGTTCTAATTCTCTTGGTGTTTTCTGTGTTTCTCTGCTTTTTTAATTTCATTTCCTGGTACACAAATAACAAGCACTAACTTATGAATAAGAGATGAATCACAGATTGTTTCATAGAAATGTCTTAGATAGGTCTGGGCTCATAGATGACTACTCAGATAGAATCAGCCTATGTGCAAGGCTTTTTAAACTATCAACTTCATGAAGTTGTGCACCATATATGCATTTACAGTGTAGTAGATATGCACTTAACTTTCACTTACCCTACTTAACACACTGATCATTTCCATTTTTACTGTGAAACATACTGATGGGTGCCCATAGCATTTGCAGCCAGAAGGATACTTTAGTACACTTGTGCAATTCTCCCACTGGTTGAACTGTTTGCTTACGAGGAGTTAGTTGTGTCTATTCCCAGACCTGTTTATTGTCAGTTGCATTTGTTTTTGTAATCTTGAAATTTGATTAAAATATTGTATAGATTGATGAACTTATAAAAAAAGAAAATAAGATTAATTTAATGGCAAATTTCTAAGCAAGTCAGATATATAGGTTTTACATTTTAGAAAAGGGCTGTATAGGATGGGACTGAACTGAATTTAAATTAAAACTAGAGCAACATTTAAAAGCTATAAATTGATTTATTTGCTTTGCCCATTTATCTTTGATTTCTTACATTTATGAGTGGTCTTGTTATCACAATTAGTGGGCTAATTATTAAATTCCGTCATAAAAATAAATGCAATAAGAAAGAGTTATGTTTCTAGAAATCCTAATTTTAAACCAATAGATGAACTCTCAGGGTTATTCATTTCCTTTGCTAGCCCTGTCAGATGTTCCAGTACTTTAATCTGTAATGAACATGGGAAGGTATAATTGTATATACTCAAATAGCAGATCTTGCTATGCTCGTGTCCAGCAAACTGGAAATTGAACTTCAGCTATAGTGGTGTTTAGTTGTTCTTTGAGATACAATAATTCCATTTTAGTAAAAAGCAGATTGAAAGAAGTTCACTGGAAACATTTGTTAAGTGTTTGCTAGAATAACTTAAGTGTTTACTATTGACAAACTTTTGGCCAAAGGAGTCCTGAATCTGATGTCCTCTGATTTTAATCTAAGTACCTTTCAGAGCTCACCCTCCTATCTCCTTAGATGAACTAAACACATCGAACAGGGTTCATTTGGATAGAAATTACAACAGAATTTATTAATTTTACAGATAGCGATATACTGAGTCTGAGAGATAAAGACCTAGGGTCAGATTATAAGCTAAATGGCTAATCATGAATCCAACTGGAAATAATCCATCAGGGAAATGTTAGGGCTAGAGATAGAATCTAAGTAAATTGCAAAGACAAAAGAGGGTTCGAAGACAGTCAACAGAATAAAAAAGAAACATGAAGACACAAACCTGAGAACAATACATATTTAGTTGGGTGGAGAAGGAAAAGCAGGTAATCTAGATAGAATTTTAAAATAACCATGTTTATTGATTTCTGCAGTGTGGGTTCTTCCCTGAAGATATTTCTCAGGTCCTTCCCTTTTAGGTTTGACTTCTGTGAGATATTGGAAAAATTCAAACTAATTGATTAATTTTGTTAATGTGCCTTCATTGATGCAGTATTCCCAGATCAGCAATGTAAGGAGAATGAAATTGAAAGCATTATTATTTTCCCTAAATTTATTTCCTGGGTGATTTCTTGCTTTTTAACTGTTACAGTCATGTTGTCTTCTAAGAAAGAAATTAACATTTTTTGCCCAGAGGTTCCTCTCATCTTATAGCTGAGGTAAGGCTGAATATTTAAACAGGACTTTGATTTCATTTTGGCCATCACAAGGCAGAGAGAGCAGCATAGATTAGACAACTCTCTCAGGATCAGGTGCCTGTGTTCTCTGACTTGCTCCGTTGCAGAAATGTAGAAATTTCCATCTTAATCTTTACTACCTGAACATTCACATTTTAAAATAAATCCTCAAAAGTCTGTTCCTGAGAAATCATAATCCCATGAGTAGTTGTACTTTCCTCTTGAAAGCCAAAAGTTGAAATTTTATTTTCAGTTTTGTGCCTGAGAAATTCTTCCCCAAAAAATTGACTCCAGGAATATCCATCTCCTTCAGATATTTCTTTAACTTCTTTTTAATTTCCATGAGAAAAGCTATATAAGAATGCATAGGTGGTTAACACAGTGAAATAGCACAGTTAAATGAAATGGTATTAGATGGCCATTAATATATTTGACAAATATTGTACAGAAAAGTAGGTTTAACTTGTTTTAATCTTTTTTATTTATTTTTATTTTTCTATTCATTTTTAAATTTTTTATATTGTTTATTGGAGTATAGTTGATTTACAATGTTGTGTTAGTTTCTGCTGACAGAAAAGTGAATCAGTTACACTTATACATATGTCCACTCTTTTTTAGATTCTTTTCCCATATAGGTCATTACAGAGTATTGAGTAGAGTTCCCTGTGCTATACAGTAGGTCCTTATTAGTTATCTACTTTATATATAGTAGTGTGTATAAGTGTTTTAATCCTTTAATAGAAAGGTAGTAAACAATAAGTATCTCTATGGTTATCTATGTTTCAGTCTCTATCTTCCCCTGAATGTCATTGTAGCTAATTAAAGATTATGTCTTTGTTACAACATGATAGCTAGAATTAAGGCATTTCAACTCTTAAAGAGGAGAAATACCATGAAATGTAATCTGTTCACTCATAAAAATATTTATTAGAGCTTACTATATGGCAGGCACTATTTTAAGTTATGCACATCCAAAACAAATAAACAAACAAACGAAGAAACAGGTCTTGCCTATAAGTAACTGATATCTTAATAGGAGAAAAGGAAACTAAGGTAACCAATAGTGCAGTAATATAAAGTAAACTTCTATGTCAATATCATTATTTTTGTACATAGCAAAAATAAAAAATGAAATTAAAATATTTGAACTGTTGACCACTAAACAGAATTGAGTTTTTAAAAAATCTATATTTTTTTCAATTTTAGGAATGTTTCAAATACTTTGATAATAACATGTGGATATACAACATCACAACTTATAATATCTGGCATATTTAATCAGTATAATTTTATTAACTGCATAGGTAACAGGGCAACAGAATTAATAGATGACATGACCAGAGTACTGAGTAATTAGAATGGGAATGTTAGAATTGGATCATTAACCACCTGTCTTTTTGCTTAATGACAAGGTGTCGACTGAAACTAGAAACAAAGGAAAGAATAATAACAAATTCAGTAAAAGGTTGTGTTTAATTGTGCATAGTGTATATAGTAGAAAACTCTAAACAAAAAAGGGACATGGGAAAGATTATGATTAATATGGACTGCGGAGTGTGTTAGATTTACCATTAACTGGAAAAATATATAACTATTATACAAAGCCTCTCTTACTTGAAACATTGCTGTTCATTGGTTACATTCTCAAAAGTATAGAATCATTTCCTGTCATAGAAATCTTATCACAATTTTTCACTGGTGATTGCAGATGTGCTGCTTATTTCTAGTTATCCTCTCCAGATCCAGTCTCCATCTTTGCAATTCTGTGTGCCCTGGGAAATATGATTTTCATGAACTGCATCAGTGAGTCCCTTTACATCTAGATTGCTCTTGCATTTTTGACCAAAGGCATACACTTGCAGTAACAAGGGAAAATGGCAAAGGAAGAGGTGGGGTATTTTTGCCGCTCTCTCTCCCTCTTGAGTGAACAGGAGGTAGGTGTGTTCCTCCTGTGAGAGGGCCCTCCCACACTTACAGCCAGTTTTTTGTGTTTTTTTTTTCTGGATTAGTTAACTACTCCCTGGGCTGGCTATTCACACCTATGAACCAGTAGTTCCTAGCCCTGGGTGCCTCACTTTTCATTTGAATTTTTATATCCTCTCTCACACCTTTAGGTACAGCACTTTTCTGAACTCTTCTCAATAACCCACCTTGAATATGTCATTTCTTTTCTGCCAAAACTCTGACTGAAAAATAGTTTCTAGCAGTGATTTTGGATCAGCATTGTATAGGTAGAGAAAATACTAGAGACTGGAAAAATTTCATGAATTCTAGTTTACACTCTATAACCTCTTTTTTTAAATTAGTTTCTGCTTTATAACAGTGAATCAGTTATATATATATACATCTGTTCCCATATCCCTTCCCTCTTGTGTCTCCCTCCCTCCCACCCTCCCTATCCCACCCCTCCAGGCGGTCACAAAGCACCGAGCTGATCTCCCTGTGCTATGCAGCTGCTTCCCACTATCTATCTACCTTACGTTTGGTAGTGTATATATGTCCATGCCTCTCTCTCGCTTTGTCACATCTTACCCTTCCTCCTCCCCATATCCTCAAGTCCATTCTCAAGTAGGTCTGTGTCTTTATTCCTGTTTTACCCCTAGGTTCTTCATGACTTTTTTTTTTCTTAAATTCCATATATATGTGTTAGCCTACAGTATTTGTCTTTCTCTTTCTGACTTATTTCACTCATTATGACAGACTTTAGCTCTATCCACCTCATTACAAATAGCTCAATTTCGTCTCTTTTTATGGCTGAGTAATATTCCATTGTATATATGTGCCACATCTTTATCCATTCATCCGATGATGGACACTTAGGTTGTTTCCATCTCCGGGCTATTGTGAATAGAGCTGTAATGAACATTTTGGTACATGACTCTTTTTGAATTATGGTTTTCCCAGGGTATATGCCTAGTAGTGGGATTGCTGGGTCATATGGTAGTTCTATTTGTAGTTTTTTAAGGAACCTCCATACTGTTCTCCATAGTCCAATTCACATTCCCACCAGCAGTGCAAGAGTGTTCCCTTTTCTCCACACCCTCTCCAGCATTTATTGTTTGTAGATATTTTGATGATGGCCATTCTGGGTGTGAGGTGATACCTCATTGCAGTTTTGATTTTCATTTCTCTAATGATTAGTGATATTGAGCATCCTTTCATGTGTTTGTTGACAGTCTGTATATCTTCTTTGGAGAAATGTCTATTTAGGTCTTCTGCCCATTTTTGGATTGGGTTGTTTGTTTTTTTGTTATTGAGCTGCATGAGCTGCTTATAAATTTTGGAGATTAATCCTTTGTCAGTTGCTTCATTTGCAAATATTTTCTCCCATTCTGAGGGTTATCTTTTGGTCTTGTTTATAGTTTCCTTTGCTGTGAAAAAGCTTTGAAGTTTCATTAGGTCCCATTTGTTTATTTTTGTTTTTATTTCCATTTCTCTCAGAGGTGGGTCCAAAAGGATCTTGCTGTGATTTATGTCATAGAGTGTTCTGCCTATGTTTTCCTCTAAGAGTTTGATAGTGTCTGGCCTTACATTTAGGTCTTTAATCCATTTTGAGCTTATTTTTGTGTATGGTGTTAGGGAGTGATCTAATCTCATACTTTTACATGTCCATTTCCAGTATTCCCAGCACCACTTATTGAAGAGGCTGTCCTTTCTCCACTGTACATTCCTGCCTCCTTTATCAAAGATAAGGTGACCATATGTGTGTGGGTTTATCTCTGGGCTTTCTATCCTGTTCCATTGATCTGTCTTCTGTTTTTGTGCCAGTACCACACTGTATTGATTACTGTAGCTTTGTAGTATAGTCTGAAGTCAGGGAGCCTGATTCCTCCAGCTCCGTTTTTCGTTCTCAAGATTGCTTTGTATAGCCTCTTTTTTAAAAAACTTTTTTTAACTGAAGTATAGTTGATTTACAATATTGTGTTAGTTTCAGGTATACAATAAATTGACTTCATAATACATATACATGTATATATCTATATATTTTTATTTCCATTATAGTTTAAGATATTGAATATAAGATATTGAATTCCCTGTGCTATACAGTAAATCCTTGTTGTTTGTCTATTTTATGTATGATAGTGTACATCTGTTAATCCCATACTCCCAATATATCCCTCCTACCCCAGGCATTCTTATATATTACTGCTGGAATTATATATTATTATAAACATGCTAGAAACAGACAGAGGAATGTACTGCAAGGTCCTTTACAATGCTGATACTTTGATGCACAATAGTTCCATTTTTGGGATCCTTTCCTAAGAAAATAAAGAGAAGTGTTGACAAAGATGTTCATCTCAGGCTTGTTCGTAATATCTGCATATTGGAGATAACATAATAACCTACTTTATAGGAGTAATAAACTATAACACGTCTATATCAATAATTGCAATGGAGGCAATAATGTAAAATATCCAAAGATTGTTATAAATATCATTTAAAAATTAAGTAAAAATATAAGGAATGCAAAATTTAAGACATGATATTATAATATTTAAATTTTATGCAGAATAATCTTAACAACGTTTTCATCCATTGATAAGTCTGTAGGTGACATTTCCTTATTTTCTTCATATTTTTCTTTTTTTTTTTTTCCCCATTGGTTACATACCAAGAGAGAAAGTGATGAGTGGGCAGATTAAACCATTTTGGTCCATGGTGCAAATATATTTCTCATTGAAAAAATAATATACTGGAATCCATATTTTACTGATCAGTTTCTGTGCCCTGTAGACCTTAGTCCATCTACCTCTGATAAGGGCATACAGTCACTTGGCTTTCGATCAAAAATGATTACTGAGATAAGAACTATGACTTAGTAAGTTCAAAAGATTATGCAAACCACATGAGGTCAATGAGTAGATAGATGGCATGCAATACCAAGGTAACATGCCAACTTCACCAGGTGGTCATTTTAAAAACAAAAGCTCTTTGTGTTCCATTACAAGAGCAAATATTAAGGAAAATGAGACAGACAACATAATCAAAGAGGAAATATGTATTTTGTGGTTTATGCCCATTTCTTCTCAGAGCATTTGAAAAATGAATATAATTTAATTTCATTCTCACTGTTCATATTTCCTCCAACACAGAATTGAAATGAAGAGACATACAATTGAATACCAACAATGTGTTGTCTGAATACATCATGTCTGTATTGACCTTCAGATACAAATTTTTTTAGTCTAAATAACAATGACTTTTTACTCCAAGCGTAATTTTGACTCTCAATATATCCTTTCAAGTATGTATTGTGGTTCATAGTCTTTTTAATTAAAAAATATGTATGTGTGTATATTTTTCACAACATGAATTTTCAGTGACAAAAAAGAAGTTCTTTAGAATATCTGTCTAACATGCAGGCCATATATATGCTAAAAGCTTATTCATTAAATTGTTAATTAATATATCTAATAGTATGAATATATGATAGTGTATTCTCTTAAATATTTCACAACATTAATATTATGCAATATCCAACAGTGTTCTTAGGTTTATTTGCTTTCCTTCAGCAATAAGATTTGTTATTATCTTTGTGATTACTTTCACAAATTTCTTAGTTATAGTATTATATTCCTTGTTTTCATTATAATTCATTCAACACTGAATGATGTCACCTTAGTTTCCTGAAAATTATATCCAAATACATTTTTTAAATAATCAGTTTGCAGGGACCTCCATGGTGGTCCAGTGGTTAAGACTTCGCCTTCCAATGCAGAGGGTGCGGGTTTAATCCCTGGTCAGGGAGCTAAGATCCCACATGCCTCAGGGCCAAAAAACCAAAACATAAAACAGAAGCAATATTGTAACAAATTCAATAGACTTTAAAAATGGTCCACATCAAAAACATCTTTAAAAAAAAGATTAGTTTGCATAATTTGTCCAAAGGACAATTGGTTTACTAGTTGGGCCACTGTGCTTTCTTTGCAATTCATGCGAAAATATTGATAGTTTTATTCACTATTTGATAATCAGTTCTTATAACAGACAACATAGTTAGAAATACAAATAAAATGACTCACCATTAAATTTAGCTACTAGCTATTCCATGGTTTCTCTACTTTCTTTTTTAGCTGCTTCTGCAAAATCATTACTTCTTTTATTCATTTATGCCACTATATTTATTGACATCTGTATTCCCAATGGAAATCTGTTTATAATGCTCACTGCTTATATTTTCAATACTAGTCAGTTATAGCAATTACATTATTATTTACCTCAGCATTTTAAAAGTCAGTCAATAACACAATCATTATTTTACAAAAGTGTAAATTTATCCAATGGAAAAGCCATTAGCTTAGATGGTAGATTCTCAATCCTGGCTGCATGTTGGAATCCTAGTCTAACCAGAGATGTTTGGAGCTGTTTTATTTATTTATTTATTTATTTATTTATTTATTTATTTATTTATTTATTTATTTTAACATCTTTACTGGAGTATAATTGCTTTACAATGTTGTGTTAGTTTCTGCTGAATAACAAAGTGAATCAGCTATACATATACATATATCCCCATATCCCCTCCCTCTTGCGTCTCCCTCCCAGCATTGACATATATACACTACTGAATGTAAAATAGATAGCTAGTGGGAAGCAGCTGCATAGCACAGGGAGATCAGCTCTGTGCTTTGTGACTACAGCCTCTTTTTAACTAACTGTCTGATTGTTTTTCCGTGTGTCCACAATCTTCATAGTTTTGATTAAACAATACTTTGGAATGAGCAATAGGGAGAAACACATCATACATTCCTTTCCACTAGAAAATATTGCAATGATTCCTTATGTTATCAACCTTTACTAAAGTAAGTAATTATGTACAATCTGTGGCCATTTACTAGAATTTCCCCAAATACTACATTTTATTCAACTGTATTATTATATAACCCAGCAACAAAGACAGCATCTCACCAAACTCATATTTCTTTTATATAGAAACAGAATTATTAATTTACTGGTCATAGCATAATTTCACTTATACCAAACTAAAAAGCATATTAGCACCTATAATACAATAAAAATATGAATTATTAGTAGTTTTATGTTTTGTTAGCTTTTATTTACATATATTTTACAAAATATTTACAAATTGTTATTAGACGATTATAAATAGAGACAATTAGGTCTCATATATAATATTTTAGAATAACTGAAATATAAATTTATTTGTCTTGAGGAATATTTTATCTTTTTCCCTTAATAGGTATATTGTTTTAAAAATTATACATACTGATTCAAAAATGACATTATAATTATGATGCATAATTAGGAGTATTTATAACTCCTAAGCCCTAATGAAAGCATCCTTGATAGCTTTCCATACGGGATCACATTTAAAGTCTTTAACATAATAAAACTCTGCATATTTAATTCAACTTGACTGTCAATTGATTATATCAGGTTAATTGAGGTTAGGTCATGTTTTTTCTGAATCCTTAAGAATATTTGTATAATTCGTTCATGAACTATTTTTAATTGCTTCTTGTCCCAAATCACAATTATTCTGTTTTCAAATATAATCTGATATAAATGTCTGTGTAAATTGTATATGTATTTATCTATTATTGTGCATGAAATTACCCCCAAATTTATTGTTTTAAAACATCAAACATTTACTATCTCATAATTTCTGTGTTAGGAATTTGAAGTTGTTTAGCTGAATGGCTTTAGCTGAGGGTCTGTCATGAAGTTGAAGTCCAGATGTTGGCCAAGGCTGCAGTCATCTGGAGTCATCTGAAGGCCCAACTGGTGTTGGAGGTTCTATTTCCAAGCTCATACTTCCTTCTTGGCTTTTGGCAGGAGGCCTCAGTTCCTCACCACATGGACCTCTCCCCAGAATATGGCAGCTGGCTTCATTCTGAAGCTTCCAAGAGCAAATGGGCAAAGAGATAAAAAGGAGAGAATGAGAGAGAGAAGCCATAATGTCAGAAGCTAATACCATTCCTTCTGCTATATTCTATCAGTCATATACACCAATGCTGACACAGTGTAGGCAGGGACAACACAAAGGAATATTAGAAAGTGGAGATCATTAGGCCATCTTGGAGACTGACTAAGTAATTTTTATATCAACATACATTTCATCAGACATCAAGGAATGTAAATATCAGTAGTTCTCAGGTCAGAGAATAATGAAGCACATTACTATTTGAGTTTGAAATTCCTTGATAATGGTGCATAGAGTCCTGCAATATGATAAAAAATTATACAGGCAATGAAATTCAATCAGAGAGCTGGTGCTACACTGTGTTCTGTGTTACCTCTATTTAGTCTCAAGTGATAGTTAAAGGGATTGTGCTGAGAATATGCTGATCCTGTAGAAAAGACAGAACAATTTATCTGCTTCTATCATCATCATTCTACAGAAATGGTACAGAGTCAATCTGAGTAACATATTAATAAATCTATAGGACCTTTAGCATTTGACATAAAAATGTGTAAATTATGAGTTACATGCCCTTTAGTTATGAAAGTTTTGCCTGTTTTGTTTTACTCCATGTCTTTAAACACCCATTGTTTTTATTCATTTAGCTCAATTTTTAAAAATAAGTTCAACTCTATCAGACAAGAGGTTTTTTATACCCAAGGAAATGTCAAGAAATATAGATTTTTGAACTTAACACTCTTTCCTTCAGCATGGCATTTGTTTTACTCTTGTGACTGCTTCACTACATATTTATTGAACCTCTTATTCTCACAGTAACTAACATATCAACATAGTCAAAGGGGTTCTTTGCTTTGACCTTGGCAAGTAACTATAAATGAGCAACTCAAGTTAATTTAGCACAACTACATAAGAATCTCTATTGCCAAGGAATGCTTTTTTTTTTCCAGTCATGAGAAAGCATTATTCTGCTTAGAGGTTTATTATTATTTTCTAAGACAAATACAAATATTTAGGTATTGATAAAGCCAGGTTCTCATTTTTTTCATAAGTTAAAGATTTCCAGTAAGATTGGTTTTAGACTGAATTATGCAACATGCAAAATTGAAGCACCTATTATTGAAATGTGACATTGCAGCACAATTCTGTGAGGCACTGGAAATATTCTGACAGCAGAATAGGTTTGAATTCTGAGAGATATATGTGTTGGGCCCAAGTTTTCCCAGGTTTGTGTTATTCACTAGGAACTGGAACAAACTGCAGGTGAGGCCAATAATGAAAGTCATTTTGGTCAACTTAATAAAATGTTTCAAGTGAACTTTTATTTGTAGTTAATATTTCCAAAAATAAGCAATGCACGTTTGTCAGGAAAACATATTAAATCCTTTTCACAATAACTGAGCAACTTAATTCTTTCATTCATCCACTCATTCAACACACATTTATTGAATATTTTATTTTAGGCCCTATGCTAGGCATTGGATATAGAATAGTGTTTGAAAATACATATTATCTGCTCTCAAGAATTGTACAACTAATGTATAGACTAAGAAATGTACAGAAAATAAACAAATAAAAATTGCAAAATGCAAAATACTATAAAGACATAAAGTAGGTGCAATTATATTTGATGACATAATAAGCAAAGTTTGGTATTGATAAGGGTATTTTCACTCGGGAGATGACGTTTAAGCTGGAACCTGAAGTATGAGAAATTCTACATGGGAAGATCTGGGGAAAGAGCATTCTTGGCAGGGAGAAGAGCCAGTGCAAAGATTATGGCATATTGTAAGAACAGAAACAGCCATGTGTAATAAATGAAGAGGAGAATGCCATGAGATGAGGTTTGGATTGATATAGTAAAGACCAGAACTTACTAAGGTTTGTAGGCCACTGAGTGTGTATTAGTTTCCTAGGGTTGCTGTTACAAATTACCACAAACTTGGTGGCTAAAACTAGAAATTTATTCTTTGACAGTTCTGACAGACAGAAGTCTGAAATCAAGGTATCTGCAGAGCCACACTCCCTCTAAATATGCTAAGGAAGCATTCACTCCATTCTCCCCTCCTACCTTTTGATGATTGCTGGAGATCCTTTGCATTCCTTGACTTGTGGTTGTCCTCCAACCTCTGCCTGCATCAGTGGATCACCTTCTGCTATGACTCCTGTGCCCCAGATCTCTTCTTATGACACTAGTCATTAGATTTAGGATCCACTCTAAATCCAGAAGGGTCTCATTTGAAGATTTTTAGCCTAATTTCATCTGTAAAAAAAACCAACAACCAAAAAAACTATTTCCAAAAAGGTCATATTCACAGGTACAGGGCTTGGACATATCTTTTGGGGGGCACACTTCAACCTACTACACTAAGGATTCCAAGTTATTCTAAGTAGTATGAGTAGCCATTGAAAATTTATAAGCAGGAAACTAAAATTATGCAATGTAGATTTAATCAAAATAACCCTTTAGCTGCTATGTAGGAAAAAGTAGTACTAGAGAAAGCAAGAGAAGAACCTAATTATTTAGGGAGCTACTTTCACAGTTTAGATGAGCAATTGCAATGCCTTAAACTAGAGTATTAGCAGTAGAGTTATATAAAATGTATATAGATTCAAGATATATTTTGAAGGTAGCATAACTAGTATTTAGCAATGGATACCATATTCCATGTATCAAGGTAAGGAAGAATGAAGAATAAAATTTGATTCCCTCTCTTCTGATTTGAACATCTTAGTGAATAACACTAACTGAAATGGACAAAACAGGTTTATCTAGTCTATAAAAATGTCTATTTCCAAGACTTTTTATTTTAGGGTTAATAATGGAATATAAAATTAATGTAATTTTATGTACTGGAATCAGTTAACTAAATATTTGACCAAATTAGATCAAACTTTTTCTAGGTGAGTAACATGTAATTTTTTTACAATGTACAACTCTATTGGATATTTTCATTAAAGCAGAGTAAAATTCCTAACTGACAAATAGGGATTGGACAAAATTGAAATCATCTTTAATTCAATTGTTTAGGTCCTTAATTCATAAGGAAAAGTGGGTTCTTCCTCTTAGAGCATAACAAAATAGTCAGTTCTATTGATGTTAAATGTTTTGAGGAAGTTAATGTCTTATATAAAAGGCAATCACAGAGGGCTTTACAAATCTTTCATGCAGATAATAAATACAAACTCACATGCAAGTTGCAGCCAAGGCAAACCTTAAATGTATGAAAATTTCTCCTCTCATACACCATTGTGTTGACTACCCTGGCAACTAAACCAATGAGAACCCATCATCACCCAGAATTCTTGCTTTTCTCCAATGCACTCTTGTTCAAAACAACCCCTCCCAATTTCCTCCTTTTTGTCTATAAAATAATGTTCCTTTTCTTCATTTGTTGGACTTTCCTATGACTTTTGTCAAAGCCTGCTTGTCCCAAATTGAAATTCTTTGCTGTTCCCGAATAAACCCATTTTGGTGGTAAAGAAAAAAAAAATTGTGACCATGAAAAGTAAAGTTATACTTTCAGTAATTTTTCACTGGTCATAATCATATGTGTTTGTAAACATCTTTTTTTCCTTAAACCTAAAACAGAGACATTATGAAATAAAATTTTCAAAATACAGAAAATTTAAAGAAATATAAATAAATTCTTTATAAATTCTCTCTATGTAGCTTGCATCACAGTCAGATTTAGACTATGTCTTGTATGTTAAAAGCAAAATTCTCTTTATACTCTATGTCATCTATTTTCGGAGGGGAGTGGGAGAAAAAGCTAGACAACAAGGCTATCTATCTTGTGGTGATTAACAATAAAGAAAGCCTTACATTAGATACAGAAGAAATGAATAGATTATAATGTAGTTTCAAGCCCTGTCATGCATGAGGGACACATTCAAGAATATTTAATTTATTTACATATTAAATATTTATATTTATGGATAATAAAGTTCTTAATCATCTTTAATAAAAACACAAGGAGTTTAGGAAACCCAATGGCAAACCCATTAACAGGGTTTATTTTAGGTAACTCTCTTATAAAAGCCCCAGTCCATCTTGAAGTGAAGCTTGGAGACTAACAGATTGGAACTAAAATGTGAACATAATAAAGCTATCAAAGTACAAATAATGCCATCACCTCCCTTAGTTATAAAATTAATATATCCTTGATGCTTGTCTTAAGTCATGTTCCCTTGAAGCAGAGTTTGATTTGAGAATTCATATGTGAGCAATTGATAATTTACTTCCTGATACTTGCTTTCATTAAAGCTGTGTCTCTGGCTTTCACATATTCTGGATATTTTAATCATTATGGACTACTAAACTCTTTCAGAGTTGCCTCTCTTTTGTAGAAGTACACTTTACCCTCTTCAGAACCCTCTTTATTTTATAAAATAGCTCTTTCATGTATCATTGTTCAACATTTAACTTGTCACAAGGAATCCAATAATATTTTTTAAAAAATTTAATACCTACTAGGTATACTATTTTTATTCAAATTTTAGCTTTCCTTAGCATGCTTTTCCTATTGAGTAATATTTCAACAATCATCAACAGGACTTTGCCAGAAAACCAAATATTGGCAATGATAAAGGAATGTGGAATGTGTTAGCAAGAAAAAAAACTGGATAATACTAATGAAATAAACAGTAGATAATTGCAAATGACCTTCTTCATATATCATTTATGTACTAGACTGTATTATACTATAAAAATTGTATAAGACTTTGAAGAACAGTTTTGATTTTTAAAACAGACATAAAATGGCAAGCATATATAATTCTACCATTACTAATTTATGTTCAGAATCTGAGGCAATGTCATATGTTGTTCATTTGCCACAAAGCACCAACATCTCCTCTTGTCTGTCCTTCCTACCTTCTGTGATCCGTGACTCAGCACTTCTTTCAAGACACCTAATATTGTATATACTAGAGACACTCAATTTACTTTTTGGAATCCCAGCTCGGTTGGAGTAAAGAGATGGTTCTAGGAACATGATTATGAAGCATGCCTCAGAGTTGGATACTGCATCATTCCAACTTTCACATATACTCTTCTAAACTTTGTAAATGGAACTAGGAATTTAAGGTATAAACAAGGGATCTCCCTTGCCAGACAGCCCACTGGAAGCTTATGAAACCAGGTTTGCAATTAATCATATTTGGACAGGATGGACTACAGCAGGAGACAAGATAAAGCTCAAGAAAGCAAAATAATAGTTTGAGGTTGATACATTATTTAAATAAACATTTAAATCTGTTATGGTTTCTCTGAAAACATGAAAAAAGGAAATAATGATGTGCTAAAATATGAGTATGTTATCTGAAATCAACACAGCAGACCTAGTATAAATAGCCAAAACTTTCTTGAACTTCAGAACACATTTCTGTGAAAGCACATTTCTGTGCTTTTAGAAATCCACTGGATTGATTACACTGGTTAAGATAAAGAATACCTCAACCGTTTTGCTCTCCTAGCATGTCCCTCCTCTTAATTCTTCTATACAATTCAGTTTCAGCATGCAAATTTATCTAAGTTTTATGTGGCACAGGAGCCCTCAAAAGGAAATGAAGAAAGACCCAAAGAAATGGCAAAACCTAAATACGATTTCACTAAGTTGAACAAAGGGAGGCAATTGCAGAAAAGTAACTGAAATACATGGAGAGTTTAAAGGAAGATAACAAAGTCTCTTTGTACAGAATTCTTATTCTCTCAGCTTTGATTCCCCCTTGAAGAATATTTCTTTTCTCCTGGTACACGGAGCACATCTTTCTCATGGGAGTTTTTGTCTCCTGCTTTCAGGAAGAAAAGGAGAGATTAGAATGTCCACTTGCATCTGCTGTTTTTATTGCCTTTAGCTCAAAATAATTCTTATGCCAAAGTGGCATATTTGGGGATGCATATTCTTCTACCCTTCAATGTCATACAATATAGTAAACTTTGGTTGACTGAATATGATAATCTGAGACCAGTTCAATGTTTTCTTAGTCTCTAAATTAGTTGGATAAAATAGAGAACACATAGCTCTGTTTATACCACTGCAATAAAATCAAAGAATTATTTTACTACAGCATTTTTCCCCTGGCAGAAAATGAAAATTTGTAGCTATTTTTCCAAACAAACCTTTCTACACATCATTTACTTTCTCAGATGCAAAGATGACATCACTATTAAATATCTCTACAGTGGAGCAATATGTTCTGTATTACTTACAGAACTGTTAGAAGCTTGGATCATCAATTCTAGTAGCTGTCTGCACAGTAACCAGCTCTCAGGTGCAGGCAGACAGCATAGTTACAATCAATGAGATTGATCCTTCCAGCAACTGCTTCAGATATTATATCTCATTCTTAAGAGATTCTCCATAAAATGCCACATTCTTGAAGTTCAGAAACATTTGAAAATTCTTTATTAAGCTATTAAACATTAGGAAATCCTTTGTAAAAAAAAACAAAAAAGAAAGAAGGAAAGAAATAAAAAGAGTTTTACATAGGTGCAATTCTGGATCCTTAGAGATAGAAAACTCCTAGACTGGCTTGGTGGTATTTTTTGAATGATTAAAAAGATAGACTGTACATTCTTGATAAAGTATGACTAGTTCAAAACTTGAAAAGTCCTTTCTAGCAAGTGATGTTTTATTTGATTTTATAATGATGAATTATTGATACAATAACTGAGACATTCAATTAGCTTTCTTTGACATGGGAAAATTATTAGCTCAGATATGCAATCTGTGAACATAAATGCCCAGAATGACCAATATAGAATATTAAGTGTTCTGGGTTTAATAAATGTCCCATGCAGTGTAACACATACAAGTCACGGTAGTAAGAATATAAAAGAAAACTTAATTTAAAATAATGGATAATACTTATGGGCAGTTAATGGGAAAGGATAAGGAGGTTAAATTTTGTGCATCAAGGTCCTTTAAAAAGATAGAATGTTTTATGAATATATACTTTATAATATAGTATAAGCTTTTTAATTTCCCTAAATGTATTTAAAGAATATAATTTCTCTAAATATTCTCTAATTCCTCAGGAATTAAAAAGTTTAAAAGTCTTACAAATATTATTAATGTGATTAATAAGAGAACTGTATAAGACTGAATTAAATCATGCCACATTTTCCCTTATATATGGAAAAGAAAAACTCAAATGTTAACAATCAGCTAAAGTGAGAAAGCCAAGCCAAAGTCTGTATTTCCTTACATCATAGAATTATTTTTTTAACATCTTTATTGGAGTATAATTGCTTTACAATGGTGTGTTAGTTTCTGCTTTATACTAAAGTGAATCAGCTATATATATACATATATCCCCATATCTCCTCCCTCTTGCGTCTCCCTCCCACACTCCCTATCCCACCCCTCTAGGTGGACACAAAGCACCGAGCTGATCTCCCTGTGTCATGAGGCTGCTTCCCACTAGCTATCTATTTTACATTTGGTAGTGTATATATGTCCATGCCATCTCTCACTTCGTCCCAGCTTACCCTTCCCTCTCCCTGTGTCCTCAAGTCCATTCTCTACATCTGCATCTTTATTCCTGTCCTGCCATTAGGTTCTTCAGAACCACTTTTTTTTTTTACTCCATATATATGTGTTAGCATACAGTATTAAGTTTACAGCAATACAATCCTACCTCAAGAAACAAGAAACATCTCAAATAAACAACCTAAGCTTACACCTAAAACAATTAGAGAAAGAAGAACAAAAAACCCCCAAAGTTAGCAGAAGGAAAGAATTTTTAACTTAAGTAATCTGTATGGTTACATAATGTTATGGTATTTTATTCCCTTAACATAAATAAGAGAATATTTAACATATAACATATAAAGAGGATATTTATGAAATGCAGATGTATTTGAATATTAAAACTTACAAGAACACAATGCAATTTTAAAAGGGTGTTATTGACTTGTATTTGGTTTTCAAAGGAGTTTTGTTACTGAAGACAGTGATAATTATAGTATGATAAATCTAATGTGCTAGTCTCTTTCCATTATGGCCCTGATGGTATAGTAGTCAGTGGCACCATAATTTTCTATACCTTTCTTTTTATATTTCTAGTAAGCTAAATGAGTTGAAATATTTAATGCATTAATTATTTGTACACTATACAATGGTGTGAAGGTTAATTTTCTGTATCAACTTGACTGGATTATGGGGTTCCCAGATATCTGGCTAAACATTGTTTCTGAGTATTTCTGTGAAGGTGTTTTCAGATGAGATTAGCATTTGGATCAGTAAACTGAGCAGAGGGGTTTGCCCTCCCCAGTGTGGGTGGGAATCGTCCAGTCGGTTGAGGGTCTGAATAGAACAAAAAGCAGAAGAGGGGAAATTTTGCTCTTTCTGCCTGATAGCTTGAGCTGGAAACATTGGCTTTTTCCTGCCCTTGGACTGGGACTTGCACAACAGTTCTCTTTGATTCTCAAGCCTCTGACTTGAACTATAGCTCAAGATTTGCAGTGCAGATTCTGCAAACAATCTAGCTGCCATTTGGGCAGGAAATTTCAAGTTCGCTATATTCAGAGCATAGCCAAGCATGAGTTTTTTTTGTTTTTTGTTTTTTATGGGGGGAAACAGAAGAAGGATTTTTGAAGTAAACAAATAAAACAAACCAAAATAGTGAAGTCAATCACAAGGAAAATCATTTTTAGATTTGCTCAAATAAAACTAAACTATTTCTGTATATTAAAAACCCATCAATAAGATAATTTCAAAAGGTAAACTTAGAAAACTATGTTAAATATGACAAAAATACAAATGCTTTAACAGAAATATGAAGAGATAATTTCATTTAAAAATGCAAATGAATAAAATGTATATGAGTTTTACCTAACTAATAAGCAAAGTGTTGCAAATTATTATAGAAATGAGATACGATTTTATGCTTATTTCCAATTGTCAATACCAAAAATAGTATACTTCAGTACAGAAAGATGACCATCTTATGCTACTGGTGATAGTGTAAATGACAACTTTTCAGGAAGGTGATCAGCTAACATAAATCAGAAGCCTTGAAAAATTAAAAGTGCTTTAATTCTATATTTCCACTTTCAGAAATATTTCAAAAGAAGACTCAGGCATATAAATGAAGATGTATGCAATGGTTGCTCATCACATCATAGTAAAAAAAAAAAAAAAAAAAACAGAAACAATATAAATGCCCAGTAAGAATGATAGTTGGGTGAGATTATTTAATGTAAGTGTTTTAAAGTCA
The DNA here is from genome assembly GCF_964165515.1 of Mesoplodon bidens. Taxonomy (NCBI): domain Eukaryota; kingdom Metazoa; phylum Chordata; class Mammalia; order Artiodactyla; family Ziphiidae; genus Mesoplodon; species Mesoplodon bidens. The sequence goes on from NC_138160.1 coordinate 70,140,458, forward strand.
GTTAATCCATCATAAATCAATGTGTTTGGTGATATTTAGTCATATGTCTGCAGTACAGATATGTTGCACATCAAAATTTTAAACAAATTTTTGCATCCACCCGTATGAGCAAACACATATTCATGCTCTTATTATTTTGCTATGAATGAAGTATTCTCTGTTATTTGCTCTCATAGATTTTTAATATTTATTATACAAAAAATAATCTGAAAAAAAGACACTGAATAAAGTTAAAATATAACATTTTTTAAAATAATGAAAAATAACACAAATTTAGCATGCTCTGATAAACTTGGTCCGCTGTTAAGACTTTCCCTAAACATCACATAGTCTACCAAATCAAGATAGGACATTTACCTCTAATTGTGACCATCCGTTTTGCAAATCACACTGTATTTGACCAGAAAATTGGATCTTGGCTTATGTGCTTATAAATGCATGTGCCTCTCTCCTGTTTCTGAAAATAAATAGGATAAAAATGCTAAACAAATGATAATACATCTGCCACATGCAGGCCTATTGGAAGTAGATTGCACTTTTGATTATGAAATTCTAACACAACTTAGCAAATCAAAAACATAGCACTCAGTAACAAACTCTATAGAGAAATATTTTAGTCCAAACTGAGTATTATTAGAGTTATATTGACAGTGGAATTACAAGCATAACTCAGAGAGATGGTGGGTTCAGTTCCAGGCCACCCCAATAAAGCTAATATTGCAATAAAATGAGTTACACAAATTTGGGGGTTTCTAAGAGCATAAAAATGTTGTGTTTACACGAACTATTCTCTATTGTGTGTGGTAGAGTTTTGTCTAAATAATTTACACACCTTAATTAAAAAAATACTTTATTGCTAAAAAATGCTAGCCATCTGAGCCTTCAGTGAGTTGTAATCTTTTTGCTGATGGTAATCTAAATTCTTTGTTGTCATTTCAACAATCTTCACAGCATCTTTACTAGGAGTATATTCCATCTCAAGAAACCACTTTCTTTGCTCATTCATAAGAAGCAACAGGGGACTTCCTTGGTGGTACAGTGGCTAAGGCTCCATGCTCCCAATGGAGGGTGCCTGGGTTTGATCCCTGGTCAGGGAACTAGATCCCACATGCCACAACTAAGAGTCACATGCCACAACTAAGTCGCATTCCTCAACTAAAAGATCCTGCATGCCATAACTAAAAGATCCCTCATGCTGCAACTAAGACCCTGTGCAGCCAAATAAGAAAAAAAAAAAAAAGTAACAATGTTTTATCATGAGATTGCAGCAGTTCAGCCACATCTTCAGGCTCCACTTTTTTTTTTTTTTTCTTCTGGAAACCTGTATTTATTTCAATCGGTAGTGCAGAGTTTAAAACATACATTAAGGCATGGTTATTAACATTACTAAAGAATTTTAATATAGCCAAAGCACAAGCAAGATTTTCTTAAAGTAGTATAGTCTCCAACGTCATGTAAAATATAATTCCAAAATCCCAAAACATGTTTAGGAAGACAAGGTTAGGGGATGTTTGTTGGTTGACTTCCTTTTTTTTTTTTTTTTAATTGGGGTATAGTTGCTTTACGATGTTGTGTTAGTTTCTGCTGTACAACGAAGTGACCCACCTATATGTTTACATATATCCCCTCCCTCTTGGAAATCCTTCCCACCAGCCCCCATCCCATCCACCTAGGTCACCACAGAGCACCAAGCAGAGCTCCCCGCACTATACAGCAGGTTTCCAATAGCTATCTGTTTTACACATGGCAGTGCACATACATCAATCCTAACCTCCCACTTCATTCAACCCCCCCCACACCCCATGTCCACGTCTATTCTCTATGTCTGTGTTTCTACTCCTGACCTACAAATAAGTTCATCTGTACCATTTTTCTAGATTCCACATATATGCGTTAATATACAATAATTGTTTTTCTCTTTCTGATTTACTTCACTCTGTATGACAGTCTCTAGATCCATCCACATCTCTACAAATTACCCAATTTCGTTCCTTTTTATGGCTTAGTAATATTCCATTGTATATATGTACCACATCTTCTTTATCCATTTTTCTGTTGATGGGCATTTAGGTTCCTTCCATGGTCTGGCTGTTGTAAATAGTGCTGCAATGAACATTGAGCATCTTTTCATGTGCCTCTTGGCCATCTGTATGTCTTCTTTGGAGAAATGTCTATTTAGGTCTTCTGCCCATTGTTTGATTGGGTTGTTTGTTTTTTTTGGTATTGAGCTTCATGAGCTGTTTGTGAATTTTGGAGATTAGTCCCTTGTCTGTTCATTTGCAAATATCTTCTCCCATTCTGAGGGTTCTCTTTTCATCGCATTTATGGTTTTCTTTGCTGTGTAAAAGCTTTTAAGTTTCATTAGGTCCCATTTGTTTATTTTTGTTTTTGTTTTCATTACTCTAGGAGGTGGATCAAAAAAAGATCTTGCTGTGATTTATATCAAACAGTGTTCTTCCTATGTTTTCCTCTAAGAGTTTTATAGTGCCTGGCCTTACATTTAGGTCTTTAATCCATTTTGAGTTTATTTTTGTGTATGGTGTTAGGGAGTGTTCTAATTTCATTCTTTTATATGTAGCTGTCCAGTTTTCCCAGCACCACTTGTTGAAGAGACTATCTTTTCTCCATTGTATATATTCTTGCTGCCTTTGTCATAGATTAGGTAACCATAGGAGGGTGTGTTTATCTCTGGGCTTTCTATCTTGTACCATTGACCTATATTTCTGTTTTTGTGCCAGTACCATACTATCTTGATTACTGTAGCTTTGTAGTATAGCCTGAGTCAGTGAGCCCGATGCCTCCAGCTCTGGTTTTCTTTCTCAAGATTGCTTTGTCTATTCAGGGTCTTTTGTGTTTCCATACAAATTGTAAAATTTTTTGTTCTAATTCTGTGAAAAATACCATTGGTAATTTGATAGGGATTGCATTGCATCTGTAGATTGCTTTATGTAGTACAGTCATTTTCAAAATATTGATTCTTCCAATCCAAGAACATGGTATATCTCTCCATCTGTTGTGTCATCTTTGACTTCTTTCATCTTATAGTGTGTTATAGTTTTCTGAGTACAGGTCTTTGACCTCCGTAGGTAAGTTTATTCCTAGGTATTTTATTCTTTTTGTTGTGATGGTAAATGGGATTGTTTCCTTAATTTCTCTTTCTGATCTTTTGTTGTTAGTATATAGGAATGCAAGAGATTTCTGTGCATTAATCTTGTATCCTGAAACTTTACCAAATTCATTGATTAGCTCTAGTAGTTTTCTGGTGGCATCTTTAGGATTTTCTATATATAGTATCATGTCATCTGCAAACAGTGACAGTTTTTCTTCTTCTTTTGCAGTTTGGATTCCTTTTATTTCTTTTTCTTCTCTGATTGCCTTGGCTAGGACTTACAAAACTATGTAGAATAATAGTAGCAAGAGTGGACATCCGTGTCTTTTTCCTGTTCTTATAGGAAATGCTTTCGGTTTTTCACCATTGAGAATGATGTTTGCTGTGGGTTTGTCATATATGGTCTTTAGTATGTTGAGGTAGGTTCCCTCTATACCCACTTTCTGGAGAGTTTTTATCATAAATTGGTGTTGAATTTTCTCAAAAGATGTTCCTGCATCTATTGAGATGATTATATGGTTTTTATTCTTTAATTATGGTTTTTATTCTTTAATTTGTTAATATGGTGTTTCACATTGATTGATTTGCTTATATTGAAGAATCCTTGCATCCCTGGGAAAAAATCCCACTTGATCATGGTGTATGATCCTTTTAATGTGCTGTTGGATTCTGTTTGCTAGTATTTTATTGAGGATATTTGCATTTATGTTCATCGGTGATAATGGTCTTTAATTTTCTTTTTTTTTTTTGATATCTTTGTCTGGTTTTGGTATCAGGGTGATGGTGACCTTGTAGAATGAGCTGGGGAGTGTTCCTTCTTCTGCAATTTTTTGGAAGAGTTTGAGAAGGATGTGTATTAGCTCTTCTCTAAATGTTTGATAGAATTCAACTGTGAAGTTATCTAGTCCTAGACTTTTGTTTGTAGCAAGATTTTTAACTGCAGTTTCAATTTCACTACTTGTGATATTGGTCTATTTATATTTTCTATTTCTTCCTGGTTCACTCTTATAATGTTGTACCTTTGTAATGATTTACCCATTTCTTCCAGGTTGTACATTTTATTGGCATATAATTGCTTGAAGTAGTCTCATGATTCTTTGTATTCTGCAGTGTCAGTTGTAATTTCTTCTTTTTCATTCTAATTTTGTTGATTTGAATCCTCTACCTTTTTTCCTTGATGAGTCTGGGTAAAAGTTTATCAATTTTGTTTTTCTTCTCAAAGAACCAGCTTTTAGTTTCATTGAGTTTTGCTATTGTTTTTTTCATTTCTATTTCATTTATTTCTGCTCTGATTTTTATGATTTCTTTCCTTCTACTAACTTTGGGTTTTGTTTGTTCTTTCTTTAGTTGCTTTAGGTGTAAGGTTAGGTTCTCTATTTGAGGTTTTTCTTGTTTCTTGAGGTAGGATTGAATTGCTATAAAATCCCCCTTATGACTGCTTTTGCTGTATCCCATATGTTTTGGGTCATCATGTTTTCATTGTCATTTTTTTCTATGTATTTTTTGATTTCCTCTTTGAATTCTTAAGTGATCTCTTGGTTATTTAGTAGCATATTGTTTAGCCTCCATGTGTTTGTATTTTTTACAGATTTGTTCCTGTAATTGATATCTAGTCTCATAGCATTGTGGTCAGAAAAGATGCTTGATACAATTTCAGTTTTCTTAACTTTACTGAGGATTGATTTGTCACCATAGATGTGATCTATCCTGGAGAGTGTTCCATGTGCCCTTGAGAAGAAAGTGTATTCTGCAGCTTTCAGATGGCATGTCCGCTAAATATCAACTAAGTCTATCTGGTCTATTGTGTCATTTAATACTTGTGTTTCCTTACTAATTTTCTGTGTGGATGATCTGTCCATTGGTGTAACTGGGATGTTGAAGTCCCCCACTATTATTTTGTTACTGTCAATTTCCCCTTTTATGGCTGTTAACATTTGCCTTATGTATTGAGGTGCTCCTATATTGGGTGCATAAATATTTACAATTGTTATGTGTTCTTCTTGGATTGATCCCTTGATCATTATATAGTGTCCTTCCTTGTCTCTTGTCACATTCTTTATTTTAAAGTCTAGTTTATCTGATATGAGTATTGCTACTCCAGCTTTCTTTTGATTGTCATTTGCATGGAATATTTTTTTTCATCCCCTTACTTTCAGTCTGTATGTGTCTCTGTGTCTGAAGTGGGTCTCTTATAGACAGCATATATACAGGTCTTGTTTTCTTATCCATTCAGCCAGTCTGTGTCTTTTGGTTGGAACATTTAATCCATTGACATTTAAGGTAATTATCAATATATATGTTCCTATTACCATTTTCTTTGTTGTTTTGGGCTTTTTTTTGTAGGTCTTTTTCTTCTTCTTCTCTTGTGTTTCCTGCTTAGTGAAGTTCCTTTAGCATTTGTTGTAAAGCTGGTTTGGTGGTTCTGAATGCTCTTAACTTTTGCTTTTCTGTAAAGCTTTTGATTTCTCCATCAAACCTGAATGAGATCTTTGCTGGATAATCTTGGTTGTAAGTTTCTCCCTTTCATTACTTTAAATATATCCTGCCACTCCCTCTGACCTGCTGAGTTTCTGCTGAAAAATCAGCTGATAACCTTATGGGGATTCTCTTGTATGTTATTTGTTGCTTTTTCCTTGCTGCTTTTAATATTGTTTCTTTGTATTTAACTTCTGATAGTTTGATTACTATGTGTCTTGGCGTGTTTCTCCTTGGGTTTATCCTGTGTGGGACTCTCTGTGCTTCCTGGACTTAGGTGGCTATTTCCTTTCCTATGTTAGGGAAGTTTTTCATTATAATCTCTTCAAATATTTTTCATACCCTTTCTCTTTCTCTTCTTCTGGGACCCCTATAATTCAAATGTTGGTGTGTTAAATGTCCCACAGGTCTCTGAGACTGTCCTCATTTCTTTTCCTTCTAATTTCTTTATTCTGCTCCTCTGCAGTTATTTCCACCATTCTATCTTCCAGCTCACATATTCGTTCTTCTGTCTCAGTTATTTTGTTATTGATTCCTTCTAGTATGTTTTTCATTTGAGTTATCGTGTTCTTCATCACTGTTTTTTTGTTCTTTAGTTCTTCTAGGTCGTTGTTAAACATTTCTTGTATTTTATCAATCCATGCCTCCATTCTATTTCTGATATTCTGGATCATCTTTACTATCATTACTTTGAATTCTTTTTCAGGTAGGTTGCCTATTTCCTCTTCATTTATTTGGTCTTATAGGTTTTTAATCTTGCTCCTTTGTGTGTAACATATTTTTTTGACTCATTTCTTTTGATGGGTGAGGCTGTGTTTCTGTCTTGCTGGTTGTTTGGCCTGAGGCATCCAGGGCTGGTGTTTGCTGGCAGCTGGGTGGAACTGGGGGTTTGTGCCGAGACAAGGACCTCTGGGAGACTGCACACTGATTAATATTCCCTGGTACCTGAAGTTTTCTTTTAGTCCAGTGTCTTGGACTTAGTGATCCCACCACAGGAGCTCAGGCCTGACCCCTGGCCTGGGAACCAAGACCCCACAAGCTACACAGAAGAGAAAAAAAAAAAAAAAAAAACCCACAAAACCAAATAAGTAAGAAACAGAAAAGAGCAGAACAATAACAAAGAATTTAAAAAATAAAATAAAATTTAAAAAAATACATTAGAAAAAATAACAATAAGGATGAATCAACAACAACAAAAGAAAACTGAACCACAACAGCAAAAATAAATAAATAAATAAAAAGTAAAAAATAAAATAAAGAAAATAAAAGCAATTCAAAAATACAAAATAATAAAAACAAATAAAAATTAAAAAATAAAAACCTTCCCGGTTCCTCCTCTATAGTGTCCTTGACCCCACTGTGAGCTACAGCCTACCCCCTCCTCCCCGGTAGGCCTCCAAGACCTTTAGGTAGGTCTCTGGACCCGCTGTGTCAGCCCCACCTCTGCATGTGTTCGTCTCACCAGCATCTGTTCCTGGAGCTAGTCTGGAGCACACATGCCCACACAGGCCAGCTGGGGTGCAGGTCTAAGCCAGTGTCCACAGGGGCCAGTGCAGCTGGAGGAAGCCTTAGAGTGAGGCAGCACCCAGCCTGCCTGGACCTGCATGGCCAGAGGAGACCCTGTCAGGGGCAGCACTTGGGTTGCCAGGACCTGCAGGGAGGCTTTGGCACAGGCAAGGTTCAGGCCTGGGCATCCATGATCCTAGAAGAGGAAGAGGCCTTTTGGGGGAGGGGAGGGGAGGGGAGGATGACCCAAGCCTGGGGACCCATGCAGCCAGAAGAGGTCTTGGAGGAGTGGGTGGCTCAGGCCTTCGGACCTATGACCTGGTTGGGGGGGGGGTGCGGCTCAGGCCTGGGGCAAGCTCCACGTCTGATTTTAGTTTGCTCGCTATTTCTACCACATCTGCAGGTACTTCTTCCACTGAAGTTTTGAGCCCCTAAAAGTCAGCCACGAGGGTTGGAATAAACTTCTTCCAAACTCCTTTTAATGCTTGATATTTGGCCCTTTCTCATGAATCATAATGATTCTTAATGGTATCCATAATGGAGAATCCTCTCCAGAAGGTTTTCCAGTTTACTTTGCCACAGGAATCACTCAGATAGCAGCTATAGCCTTAAAAAATTCATTTCTTAAATAATAAGACTTGGAAATTGAAATTACTCCTTGATCCATGGGCTGAAGAATGGATGTTGTGTTGTCAGGCATGAAAGCAACATTAATCTCATTGTACATCTCCATCAGTGCTCTTGGGTGTCCAGGTCATTGTCAATAAGCAGTAATATTTTGAAAGGAATTTTTTTTTCTGAGCAGTAGATCTCAACAGTGGGCTTAAAATATTCAGTAAGCCATGTTATAAACAGATATGCTGTCATCCAGGCTTTGTTGTTCCATTTATAGAGCACAGGCAGAGTAGATTTAGTGTAATTCTTAAGAGCCCTAAAAGTTTCAGAATGATAAATGAGCACTGACTTCAACTTAACGCCACCAGCTGCATGAGTCCTGACAAGGGTTAGCCTGTCCTTTGAAGTACTGAAGCCAGGCATTGACTTCTCCTCTCTAGCTATGAACGTCCTAAATACCATCTTCTTCAAATAGAAGGCTATTTTGTCCACATTGAAAATCTGTTGTTTTGTGTAGCCACCTTCATTAATTATCTTAGTTAGATCTTCTGTAAAATCTGCTGCAGTTTCTGCATCAGTACTTGCTGCTTTGCTATGGAGATGCCTTCTTTCCTTCAGCATGAACAAACCTCTGCTACTTCAGACTTTTCTTCTGCAGCTTCCTCACCTCTCTCAGCCTTCATAGAATTGAAAAGATTTAGGGCCTTGGTCTGGATTAGGTTTTGACTTAAGGGAATGTTGTGACTGGTTTGATCTTCTATCCAGACCACTAAAATTTCTCCATATCAGCAATACGGCTGCTTCACTTTCTTGTCATTCATGTGTTCAATTTTTTTTTTTTGCAGTATGTGGGCCTCTCACTGTTGTGGCCTCTCCTGTTGCGGAGCACAGGCTCCGGACGTGCAGGCTCAGTGGCCATGGCTCACGGGCCTAGCCGCTCCATGGCACGTGGGATCTTCCCAGACCAGGGCATGAACCCATGTCCCCTGCATCGGCAGGCAGACTCTCAACCACTTCGCCACCAGGGAAGCCCCATGTGTTCACTTTTAATTTCCTTCAAAAACATTTCTTTTGCATTAACAACTTGGCTGTTTGGCACACAAGAGGCCTAGCTTTTGGCTTATCTAGGCTTTTGACATGCCTTCTTAACTAAATCACTTCTAGCTTTTGATTTAAAGTGAGAGAAATAAACTCTTCATTTCACTTAACACTTAAAGACCATTGTAGGGTTATTAATTGACCTAATTTCAATATTGTAGTGTTTCAGAAAATAGGGAGGCCCAAGGAAAGAGAGAGAGAGATGGGGAATTGGCCAGTCACTGGAGTAGTCAGAACACACAAACATATAAAGTTCTCTGTTTTATAAGGGTGTAGCTTGCCCCCAAAATATTTTCATAGCAACATCAAAAATCACTGATCACAGATTGCTATAACAAATATAATAATAATGAAAAACTTTGAAATATTGTAAGAATTACCAAAATTTGACACAGAGACACGAAGTGAGCAAATGCTTTTGGAAAAATTGTGCCCATAGATTTGCTTGAGGCAGGGTTGTCACACTTTCGATTGGTTAAAAAAAAAGGCATTATCTGTGAAGTACAATAAAGCAAGTGCAATAAAACAAATAAGGTATATCTGTACTAGTAAGGACCTGATGGATTTGCTATTTGACATGTATATTTTTAGTGCAGATACCAGTATAATATGCTACTTAGCCATCAAATAAAACCATAAGTGAGATAATGCTACTAAATATAGCATATTTGGACACCTTCCTGACAAACATTTTTGCAAAATAAATGTAAAGATCCATTGGACACAACAGAGTGTTTTAGAGCTTCTAGATGTTCTATTAGTTCCTTGTAATAACTAAACTCTGAAACCAGTTTGAGAAGTTTCAACTTATTTGGGTATAAATATGAAATGGCACCAATAGCAGGTAAAGCTTTACTATTTTTCTAGACAGCCACTGCTTCTTTGGGTATTCTGGACATACCAAACAGTAAGAGGATGGCAAAAATAAAGGCTGTCCACTGGTCAGCCATCTCAAGAGATGGCTGATGGAGATATAATTCAGTCATTTCCAGACTTTTAAAAAGTTATTTGTTTGGTGGCGTCTACTTTCCATTTTGGGAAGGGTAACCAGCTCTTGTTTTTGCCTCAAATGGGAGGTGGGTAGAAAAGAAAAGAGTAAAGGCAATTTACTCAATTTACTCATTAATACTGCCTTGCATTCCAAGCCAACCTTCTTCTTTCTCTTACCTTTTTATAGGTGATGAGAAAAGAAAATGATTCTCCCATCATTTTTTCCCCATCATTTTTATAATAGTTTACTCTTCCTTGTCTATCACTGTCCTGATATCTGCTAATGAATGGATAGTCCTTGATTTGACCTAGGTGGATGCTCATATCAAGGCTATCTGGGCAGACATGACCATAGATACTGACTGTCTCAGAATGTCCTCTGGCCACCATCATCTCCCTCCTGCCCAGAGCTCATGTATGATGACAACATGGCAACTTCTGGATCCCTGTGGAACTCATCATTTTGGAGTATGGATAAATGGACTTTCTCATGTGAAAGAAGACGTAACAAACTTCAGTTGGCTGGGTGTGAACATGCTGAACATTGGTAGATGGATGAGGAGTAGAGGAAGTAAGTCATTTTCTTTTTCTATTAAAATTTAACCAACTGACCTAAACAACTTTCTACAACTGTGCTACTGGCAGACACTACTGAGGAATCCACTCTGATCTGGAATCAATCAGAATTGGTAGAGAAACTTACATTAAATGAGCCGTCAAGGGACAAGGAATGGGACTAATAAGCGACGAATCTGGGTGGTCTTAGAGGATGTGTGGTGTAGGGGTGGGCTTTGTTCTGCCTTGGTGTGCTTTTGGTATTATGTCTAGTCTGCTGACTCTGGTAGTCCCCTCCCTGCTGGATGTTTAGCCATGGTACATACAGATCATCTGTGTGCAAACTGTGTTATGGAATAACAAACATTCGAGGGACAGCAAGCACTCTGCTCTATGTCTGCTTGTAATCCCCACCCCCCAACATAAACCCTATATTATATATGCAGCATGCAGTACATTCATCTGAGATTTACTAAATCACTGGACTGGCAGAGTATCTCATGCACCACATGTGGAACTAGTGATATATGTCCATGATCCCTGGAATGAGAAGGGTGAAAGTAGAAGGAGGATTGACAGTGTTTTCCAAGGTCTGTTTTGAGGTGGCTAGCCAACATTAGAAGTTACCCAAACTGTCAAGAGCAGTTATATAAGAGCCTTCTGTTTGTACCTGTGACTTTGTTTGCCAGTCCCTTCATTCTGCAATTCACATGAATCTTTTACAAGTCCATCTAGTCAGGAGACATTTACTAGTCACACCTCTTCCTAAAAGAGGTCAAGTTTTCTAAAAAAATAATGCTGATTTTTTAGAGATATGTGACTTTAAGAGGAAGAGAATCAGTACTCCCATATTAGTTTTCTTTACCTTCCTTCACTCACAACATATGTCCTTTCTTCACTCACAACATAGGTAATCCCAATATAAAGGCTTTACGTGACTTCATGTATTTATTCATTCAGATATATTTATTGAGCACCTACTATGTGCTAGGAACAGTTCCAGGTTCTGGAGATAGAGCAGTGACAAATAATACAAAATTCTCTGAGTGCTTAAACCTTACACAATAGAGATAGGAGATAATGAACAAGATAAACAAGTAAACTATATGTTATATAGTGTTAAGTTTTGTAATGAAAATAATACAGCAGGAAAGTAAGCTACAGAACCAAGAGAGCTTTAAATTAGATATGATGGTCTGAAGCAAGTGAGGGATATTTGGCAAAAGAGCATTCCAGAAAAAGAAATAGCAAGTGGAAAGGATATGCTTAAAAAGATTAATAAATAAGAGCTACTGGGGATGAAATGGGGAGGTGAGGAGGCTAAGTGGTAAGAGAATACAGACAGGAAATTAGGACTTGGGCTTACCTCACCTAAATTAAGTGGGAACTGTGGCTTTTCCTCTGAATGAGATGCAAAACCATTATGGGTTTTAGAAGAGGAGTCATATGGGTATTTTGTCAGAATCATTATGGCTTCTGTGTTGAGAACAATCATGACTGTTTGGGGGAAGGAGAGGAGAGAATAGAGACATAGTTAGGAAAAGCAGTAATGAGGCTATTACAATAACTCAGGCTTGAAAAGATAGATGAACCAGGGTGTTGGAAGTGGAGTGGAGAAAAACAGTCAACTTCCAAGTGTATTTTGAAGGTACAGCTAATAAAAATTTGCTGATGGACTGGTATCAAAGATCATATTAAGGTTTTTCTCTCAGGCAGCTGACAGAATAGAGTTGCCATTAACTGAGACAGAGAAATTACAGAAGGAGCTGGTGGGTAATGTGCCTATCAAGAGGTCATTTTTGTACATGTTAGCATTTTATATATTTTATGAGAGATATGTCAAAAAGATCAAAAGTTTGCAAAGTGGGGATGCCACCTGTCCATGGAGTACATAGCTAAAACCTGAACTTTCCTAATAAAGAGATAAGGTTAGCACTAATAAAGCTTATCTCAAAGATGACTTTTTGGTGCTAACTTAAATTTTGTGAGACTCTCACAGGGCCACACTCATGCATGGAAACAGTGACCATGCTCACATCAAATTTTAAGTGAATTAATATTACACTGAATAATGGAGGAAAGAGCATGACATTTTCTAAAAGTTGAAGATACACAAACATTTCTGTAAATTAGATAATAGGAGTAACTATTCTATATTTCATCACCATGCAATGTGAATATAATATCATTTAGCGTTTTCAAAGTTATCATAAAAACTTTTTACTTGCAGACTTATTACAGTGAAATATGTTGCTATGTAGAAATTAAACCATTTATAATATTCATATATCAATACTTCAAAAAGTATTCTCAATATCTTTGGAAAGGTACCTATTACTTTTAAATTGATATATCCAAGCAAGCTACCTTAGAGTGATAAATTCCAAAGAGATGGAGTATTAAATGCTATTATATTAAATGCAATTTGTTTATAGGAATGCATGTTTACTTATAGCTTTAGTATATTATGATGATCATAAAATCATTTCAAGCAAAACACAAGTATGAAATTCTAAGCTGACCATTTTCCCAAGTACTTAAAGAAGGATGATACTGAGTTCCTGCTTAGATTTACATATGGCTTAAAAAATATTATATTCTTAAAGGAGAATAAACAGTCAAACCTTAACCGTAATGATGAAAGACCTTGTTATGAAAATGAAGGCATAAAATAATAATATTTAAAAAGAAAAGGAAGTTGTAGCTACTGCATACCTTTAAGAAGAGACTACACAATCTCTTGGAATAAATCCTTGCATGCTTTGATTATATGATAATGCCAAGAATATATATAAGTAAAATTAACAACTCTAATGACCAAAAATCTTATAATAATAAAGTATGGATCACTTATTTTTTTCTTTTAATTTCAAAAGGTCAACTAAATTTATGAAAAGGTATTTTTGAAGCCATGTACTTAATAAATAATGCCTTCTGAGAATGTTTGTAATCAGACGTTACATTTAGTCTCATTCTTCTTTAAATTAATTGAGTAAACACTACCAATAACAGCTCTATCATCAACTCTTTAAAATTTACTGTAGTTTTTGATATTCCATTCTATTTCTATGCCTTTAATTAATTTTGATGTTACTTGATTTAGAAAGGTTTAGCACACATTATCTCATCTACTAATTCGTGGCAAGACCATCCACATGGGTTTCTGCTCAACAAGATGATAAAAATATTTTTTAAAAAATAGGAAGAAGAAAAAAATAGGAAGAAGAATAAATAGAGACATAACTAGAGACAAAGTTTATTTGCCTTATTAATTCTCATCTTTGATAGAATTTCCAAGAACAGAGTTTAAATAACACCATTGAAATCACCTAACACCTTTGCCATTTGGGAATTTTTTCATATCACTGCCAAGTTCCACATGAAATGTACTTTAGCCTTTCGAGCACGAAATTGGAAAGGGTTTTCTTTTCGTGAAAAGTCACGAAAAGCAAATTTTACAATGTGACTTTTGCCCTTTTTTTGATTTATCAGTGGAATTCCTGGCCTAATGAAATTTGCTTTCTTTTTTCTAGTATACCCTCTTCCCTGTGGCTTCCATACTTCAAAACAAGCACAGTTTTGAAACATGCCTTCACCTTTGGACCATAATAATATAAAACAGCTAAAACCTATCTTTCAGTCCACCTTGCACTTAAATTTAACAGTCTTCATAATAGTCAGTTATCCTCATAGGTGAGCAAAGGTAATGGGCATGGAGGTCAGCAATGTTTCTGTGATAGATTTCATGTCACTATGGTTCCTTTGGCCTCAGATATGCTTGTTCTTTATATGATTTCTGGAATTAGCCTGTAAACTAATTTCTGGCCATGGGGAACTCCCTCACTTTATGTTAAATCTCATTGTCTTCCTAAAAGAAAATACCTAAAGTAAGTTTTCTACATTTATTATAAGTTTTGTTAAGGTACACTATTCTTTCCATCAAATAAACATGTTTTTTATACTGACTTATACCTGTGTCAAATTGTTTTTTAAATCTGTTTGACAGGCCCTAGGAATGGGCAGAACATAGCAAGTTATTGGAAGTTAGACTGTTGGAATGGCTACTCAGATGTATAACTAATTGTAGAACTTTTTTTTCTTTGACATTCCTTTAAATAATAGGTAATAATGATAAAACCTTAAAATAATCATAAATAGTTTATAAATGCAAATGAGAATGTATTGATGAAGCTTTTTTTTAACTTCTAAGAGGAATGCAGCAGTTATTTGACAACATCTTCATGCTCATGATTTAAAAGTAAATATTTTTAGCTTTCTAGCTTCAGGGCCATGCATCCATAGAAGGAGCCCAATAAAGATTTGCATGTGAATTCTAATTTATGTCATAAGTTTCTTTAGATCCACTGCTTAGTTTCATTTAACATTAAAACTTCTGCTTTCCTAAATAATGTTTTGAAAATATTCATTATTTCAAAATGCATTTTGAGAAAGAAAAAATATATTTTGGATATCTCAAAGATCTTTTCTTGGAGGTTTCCAGTGTTCCTATAAAGCTCACATTCAGCTGTCATTATTAAAAATTAAGCCTTAATGGTAGTGGACTATAGTTTCACTTTGTTTGAATTCATATATACTTCAAATATATTTTAAATTCTTTACACAGAAACAATACTATATGAGCAAAAGACATATAAACAGTCAAACAAAATTAGGAGGGAAGAAAGATAAAACAAATTTCTTATATCTTCTTAACAGCAAAATTAATTTTGCCACAAGATACTTTTTATGCTTATATAGAACATAGATATATTAAACAATTAAAATTAGATTCTGGAAGAAATTCCCTGGTGGTCCAGTGGTTAGGGCTTGGTGCTTTTATTGCCGTGGCTTGGGTTCAATCCCTGGTCAGGGAACTGAGATCCTGCAAGCCACGTGGTGTGGCCAAAAATAAATAAAATAAAATAAAATAAAATAAAATAAAAATAGCATAAAAAATTAGATTCGTGCATATCATCTTTTATATGCTATCTAGGAAATATGAATTTTATTGCTGATCTTCACATAACCTATAAACTTATGTAAAAATATATAATACAACTAGAAGTAATGTTTGGCATGAGATAGACTGAAACACAAAGTAGATTTTTAGAAAACTAAATGCTTAATTTAATTTTGCATATTCTAAATTTCATGCAGTGTTGGTCAGACATCTAAGTCTGCTTTATATAGCAGTAAAACCGCATCATTTTACAAAAGTCAAACATCAGATAATGATCCCATTTTAAAGAACCAATCACTTCATAAGCTATGAAATGGATACAATTGATTATTGATAAAGATTTTATTCCTCTTTGAAAATAGACTCAAGTTTATTACTGTATGTTAATGTGCCAGGGTAAAACAGACTTAGGTAATTTCCCTGTGAGTATTTTATCTCTGAGTTATTAAACGTGTCTCTGACTCCCTGCATGCTAATGTTAGAGGTTAATAGCAATGTTCTATTTTATCCAGTGCCTTACTTCACTTAATGCAATGATGCATGATTTTGATTAAAACATAAAGCAAAAGGAAGTACAGAAAAAATCACATGTGAATTCAGGACAAAATAACCTTACAAAAAAGAATACAATAGTGGTACCAATCTGTGTCAAGTTTAGCTAGGTATACAACGTAGTTGTAAAATAAACTATATTTTGAATTTTATCACATAAAAGAGAATATTAAATCATATTACAATATTTCCAAAGTACTAGCCCTAGTTTTGCTTTTGATACATGAATATCTATCAAAAATATCAACTAGATGAAACATTTTCTACTGCCACAGTAGATTTACTGTGGAGTTGTGCTTTTACCATTCTAATCAAGTTTGTGGCTCAATAAAATGGTTACTGGAATTATGTTGAAATAAAAGTGTTACTGAACTCAGATTTGGCTGCTCGCTGCTCAAAAGCCAATAATTCGAGAGGCAAGTGTCATTAGAAAGGAAGGGTGTTTTAATCAGAAAAGCTGGCAATCTGGGGAGAAGGTGGCTTCCAGATTCCATCTCTGAAGATTCTGCTCACCGATGACAGTTTTTAAAGGGAAAAATGGGGAGAAGAATCTCAGTGAATCATCGAGGCAGGAGGTTGAGTTCTGCATCATTCTCCATTGTGTGCAGACTGGCTGACTCTCTCTTCAGATGTTTTCTCGCCAGTGTGAACTGCCTGCATGATTCCTTAGGGGGCTGTTGGGGATAGAGAGCTACCCATTCTTAAACTACTTCATTCTTAATTCTGACTTCTTATCAAGGAAAAGAATCGAAAGGTTAGGTGAGGAATGGTGTGCATTCAGGAGAGCATAAGTCCAGACTTAATTTCAATTGCTTAGTGATCTCATTGTTATAATTAGGCTGTTAAGGTTAGAAGGGGACAGAAATAGGTAAACAGAAAAGGGTCAAAAGAGCTGCTTTCAAAAGATTGTGTAATTGGCTATGTGTATTTTTTAAATTCCATTTTGTATTATCAGCCCTCATATGAACTCTGTTCTTACATATGCCAAATGAATAAAACCAGTTATCATTTGCTTATGCCTTTTTGGGGGGGGTTTACATTCTATTTTTAATATACAACAGTTGTTCAGTTATTCAACATTTTGGGGAAATGCAATGTCTTTGTAGATTGAGGGATGCAATGTAATTTCTGCCTCTAATGGCAGAATCTCTACTACTCTGGCCTTGACTCTGAGCTCTATTCATGTCTGTTCACAACATTTTGGTTACATCTTATTGTCATAGTTTTCACAATTACATTCATGGTAAAATGCTTCCTTATGTAAATATTCACAAATGAAATCTGTAAAAGTAGGATTGAAGATATTTGTCCTCTCACTTACAAGCATCCACTGTAGATTAGTTTTGCCTAATTTTGAATTTCATATAGTCTTACATTATATATTCACCATAATACTTTTGAAAGTATTTTGTTGAGTTTATCAACAGTACATTTCATTTTATTGTTCAGTAATATTAAGGAGTACATGAATATACCAGAGTATAATTTTAATGATGGACAAATGTAGTGTTTCAAGTTTTTAAGTATCATGAACAAAGCTGGTATAAACATTCTTGAACAAGTCTTTCTTTTAAAGTTTGTTTTCATTCCTCTTGGGTAAAAACCTAGCAGTGGAATTGCTAAGTCTTTTATAAGACATGTGTGAGAAACTGCCAAACTTTCTAAAGTAGTTGTACTATTTTATGTTCCTATAAGGAAAGTGGGTTTCAGTTGCTCTGTTCTTGCTAACAGCTTGTGTCACCTTTTTAATTAAAGCCATAATAATAGCTATCATTTGTAGTGTTTGCCAGTTTCTGTGGTATAAATTCTCCTATCATGGGTTATTTCAAGTGAACATAGAGTAGGCAAGAGATGTGTACAATCTGTTCTTGTGAGCTAGTGTAAGTCGGCTTCAGCACACCAAGGAAACTACCATAATAAATAAGTGCATACTTATTTACTCTAGTAAAGTACTGAAATGCTTTGCATGGCTTTATATGTACTTCTTATTTTGACAAAAAGAATATTAAAAAGACATAGAATTAAGGGTCAAGATGTAATAAAACTAATATTTTTATTGCTTCCTCAAGGCACTTTTTTAGGTTTTGTGTGTGAAAATGAACAACACAAAGACAGTGCAGTTTGCTGCCACTGCGGTGATCTGTGCTAAAAGGACAATACTTGTCATGGCTTTTTCAGTATCTGTGCAAATGCCAACAAAAGAAAAAAGGCAAACATCTTACTGTTATTATAAAAATAGTTTTGACCTCATAGATCTCTTGAAAAGGACTAAGAGACTCCTGTGTGTTTATGGACCACACTTGCCAACCATATCTCTTGTTTTATTGGAAATACTGGAAAATTTATATTATCCAGGGTGTAACTTACAGTGAGTTACTGCATTTTCTTTTAGCTTCTCTGTTTAGAAATGATTGAAACATTCAGGAAAGAAAAGAGGGAAAGAGATGATTGAAATACAAATGAAGGCAATATACTTATAGTTTATATTTCACTTTCTCTAACTTTCATAAAGTTAACAGAATATTTTGTTGTATATAAGTATTATTAGTAAAATAAATGCTTAAAGATAAAAACTAATGAATTCTTAATACCTGCTAAATATCTCTTAATTTTTAATATGGTTCCTTTTGAGGTTTATAGTTTGCTAATGAATCATTTGACATACCAATATAAAAATGTTAAATATGCAATATAAATGCAAAATGGCAGTGACAAAAATGTACTTTCACTGACTATGGAGAAGTGAAAATTCTACATCAGGAAAATAACAGACTGAAAATTATGACTAAGAGTTAAAATGTCTTTAGAGAGACATCACTTTCCATGCAAAATACAATCACCATATAATAAACGGCAAATAGAACAAATACAAGTATTAATGATTTGTAGAAAGGCAAAGTTTTAAAGAAACTTTTTCAGCTACATTTTTACATTATAATATTATATTCTAATATATAAAAATTTCTTGCTTTAGAAAATAAATAAAATTACTACCTAAAGATAAAAATATGACTAGACAACCTCTTCTATAATGCTAACTTATGAATACTTGAAAAAAAAAAAGAGGTCTAAAGGCTCAGAAAACATTAGCCAAGAAAAATCATTTCATACTGGGCAGAAAGTTATGAAGCTTTGTTTAATGTTTTCTACTCCAGTACAGTCTATACCAGGGCTCTTTTGGGTTATGAAACAAGGCAGATCATTATCAAGATATAGAACTCAGTGGTTCAGGAAGGGAAACATTAAAGCTCAGCAGGGTAAAACCAGACAATCTAAAAATAATTAAATTATTCAATTAGATTTAAAATAGACTTTGACATTGTAGTGTAAATCCTGACTTTTTTTTTTTTTTTCGTAATGCAAGTGCCTGACTTAGGCTTTGGTTGCTAAGGCATCTACTTCCAAGGTATTATCTCATATCAACACATTGCCAGCCACAGAACTAAACACTCAGGGCATCTCTCCTGCACAGAAGCTCCTTTGTTTTTGAGATCTTTGTCGATTTCAGTGACTAACCATTTGACCACTTGTTTTTTTCTCTTCCTATGCTTTAAACTTTTCTTTTTAAAAAATTTTTAACAGCTTTATTGAAGTTTAATTTACTGCCATAAAATTCATTAATTTCAAGTATGAAACAATCAATGATTTGTAGTAAATTTATAAAGTTGGTTGGTTAAACATATGTTTTAAATTCACCAATAAAGAGTGAGCCTAGCCCCCTCCCACTCCATGGACCTCAATAAAAGCAGAACCTCAGATCCCTGTGATCGCTCTGTCTATCCTCTGACATCACAACTTCGCTGTGTGGCCCCAGGTGTGCCATATGCTTTCCAGGACTTGGGAGTAATAAACCTTTCTTTTCTTTTTTTTCTTTTTTTCTTTTTTTTTCAATTTCTTCAAGTTTCCTGATAGTTATTACTTAGGGGTGTCTTTCAATCATAAGAACCACAAGCGTTGGTCCAGCCACAATATTAGTTATTAATAGGCTGAGACCAGCACAAAACAGACGTTTAAAAGTAAGAAACCTTTATGAAGTAAATTACCATTTTCAAAAAAAAGTCCAAAGTAACACAAGAAGACAGTATCCAATAATTTTTCATAGAATAAATATTGTAAATTAAAACACTATGACTAGGAGCAGAGAGAGTAAAACTTCTCTATATGTATAGAGATTTTCTTATGACCCAAATCATTGGGATGTAGACCATCCATGTTACATATTACTACATATTAACATCAGTGCTTTCTTTCTTTTTTTTTACATTTGATGTCAATGAAAAGAACAGGGGTCAGCCAACTAAAGCCTGAGTGTCAAATGCAGCCTGCCATTTGTTTTGTATGGCCTGCAGGCTAAGAATGTTTGCTATAAATAGTTGAAGAAGCAAAAAAGAAAACAAGTATTTCATGGTAAGGGAAAATTATACGAAATTCAAATTTCAGGGTTCATGATTAAAGTTTTATTAGATCATAGCTATGCTTACTCATTTAATTTTATCTGTGGCCACTTTTGCATTACAAGGGCAAAATTGAGTTATGGCAACAGAGGCCAGATGACTTGCAAAGTTGGAAATATTTATTATCTGGCCCTTTATGGAAAACAGTTTACCAACCCTTGATAAAAAAAAAATTAGAGATTATATTACTAAGTTAATTTTTTTTAAGAATGAGTCAGACTTTCATTATAAAGCTGAAATAATTCTTGTAAATTTCTGTCCATAGCTGTTTGACCTAATATTAAGGATGAAATATCATCTAAGCTACTTGTGTTCCCCAAAGTAGAACATACCTAATATTAGAACATAATATTTGAGAGAGAAAAGTGAAAAACAATATATCTTCAGCACTTAAAATTACTATATATTCAGGCATTGCAGAGGAATTGTTCCATTTTAATACATAGCACAACTCTAAGGCAAATTTTATCCCTGATCAATAGATGAGGAAACTAAGGCTCAAAGGGATAAGGCAGATAAATGTTGGCAGCTGGGTTTGAATTCAGTTCCAATTCTGGAACCAAATAGACTGAGTCAAGTGTGATTAGAAGGGAGTTCTTAAATGTCCCTTTATCTGTTGTCTGCCCCTGAAATTTCAGTAAGTGATATGTAGTAATTTCTATTAATATGTATGTATGTATGTATATATATATATATATATATATATATATATATATACCGTGAAATATTTTGAGCATACAAAACCAAAATAGAGAATAAAGAACAATTATGTGTGTATCATACTATTTCATCAAATCTAATATATTTGGATTATTTCTTTTTAATAAAACATTAAAGATAAAACTGGGGCTTCCCTGCTGGCACAGTGGTTGAGAGTCCGCCTGCCGATGCAGGGGACATGGGTTCGTGCCCCGGTCCGGGAAGATCCTACATGCCGCGGAGCGTCTTGGCCCGTGAGCCATAGCCGCTGAGCCTGCGCGTCCGGAGCCTGTGCTCCGCAACGGGAGAGGCCACAACAGTGAGAGGCCCACGTACTGCAAAAAAACACAAACAAACAAACAAAAACAAACAAACAAAACTGAGATGTTGTGACTTTCTGGGCTCCTCTCCCCATCTGAAACAATATCTCTATTCCTATATATTCATCATTTCCAATTTTAAAAAAATTACACATTTATATATCTAAAATATTATGTCATATTATTTTAAAAATATTTAAATGATATAAATTGCCTCTATTTTACAGTGTATAGTTGTGTTACAAATGTGAAGAAGAAGGAGAGAAAAGAGGTGGAACAGTAAGAAAGGGGAGGAGAAGGAAGGAGATAGGAGGGAAGAGGGGAAGAGAAGAAGGAAGGGGAGGACCAGGAGAAAGTAGAATGAAAAACCCCATATCGCAGTGGCTTAAAAAACAACAAAGGTTTAATTTCTCTCTCATATCTGATGTAGCCAACAGCTACATCTCATATCTGATGTAGATCAGCTGCAGTTCTGCTCCACAGGACTGTTCAGTCCAGAACCCAAGCAGAATGAATAGTATCAATCTGATATACCATTCAAGAGGCAGTGAGGGAAGAGCAAGAAAGTTGGTGGAACCAGAAAAGCCTCCCTATAGTATCTGCTTGTGGCATAAGCCACATGTGCTTACATTTCATTGGTTAAAGCACATTTTGTGACAAACCCTAAGTCAGTGTGTACACCTATATAATTCCCTTTCAGGGAAGGGAAAAATTGCAAACAATAATACAGTCTACTAGACTGCCAAAATCGTATATACCATTCCACATTTTTTAATAAACATTACGTTTTAAAATTATATCCATGTTGATATTTCATTCATTTTATCTATTATATAGAATTCCATTATATGAAGAACAATTCATTGTTCCAGTTTATTGCTATTAAAAAAATACCCCTACCATAATGTACACTTTTGTACATATCCACCTTTGTACAGACACAATTACCAATTCTTTATTTATTAAAAAGGGTTTTACAGCTTTACAACCACAGCTCAGATGTGGCCCTGGAGATGGCATTGCCAGCCTGGTGGCCCCTTCCCCACATCAGTGCTGCACTCACATGCTTGGCTGTGCCCTGTGAGGGCAGTGAGCCCGCCCAACAGTGGGGCAGGTGGCAGAGGTATGCTGTGGGTGGCACCACACTCTCAAGATTCACAGACATGGCAGGCTCACCTGATTGGCAGTGCAGTAAATTATCCTATACAGCTGTTCTCTTTAAAAACATTTGTGATAAAGTCAAGTTCAAGTCTAGGAGTAGAAATGTACAGTAATTGAGGACACAGGTCGGTGGCCTCACCCATGGCCTGCTGGAGCAAACCCTGTTTGAGATCTGCCTGTATTCTGTCACCTGGGTGGCAGGCAGCTGGGGAGTCACAAGCCAGGGCCAGGAGTTATACATTATAATAGTTGTATTATAATAGTTGTGTTGTTGTCTTACTGTTATTTTTGATTTAGTGTGGGCCTATGTGTGTTAAGTTCTTTGTATTTGCATGTTTTAACATGTTTATATTTCTCCCCTTCCTCTAGATGAAAGATTGCCTGGGTATAAAAATATATATTGGCAATTATTTTCAGTTGCCTTCCACATCCATTGCTGCTGATGACAAGAATGTCACTATTCTAATTGTAGTGATGTTTTTCTCTTTGAAAGCTACTTAGACTGTTCATTTTACATGATATTCATTAGTTTCACACCAGTGTTACTATGTTTACAGTGTATCCTGATCAAAATGCCAAGTACACTTTCATTCTAAGGATGCTTGACATTCTTTAGTTCTGGAACATTCTTTTCAATTATCTCCTGAAATATTGTATTTCTCCCTTCCACTTCCTTATTTTGATAATGCTTTTAGATTACATGGTAGAACTTTTTAAATTTATCCTCCACGTCTCTTCATCTCTTATTTTTAAAATATCTTTTTTTTTACAAGGACCTATTGTATAGCACAGGGAACTATACTCAATATTTTGTAATAACCTATATGAGAAAATAATTTGAAAAAGAATATATATATGTGTGTGTATGCATATATATATATATATATCACTTCACTGTACACCTGAAATTAACACCACATTGTAAGTCAACTATACTTCAATTTAAAAAATAAATTTAAAAAAGTAAAATATTTAACACTTTTAAATAACAATAATATATACATAAAAAGTAATTTAAAAGATCTTTCTGGTGATTATCTCAGGGGGACTTAGGAAGTACTTTCATATTCTATGTAATTCATCTCTTCATGTGTAAAATGTTTTGAAGAAGGAATTACAGTTGCCAAAATAAAAATAATAAAGATGTAAATAATCAAAAAAATATTTTTTGTCCCTCAACAGGAGATTCTGAGTGAATTCCTCAATATTAGCTTCCAAATTACTAAATTATTTTTTGAGTCCAGGGAAAAAGTTACTTGGTCCATTTTATTTTTTAGAAAATTCTAATTCTTTCCTTTTAAAAAAAAATCACTTGTTTTAATTTACATTTGCCTGTTTGGTTTCAAAATTCCCTGTTTATTTTGTATTAGAAGTTTTGTCTCATTCATCATTTGAACATCTTCGTCAGATAATTCAATTAAATTACTGGCATCTGGAGAGAATCCATGTTTTGATTATTGATTTTGGTGATTATGTTTCTCTGGACTAGATTTATTTCTGTATTTTGGAATGTAGGTTTTCAGGCTCATTTTATTGGGAAGGATAATCTTACTATTGTTAGTTCTTTTTTTCTCTCCCTCTGCAGCTTCTTCTCCTTATCTAGTATTTTTTGCTTGCTTCTACTTTAATCTTTTGGTACCTATACAAAATAGGTCTTACTAGGCTTATGGTATGGTTGCAGCAACATTGAGTATGTGAATGATCAGTTGCAGCAATCTGCTGGCAATTTACTTCACTTTCTGTATAGGAGAATGTGTCTGTGCCCTACTATCTTCCTAGGTCTGTAGTTTTTTGGGAACCTGTATTCTCAACAAAGACCAGCAGCAGGGGTTTTGTTCAATGCTTGGTTGCTTCCTTACTTTCTTCTTTCCCTCCTTCCAACTTCCTTCCTTCCTTTCTGAATGGGAGGAGGCATCATAGCCCTTTGACTTAAATAGTCTGATTCAACAACTATTTTATGCCAACACCCACCACTCCCCACCAACCTCGTTTACCTTGGAAGAGATGAATGCACAGTCACTTCTGCCCACTCCCAGAGGAAGAAGTCAACTGCAGTTTCAGTTTCATCTCTAGCTGCAAGTGCTGATTTTGAGTTTTGTGCTGTCCATGGACTACAAATTTTCATTTTCTGTTTTTTGAGCCCAGCTAAAGTTTTTTTTTTTTTAATTTTATCCTTTACATTTTATTTATTGTTGCTATGTGTTTTGAAAAAAAGCAATTATTGGAACATAAACTCACTATATGATCTCGGACTGGAAATCAGCATGAAAATGACTGCTAATTCATAAATTTTTTGAGGATAAATAACTTCTAGGGAGAGAGAAACTTGAGTGAATGGAGTAGTAGTCCATTGGCAAAACATCAATTTGTTGGTGAAAGGAGCAGGGAAGATTTGTGGTCATTTCCTCAGCATGTGCTATAGTCCTATGCTTTTGATAAAAGTATGAGGCTGGAAGGAAATAAACTCTTTTGTCCCTACTAATCTCAGCTCTTAATAGCATCATTTATTGCCTTGTCCATAATCTGATATTGGAGAAGTGAATAAATATTCTCTGGTAATAAAATGTTTGAAAGAAATACACCTTTTAGAGTAGTATTTGAAGTTGAGGAAGAGCTAATTTACCAGATGGCACCATTTTATACTCAAAGAGTTCATTTGCCTCTAATGGATAATTTCTTTAACACTGGTTATTTCCACTCATTCCGATTAACAATATGGTTGAGACCTCTCTAATTGGCTGAACCATGTAAAAAAGAACCTTTGCTCAATTTCCCAATGACTTTCATAATGAAGACCAGAGAAAGGTGGCTTAATAATACAGAACTATTGCTAAGATGATTCGCACATTGGCATTTCCCTTTTTCTTTCTCCGAAGACATTTGTAATCCCCTAAGAACCTTCTCCTTTTGGGCCCAGAGGTTATAACATATGTTCATAAATTTTCTGCAGAGAAATTTTTGGTAAAGACTGAGAAAATGAGTGTGAACTACCTTAAAAGTCAGGCTTCCAGTGAAACCTCAATCAATTAAACATGCAGCTCTGAAAGTGTAATTGCATTTAAGGTATCTTGGCAATCTTAGAGTGAATGATAAAATATCTTGGCATGAAAGCCAAATATTTTATTCTTTTCATGTTTTATTCAGGATTTAGTTGAATCTACATAAACTACAATTCTTTATATTTTTGATTATCTGCTTTATCCACCTATAGCAAATAAGACAATAAATAGTAAAATGGTAAAAGAGAACAAGCAAGGTGCTAAAGAGAAGAACAATGGAAGAAGAAAAAAAAATATGACAGGCTGCCAAAATAGAGCCATATCAAAAGGATACAATACTTACTGTTCATTAAGAAAATATTCAGATTATATTTGGAAACCTCTATTAAAAGAAATAGTAAAATAGATAATGAAATTGAGAAAATTTCTACCAAATGGAAAATATTAAGAAAAAAATGTTCAGACTGTAACAGGAAAAGTTTTTCATTACCATATTCCAGCAGGTGGTCCATAGCACACTAGTGTGGTGTGAATATATTACAAGAATGCTGACATTTTTCACTGCTTGAGGTCTTGGGATGCACAGAGCCCATACTAAGAGAACCCCAGAGCCCATTTTCTAATGCCAAAGCATCCTTCTCCCTGTACTTTAAAACGGAAATATTAGGAAGTACTGTTCTGGATAATTTATAACAGATAAGGACAGAAATGCTCAGAGAGATAAAGCCATTAATATGATCTAAATTGTAAACTCCTTGTTGGCAGAAATTATGGAGTCTTACTCATCTTTGTGTCCCATCCCTAGCAGGTGCCTGACACATGGAAATTGTGCAGTAAATATTTGTGAGTGAATGGTAATGAGGGATAGAGGCAACAAATGTGAGGCAAACTGAAGCTTGAAGAATAAGAATGAGAGAAGAATAGAATAGAGAGAGATTAAAATAATGGGCAATGACACAAGCAAAGTCATGGAAGAGGTGAGGAATATGTACAAGTAGGAGAGAGTAGAAAGTAAGACTATGGGGAAACATTGAAATTATATTGGTATATGTTTTAGGTTAAATGATACATCAGCATAGTGGATTGCTTTCAGATTAATGGGGAAAAGCCAAGTTTGGAGTAAAGCACAGGAGAGTAAGAACCCTACAAGATATAAAAATAGTATACTTGCTTTCATACATACTTGTTAAAATCTTTTATAAAAATAAATATCCCACATAATTTTATGAAGTCCAGCATTAAGATAATTTTGGAGGAGAAAGCTAATAAAATTGCCTCTTAAACTGTAGATATCTGGGGGGGGAAAGAAACTAGAAGAGTTAGATTTTTTAAAATGTGGTATTTATCAAATTGACCAGAATCAGCTACTGCCATTTTTTTAAAAAATAAAGAGATTCCTAGCTTTACCTTTGAGAATTTGATTACTGGGTAGAGTCTAATAATTGGGGTATCTCATCAGGACTTTCTGATAACCACCTTTAGAAAATGGATTTAACTAACAACTCACGGCTTGAAAGTGGGGATGAGTTCTTCTAGCAGCTAGTATTCACTGTAAATAACATTCTTGAGAACTGCTCTTAAAAAACATAATTGGAAAATAATCTAGGTCTATACAACTATCCTTTTATTTTTTACAGTCAGTATTATCTGATTGATTTTTATATCAGTCATTAACTGAAGACAAATATAAAATTCCAAGAATTTGACCTCCTAGGCAATCACTTATTTAAACATGGACAACATGAAGCCTAATACTAAAATGATCCTTAATCAGTGTGTTGGGAATCACCTTACATTTATATTTTATACATTTCTTTCTCGATCATGCTGTTGTAGATAATCCCTGACTCACACATGTGTGAATACTATGAACTTTTTTTCAGTAGAAAGTGAACCACCTCCCTGGGGGATTCATTAACTTGAAAATTCAACCCTGGTTGGCCCGGCCAAATAATATGTTGTTGATTTTGCTTACTATAGGTTATTTTGCTTTAATTATGAAGTTGTTTTCACTGTAATAATATACTTTGAAATCACCGAACCAAGAAACTTTCAGCAATGAAAGGAAAATTAATTACCTACATGAAGCTATAAAAGTTTAAATTACTTAAGGAAAATTAGAATATTGTTGGTAGATAGGATGATGAGAAATGGTTTTAATGATCATATATAATTTTTAAGAAATTATTTGGTGCTAAAGGCTAATTACCTATAAGCAGTCCAGATTTCAAATTAGAGCCACTTCCACACATCATAAAACAGTGGCATTTTGAGGATTATTCACCAAATGATTACTTATGATATTTTTAAGAGAACATGTACACCATTTTGATGGCTTCTTTTCTCAGTGTAGTGACCTTAGCTATACAGTTATCAACTTTTATGGGGTCATGTCTTAAAGTTACACATTTTATCTTTCCTGGGTATTTATATTGTGTAATTATGGGGATTATTGATGGTCTTTTCAGTATGATGGATCCACATTCTTAAAATCTAAAACTTTGCACTTTTAATTTTACATTTTATATCTATTATCTGAAATCAGTGAAAGAAAAATGTGGCTTTTGAAAGGAATTCATTTATATATTTCTTGTTACAGTTATTCCACTTAACTGTTTCAGCTATATCAAAGGAGAAAACAGAATGATCATTTGTAGAATTTTGAAAACCATAAAAGATATAAGAAACTTGATCATTTTTCAGTTGCTGAACTAGAACTACAGTAGACATTTAATATATCCAATAAATGTGCAGATAAAATGAAAGCACTATCATAGTAATATATAACTCAAAATTAACATTTCAATGACTTCTTCAAGTACTGAATATAACATCATTTGCAGAAAAATGAACTTAGCAGCTCATCAGGCAGCTAGAAAAGGGAAATTTCCAAAATAATTTTGTACATCATTCTCAGGTATTAGGCCATTAATAAAATGGTAAGCCTTTCTCAGCGTAGAAAATATTTAGAGAGTGATTTATAAAAATACTTTTAGACTTCAATGACTCAGAATCACCTTTTACTATCTTTCTTTCTGAGAACATTCTACAAAACATACTGTTTTAAAGGATAGCTATCATTACAAGTTTTAGGAATAAGTGTAACTAAATTTAAATAATATTTTCTTCAATAATACTTTAGAGTTGTTTCATTTTTAAAAAATAATACAAATGGTGAGAATTAATTTACCAAAAATTAAGGCAAAGTTTATATTATGATAAAATATATTTTATAAACCATTACATTTCAATTTTATTTACCTAAAATTGAGTCATCACTATAATATTTTCATAGTTTATTACAGCAACCATTTATATTTTATACAAATAAATATGTAGAATTTAGATTAATAAGATTTCCCAGCCCTATCTTATGCAGAGTTTTGGAAATACTCTGAATCTTTAAATCTCTCTCTCTCTCTCTCTCTTGCACACACACACACACACACACACACACACAGAGGCACACACAGTAAACCCTCTGGACTTTTCAGGAATTGCCAAGTGAATAATATAAAGCCAGGTATTCATCCCTTTATTTGTATTGAGAACACACAAAACAAATAATGCTAACTGAAGAAATTTTCATGAGTTTTGTCACAACAAAATACGCCTTCATTTTGTTTCTGTCCCCCCCCCCCAATGAAAAACAGAAACAGAGCTCACACAAAAGGAAGTTAAAGATTGTGGAGGGAAAGAGAGTTGGATGACAACATTTAACTGTACTTGTGTAAATTCACTTAAATAGTTTGTATTCTTTAATATAAAACAGATGTATCATACAAAGATTGACATAAAGACAAAATCAGTGACATTTTGCATCTTAAATCTTTAGTGATGGTTACTAAACAATTTCCATTTTTCCATCCCTTGTTTATCAGAAGTTTTTCTAGTACTCTTTAACTTTGTTTTGTTTCATTCCAGCTGGTATTCAGTCTGAGAGTTGCTTTTATGAGCCATTTCTTCCATCCAATGCCATCTTACCTTGTGACTAGGAATATTTGAAGCATAACCTCAAGTCCCTCCATGGTTCTCAATGGTGAAAGTAATTTGGCCATCATGTGGGAAAACAGGCATTTTCATACACTATTAGTGGGTTTAGAAATTGACCTTACTACTTTGAAGGTTGACTTGCACCTTCTGTCAAAATTGAAAATGCACATACTTTTTAAAACAGCAATTCCATACCTAGGAATTCATCAATGTGTTAAAATTACTCACATGTGAAAACATATGCATGAGAATATTTCATTGTGGCAGCAAAAAAATTAAAAGCAACCTGGGTTTTCTATAAGGTGCTGGTTAAATAAATTGTAGTTATCCATATAACATACCATATAGATTTTTTTAAAAAATCAAGATAAAAGTATACCTTGTGATATGGGAAGTGTTTGACATCACTAAGTAAAAAAAGCAAGTTTTACCAAAATGATACTGTTTAGGTGAAAATATATATTTGCTTATATAATTATATAAAATTTTGGAAAGATGCAAAAGAAACCAGTCCCGACTCTCTTTTTTTATTGAAGTATAGTTGATTTATATTATATTAATTTCAGGTGTACAACATAGTGATTCAATATTTTTATATCTTATACTCCACTTAACTTTATTATAAAAATATTTGTTTTATTCCTAGTAGCTTGGAACCTCTTAATTCCCTTCCCCTATCTTTCCCCTTTTCCGACCTTTCTTCTCATTTGTAACTACTAGTTTGTTCTCTATAGCTAGGAGTCTTTTTTTGTTTTGTTATATTCATTTCTTTATTTTATTTTTTAGATTCCACATATAAGTGAAAACATACAGTATTTGTCTTTCTCTGTCTGACTTATTTCACTAAGCATAATACCCTCCAGGTCCATCCATGTTGTTGCAAATGACAAAATTTCATTCTTTCCTGTGAGGTCTGACGCCCTTTGAAAAAGATGCTTTAGAAGATATGGGCAGGCTGTGGGAAAAGGAAACTGTTTTTTTCTGTTTTACTTTGAAAAACTTAATCTGAAAAATCACTTGTATTCTTTATATAAAAGTCTTCAAGCAGCTGTAACCTGTTTGACACAGATAGCACATACAGCTGCATAAGGTTTTGGTAACTTGATACTGGGTACGAAGCCTATCATGCTGTTGTAAAGATGATTTAATGTTTTTGAACAATCCAATTGTTTCCAATAACACAGTAAAAAATCTTGTATTCTGGATACCATTTTATCTTCTTTTCTATTCCAAGCTGTCAATGCATCTATTTCTAAATCAGAACGGATTTATGTATTCTTTTTTTTCCCCATTTCAAAATGTTTAACTTTAGCAATCTGCCTTAATGTGAATTATCAGTATTGCACCTCAAATTTTAACGTTACAGAAAATTTTAAAACAGATGTAATTTGAATTTAATAATTTTGAATTATTGATTATTCTGATCTTTGAAAACTGACCATACAAAAAAATTATTAAAAAGCATTTTTTTTACATTATATCAAGAGAGCAACAGTTGCTAGTAATTTTATGTAGATACTTGTCAACTCCAAGGATGAACAATGATGAATGATGAATTTCTTTTATGTTGTTTCTTTTTTTTTTTTAATTTCTATTGGAGTATAGTTGCTTTACAATGTTGTATTAGATTCTGCTGTACAGTAAAGTGAATCAGTTATATATATATATGCACTCTTTTTTAGATTTCCTTTCCATTTAGGTCACCACAGATCACTGAGTAGAGTTCCTTGTGCTAACAGTAGGTTCTCATTAGTTATCTATTTTATACACAGTGGTGTGTGATCCAGTCACAACTTACCAGGGAGAACGCACGGCACGCCTCGGGCTCGTGCAACGTCACGCCGACCTCTGCCGCTGCAGGCTCGCCCCGCACTCCGTGCCCCTTCCTCCCGCCGGGCCTGAGTGAGCCAGAGTCCCTGAAGAGGCTGCTCCTTTAACCCTGTCCTGTCTGAGCGAATAACAGACGCCCTCCGGCGACCTACAGGCAGAGGCGGGGCCCAATCCAAAGCTGAGACCCAGGAGCTGTGAGAAAAAAGAAGAGAAAGGGAAACCTCTCCCAGCAGCCTCAGAAGCAGCGGATTAAAGCTCCACAATCAATTTGATGTACCCTGCATCTGTGGAATACATGAATAGACAATACATCATCCCAAATTGAGGAGCCAGGAGTCAGTGCTGTGCCTCTGAGGTGGGAGAGCCAACTTCAGGACACTGGTCCACAAGAGACCTCCCAGCTCCACATAATATCAAACGGCGAAAATCTTCCAGAGATCTCCATCTCAACACCAGCACCCAGCTTCACTCAACGACCAGCAAGCTACAGTGCTGGACACCCTATGCCAAACAACTAGCAAGACAGGAACACAACGCCACCCATTAGCAGAGAGGTGGCCTAAAATCATAAAAAGTCCGCAGACACCCCAAAACATACCACCAGACGTGGAACTGCCCACCAGAAAGACAAGATCCAGCCTCATCCACCAGAACACAAGTACTAGTCCCCTCCACCAGGAAGACTACACAACCCACTAAACCAAACTTAGCCACTGGGGACAGACACCAAAAACAACGGGAACTACGAACCTGCAGCCTGCAAAAAGGAGACCCCAAACACAGTAACATAAGCAAAATGAGAAGACAGAAAAACACACAGCAGGAGAAGGAGCAAGATAAAAACCCACCAGACCTAACAAATGAAGAGGAAATAGGCAGTCTACCTGAAAAAGAATTCAGAATAATGATGGTAAAAATGATCCAAGATTCTATTTCCCAGATCCAAAATCTTGGAAATAGAATAGACAAAATGCAAGAAACAGTTAACAAGGACCTAGAAGAAATAAAGATGAATCAAGCATCAATTAAAAACACAATACATGAAATAAAAAATACTCTAGATGGGATCAATAGCAGAATAACTGAGGCAGAAGAACGGATAAGTGAGGTGGAAGATAAAATAGTGGAAATAACTGCTGCAGAGAAAAATAAAGAAAGAAGAATGAAAAGAACAGAGGACAGTCTCAGAGACCTCTGGGACAACATTAAACGCACCAACATTCGAATTATAGGGGTTCCAGAAGAAGAAGAGAAAAAGAAAGGGACTGAGAAAATATTTGAAGAGATTATAGTTGAAAACTTCCCTAATATGGGAAAGGAAATAGTTAATCAAGTCCAGGAGGCACAGAGAGTCCCATACAGAATAAATCCAAGGAGAAATACGCCAAGACACATATTAATCAAACTGTCAAAAATTAAACACAAAGAAATCATATTAAAAGCAGCAAGGCAAAAACAACAAGTAACACACAAGGGAATCCCCATCAGGATAACAGCTGATCTCTCAGCAGAAACTCTACAAGCCAGAAGGGAGTGGCAGGACATAATTAAAGTGATGAAGGAGAAAAACCTGCAACCAAGATTACTCTACCCAGCAAGGATCTCCTTCAGATTTGATGGAGAAATTAAAACCTTTACAGACAAGCAAAAGCTGAGAGAGTTCAGCACCACCAAACCAGCTTTACAACAAATGCTAAAGGAACTTCTCTAGGCAAGAAACACAACAGAAGGAAAAGACCTACAATAACGAACCCAAAACAATTAAGAAAATGGGAACAGGAACATACATATCGATAATTACCTTAAATGTAAATGGACTAAATGCTCCCACCAAAAGATACAGATTGGCTGAATGGATACAAAAACAAGACCCATATATATGCTGTCTACAAGAGACCCACTTCAGACCTAGAGACACATACAGACTGAAAGTAAGGGGATGGAAAAAGATATTCCATGCAAATGGAAACCAAAAGAAAGCTGGAGTAGCAATTCTCATATCAGACAAAATAGACTTTAAAATAAAGACTACTAGGAGAGACAAAGAAGGACACTACATAATGATCAAGGGATCCATCCAAGAAGAAGATATAACAATTGTAAATATTTATGCACCCAATATAGGAGCACCTCAATACATAAGGCAAATACTAACAGCCATAAAAGGAGAAATCGACAGTAACACACTCATAGTAGGGGACTTTAACACCCCACTTTCACCAATGGACAGATCATCCAAAATGAAAATAAATAAGGAAACACAAGCTTTAAATGATACATTAAACAAGATGGACTTAATTGATATTTATAGGACATTCCATCCAAAAACAACAGAATACACATTTTTCTCAAGTGCTCATGGAACATTCTCCAGGATAGATCATATCTTGGGCCACAAATCAAGCCTTGGTAAATTTAAGAAAATTGAAATTGTATCAAGTATC
Organism: Mesoplodon bidens; assembly: GCF_964165515.1. Classification (NCBI taxonomy): domain Eukaryota; kingdom Metazoa; phylum Chordata; class Mammalia; order Artiodactyla; family Ziphiidae; genus Mesoplodon; species Mesoplodon bidens. The sequence continues at coordinate 70,174,218 of NC_138160.1, forward strand.
TTTTCCGACCACAATGCTACGAGACTAGATATCAATTACAGGAAAAGAGCTGTAAAAAATACAAACACATGGAGGCTAAACAATACACTACTTAATAACAAAGTGATCACTGAAGAAATCAAAGAGGAAATTAAAAAATACCTAGAAAAAAATGACAATGGAGACACGATGACCCAAAACCTATGGGATGCAGCAAAAGCAGTTCTAAGAGGGAAGTTTATAGCAATACAATCCCACCTTAAGAAACAGGAAACATCTCGAATAAACAACCTAACCTTGCACCTAAAGCAATTAGAGAAAGAAGAACAAAAACATCCCAAAGTTAGCAGAAGGAAAGAAATCATAAAAATCAGATCAGAAATAAATGAAAAAGAAATGAAGGAAACGATAGCAAAGATCAATAAAACTAAAAGCTGGTTCTTTGAGAAGATAAACAAAATGGATAAACCATTAGCCAGACTCATCAAGAAAAAAAGGGAGAAGACTCAAATCAATAGAATTAGAAATGAAAAAGGAGAAGTAACAACTGACACTGCAGAAATACAAAAGATCATGAGAGATTACTACAAGCAACTCTATGCCAATAAAATGGACAACCTGGAAGAAATGGACACATTCTTAGAAATGCACAACCTGCCAAGACTGAATCAGGAAGAAATAGAAAATATGAACAGACCAATCACAAACACTGAAATTGAAACTGTGATAAAAAATCTTCCAACAAACAAAAGCCCAGGACCAGATGGCTTCACAGGTGAATTCTATCAAGCATTTAGAGAAGAGCTAACACCTATCCTTCTCAAACTCTTCCAAAATATAGCAGAGGGAGGAACACTCCCAAACTCATTCTACGAGGCCACCATCACCTTGATACCAAAACCAGACAAGGATGTCAGAAAGAAAGAAAACTACAGGCCAATATCACTGATGAACATAGATGCAAAAATCCTCAACAAAATACTAGCAAACAGAATCCAACAGCACATTAAAAGGATCATACACCATGATCAAGTGGGGTTTATTCCAGGAATGCAAGGATTCTTCAATATACGCAAATCAATCAACGTGATACACCATATTGACAAACTGAAGGAGGAAAACCATATGATCATCTCAATAGATGCAGAGAAAGCTTTCGACAAAATTCAACACCCATTTATGATAAAAACCCTGCAGAAAGTAGGCATAGAGGGAACTTTCCTCAATGTAATAAAGGCCATATATGACAAACCCACAGCCAGCATCATCCTCAATGGTGAAAAACTGAAACCATTTCCACTAAGATCAGGAACAAGACAAGGTTGCCCACTCTCACCACTCTTATTCAACCTAGTTTTGGAAGTTTTAGCCACAGCAATCAGAGAAGAAAAGGAAATAAAAGGAATCCAAATTGGAAAAGAAGAAGTAAAGCTGTCACTGTTTGCAGATGACATGATACTATACATAGAGAATCCTAAAGGTGCTACCAGAAAACTAATAGAGCTAATCAATGAATTTGGTAAAGTTGCAGGATACAAAATTAATGCACAGAAATCTCTGGCATTCCTATATACTAATGATGAAAAATCTGAAAGTGAAATCAAGAAAACACTCCCATTTACCATTGCAACAAAAAGAATAAAATATCTAGGAATAAACCTACCTAAGGAGACAAAAGACCTGTATGCAGAAAATTATAAGACACTGATGAAATAAATTAAAGATGATACAAATAGATGGAGAGGTATACCATGCTCCTGGATTGGAAGAATCAATATTGTCAAAATGACTCTACTATCCAAAGCAATCTACAGATTCAATGCAATCCCTATCAAACTACCACTGGCATTTTTCACAGAACTAGAACAAAAAATTTCAAAATTTGTTTGGAAAAACAAAAGACCCCGAATAGCCAAAGCAATCTTGAGAACGAAAACTGGAGCTGGAGGAATCAGGCTCCCTGACTTCAGACTATACTACAAAGCTACAGTAATCAAGACAGTGTGGTACTGGCACAAAAACAGAAAGATAGATCAATGGAACAGGATAGAAAGCCCAGAGATAAACCCACGGACATATGGTCACCTTATCTTTGATAAAGGAGGCAGGAATGTACAGTGGAGAAAGGACAGTCTCTTCAATAAGTGGTGCTGGGAAAACTGGATAGGGACATGTAAAAGTATGAGATTAGATCACTCCCTAACACCATACACAAAAATAAGCTCAAAATGGATTAAAGACCTAAATGTAAGGCCAGACAGTATCAAACTCTTAGAGGAAAACATAGGCAGAACACTCTATGACATAAATCACAGCAAGATCCTTTTTGACCAACCTCCTAGAGAAATGGAAATAAAGACAAAAATAAACACGTGGGACCTAATGAAACTTAAAAGCTTTTGCACAGCAAAGGAAACCATAAACAAGACCAAAAGACAACCCTCAGAATGGGAGAAAATATTTGTAAATGAAGCAACTGACCAAGGATTAATCTCCAAAATTTATAAGCAGCTCATGCAGCTCAATAACAAAAAAACAAACAACCCAATCCAAAAATGGGCAGAAGACCTAAATAGACATTTCTCCACAGAAGATATACAGACTGCCAACAAACACATGAAAGGATGCTCAACATCTTTGCTCATTAGAGAAATGCAAATCAAAAGTACAATGAGATATCATCTCACACCAGTCAGAATGGCCATCATCAAAAAATCTAGAAACAATAAATGCTGGAGAGGGTGTGGAAAAAAGGAACACTCTTGCACTGCTGGTGGGAATGTGAATTGGTACAGCCACTATGGAGAACGTGTGGAGGTTCCTTAAAAAACTACAAATAGAACTACCATATGACCCAGCAATCCCACTACTGGGCATATACCCTGAGAAAACCATAATTCAAAAAGAGACATGTACCAAAATGTTCATAGCAGCCCTATTTACAATAGCCTGGAGATGGAAACAACCTAGGTGTCCATCATCAGATGAATGGGTAAAGAAGATGTGGCACATATATACAATGGAATATTACTCAGACATAAAAAGAAATGAAATTGAGCTATTTGTAATGAGGTTGATGGACCTAGAGTCTGTCATACAGAGTGAAGTAAGTCAGAAAGAGAAAGGCAAATACTGTATGCTCACACATATATATGGAATTTAAGAAAAAAAAATGTCATGAAGAACATAGGTGTAAGACAGGAATAAATACACAGACCTACTAAAGAATGGACTTGAGGATATGGGGAGGGGGAAGGGTAAGCTGTGACAAAGTGAAAGAGCAGCATGGACATATATACACTACCAAACGTAAGGTAGATAGCTAGTGGGAAGCAGCCGCATAGCACAGGGAGATCAGCTCGGTGCTTTGTGACCGCCTGGAGGGGTGGGATAGGGAGGGTGGGAGGGAGACACAAAAGGGAGGGGATATGGGAACATATGTATATGTATAACTGATTAAATTTGTTATAAAGCAAAAAATAAAAAATAAATAAATAAATAAAAAATACGCCAATCCCAATCTCCCAATTTGCCCCACCCCCCATTTCCCCCCTTGGTAACCATGACTTTGTTCTCTACATCTGTGACTCTGTTTCTGCTTTGCCAAAAAGTTCATCTGTACCATTTTTCTAGATTCCACATATATGCATTAATATACGATATTTATTTTTCTCTTTCTGATTTACTTTGTATGACAGTCTCTAGGTCCATCCGCATCTCTACAAATGACCCAATTTTGGTTCTTTTAAGAGCTGAGTAATATTCCATTGTGTATATGTACCATATCTTCTTTATCCATTCCTCTGTCGATGGACACATAGGTTGCTTCCATGTCCTTACTGTTGTAAATAGTGCTGCAGTGAACATTGGGGTGCATGCATCCTTTTGAATTATGGTTTTCTCTGGATATATGTCTAGGAGTGGGATTGCTGGGTCATAAGGTAGCTCCATTTTTAGTTTTTTAAGGAACATCCATACTGTTTTGCATAGTGGCTCTACCAGTTTACATTCCTACCAACAGTGTAGGAGGGTTCCCTTTACTCCACGCCCTGTCCAGCATTTACTGTTTGCAGATTTTTTGATGATGGCAGTTCTAACTAGTGTGAGGTGATATCTCATTGTAGTTTTGATATGCGTTTCTCTAATAATTAGTGATGTTGAACATCTTTTCATGTGCCTCTTGGCCATCTGTATGTATTCTTTGGAGAAATGTCTATTTAGGTCTTCACCCATTTTTTGATTGGTTTTTTTTTGATATTAAGCTTTATAATCTGTATATTTTGGAGATTAATCCCTTGTCCATTTCTTCATTTGCAAATACTACTTTCCCATTCTGAAGGTTGTCTTTTTGTTTTGTTTATGGCTTCCTTTGCTATGGAAAAGCTTTTAAGTTTAGTTAGGTCCCTTTTGCTTATTTTTGTCTTTATTTTCATTACTCTAGAAGGTGGATCAAAAAAGATCTTGCTGCAATTTACCTCAAAGAGTGTTCTGCCTATGTTTTCCTCTAAGAGTTTTATAGTGCCCGGCCTTACATTTAGGTCTTTAATCCATTTTGAGTTTATTTTTGTATATGGTATTAGGGAGTGTTCTAATTTCAGTCTTTTACATGTAACTGTCCAGTTTTCCCAGCACCACTTATGGAAGAGGCTGTCTTTTCTCCATTGTATATATTCTTGCTTCCTTTGTCATAGATTAGGTGACCATAGGTGCATGGGTTTATCTCTGGGCTTTCTATCCTGTTCCAATTATCTATTTTTCTTTTTTGTGCAAGTACCAGACTGTCTTGATAACTGTGGCTTTGTAGTATAGTCTGAAGCCAGGGAGCCTCATTCCTCCAGCTCCATTTTTCTTTCCCAATATTGTTTTGGCTATTTGTACTCTTTTGCATTTCCATATAAGTTTAAAAATTCTTTGTTCTAGTTCTGTGAAAAATGCCTTTGGTAATTTGATAGAGATTACATTGAATCTGTAGATTGCTTTGGGTAGTATAGTCATTTTCACTATATTGATTCTTCCAATCCAAGATCATGGCATAGCAGGAAGAGATTTATTTATTCTTGATAAAAAATTCCCACCATTTACTCCTCCTAAAAAGAGAAAATACATGCAGATTTATTATCAAAGTGTACTTCAAATTCTCATTGTCTTATTACACTTTTATTCATTTATTCATTGGAGATTTTTCTAAAAATATGTCAGGATTAATAAATTACTTGATCTGAATAATAAAACTGTCAGTCACATGATTTTCATTTTCAACAAGCAGATTAGCGAAAAATGTGGGAATCTACTAGCAATCATTTGAAATCATATGATTTTCTCTTTGAGGATATAGTATCTAAAATAGTAACTTAAAATTAATAAATGGCACAGATACTCTAGAAAATATAATGTTTATGAATATTTTTATATTCTATGATAAATATTCTATGTTTTTTTTCTTTTTTTAGTTAGTGCATAATTGATTTACAATATTGTTTTAGTTTCACATGTACAGCAAATTGATTCAGTTATATACGTATATATAATTTTTTCTGATTATTTTCAATTTTAGGTTTTATTACAAGATGTTGGATATGGCTCCCAGTTATATAGAGTAAATCCTTGAGCTTATCTATTTTATGTATAGTAGTTTGTATATGTTGGTTCCATACAACTAATTTATCCCTCTCTCCCTCACTTTTCCCTTTGGTAAACATAAGTATCTTTTCTATATCTGTGAGCCTGTTTTTGTTTTGTGAATAGATTCATTTGTATTATTTTTAGATTCCACATATAAGTGATATTATATCAAGCATATCAAACAACTTGACGTACCCTGCATCTGTGGAATAACTGAATAGACAACGAATCACCCCAAATTGAGGTGGTGGACTTTGGGAGCAAGATATATTATTTTTTCCTCTTTTTGTGAGTATGTATGTGTATGCTTCTGGGTGAGATTTTGTCTGTACAGCTTTGCTTTCACTATTTATCCTAGGATTCTGTCCGTGTGTTCTTTTTTTTTTTTTTTTACTTTAAAATTTTTTTTAATAACAATTATTTTTTATTTTAATAACTTTATTTTATTTTATCCTACATTTTTTATTTTATTTTATCCTCTTTCTATCCTTCTTTCTATTTTTTCTCCCTTTTATCCTGAGCTGTGTGGATGACAAGCTCTTGGTGCTCCAGCCAGGAGTCAGTGCTGTACCTCTGAGGTGGGAGAGCCAAATTCAAGACACTGGTCCACAAGAGACCTCCCAGCTCCACATAATATCAAATGGCGAAAATCTCCCAGAGATCTCCATCTCAACACCAACACCCAGCTTCACTAAACGACCAGCAAGCTACAGTGCTGGACACCCTATGCCAAACAACTAGCAAGACAGGAACACAGTCCCATCCATTAGCAGAGAGACTGCCTAAAATCATAATAAGGCCACAGACACCCCAAAACACACCACCAGACGTGGACCTGCCCACCAGCAAGACAAGATCCAGCCTCATCCATAGGCACTAGTCCCCTCCACCAGGAAGCCTACACAATGCACTGAACCAACCTTAGCCACTGGGGACAGGCAACAAAAATTACGGGAACGATGAACCTGCAGCCTGCGAAAAGGAGACCCCAAACACAGTAAGATAAGCAACATGAGAAGACAGAAAAACTCAGAGCAGATGAAGGAGCAAGGTAAAAACCTACTAGACCTAACAAATGAAGAGGAAATAGGCAGTCTACCTGAAAAACAATTGAGAATAATGATAGTAAAGATGATCAAAATCTTGGAAATAGAATAGAAAAACTGCAAGAAACATTTAAAAAAGCACTAGAAGAACTAAACAGGAAATAAGCAATGATGAACAACACAATAAATGAAATTAAAAATACTCTAGAAGGGATGAATTGCAGAATAACTGAGGCAGAAGAACGGATAAGTGAGGTGGAAGATAAAATAGTGGAAATAACTACTGCAGAGCAGAATAAAAAAAAAAAATGAAAAGAACTGAGGACAGTCTCAGAGACCTCTGGGACAACATTAAACACACCAACATTCGAATTATAGGGATTTCAGAAGAAGAAGAGAAAAAGAAAGGGACTGAGAAAATATTTGAGAGATTATAGTTGAAAACTTCCCTAATATGGGAAAGGAAATAGTTAATCAAATCCAGGAAGAACAGAGAATCCCATACAGGATAAATCGAAGGAGAAACACGCCAAGGCACATATTAATCAAACTATCAAAAATTAAATACAAAGAAAACATTAAAAGCAGCAAGGGAAAACAACAAATAACCCACAAGGGAATCCCCATAAGGTTAACAGCTGATCTTTCAGCAGAAATTCTGCAAGCCAGAAGGGACTAGCAGGACATATTTAAAGTGATGAAGGAGAAAAATGTACAACCAAGATTACTCTACTCAGCAAGGATCTCATTCAGATTTGATGGAGAAATTAAAACCTTTACAGACAAGCAAAAGCTGAGAGAGTACAGCACCACCAAACCAACTTTACAACAAATGCTAAAGGAACTTCTCTAGGCAGGAAACACAAGAGAAGGAAAAAACCTACAATAACAAACCGAAAACAATTAAGAAAATGGTAATAGGAACATACATATCGATAATTACCTTAAATGTAAATGGATTAAATGCTCCCACCAAAAAGACACAGACTGGCTGAATGGATACAAAAACAAGACCCATATATATGCTGCCTACAAGAGACCCACTTCAGACCTAGGGACACATACAGACTGAGAGTGAGGGGATGGAAAAAGATATTCCATGCAAATGGAAATCAAAACAAAACTGGAGTAGCAATTCTCATATCAGCGAAAATAGACCTTAATATAAAGACTATTACAAGAGACAAGGACACTACATAATGATCAAGGGATCAATTCAATAAAATGATATAACAATTGTAAATATTTATGCACCCAACATAGGAGCACTTCAATACATAAGGCAAATACTAACAGCCATGAAAGGTGAAATCGACAGTAACACAATCATAGTAGGGGACTTTAACACCTGACTTTCACCAATGGACAGATCAACCAAGGTGAAAATAAATAAGGAAACACAAGCTTTAAATGATACATTAAACAAGATGGACTGAATTGATATTTATAGGACATTCCATCCAAAAACAACAGAATACACATTTTTCTCAAGTGCTCATAAAACATTCTCCAGGATAGATCATATCTCGGTCACAAATCAAACCTTGGTAAATTTAAGAAAATTGAAATCATTTCAAGTATCTTTTCCGACCACAATGCTATGAGACTACATATCAATTACAGGAAAATATGTGTAAAAAATACAAACACATGGAGGCTAAACAATACACTACTGGGCTTCCCTGGTGGCGCAGTGGTTGAGAGTCCACCTGCTGATGCAGGGGACATGGGGTCGTTCCCCTGTCTGGGAAGATCCCACATGCCGCGGAGCGGCTGGGCCCTTGAGCTATGGCCACTGAGCCTGCTCACCCGGAGCCTGTGCTCCACAATGGGAGAGGCCACAGCAGTGAAAGGCCGGTGTACCGCAAAAAAAATAAATTAATTAATAATAATAATAATAAATAAACAATACACTACTAAATAAACAAGAGATTGGAGAAATAAAAGAGGAAATCAAAATATACCTACAAACAAATGACAATGAAAACACGACTACCCAAAACTATGGGATGCAGCAAAAGCATTTCTAAGAGGGAAGTTTATAGCAATACAATCCTACCTTAACAAACAGGAAACATCTCAAATAAACAACATAACATTGCACCTAAAGCAATTAGAGAAAGAAGAACAAAAAAAAAAAAAACCCAAAGTTAGCAAAAGGAAAGAAATCATGAAGATTAGATCAGAAATAAATGAAAAAGAAATGAAGGAAACAATAGCAAAGATCAGTAAAACTAAAAGCTGGTTCTTTGAGAAGATAAACAAAATGGATAAACCATTAGCCAGACTCATCAAGAAAAAAAGGGAGAAGACTCAAATCAATAGAATTAGAAATGAAAAAGGTGAAGTAACAACTGACACTGAAGAAATACAAAGGATCATGAGAGATTACTACAAACGACTCTATGCCAATAAAATGGACAACCTGGAAGAAATGGACACATTCTTAGAAATGCACAACCTGCCGAGACTGAACCAGGAAGAAATTGAAAATATGTACAGACCAATCACAAGCACTGAAATTGAAACTCTGATTAAAAATCTTCCAACAAACAAAAGCCCAGGACCAGATGACTTCACAGGCGAATTCTATCAAATATTTAGAGAAGAGCTAACACCTATCCTTCTCAAACTCTTCCAAAATATAGCAGAGGGAGGAACACTCCCAAACTCATTCTACGAGGCCACCATCACCCTAATACCAAAACCAAAGATATCACAAAGAAAGAAAACTACAGGTCAATATCACTGATGAACATACATGCAAAAATCCTCAAGAAAATACTAGCAAACAGAATCCAACAGCACATTAAAAGGATCATACACCATGATCAATGGGGTTTATTCCAGGAACACAAGGATTCTTCAGTATACGGAAGTCAATCAACGTGATACACCATATTAACAAATTGAAGGAGAAAAACCCTATGATCATCTCAATAAATGCAGAGAAAGCTTTCGACAATATTCAACACCATTTATGATAAAAACTCTGCAGAACGTAGGCATAGAGGAAACTTACCTCAACATAATAAAGGCCATATATGACAAACCCACAGCCAACATCGTCCTCAATGGTGAAAATTTGAAACCATTTCCACTAAGATCAGGAACAAGACAAGTTTGCCCACTCTCACCACTCTTATTCAACATAGTTTTGGAAGTTTTAGCCACAGCAAACAGAGATGAAAAAGAAATAAAAGGAATCCATATTGGAAAAAAAGAAGTAAAGCTGTCACTGTTTGCAGATGACATGATGATATACATAGAGAATCCTAAACATGCTACCAGAAAACTTCTAGAGCTAATCAATGAATTGGTAGAGTAGCAGGATACAAAATTAATGCATAGAAATCTCTTGCATTCCTATACACTAATAATGAAAAATCTAAAAGAGAAACTAAGGAAACACTCCCATTTACTACTGCAACAGAAAGAATAAAATTCCTAGGAATAAACCTACCTAAGGAGACAAAAGACCTGTATGCAGAAAATTATAAGACACTGATGAAAGAAATTAAAGATGATACAAATAGATGGAGAGATATACCATGTTCTTGGATTTGAAGAATCAATATTGTGAAAATGACTCTACTACCCAAAGCAGTCTACAGATTCAATGAAATCCCTGTCAACTACCACTGACATTTTTCACAGAACTAGAACACAAAATTTCACAATTTGTATAGAAACACAAAAGACCCCGAATAGCCAAAGCAATCTTGAGAACTTATAATTGAGCCTGAGCAATCAGGCTCCCTGACTTCAGACTATACTACATTGCTACAGTAATCAAGACAGTTTGGTACTGGCACAAAAACAGAAATATAGATAAATGGAACAGGATAGAAAGCCCAGAGATAAACCTATGCACATATGGACACCTTATCTTTGATAAAGGAAGCAAGAATATACAGTGGAGAAAAGACAGCCTCTTCAATAAGTGGTGCTGGAACAACTGGAGAGGTACATGTAAAAGTACGAAACTTGAACACTCCCTAACACCATACACAAAACTAAACTCAAATGGATTAAAGACCTAAATGTAAGGCCAGACACTATCAAACTCTTAGAGGAAAACATAGGCAGAACACTCTATGACATAAGTCACAGCAAGATCCTGTTTTACCCACATCCTAAAGAAATGGAAATAAAAACAAAAATAAACAAATGGGACCTAATGAAACTCAAAAGCTTTTGCACAGCAAAGGAAACCATAAACAAGACCAAAAGACAACCCTCAGAATGGGAGGAAATATTTGGAAATGAAGCAACTGAGAAAGGATTAATCTCCAAAATTTATAAGCAGCTCATGCAGCTCAATAGCAAAAAAATAAACAGCCCAATCCAAAAATGGGCAGAAGACCTAAATAGAAATTTCTCCAAAGAAGATATACAGATTGCCAACAAACACATGAAAGAATGCTCATACTCATTAATCATTAGAGAAATGCAAATCAAAACTACAATGAGATATCATCTCACACTGGTCAGAATGGCCATCATCAAAAAATCTACAAACAATAAATGCTGGAAAGAATGTGGAGAAAAAGGAACACTGTTACACTGTTGGTGGGAATGCAAATTGATACAGCCACTATGGAGAATAGTGTGGATGTTCCTTAAGAAACTAAAAATAGAATTACCATACGACCCAGCAATCCCACTACTGCACATATACCCTGAGGAAACCATAATTCAAAAAGAGTCATGGACCAAAATGTTCATTGAAGCTCTGTTTACAATAGCCAGAACATGGAAGCAACCTAAGTGTCCATCCACAGATGAATGGATAAAGAAGATGTGGCACATATATACAATGGAATGTTACTCAGCCATAAAAAGAAACGAAATTGAGTTATTTTTAGTGAGGTGGATGAACCTAGAGTCTGTCATACAGAGTGAAGTAAGTCAGAAAGAGAAAAACAAATACCATATGCTAACACATATATATGGAATCTAAGAAAAAGAAAAAAAAAGGATATGAAGAACCTAGGGGTAAGGCAGGAATAAACACACAGACCTACTAGAGAATGGAGTTGAGGATATGGGGAGGGTTAAGGGTAAGCTGTGACAAAGTGAGAGAGTGGCATGGACATATATACACTACCAAACGTTAAATAGATAGCTGGTGGGAAGCACCCACATAGCACAGGGAGATCAGCTTGGTGGTTTGTGACCACCTAGAGGGGTGGGAGGGACAGAGACACAAGAGGGAAGAGATATGGAACATATGTATATGTATAACTGATTCACTTTGTTATAAAGCAGAAGCTAACACACCATTGTAAAGCAATTTTACTCCAATAAAGATGTTTAAAAAAAGAAGACATAAAAAAGACACATAGATTGAATGGAATATTATGTGGGCAATAAACGTCATAATTCTGAGGACTGCAATAAACATAGAAAAGCCTAAATACAGTAACATTAAGAGGTTGAGGCAAAAATAGAACACATAATTGTATAGTCATTTTCATTGTAACTCTATAAAAATGTATCTCCAGAGACAATTGTTTAATGATGGGATTACAGATGAAAATATTTTACTTTTTCCTTTTATAAAGTACAGTTTCTAAAATAAGTTAAAAATAATTTTAAAGCAAATAAATAAATGAAAAAAGTGCTGGCCTAACACCTAGGAGCCTAATATTAGAATCTCTTCTCTCCCTGAACTGCCCTTTGAGATCTACCAGCCATCTGCTTCTAATGCTGGAGAAGGAAAAGGGAGAAAAAAGGGGTGTCGCTAAAGGAGAGGTACCCAAGAAAATGTGCCTGAGACAGCCAGAAGGTTTATTGCTGCTGAATGCTTCTGCTTACTGTGCTGAAGAAGTTGAGCATTTCAGTGGATTAAGTTTCTCAGCGTCTCCGTTTAAACTTGTTTAACAATAGAAAACATTTATTTTCAGTAACTATGAAAATAAATATTTCTTTTCCAGAGGACTTAATAGTTACTTTTTATTTATTCAGTGTTTATCTGAATAGATGTTGTAACAAAAATAAAGGACATTTAAAAGTCAAAAAAAATAATTGGAAGCTTGCTTTCTTTCAAAGTTCAGGAGTGATGGATGATGTAATTCTGGGAATGATTCCTCCCCCGCCACCTCTGTTTCTCTCTCTCCCTCCCTGCTACCTTCCTTCTCTTCTTCTCTGTTCCTCCCTCTCTCCCTCTGTGTGCATATGTATCTCACTCTGTGTGTCTCAGAGTCTTTCCTGGCTACACTGCATTTTTATCCTATATTTTCTTTCAAAGTGAGGAGGTGTAGTAGTGATATGTGAGTGTGTTTGTGTGGACTTGTGTGTATAAGAAATGTTCTGAGGAGACTGTACTCTTGGAGTGTTCTTTCAGAAAGCATCTCTCACTTGCTTCAGGTCAAAACTGAAAACAGATTCTCTATTGAATAGAATCGGATACTTATTATTATTATTATTATTATTTTTTATGGTACGCGGGCCTCTCACTGCTGTGGTCTCTCCCGTTGCAGAGCACAGGCTCTGGACACGCAGGCTTAGCGACCATGGCTCCCAAGCCCAGCCGCTCTGCGGCATGTGGGATCTTCCCGGACCGGGGTACGAACCCGTGTCCCCTGCATCGGCAGGCGGACTCTCAACCACTGTGCCACCAGGGAAGCCCTCAAACTATTTTTGAAAATGACTTTTACTTCTCTCGTGTACTTCCCACTTACTTACTGGCTAGTTCATTTAGAGGAACAGTAAATCAATCAATGCAGGAGAGGGGAGACCTCTTTATGTTCTCCCCCCACTACATAAAGTGGGGGGAGAACATAAAGTGCCAACTATGTGTTTTTGTTTTTGATTTTTTAATTGAAGACTCCAGTTGTCTTCTCGCATATACATTTAAATCCCTGGCTACCCTTGGGAGAGTAAGACCCAATGACCTCTATCCAAAACTCTGCCAAAAATGTCTTCTCTGATATTTGGCATGAAACTGCTAGAATGCTTCAGTTTATCTATAAAATAGATAACACTGGTATGTACCTTATAAGAAAAATATAGCAATTTTATCTCAAACCCTTGGAGCAATCTGGGTGAAAAGTGATAAGTAAATGAAAACTTTAATAATAGAAAAATGAAAAAGTGCTGTGTATTACTGGATAGCTCATTTATTCAAAGACTTTTTGAAATAATGAAATTCCTCATTATCAAGAGTTTGTTTGGCTTAATTTGAGTAGTTTTGTTCACAGTATTGAGCATAATATTGAGTCTATATTGAGTGTATTGTACTTTATATTCGTTATAGTAATACGTGTTTAAGAAAGGTTGTGTTCTATTTAGGACATATATAAACATATACATACATATACACATATATATGTGACATATATACATAACATACATATGGTTTTATAATAGTGTCAAGTTCCACATGTTCTATAAGTTAAAATTCTATTTAAAACTTTCTTCCTCACCTAACTAGTGTATTTTCAAAATAAAGAAAAGAATGTCAATATTATCTAAAAATATTTTAAATTATTAATAATATGAATGTTTTGATCAAAGTAAAAATTAAAAAGCTATAGGCAATGCACTGGACCTTCATTGTCACTGCATTAGACAAGGCAAAACTGTTTAGCACAAAGAAATATTACACGGCAGACTCAGTATATGTGGAATATTAACAGGATTGATTTTCTTGAAAACAATATCCCTTGAAATTATATCAAGGGAAAAAGAAAATAACCTGACATTTTAAAAGTGTCAATAATGCTTTAATATAATGAATAAATGCAGAGGAATAGTAAGCTTTTACAAACATCAGCTTGTCATTTTCTTAGTATATCAAACAATGCGTATTCTGTGGAATAAATAACTTGACAAGTGCATACCGGTTAAACATGTGCATAACCACAAAGCCAAGGAAATGTTACCACCTCTGTCAATACACTCCACATGAAATGTCAATAAGATTGTATATAACAATCTCCAAAAGAAAATGAAATGCCAAAAGCAATAGGTCAAGAGAAAAGCGGAGTTAGGAGTAAGGTGGACAAAGGGCATCTCAGTGTCAGTAAGTCTCTGGAAAAATACATCTAAAATATAGAAACTGCTCAAAGAAGACATTTGAAATCACAGACATGGAACAGAAATAATTTCCCTAGAAATTCAAATATCAGGGAGTATTCTCAAGGCTTAATCTCTCCCCTTTTTCTTGGCATAATTGTCTTTCCTATCCCTGTCTCCCTGCAGAAGAATTAATGATTGATTTTCAGTATGTATGTCAACAGAAGCCATGAATGTTAATTTTAGACTTCAGTAATGACAAAATCACAGTCAGAGCCTAATGGAATAGCCACTATGACAAGAAAATAAGGCTTAAACCAGCATAGATTATTTAAAAGAGATAAGCATGGAAAAGAGAGATGTGGTGTTACCCTATTTTGTTTTGAACATACAGACATTTAAGATGTGCAATCAAAGGGAATCTGATAGAGAGTATTAGAGTTAATAGGGAAGAACCAGTAAGAAATGGTAGTATGGTAGGCATTTTAATTGGCACTTCTAAATGAGGTGGAGAAAGCAGATAATATTTTGTTCAGTCAGTATATCAGAGCTGCTTTGTGTCATAATAAGATGTTGGTTATACACAGGAGTTACTAAGATGTTGGTTGAGCAGAAAGCCAGTCATTAGAATGGCATTATATTCAAGGTCCTCCCAGTATGCTATGACATTTATAATATTTAAATAAAGAAAGAAAGAAGCTAGGAACAGTCAATATTCTTGATTATTATCTTATTAATGAGCACAAGTTGATTTAAGATCAAACAGTACAAAGAAACAAATATTAGGAGAGACAAGTAACAGGCTAAGCCACTAAAAATGAGTCCAAAGACATATGATTATTTATTTAAGAGAAAAATCATGCAATTTAAAGAAAGAAACTACAGCTGTAAAAAGTGTGTAAGTGAAAAACATTATGAAATCATAATCAACTCTATTGATTGTATAATTGTCCGTTCTGCAGATACCAAGACCTAAGACATGATCTTTTCCCTAGCTAGACTTTGAGCATATTACCAGTCCCCCTCTCTTATCCCCCCTCATACCCAAAGAAGGAAGAAAGGAAACTAATCTTGTGGACTGTGAACAGGGTAAAATGAGCAGGCAAGACTCAGTCACTGTTTCAATTTCTTAACCTTCATGAGTACTACATAATTTGCAAATCATTGAGTATGGAAGTCAGTTTTGTCCAGTGACAGGCATCTTGGGAAGATGAGCATTGTCAGGTAGCAGATGTTATTTTTTTAATAAGTTATTGAGGTGAAATTTACATAACAAAGTAAACCATTTTAAAGTAAATAATTTGGTAGTAGTTAATATGTTCACAATGTTGTATAACCAACATTTGTATCTAGTTCCAAAACATTTCATTCACTCCAAAGTAAGCCCCTTACCTTACCTATTAAGTGGTTTCTTCTTCCTTTTCTTCCCTCCTGGGCCCTGCCAACCTCCAATTTACATTCTGTTCCTATGAATTTCATCGATTTCAGGTATTTTGTATAAATGGAGTCATACTATATGTGACTTTTTATTTGGCTTCTTTCACTTGCCATAATATTTTGTAGGTTATTCCATGCTGTTTCATATGTCGGTACTTTATTTCTCTTTATAACTTAAAAATATTCCAATATGTATATCTACCTATCTATCTATGTATCTATAGATATACACACAAACTATTTGGTTACCCATTGGTCATTGATGGACATTCTAGTTATTTTCACCTTTTGGCTATTGTGAATAGTGCTGCAGCGAACTGTGTGAACATGTGCATATTTAAGTACCTGTTTTTGATTCTTTGGAATATATCCCTAGAAGTGGAATTGCAGGACCATATGATATTTCTATATTTAAATATTTGTGGAATCATCAAACTGTTTTCCATAGTGGCTTACCATTTTACATTCCCATCAACACTGTACAAGTGTTCCAATTTCTCCACATCCTTGTCAGCACTTGTGCATGAGTTAGTTTTAATTATTGCTATCCTGGTTGATTTTAACTTATATTTCATTGTTGTTTTGATTTGTAGTTCTCTAATGACTAATGATTTTGCACATCTTTTCAAGTGCTTGGTGTCTATTTGTATAGCTTTTTTTTTAAACGTCTTTATTGGAGTATAATTGCTTTACAATGTAGTGCTAGTTTCTGCTGTATAACAAAGTGAATCAGCTATGTGTATACATATATCCCCATATCCGCTTCCTCTTGCACCTCCCTCTCACCCTCCCTATACAGCACCTCTTGGTGTTCACAAAGCACCGAGCTGATCTCCCTGTGCTATGCAGCTGCTTCCCACTAGCTATATATTTTACGTTTGATAGTGTATATAAGTCAATGCTACTCTCTCACTTCATCCCAGCTTAAACTTCCCCTTCCCCATGTCCTCAAGTCCATTCTCTACATCTATGTCTTTATCCCTGTCCTACCCCTAGGTTCATCAGAACCTTTCTCTTTTTTTTATTTTTTATATTCCCTATATATGTGTTAGCATACGGTATTTGTTTTTCTCTTTCTGACATACTTCACTCTGTATGACAGAAGTTAGGTCCATCCACCTCACTACAAATAACGCAATTTCGGGTTTTTTATGACCGAGTAATATTCCATTGTATATATGTGCCACATCTTCTTTATCCATTCATCTGTGGATGGACACTTAGGTTGCTTCCGTGTCCTGGCTATTGCAAATAGTGCTGCAGTGAATATTGTGTTACATGACTCTTTTTGAATTATTGTTCTCTCAGGGTATATGCACACTAGTCGGATGGCTGGGTCATATGGTAGTACTATTTTTAGTTTTTTAAGGAACCTGCATGCTGTTCTCCATAGTGGCTGTATCCATTTACATTCCCACCCACAATGCAAGAGGGTTCCCATTTCTTCACACCCTCTCCAGCATTTATTGTTTGTAGATTTTTTGATGATGGCCATTCTGACTGTTGTGAGTTGATACCTCATTGTAGTTTTGATTTGCATTCCTCTTAATGATCAGTGATGTTGATCATCCTTTCTTGTGTTTTTTGGCAATCTATATATCTTCTTTGAAGAAATGTCTATTTAGGATTTCTGCCAGTTTTTGGATTAAGTTGTTTTCTTTTTTGATATTGAGCTGCATGAGCTGCCTGCATATTTGGAGATTAATCCTTTGTCAGTCGTTTCGTTTGCAAATATTTTCTCCAATTCTTAGTGTTGTCTTTTCATCTTGTTTATGGTTTCCTTTGCTGGGCAAAGGCTTTTAAGTTTCATTAGGTCCCATTTGTTTATATTTGTTTTTAATTCCATTTCTCTAGGAGGTGGGTCAAAAAGGATCTTTCAGTGATTTATGTCATAGAGTTTTTTGCCTATGTTTTCCTATAAGAGTTTTATAGTGTCTGGCCTTATATTTAGATCTTTAATCCATTTTGAGTTTATTTTTGTATACGGTGTCAGGGAGTGTTCTAATTTCATTCTTTTACATGTAGCTGTCCAGTTTTACCAGCACAACTTATTGAAGAAGGTGTCTTTTCTCCATTGTATATCTTGCTTACTTTATCAAAGATAAGGTGACCATATGTGTGTGGGATTATCTCTGGGCTTTCTATCCTGTTCCATTTATCTGTATTTCTGTTTTGTGCCAGTACCATACTGTCTTGATTACTGTAGCTTTGTAGTATAGACTGAAGTCAGGGAGCCTGATTACTCCAGCTCCGTTTTACGTTCTCAAGATTGTTTTGACTAGTTGAGGTCTTTTGTGTTTCCATACAAACTGTGCAATTTTGTGTTCTAGTTCTGTGAAAAATGACATTGGTAGTTTGATAGGGATTGCATTGAATCTGTAGATTGCTTTGGGGAGTAGAGTCATTTTCACAATTTTGATTCTTCAAATCCAAGAACATGGTATATATCTCTCACCCTGTTTATATCATCTTTAATTTCTTTCATCAGTGTCTTATAGTTTTCTGCATACAGGTCTTTTGTCTCCTTAGGTAGGTTTATTTCTAGGAATTTTATTCTTTTTGTTGCAGTGGTAAATGGGAGTGGTTCCTTAATTTCTCTTTCAGATTTTTCATTATTAGTGTATAGGAATGCAAGAGATTTCTGTGCATTAATTTTGTATCCTGCTACTCTACCGATTAGCTCTAGTAGTTTTCTGGTAGCATCTTTAGGATTCTCTATGTATAGTATCATGTCATCTTCAAACAGCTGTAAAGTGACAGCTTTACTTCTTCTTTTCCAATTTGGATTCCTATTATTTCTTTTTCTTCTCTGTATGCTGTGGCTAAAACTTCCAAAACTATGTTGAATAATAGTGGTGAGAGTGGGCAACCTTGTCTTGTTCCTGATCTTAGTAGAAATGGTTTCAGTTTTTCAACATTGAGGATGATGTTGGCTGTGGGTTTGTCATATATGACCTTTATTATGTTGAGGAAAGTTCCCTCTATGCTTACTTTCTCGAGGGTTTTTATCATAAATGGGTGTTGAATTTTGCCGAAAGCTTTTTCTCCATCTCTTGAGATTGTCATATGGTTTTTACACTTCAACTTTTTAAATTTGCTGTTGGATTCTGTTTGCTAGTATTGTGTTGAGGATTTTTGCATCTATATTCGTAAGAGATATTGGCCTTAGCTTTCTTTTTTTGTGACATCTTTGTCTGGTTTTGGTATCAGAGTGATGTTGGCCTCGTAGATAGAGTTTGGGAATGTTCCTCCCTTGCTATATTTTGGAAGAGTTTGAGAAGGATAAGTGTTAACTCTTCTCTAAATGTTCGATAGAATTTGCCTGTGAAGCCATCTGGTCCTGGTGTTTGTTTGTTGGAAGATTTTTAATCACAGTTTCAATTACAGTGCTTGTGATTGGTCTGTTTATATTTTCTATTTCTTCCTGGTTCAGTCTTGGAAGGTTGTGCTTTACAAAGAATTTGTCCATTTCTCCCCAGTTGTCCATTTTATTGGCATATAGTGGCTTGTAGTAATCTCTCATGATCCTTTGTATTTCTGCAGTATCTGTTGTTACTTCTTTTTCATTTCTAATTCTGTTGATTCCAGTCTTCACCCTTTATTTCTTGATGTGTCTGGCTAATGGTTTATCAATTTTGTTTATCTTCTCAAAGAACCAGCTTTTAGTTCTATTCGTCTTTGCTAACATTTCCTTCCTTTTTTTTTTTCATTTATTTCTGATCTGATCTTTATGATTTCTTTCCTTCTGCTAACTTTGGGGGTTTTTAATTCTTTCTTTAATTGCTTTAGGTGTAAGGTTAGTTTGTTTATTTGAGATTTTTCTTGTTTCTTGATGTAGGATTGTATTGTTATAAAATTCCCCCTTAGAACTGCTTTTGCTGCATCCCATAGGTTTTGGTTTATCGTGTTTTCATTGTCATTTGTTTGTAAATATTTTTTGATTTCCTCTCTGATTTCTTCAGTGATCTCTTGGTTATTTAGTAGTGTACTTTTTATCCTCCATGTGTTTGGTTTTTTTTACAGACTTTTTCCTGTAATTGATATCTATTATCATAGCGTTGTGGTCGGAAAAGATACTTGATGTGATTTCAATTTTCTTAAATTTACCAAGGCTTGATTTGTGACCCAAGATATGATCTATCCCAGAGAATGTTACATGAGCACTTGAGAAGAAAGTGTATTCTGTTGTTTTTGGATGGAATGTCCTATAAATATCAATTAAGTCCATCTTGTTTAGTGTGTCATTTAAAGCTTATATTTCCTTATTTATTTTCCTTTTGCAAGATCTGTCCATTGGTGAAAATGGGGTGTTAAAGTCCCCTACTATGATTGTGTTAACGTCAATTTTCCCTTTTATGGCTGTTATCATTTGCCTTATATTCTGAAGTTCTGAAGTGCTCCTATGTTGGGTGCATAAATATTTACAATTGTTATATCTTCCTCTTGGATTGACCCCTTGGTCATTATGTAGTGTCCTTCTTTGTCTAATAGTCTTTATTTTGAAGTCTATTTTGTCTGATATGAGAATTGCTACTCTACATTTATTTTGATTTCCATTTGCATGGAATATTTTTTTCCATCCTCTCACTTTTGGTCTGTATGTGCCCCTATGTCTGAAGGGGCTCTCTTGTAGTCAGCATATATACGGGTCTTGTATCCATTCAACCAGTTTATGGCTTTTGGTGGAGCATTTTATCCATTTACCTCTAAGGTAATTATTGATATGTATGTTCCTCTTACCATTTTCTTAAATGTTTTGGGTTTGTTATTGTTGGTCTTTCCTTCTCCTGTGTTTCCTGCCTAGAGCAGTTCCTTTACATTTGTTGTAATGCTGGTTTGGTGGTGCTGACTTCTCTTAACTATTGTTTGTCTGTAAGGTTTTAATTTCTCCATCAAATCTGAATGAGATCCTTGCTGGGTAGAGTAATCTTGATTGTAGTTTCTTCCCTTTCATCACTTTAAATATGTCCTGCCACACCTTTCTGGCTTGCAGAGTTTCTGCTGAAAGATCAGCTCTTGACCTAATGCGATTCCCTTGTATGTTATTTGTTGCTTTTCCCTTGTTGCTTTCAATATTTTTTTCTTTATATTTTATTTTTGATAGTTTGAATAACAGGTGTCTTGGCATGTTTCTCCTTGGATTTATCCTGTATGGGACTCTCTGAACTTCCTGGACTTGATTGACTATTTTCTTTCCCATATTAGGGAATTTTTCAACTATAATCTCTTCAAATATTTTCTCAGTCCCTTTCTTTTTCTCCTCTTCCTGTGGGACCCCTATAATTCAAATGTTGGTGCGTTTAGTGTTGTCCCAGAGGTTTCTGAGACTGTTCTCAATTCTTTTCATTCTTTTTCTTTATTCTACTCTGTGGTAGTTTTTTCCACTATTTTATCTTCCAGGTCACTTCTCTGTTCTTCTGCCTCAGTTATTCTCCTATTGATTCCTTCTAGAGAATTTTCAATTTCATTTATTGTATTGTTCATCATTTTTTTTTTTTTGCTCTTTAGTTCTTCTAGCTCCTTGATAAACATTTCTTGTATTTTCTTCATTCTATTTTCAAGATTCCAGATGATCTTTACTGTCATTACTATGAATTCTTTTTCAGACAGACTGCCTATTTCCTCTTCATTTTTTTGGTCTGCTGGGTGTTCACTTTGCTCCTTCATCTGCTGCGTATTTCTCTGTCTTCTCATTTTGCTTAACTTACTGTGTTTGGGGTCTCCTTTTCATAGGCTGCATGTTCATAGTTCCCGTCGGTTTTGGTGTCTTCCCCCAGTGGGTAAGTTTGCTTCAGTGGCTTGTGTAGGCTTCCTGGTAGAGGAGACTGGTGCTTGTTTTCTGGTAGATGATGCTGGATGTTGTCTTTCTGATGGGCAGGAACACATCTGGTGGTGTGTTTTGGAGTGTCTGTGAACTTATTCTGATTTTAGGCAGCCTCTCTGCTAATGGGTGGGGTTGTGTTCCTGTCTTTGTAGTCGTTTGGCATGGGGTGTCCAGCAGTGGAGTTTGCTGGTCATTGAGTGGAGCTGGGTCTTCTTTTGAGAGGAGATTTCTGGGAGAGCTCTTACTGATTGATATTACATGGGGCTGGGAGGTCTCTGGTGGTCCAGTGTCCTGAACTAAGCTCTCCTATCTCAGGGGCTCAGGCCTGATACCCAGCTGGAGCACCAAGACCCTGTCAGCCACATATGTTAGAAGAAAAAGGAGAAAAAAAAAAGGAAGAAAAATTAATTAATTAATTAAAGTTATTAAAATAAAAAGTAATTTTTAAGTAATAAAAAAAAGGAGAGAGCAACCAAACCAATAAACAAATCCACCAATGGTAACAAGTTCTAAAACTATACTAAGGTAAATATAAAAATCAGAAACTAGTCAGTCACATACAGCAAACTCCAAGTCTACAGTTGCTCCCAACGTCCACCACCTCAATTTGGGATGATTCGTTGTCTATTCAGGTATTCCACAGATGCAGGGTACATTCAGTTGACTGTGGAGATTTAATCCGCTGCTCCTGAGGCTGCTGGGAGAAATTTCCCTTTCTCTTCTTTGTTTGCACAGCTCCTGGGCTTCAGCTTTGGATTTGGCTCCACCTCTGCATTTAGGTCACCCTCTGACATCTGATCTCTCCCCAGACACGACAGGGTTAAAGCATCGACTGATTAGGGGTCTCTGGCTCACTCAGGCTGGGAGGAGGGAGGGGTATGGAATGTGGGGCAAGCCTGTGGCAGCAGGGGACAGTATGACTGCAACAGCCTGAGGCACACTGTGTTTTCTCCTGGGGAAGTTGTCCCTGGATCACAGGACCCTTCCTCTGGCGGGCTGCACAGTCTCCCCAAGAAGTGTGGTTAGTGATCTGTGCTTGCACACAGCCTCTTGGTGGCTTCAGCAGCAGCCTTAGAGTTCCATGGAACGCTTAGCCCATCTCTGGTTTCTGCGCTGTTAGCTGTGGCTCACGCCCATCTCTGAAGCTCCTTTAGGCCGTGTTCTGAACCTCCTCTCCTTGTGCTCCCCAAAACAATTGTCTCTTGCCTCTTAGGCAGGTCCAGACATTTTCTCAGACTCCCTCCCATTTAGCTGTGGTGCACTTGCCCCCTCAGGCTGTGTTCATGCAGCCAACCCCAGTCCTCTCCCTGGGATCTGACCTCAGAAGCCCAAGCCTCAGCTCCCAGCCCCCACCTGCCCCAGTGGGTGACCAGACAAGCCTCTCAGGTTGGTGAGTTCTGGTCAGCACCAATCCTCTGTGCAGGAATCTCTCTGCTTTGCCCTCCCCACCCCTGTTACTGCGCTCTCTTCTGTGGTTCTGAAGTCTCCCACCTCCGCCCACACCCCATCTCTGCCAGTGAAGGTGCTTCCTAGTGTGTGGAAACTTTTCCTCCTTCACAGCTCCCTCCCTGAGGTGCAGGTCCCGTCTCTATTCTTTTGTATCTGTTTTTTTCTTTTTTCTTTTGCCCTACCCAGTACTTGGGGAGTTTCTTGCCTTTTGGGAAATCTGAGGTCTTCTGCCAGCGTTCAATAGGTGTTCTGTAGGAGTTGTTCCACATGTAAATGTATTTTTGATGTATTTGTGGGGAGGAAGGTGATCCCATGTCTTACTCCTTCGCCACCTTGAAGGTCAATCTATGTAGCTTCTTTATAGAAATGACTATTCAAATCCTTTGCACATTTTTTATTTGGGTGGTTTCTCTTTTTGTTGTTGAGCTGTTAGAGTTCTTTTTATGTTCTGAGACCTAGGAGTTATTAGATATATGTTTTGCAGATATTTCCTCTTATTCTGTAAGTGGCCATTTTACTCTTTTGATAATGTCTTTTGGTGCACAAAAGTTTTTAATTTTGATGAAATCTAATTTATCCATTTTTTTCTTTTTTGCTTATGCTTTTGTGTCATATCTAAGAATCCACTGCCAAATCCAAAGTCATGAAAATTTACCCCTGTGTTTTCTTCTAAGAATTTTATGGTTTTTGCACTTATATGTATGCTGTTGATCCATTTTGGGTTATTTTTTGTATATAGTATGAGGTATGGCTGCAACTTCTTTTATGGAAGTTGAAATTATTTTTCAAAGTACCATTTGTTGACAAAGATTATTCTTTGCCCTACTGAATGGTCTTGGTTATTGAAAATTAATTGACCATAGAGGTATAGGTTTATTTCTGGACTCTCAATTCTATTTCATTGTTCTATGTTTATCCTTATGCTCAGACTACATTGCTTTGATTACTGAGTTTCATAGTACATTTTGAAAACTGGAAGTTTAGCTTCTTCAACTTCCTTCTTTTTCCAGACTTCTTTTTATTACTCAGGGGCTTTTGCAATTACATCTGAGTCTGAGGTTTGGATTTTTCATTTCTGAGAAAAAGACTGTTGGTATCATGATAGGAATTACATTGAATCTGTACATCACTTTGGGTGGTACTGACATCTTAACATTAAGTCTTACAATCTATGAACATGAGATATATTTTCATTTATTTAGGTCTTCTTTAATTTCTTTTGCCAGTAGTTTATAAAACTCAGTGTATAACTCTTTAGTTTAGGTGAGTAAATTTATTTCTAAGTATTTTATTCTTTTGGATGCTATTGTAAATGGAATTGTTTTCTTAATTTCCTTTTCAGATTATTAATTCCTTTCTGAATTGTTAATTATATATAATACAACTGGAGTTTTTGTTTTGATCTTATAACTGCACCTTTACTGAATTTATTAGTTCCAGAGTTTGTGTGAGTGTGTGTGTGTATCATGTGTATTGTGTTTATTTATTCTTTCGGGTTTTCTATATATAGAATCATGTCATCTGCAACTAGAGATAATTTTACTTCTTCCATTCTAACATGGATATCTCTTATTTCTTTTTCTTGCCTAATTGCTCTAACCAGACCTTCCAGTAAAATGTTGAAAATCAGCATCCTTCTTTTGTTCCTGATACCAGGGGGAATTTTTTACTCTGTCACCATTGAGTATGTTGTTAGTTGTAGATTTTTAATAAATACTCATTTTCATGTTGAGGAAATTCTCTTCTATTCCTAATTTTCTGAGAATTTTTGAAATTAAAGGATGTTAGATTTGTCAAATTATTTTACCAGACATTATCTTTGTGAAGTCATATTATTTTTTGGAAAACACTGAAAAAGAAAACTCTCTGAAAAATGGTCCAAGTAATATAATTCATGTAACTATAAAAAAACAAAAGAAGAAAGGAATAGCACGGGTAATCATAGAACAATCAACTCAAACCCTGAGAAGATACTAAAATAAATCATCTAGTAATTAATTTACAATCACCTAGCAGAATATAAGATATTAGATAGCAATGTATATGAATTTAGAAAGTGGAAATAAAGGCCCCCAAAATTCATTCTTTTCTATGAGATGATGAAAGACTATATACAAGGAGAGGATAAGATGAGATAATATTTGATAATCTTATATTTTAATTATTATAAATCATGGCATTGTGATCTATAAACCAGAACCATATGGTATTAGATTGAGAGAGATTTCTAGTGTTGAAGACGGATATGAAATGTTGTGTTATTGATATATAGGGTCTCTCAAGGCTGAAATCAAGGTGTCAGCAGTTCTGCATTGCTTATAGACTCTCTGAAAGAATCTGCTTCCAAGTACTTCCAGGATGTTGGGAGAATTAGTTTGTTTTCATGTTTTTCATGTGGCCCTCTCCATTTTCAAACCAGCAAAGGTATTTTGGGTCCTTCTCATGCTTTGAATATCTCTAACTTCCTCTTCTGCCCTCAGCCAGGAGAAAGCTCAGCTTTTAAGAACTCATGTTTAATAACATTAGCTACCTGGACAATCCAAAGTAATCTCCGTACTTTAAAGTTAAGTGATAAGTAACCTTAATTATATCTTCAAATTTCCTTATGTCTTGTAAGGTAATATTCAGGAGTGTAACACCATGGGACAAAGGTCATAGAGCCAAAATTCTGGCAAACTTTCACAGGCCATATGGTAAGGGCATGTGTAAATTCATTAAAAACAAAGAAGCCCGTCCCAGGCATGCACAAGCCTGACCGGGGGCTGCAGAGGTGCAGGAAGCAGAAGCAGAAGCCCACCCACCAGGGTCCTGGTGCTGTGGGCAGAGGAGTTCTCTCCACTGGGCAGTAGCAGCTTCAGGTTGGAGCCCGTGACCACCACACTTCAGCCAAAGGTGGTGCTGGAGCTGAGTTTGGAAAAAAAAAATTTTTTTAAGAAAACAAACAATAGTAACAACAACAAAAACTCCAAAAAGTTGTCTTCTGTCTTGCATAGCTTTTGCCAAGTAATATGCTGTATATTCATTTTTCTTGTATATCTATTGTGTCTATTTTTCATCTGTTGGTCTTCATGTTTTTTCTCTTCATCTCTGCATTGTACTAAATGTTTTCAGTTAAATCTCACTACTACTTTGTCAGTTTGAGTATGCTGTTCTAAATGTGGGTTGTTCTTCTTTTTTCTGTTTGTTTAGGTTTGATTTTGGTTTTCACTGTTTGAAATTCTCTGAGCTTGAATTTTTGTTTAATATCAGTTCAACATTTATGGAACTCCTTAGCCATAACCTTTTCAAATCTTTCTTTTGTCCTCTTATTTCTCTATTATTCTGTGATTCCAATTAAGCATATGTTCACATTTTATATTATTCTACATCTCATGATGTTCTGCTCTAGTTTTTTTTTTCTCTTCTGTTTCTAGTTGTGTAATTATTATTGACCTACTTAAAATTTCATTTGTTCTTTTCTAAGCTGTGTTGATTCTAATGATGGGTCCATCAACATCATACTTCATATCTCTTACTGTGTTTTTACTTTAACTCTAGTACTTGATTCATTCTTGTTTCTTCTCTCTGCTGAAATTCCCTATGTCTTCATGCATTTCATCCACTTTTTCTATAAACATACTAATTTGAGGGTTTTTTTTGAATTCCTTAATTTATAATTTCAACATCTAAATCATCTCTGAATCTTCTGTTGAATGCTTTGTTTCTTGTTTTTTTTTATGACCTTACTCTTTTGTATATCTCCTAAATCTTAATTGCATGTCAAACATAGTGTGTAGAACAACAGAGACTGAGGGAAAGAGTATTTGTGACTGGAAATGGGCATGCCTTTTTTTTTTCTACTAGGCCTTTAATGGGGGAGATGAATCAATGCTGTCTGGAACCGTGCACAATTTGGGTATTACTTTTGCTATAGATATTTTAGTGCACCACCAGCTTCAAATTTATCTGGTATCATCTTGTGCTTAGACTTTTGGTTGGTTTGTCAGTGACTTCTCCTCAATGTGCCAGCTCTACCCTCAGCTTTAGGCCTTCCCTCTGTTCCTGCATCTCAGAGAAGGTCTCTCCATGATCCCTAGTAGGTACTTGTTTATTGCTGCTTTCCTTCACTGACGTAATGGTGGGAGACAGGGAGGGTTATCTCTTTTCCTGGTTCAGCCTTATTTTTAGGTAGGTCCTGCATCCCTGGTTCTCAGGTTTCAGGTTTTCTTGGTTTATTCTTCCTTTCCTCCAGTGAGAGGAGAATTCTATTTGTCTGAGCTCATCCCCTAGCGGCTTCAGTCTTTAGCTCTTTAGGGAAGAATGGACTGGGTGGATCTTTGTGCTTTCCTGTAGCTATGGCAGCTTCCCTTCTCCAAGCCTGAACTACTAAGGAAGGATTTCTCTGCTCTTTATCCTGTCCCCAGTATTGCTCATTCACCACACAGGGAGGTTGTGAAGTGGAACTTGCAAGTTTATATGCTGCTCCCAGTGTTCTATGTTTACATGCTAACCGTCACTCAGACTTTAGCAATATGTTAAAATTGTAGTGGAAGTCTTCTTACCTGCATGTGTGCAATCTTCGTCTATCCCCTTTGCCACAGGTGAACTAGTGCCCTTGCCCCATCTTTCCTTGTGTTTCAGGCTAGTTTTCTCTGTGACCTTAGATTCTGTTGGATTTAAGAAAAATATAATCGTGTACTTTATCCAGTTTTTTTCTTCTTGGTAGAATAAGAGCAACACTTTTCAGGTTTGTAAATATTTGGCAGAAGCTTGAAGCCAATTATTGTAAAGATACAATGAATAATTGTATGTCTGGATAAGTAGATCCTTGAAGCCAAGGACCATGTCTTACTTATATAACAGTAGCCTCTAGATTCAGGGAAGACATGTAGTAAAAGCTCAATAAATTGATATTGAATTGGATTTATAATCTTATCAACATCAGAACTAATATATGGTTAGACCAGTGGTTTTCCACTAGGGTGATTTTGAACCCCCCTCCACCCAAGGGACATTTGACAATATGTACAGACATTTTTCACTGTTGTCAGGTCCAGGGGCAAGTGTGTGTGTGTGTGTGTGTGTGTGTGTGTGTGGAAACACAGGCAATTATTGATATTTATAATTCATATAAATATCAATTTCACTGAGGTTGAGAAATTCTTGGTTATACAAACATAGGAATTATAGAGCACATTTTATACAAACTAGATTAAGCTAATAAAGAGTCATGGAATATGTACCAAAATATCTAATGACATGTTAAATCCACTGACTTCTATTTGTACATAGGACAGATTTGGCTGCAAGTAACAGAAACTCCAATTCAAAATAATATTAAACAATAATGAAATTTATTATATAAACTTAACAGGGAATCTAAAAGTAGCAAGACTTTAGATGTGGTAGCTTCAGGGTTGTTCTTTTCCTCTATGAGTTTCCTGGTTCTTTTTCTCTTTCTTTTTTCACAAGCTGTCTTTGTCCAGGGGCCACCTCCTATCAAGGTATATATTCCTCCTCTTCCATCAGGCAATACACTTTTATGCTCTGGCAGAGCTTTATTGTTTGTATGTTCAACCCTAAAAGGCTCATCTTTCTTCCTCAATATTCTGTGCCACACGCATATCCTACATCTCTTGTTTTTCAATTGATCCATACCAACTGGCTGAAAACTTTGGAGTTATTCCTTACTCTTCCTTCTTTGAGTCAGTTTTCACAATTAATCAATTATCATGTACTGAAGACTCTAGCTCTAGAAGATCCCCTCTGTCTAAGCTACATTTCCTACCCCATGAAAACTGTCCTATTTCATACTTCCACTATCCTTACCTGAATCTTGCAGTTTCAACCCTATTGACTTAATTAATGGCTCCTCTATCATTTATTTAAATTATCCATCACAGAGGATCTCTTTCCAAATATAAGTGAAATCATGGCATTCCACATTTTTAACAAATGCAATAGTGTCTTGTATCTTTGCAGAATTAAGTAAGACTCTGATATAACCTAGCTTGGATTCTCATTCTCTTCTTTGTCTATATGTATTAGATGGACTCACATAAGTTACAGATCCTGTGTTTTCATAAAGTCTTCCTAGAGCTGTATCCTACCCTGAAATAATTATGAGTTAACTATTCTTACTCAGTATTCCCAGTCTCAGGTGTTACCATGAAAGTCAACCCTGATTTCTTCTCTGCCACCATGTCTTGAGTGTTTAAAATATGCCACATAATTTACTAAATGTTTTATATATTTATCTAATTAATTCTCATATCTAACTAATGAAATAGCTTTTAGCTACTCTTCTCCCCATTTAATAGATGAAATACTTAGTCACAGAGAGAGTAAATGGCCTAAGGTCACACAGCTAGGAGATGGAGGGCCATTTCACACCCAGGTTGCCTGACTCCAGGATTCATGCTCTTTATCATAAAACTACACTTTGATTTTATTAATCACTAGAGCCAAAGCAAAAGTTTAGTATTTCTAAATTTTATTTATTCCCATATGGTTTTATTTTTAATGGTTAACTTGTCTCCCCAACGGTTTGCAAGTTTTGAAGCAAGGATATATATTTTTTTCTATTATCTTAATTCTGTGGTGCTTAGCAATACTTTGTAGATAGTTTGTATTAAATGAATGTTGGACAAATGACTAGTTTATTCGCCTCACAGAACCTCCTTATCTTAATTCATCTTAAGGTTAGTCCTATTAATTCTGCTCATGTCAGTATTTTGCTAAAACTGGCCTTGGGTAATTCCATGGTCTAAGCCTAATATTCTTTTTAAATGTCATATTTCACTACCCGTCTCTACAAAGCCTCCACTTGTCCAAAACATACTGTTTCATGTATGGTTCTTTCTATCTTCTTGGCCTTGGCTCTGTAGGTTCCCCTACATGTAAAAGGTTCTTCTGTTTCTTACCTCCAAATGATCAAATTCAAAACTAGATTTCTCTGGTTCACCCATGTTAGCCCTATAAACATCTATATTATTTTATCTGCACCATTTCAATGGTCCACTGTCTGATTTATCATTGTTTCTCCAAAATAATATACCTCAGTATTTTGAAAATAACAAGATATCCAATAAATGTTAAATAAGAGAGTGGTGGGGGCAAGCTTTTAGTGTAATTTGCATATACCCCAAATTTAAATAAGGTGTATAAATTTTTCAATTATTTACATGAGACAGTAAAGCATATCTTTACAATATGGGCAGTGAGTGCTCTTTTCGGGAAAACTGAATGGGTGTGAAATATTAAACCTAGAGAAGGCAGCAACCCTTATGCCTTTCACCTCATGAATTTTGAAGACAGTTGACCTGTGGGTTTTAACCGGGTGGTTATACACGGATTTTATTTTTTTTTCAGTAACCAAGTACTACAGGGCAATGTAATACATGGTTGGTTGAATCTGAGCATGCAGAACCTCAGATTCTGAGAGCTGACTATAAAGTTATAGACGGATTTTTTACTGGGTTGGCATCCCTAAACCCACCCATGCCCTGTGTTGTTCAAGGGTCAACTGTAATCTTTAAAGCATAATGGGTTTAAAAGAAAAGAGCATTAAAAATTTATGTCTTTTAGACCAAAGAAGATTGGCACAGAGATAGTTTTTATTTCAGTGAAGAATGGTACAATCATTTTGAAGAACTGTATATACTCCACTGCCACTCTTATAAACATCTTTGATTAGAGAGAAAAACACTTCCAGACATATAGAAGGATGTGCTATTTTTATATTGTGTGTACCATAAAACAGACATACGATAATAATAAAATCAGAATTGAATTCATGTAGCTTACAAATCAGATTTCTATTTTAAAAGTTAATGAGAAACTATACAGAAGAATTATATAGGTTTATTGGGGAAAAACCATTTAGTTTAATGTGCTGAATGTGTTGTTGGATTTGAATTAAGGAAATAAGTTAAAGGCCAAAAGCAAATGCTAAAACTCGCTTTAAGGTATTCTAAGTTTAATCTTATGATTCTAAACCTAACTAGTGTTTGACTTTGTAGACAATTCTCCTATGCAAAGAAGTGAATTTCAGAGGTCATATTTGGCTTATACGTCTAAACAGATGCATCTCTTTTTGTTTTCAAATGATCTGAAGTGGAGAGAGAAAAGATTATATTCGTTCATCTTCCTAACGATATCTGCCTTCCATACCGTACTCTGCATCTCTAAGTTGAATTTTTCAAATAGCAAATAACTCAATAGAGAAAAGGGAATTGAAATATTCCCTTTCTAAGAGAATATTTTTATGGCAAGATAATTTTTGAGATATTCATTTATGATTCCTCCCTACATTTCTGCTATTTCTTTTCTTGTAGGTACTGCTCTGCTTGCCTTATGAAAGATTTGTGATGGGCCTTCTAGACTTTTGTTTCTAAACAAAATTTACTGAAACCAATTGAGGAGTACAGATTTTTGAGATAAGAGAACATCCAGTGAGAATAGGAAAATAATGATTGATGGAAAGTATAAATATTTAAAAATATAAAAACAATATATATAAAATATAAAAATATATAATATTTAAAAATCACCCTTATTTATAGTCATACTTCAGGTATTAGAAGGTAGAGAAAAATGGAGAGTTTGGTTCATCCTCCAAAACAGAGCATGCACTGAATGATGAGTATAGATAGAAAAACAATGGAGAATATCACTGCGAGGAACATTGCTCCAGCACCACAGAGACTTATGCAAGATGACATATTATTTGAAAACTGAATAGTCTACTCTTGTTGGCTTACCTGAGGAATTATTGTGTATGCACGTGTGTGTGTGTGTGTGTGTGTGTTTGTGTATGTTTAAAGGTGAATTTATCTATCTTTATCAGCAGCTGTTTATCTATTTGCTCCCTCATTGACTGAGGATGCCCCAGTTTGCATTAATATCTTCTTAATTTTTTGGTTGTACACATAGAAGTGCCTAGCAGGCATCCCCAAAAGGGTCATCAATTTTTTTTTTATAGCAGAAAATAAGTGACTTTTAGAAAGCACAAATATAGAGGCACTACTAGTGCCACAGAGCAGGCTGGAGGAGCCTACATGCAACTGCTCATTACTGTGCCTGTGGAATTTGCTCTGTTCGTTACTTGTGGCAAGACCTTTCTTCTCTCTGGGCTGCTGTTTCTCCATTCTCCAAATAAGGACAGTATCTCTCTGTGTACTTTAAATAAGTCAATTTAAAGTACAACCAGAAATAAAGCCAAAAGAACAAGAAGTGTCAATATAGCCAAACTGGCAATTTAAAACAGCTCTGGTGTCAATGTGGAGGATGGATTAGAAATGTTATCAGACGTTGTAAGAGAAAATTGTCAAGATATGATGAGCTCAAAATTAAAATTATGACAGGAGAGATAAGATAAGCAGATGGATTGGAGCAATATTGTGGGGATTCATAGGTAGGGCTAGACACTGGGGAAGCAAATAGATTTGAGTAACAAGTGAAAAGAGTTCAGAATTGAAAGCCAGGTTTCTAAGAATCTGGTAGATAGTTGAGGCATCTTCTGAACTTACAGGGGTAGGAATATTTGAAAGAAAAAATTATAAATTTTAATTTGGACATGTTTTACTGAGAAGTCTATGAAATATACACATTTTGAGGTTCAGAGTTAAGGAGAAAATTCTGAGTTTAATATAGCAAGATCTGAGATTTCTTTTTACATTTTTGAGAAAGAAATGTCTTAGCAGTAGGAAGTTAAAGAAATATAAATAATCAGCAGGATTCACAATTAATGGAGTACAAAAGATCATAGATGGTACTAAACCTGTTTTGACTCATGTTTAATGAATTTAGCCCTGAAGCAAGAATAATTAAATAGCACAGTATCTGAACACTAACATGCTTATGCAGAGTGGAAGCATATATAAAGGTATTTCCTTAAGCTGACACGTGCTTTTAATTTTTGAATAATTGGCAAATATGGCTTTGTTTAATATTCAAATTGACTTATTTAAAGTACACAGAGAGATATTGTCCTTATTTGGAGAATGGAGAAACAGCAGCCCAGGGAGAAGAAAGGTCTTTCCACAAGTAATAAACAGAGTAAATTCCATAGACTCAGTTTCTTGATTCTTGCATGAGCACTCTGTCCATTATACCCTATTCCTTTATATTCAAGGAAATTATAGGCAATGAGATAGTTATTTAGTAATTAATTATTCACTACAAATTATAAATATTATTTCTAAGGGCTAAGAAAATAATTGCTTTTATCTAGATTCAAGAATTGATATTTGAATCTAGCCATAACAAAGTACCAAAAAGAGGATGATTTAACACAACAGAAATGTATTGTCTCTAGAAGTCCAAAATCAAGATACTGGCAGATCTAACTTCCCTCCAAATCTTTCAGAGGAATTCTTCCTTGTCTCTTCCTAGCTTCAGGTGGTTTGCCAGCAATCTTCACTGTTCCCTGTCTTTCAGCTGCTTAACTTCAACCTTTGCCTTCCTTGTAGCCAGTATTCTCTCTTTGTCTCTGTCTTCAGATAGCCTTCTTATAAGTTCACAAGTCATACTGAGTTGGGGCCCACCCTACTGCAGTATGATCTCGTCTTAACTGATTACATCTAGAACAACTCAATTTCCAAATAAGGTGGCATTCTGGGAAACATGGGGTTAGGACTTCCACATAACTTTTAGTGGGTACAAAAATTCAACCCATAACACCAACATACCTAATTATATCAGTAAAATATTCTGTACTTACTATTAAGTTTAATGAATGAATATATTTTAAATATTAGGAGAGACATTTGAAGATTCAGAGATATAACCCATACTTTAAATTACATTGACAAAGAATTGCTAAATAACTTTAGAATATAATATTTAATTGACAAAGAGAAAGGGGT
The DNA here is from genome assembly GCF_964165515.1 of Mesoplodon bidens. Classification (NCBI taxonomy): domain Eukaryota; kingdom Metazoa; phylum Chordata; class Mammalia; order Artiodactyla; family Ziphiidae; genus Mesoplodon; species Mesoplodon bidens. Next base: position 70,208,444 of record NC_138160.1, read on the forward strand.
GATTTATATAGTCTTAAATTCTAGTTTATATGTCAACTAATAATTTTGTTTTCTTGACATAGAATTATTTTTCTATAATATAAAAATAGTTCCATGATAAAGACATATGAAATATTGCTATTCACTAGATAGATTATAAAAGAGAGAAGGGCTTCCATGATGGCTCAGTAGTTGAGAGTCTGCCTGCTGATGCAGGGGATATGGGTTCGTGCCCCAGTCTGGGAAGATCCCACATGCCACGGAGCGGCTGGGCCCATGAGCCATGGCCGCTGAGCCTGCACATCCGGAGCCTGTGTTCTACAACAGGAGAGGCCACAACAGTGAGAGGCCCACGTACCACAAAAAAAAAAAAAAAAAAAAGAGAGAAAAAAGGAATTTACATTTTGTTTTGTAGATAAGAAAGGAAGATTTTTGCGATGAGAAAATATTATAAATATATTTCCTCATTTAGATATATTATAACTATTATATACAAATATATGGTTTAATTTAATGTTATTATTTAATTTCATAAATTCAAATTATCTGTTTACAAGCATCTTAATAATAATGAGTCTTGGTCTTCATCTACTTGATAAAGGATAAAATAATATCTTTTCAGAAAATGTATTCAGATTATACCATAACAAAATGTATATAGAAATACTATTAATAAATTCCATTCAAAACACCAAAAATTTGCAAATATTTTCTCCCATTCTGATGGTTGTCTTTTCATCTTTTTTATGGCTTCCTTTGCTTTGCAAAAGCTTTTAAGTTTCATTAGGTCCCATTTGTTTACTTTTCTTTTTATTTCCATTTCTCTAGGATGTGGGTCAAAAAGGATCTTGTTGTGATTTATGTCATAGAGTGTTCTGCCTATGTTTTCCTCTAAGAGTTTTATAGTGTCTGGCCTTACATTTAGGTTTTTAATCCATTTTGAGTTTATTTTTGTGCATGGTGTTAGGGAGTGTTCTAATTTCATTCTTTTACATGTAGCTGTCCAGTTTTCCCAGCACCACTTATTGAAGAGACTGTCTTTTCTCCATTGTATATTCTTGCAAAAAGACAGCCCGCAGAATAGGAGAAAATATTTGCAAATGAAGCAACTTACAAAGGATTAATCTCCAAGATATACAAGCAGCTCATGCAACTCAATATCAAAAAAAAAAAAACCCAATCCAAAAATGGGCAGAAGACCTAAATAGACATTTCTGCAAAGAAGATATATAGATTGCCAACAAACACATGAAAGGCTGCTCAACATCACTAATCATTAGAGAAATGCAAATCAAAACTACAATGAAGTATGACCTCATACCAGTCAGAATGGCCATCATCAAAAAATTTACAAACAATAAATGTTGGACAGGGTGTGGAGAAAAGGGAACCCTCTTGCACTGTTAGTGGGAATGTAAATTGATACAACCACTATGGAGAACAGTATGGGGGTTCCTTACAAAATTAAAAATAGAACTACCATACAACCCAGCAATCCCACTACTGGGCATATACCCCGAGAAAACCATAATTCAAAAAGAGTCATGTACCACAATGTTCATTGCAGCACTATTTACAATAGCCAGGGCATGGAAACAACCTAAGTGTCCATCGACAGCTGAATGGATAAAGAAGATGTGGCACATATATACAATGGAATATTACTCAGCCATATAAAGAAATGAAATTGAGTTATTTGTAGTGAGGTGGATGGACATAGAGACTATCATACAGAGAGAATTAAGTCAGAAAGAGAAAAATAAACACCGTATGCTAACACATATGTATGGAATCTAAAAAAAAAAAAAAAAAAAAAAGTTCTGAAGAACCTAGGGGCAAGACAGGAATAAAGACACAGATGTAGGGAATGGACTTGAGGACCTGGGTAGGGGGAAGGGTAAGCTGGGACAAAGTGAGAGAGTGGCATGGATTTATATATACTACCAAATATAAGTAGATAGCTAGTGGGAAGCAGCCGCATAGCACAGGGAGATCCGCTCAGTGTTTTGTGACCACCTAGAAGGATGGGATAGGGAGGGTGGGAGGGAATCACAAGAAGGAGGGGATATGGGGATGTATGTATATGTATAGCTGATTCACTTTGTTATAAAGCAGAAACTAACACACCATTGTAAAGCAATTATATTCCAATAAAGATGTTTAAAAAAAAAAAAAAAAACACCAAAAATTTTTACCGCATTTGCCCTGTCATATAGAAAAGGAAAGCACATGTGTACCATGCTACAGGGAAAAATGGTTTAGGGCAACTACATCTGAACACAAAGAAAACTGCAAATTTAATAAATCTTATGTGCCATTTCCTTCCAAAATACACTAGGTATATGTTTACTCAACTATAGCAACCCAAATTTGTGAGGTAAATGCAAATTCAGTGACTGAGAATCTTTTTTTCTCCCTTTTCTTCTTAAATATAAAATGTATTGGTTCTTTGTCACGGCTCATAAATCAAAGATTAAATAATAACTATTCATCTTCATAATGCCTGGGAATTATAGTAGGAAAAAGAAATATCTTCTTTTGCATTTATAATTTGTATTTTATATATATTTTATATTATACAAATTTTATAATTTACTTTTGTATATTTGTCATTCAGTGGTATACTATGTCAGTTATCGCTACTAAACACAGACAGGCAAAACACACACACAAAAAAAACAAGCAGGGCTTCCCTGGTGGCGTAGTGGTTGAGAGTCCGCCTGATGATGCAGGGGACACGGGTTCGTGCCCCGGTCCGGGAAGATCCCACATGCCGCGGAGTGGCTGGGCCCGTGAGCCATGGCCACTGAGCCTGCACGTCCAGAGCCTGTGCTCCAAAATGGGAGAGGCCACAACAGTGAGAGGCCCGCGTACCGCAAAAAAAAAAGAAGCAAAGAGAAATCCTCACCTCTCTGAACATTAGAGGTACTCTGAAAAAGGATATTTACAAACGATTTTAACTATGTTTGCAAATCTCACTCCAGTGCCAGGTATGAAGAGGCAACATGACTTTGTTAGCTAATCCTGAACTCTTGGAAAGTGATTCAATGACAGCACTAGTTCTTCCTGTATGCAAATTAAAGAATGAGCTAGGAACTATTCCATCTACTTCTCCCACATGAGCCATTGCCTAAAGCCCTTAGAGCTTAAGATACAGTCCTGGCCTTTCAAAATTAATAATTTGAAAAAATTAAATGAATGAAATTAAGTCAGCCAAAGTTTCTCTTTGTCTATTGTAGGTTAACAAGATTTTGTGGGTAAATCTAAGAATCTTACTGAAGATAAATATAGAAGAAACTTGATGAAATAGGTAAAAACTAGAAATATATGGGTTCACGGCTAGGCTACATAGTCTCCCATTTGGATTTCCTTTTTTTTTTTTTTTTTTTTTTTTTGCGGTACGCAGGCCCCTCACTGTTGTGGCCCCTCCTGTTCTGGAGCACAGGCTCCGGACGCGCAGGCTCAGTGGCCAGGGCTCACGGGCCTAGTTGCTCCGCGGCACGCGGGATCCTCCCAGACCAGGGCATGAACCCATGTCCCCTGCATCGGCAGGTGGACTCTCAATCACTGTGCCACCAGGGAAGCCCTAACTTTATTTTTTGTTATAGCAAATTACAACAAATGAAGTGGCTAAACAATATAAATCTTATAGTCCTGTAGGTCAGATATCCAACATGAGTCTTAGATAAAATCAAGGTGTCAGTGGGATTGCATTTCTCACTGAGGCATTAGAAGAGAATCTGTTTCCTTGCCATTCTCAGCTTTTAGGGACCACCCACGTTCCTTGACCCCCTTCCTCCATCTTCAGAGCCAGCCAAGCTAATATTGCCAGAGCAAAAAGGGAACCAAGTTCCAGCAGTCCATTGGTAAACATTTCTCTTCTGGATATCCACAGGGAGATGTCCTGAGATTTTAGATCAATTTTCTTGAAGACACACAGACAGCCAGTCACTGCCTGAAGTTCAACAGCTATTTGTACTTTGTGGGAAAAAAAAAGTTTGTGAATAAAGCATAGAATAGTCTAAAGCGAAGTCCCCATAGTGAGATAATATTTTATAAAAATGGTGTCAATGCAGGTGTGGCTTACAAATATTTTTGAGAGGATTTACTTTCCAGCCATCTCACTGCATAAGTGCTACATGGTTTTCATTAATTTTAAACTGTGCTTCAAGTATCCTCTGACATGTTATTTGCCACTGACAAGACTGGGGGCTGTGGTAGAACATTCTCTGGATGATGTGTTTTATCATATGGGAACAGAAGTGGATTGCAGAGGCCCATCTCAGGGTCCATAACCCAAATCACACTGACAAAGATTTTTTGTCATGTAAGCAACATATTCACAAGTTCTAAGGATTAGGACATGGACATTCTTGGGGACTATTCTGGGCTATTATTCTGCCAACATCTTATACCTTCCTTGGGTCATTTCATTATCACAAAAAAAGTCACCATTTCCTTCTTCCCAGAAGAAAAGATTTACAGGGAAATGGAAGTAGTGCCTGCTGACTGACTCACCACCTTTTTAAGGAAGCTTCATTAGAAACCCACCCAGCCATTTCTTTTTTTCCTTTTTTTTTTTTCTCTTATACAGCTAGTTATTTATTTAGTCCAGGGCCCAACCAAGGTTTACATATTACATTGGTGGGGGGTTATTTTTGACATCTTTATTGCAGTATAATAGTTTTACAATGTGTTACTTCCTGCTGTGTAAAAAAGTGAATCAGTTATACGTATACATATATCCCCATATCTTCTCCCTCTTGCACCTCCCTCCCACCCCTCTAGATGGTCACAAGGCACCAAGCTGATCTCCCTGTGTATGCGGCTGCTAACCACTAGCTATCTATTTTACATTTGGTAGTGTATATATGTTCATGCCACTCTCTTACTTCATCCCAGCTTACCCTTCCCCCTCTCCATGTCCTCAAGTCCATTCTCTACATATGCATCTTTATTCCTGTCCTGTCCTGAGGTTCTGCAAAACCAATTTTTCCTTTTAGATTACATATATATGTGTTACCATATGGTATTTGTTTTTCTCTTTCTGACTTCACTCTGTAAGACAGACTCTAGGTCCAATCACTTCACTACTAATAACTCAATTTTGTTTCATTATGGCTGAGTAATATTCCATTGTATATATGTGCCATATCTTCTTTATCCATTCATCTGTTGATGGACACTTAGGTTGCTTCCATGTCCTGGCTATTGTAAATAGAGCAGCAATGAACATTGTGGTACATGACTCTTTTTGAATTATGGTTTTCTAAGGGTATATGGCTAGTAGTGGGATTGTTGTGTCATATGGTAGTTCTATTTTTAGTTTTCTGAGGAACCTCCATACTGTTCTCCATAGTGGCTGTATCAATTTACATTCCCACCAACAGTCCAAGAGGGCTCCCTTTTCTCCACACCCTCTGCAGAATTTATTGTTTGTAGGTATTTTGATGATGGCCATTCTGACGGTGTGAGGTGGTACCTCCTTGTAGTTTTGATTTACATTTCTCTAACAATTAGTGATTTTGAGCATCCTTTCTTGTGTTTCTTGGCAATCTGTATATATTCTTTGGAGAAATGTCTATTTATGTCTTCTGCCCATCTTTAGATTGGGTTGTTTGTTACTTTGATATTGAGCTGCATGAGCTGCTTGTATATTATGGAGATTAATCCCTTGTCAGTTGCTTTGTTAGCAAATATTTTTTTCCCATTCTGAGGGTAGTCTTTTCGTCTTCCTTATGGTTTCCTTTGTTGTGCAAAAGGTTTTAAGTTTCATTAGATACCATTTGTTTATTTTTGTTTTTCTTTCCATTTCTTTAGGAGGTGGGTCAAAAAGGATCTTGCTGTGATTTATGTCATAGAGTTCTGCCTATGATTTCCTCTAAGAATTTCATAGTGTCTGTCCTTACGTTTAGGTCTTTAATCCATTTTGAGTTTATTTTTGTATACACTATTAAGGAGTGTTCTAATTTCATTATTTTACATGTAGCTGTGCAGTTTTCTCAGCACAACTTATTGAAGAGATTTTCTTTTCTCCACTGTATATTCTTGCCTCCTTTATCAAAGATAAGGTGACCATAGGTGCGTGGGTTTATCTCTGGGCTTTCTATCCTGTTCCATTGGTCTACATTTCTGTTTTTGTGCCAGTATCATACTGTCTTGATTACTGTAGCTTTGTAGTATAGTCTGAAGTCAGGGAGCCTGATTCCTCCAGCTCCGTTTTTCTTTCTCAAGATTGTTTGGGCTATTCGGGGTCTTACGTGTTTCCATACAAATTGTGCAATTTTTTGTTCTACTTCTGTGAAAAATGTCTTTGGCAGTTTGATAGGGATTGCACTGAATCTGTAGATTGCTTTGGGTAGTATAGTCAATTTCACAACGTTGATTCTTCCAATCCAGAAACATGGTATATCTCTCCATCTGTTTGTATCATCTTTAATTTCTTTCATCAGTGTCTTATAGTTTTCTGCATACAGGTCTTTTGTCTCCTTAGGTAGGTTTATTCCTAGGTATTTGATTCTTTTGGCTGCAATGGTAAATGGGAGTGTTTCCTTAATTTCTCTTTCAGATTTTTCACCATTAGTGTATAGGAATGCAAGAGATTTCTGTGCATTAATTTTGTATCCTGCTACTTTACCGAATTCATGGATTAGCTCTAGTAGTTTTCTCGTAGCATCTTAAGGATTTTTATGTATGGTATCATGTCATCTGCAAACAGTGACAGTTTTACTTCTTCTTTTCCAATTTGGATTCCTTGATTTCTTTTTTATCTCTGATTGCTGTGGCTAAGAATTCCAAAACTATGTTGAATAATAGTTGTGAGAAGTGGGCAACCTTGTCTTCTTCCTTATCTTAGTGAAAACTGTTTCAAATTTTCACCATTGAGGATGATGTTGGCTGTGGGCTTGTTTATATGGCCTTTATTATTTAGAGGTAATTCCCTCTATGCCTACGTTCTGGAGGGTTTTTATCATAAATGGGTGTTGAATTTTACTAAAAGATGTTTCTCCTTCTATTGAGATTATCGTATGGTTTTTCTCCTTCAATTTGTTAATATAGTGTATCACACTGATTGATTTTCATCTATTGAAGGATCCTTGCACTCTAGTGGGATAAACCCCACTAGATCTTGATTTATGATCCTTTTAATTTGCTGTTGGATTCAGTTTGCTAGTATTTAGTTGAGGATTTTTGCATCTATGTTCATCAGTGATATTGGCCTGTAGTTTTCCTTTTTTGTGACATCTTTGTCTGGTTTTGGTATCAGGGTGATGGTGGCCTCGTAGAATGAGTTCGGGAGTGTTCCTCCCTCTGTTATATTTTGGAAGAGTTTGAGATGAATAGGTGTTAGCTCTTCTCTAGTGAAGCCATCTGGTCCTGGGCTTTTGTTTGTTGGAAGATTTTTAATCACAGTTTCGATTTCAGTGCTTGTGATTGGTCTGTTCTATTTTCTATTTCTTCCTGATTCAGTCTCAGAAGGTTGTGCTTTTCTAAGAATTTTCCCATTTCTTCCAGATTGTCCATTTTTTTGGCATATAGTTGCTTGTAGTAATCTCTCATGATCCTTTGTATTTCTGCAGAGTCAGTTGTTACTTTCCCTTTTTCATTTCTAATTCTATTGATTTGAGTCTTCTCCCTTTTTTTCTTGATGAGCCTGGGTAATGGTTTATCAATCTGGTTTATCTTCTCAAAGAGCCATCTTTTAGTTTTATTGATCTTTGCCATTGTATCCTTCATTTCTTTTTCATTTATTTCTGATCTGATGTTGATCATTTCTTTCCTTCTGCTAACTTTGGGGTTTTTTTGTTACTCTTTCTCTAATTACTTTAGGTGTAAGGTTAGGTTGTTTATTTGGGATTTTTCTTGTTTCTTGAGGTAGGATTCATTGCTATAAACTTCCCACTCAAAACTCCTTTTGTTGCATCCCATAGGTTTTGGGTCATTGTGTTTTCACTGTCATTTGTTTCTAGGTTTTTTTAAATTTCCTCTTTGAGTTCTTAAGTGATCTCTTGTTTATTTAGTACTGCATTGTTTAGCCTCCATGTGTTTGTATTTTTTACAGTTTTTTTTCTATAACTGATATCTAGAGTCATAGTGTTGTGGTCAGAAAAGATACTTGATACAATTAAATTTTCTTAAATTTACCAAGGCTCGATTTGTGATCCAAGATATGATCTACCATGGAGAATGTTCCATGAGCACTTGAGAAGAAAGTGTATTCTGTTGTTTTTGGATGGAATGTCCTATAAATATCAATTAAGTTCATCTTGTTTAGCATGTCATTTAGAGCTTGTGTTTCCTTATTTATTTTCACTTTGGATGATCTGTCCACAGGTGAAAGTGGGGTGATAAAGTCCCCTCCTATTATTATTATTAATCGACAGTGTTACTGTCGATTTCCCCTTTTATGCTTGTTAGAATTTGCCGTATGTATTGAGGTGCTCCTATGTTGTGGGCATAAATATTTACAACCGTTATATCTTCTACTTGGATTGATCCCTTGATCATTTTGTAGTCTCCTCCTTTATCTCTTCTCATAGTCTTTATTTTAAAGTCTATTTTGTCTGATATGAGAATTGCTACCCCAGCTTTCTTTTGATTTCTGTTTTCATGGAATAACTTTTTCCATCCCCCACTTTCAGTCTGTATGTGCCCCTAGGTCTGAAGTTGGTCTCTTGTAGACAGCATATATACAGTTCTTTCTTTTGTATCCATTCAGCCAGTCTATGTCTTTTGGTTGGAGCATTTAATCCATTTACATTTAAGATGATTATTGATATGTATGTTCCTATTTCCATTTTCTTAATTGTTTTGGGTTTGTTATTGTAGGTCTTTTATTTCCCTTGTGTTTCCTGCCTAGAGGAGTTCCTTTAGCATTTGTTGTAAAGCTGGTTTGGTGGTGCTGAATTCTCTTAACTTTTGCTTGTCTTTAAAGCTTTTAATTTCTCCATCAAAGCTGAATGAGATCCTTGCTGTATAGAGTAATCTTGGTTGTAGGTTTTCCCCTTTCATCACTTTAAATATGTCCTGCCACTCCCTTCTGGCTTGCAGAGTTTCTGCTGAAAGATCAGCTGTTAACCTTAAGGGGATTCCCTTATATGTTATTTGTTGTTTTTTCCCTTGCTGCTTTTAACATTTTTTCTTCATATTTAATTTTTTATAGTTTGATTAATATGTGTCCTGGTGTGTTTCTCCTTGGATTTATCCTCTATGGGTCTCTCTGTGTTTCCTGGAGTTGATTGACTATTTCCTTTCCCATATTAGGGAAGTATTCAACTATAATCTCTTCGAATATTTTCTCAATCCCTTTCTTTATCTCTTCTTCTTCTGGGACCCCTATAATTCGATGTTTATGTGTTTAGCATTGTCCCAGAGGTCTCTGAGACAGTCCTCAATTCTTTTCATTCTTTTTTCTTTATTCTGACCTGAAGGAGTTATTTCCACTATTTTATCTTTCAGGTCACTTATCCGTTCTTCTGCCTCAGTTACTCTGCTATTGATTCCTTTGAGAGAATTTTTAATTTCATTTATTGTGCTGTTCATCATTGTTTGTTTGCTCTTTAGTTCTTCTAGGCCCTTGTTAAACATTTTTTGCTTTTTCTCCATTCTATTTCTAAGATTCTGGATCATCTTTACTGTCATTACTCTGAATTTTTTTTCAGGTAGACTGCCTATTTCCTCTTCATTTGTTTGGTGTGGTGCATTTTTACTTTGCTCCTTCCTATGTTATGTATTTCTCTATCTTCACATTTTGCTTAACTTATTGTGCTTGGAGTCTCCTTTTTGCAGGCTGCAGGTTCATAGTTCCTGTTGTTTTGGTGTCTGCCCCCAGTGGGTAAGTTTGGTTCAGTAGGTTGTGTAGGTTTCCTGCTGGAGGGGACTGGTGACTGTGTTTTTGTGGATGAGGATGGATTCCTGTCCTTCTGGTGGGCAGCACCACGTCTGGTGCTGTGTTTTGGGGTGTCTGTGAACTTAGTATGATTTTAGGCAGCCTCTCTACTAATGGGTGGGGCTGTGTTCCTCTCTTGCTAGGTGTTTGGCATGGGGTGTCCAGCACTGGAATGTGCTGGCCGTTGAGTGGATCTGGGTCTTCACTGAGATGGAGATGTCTGGGAGAGCTCTGGCCGATTGATATTACATGGGGCCGGAAATCTCTATTGGTCCAATATCCTGAACTCAGCTCTCCCACCTCAGAGGCTCAGGCCTGACACCAGGCCAGAGCACCAAGACCCTGTCAGCCACACAGCTTACGTATAAATGAGTTAAATTCTCCAACCCAAAGGCACAGGGTGGCCGGCCTTCTATGCTCCACTTTGTCCTTCAGCTGGGTGTTGTCCTCTGGGCCTGGTCAATATGGAGAGCCTGTTTTGTATCCAGGTCCAGCTGTATTCCCTAGCATATAGAAGAATCAGCTGATGCCCCCATCCTCCCCTATCCCTGCTGCAACTCGTCATGATCCTGGAGCTTCCGAGTTTCCACCCCTCATGCTCCCACCGAGCCATTTCCACCTTCATCTAAGTGAAGTAATTGGATGTCCAACTGGGTGTCACATGTGACCTAGCACACTCATCTATCATAATAAGAAGTCAATAAATTACTACCAAAATCCATAAATTAAGAAATAGCAAATTGGGAGATTGTGATTGACATATACTTTCTACTATATATAAAATAGATAACTGATAATAACCTACTGCATAGCACAGGGAAGTGCACTCAATACTCTCTAATGACCTTTAATGAGAATAGAATATATAAAAGAGTGGATATATGTATATGTATAACAGATTCCCTTTGCTCTACAGCAAAAACAAACACCACACTGTTAATCAACTATAATCCAATAAACATTAATTTAAAAATAAAATAGAATAGAATACAAGTTAAAAAATTCTACAACCATAAAAATAATTTAAAAAAAGAAATAGCAACTTTAGGGTAGAATATGGAAATATGGAGTTAAATTCAATAAATAAATATCTTTAGGAATTGCAATGTTTTTTTGTCTTGTTTTTCTGCAGAATAGACCATATCGAAGGTCAGGGGGAAGAGACAGGAGGGAATTTCTTTGTCCTCATAAATCTTACAGCACTGTACAACTTGTTAAAATGTATGCATGCATGCATACATTAATAACAAAATAAAATAAAAATCAGATTTGTTGACTAGCATTCATCATTTTAGTTTTTACTCTAGACTTTGTATAAAGATGGACCCTAGTATTTCATCATTATATATAAGTTCATCATTATATGTTAAATTCAACAAGATCTTGTCCTCCGAACAGCTGCAGAAAAGCTGCCTTTAACTAAATAGTATACATCTTATTAACTTAAATGTTGGTATTTAAAAAATATATATTATCTCTACACTCATTCTCCTATCACTTATACTAGATATACATATGTAACTGTTCAGTGTCTTAAATTAGAAGCTCTTAGGAAAACAAAAAGCATTTGTGCAGCTTTTTTTACCTAGAACCTCAGCAGAGCTGTATTTAATAGATGTTAGAAAAGACATTCTATAGTAGAATTTCAAACTAGCAATCTTTGGCGATTGGAATATTGTACATTTTGATTAGATAAGTTTTTCAATTTCCAAGCATTCCTCTTTAAGAAGAGAACTAGTTTAAAATGTTTTCCATGTATTCTCACATATATTTAATATTAAACTAGAAAAATGAGACAGACTTTAGAATGATCATTTCTGTATTTCAATATCCTGCATTTTATATCATGATCGCTGAACTTAGTTTTCTTTAAAGCACCATTGTTCATTTACCATTTATTCAACATTCTCCCTTTTGCTCAGAAAAAAAGAAACTCAATTTCTGTGATGCTGAATGGAACTTTTGACAGTTTAATAAAGAAACCTCAAGAATGCAGAGGGTAAGCAAAGAGAAGTTTTTTCCTCATATCAGGAAGTAGCACTGAAGTGGTAAATATACGGTTTTATTTCTGTTCTCAGTATTATATCCTGGCCTGCCTGCCCCTAGTTTTAAACTGGAAAGCATCTCAGAGAATTCTCTGAACAATAACTATTTTTTTTCCATTTTCTCATGATTTGCTACCTCTATTAGATGGGAGTAGCAGGCACTCATAGGTAGTTCAGATTGAAGGAGTATCTATGCTTCCTCTCATCCATTTTCTTACTGTTCTCCATGTCCCCCTCCCCACCTCTGTCCTGCCAGAGGAATGTATTATAACCTATATACTCACAAAGGAATTTCTGGCTGTATTGTGTTGAATTGTGAAAACATATACATGAGACATGACCCTAGATAGGCAGGGGTAGCAGCACACCTTGGGCCTGTGCTTTTCTATGATTCAATTTAAAATCATCTAAAGTATCTATTTCTCTGAGGGAAGAAAAAGGTGATGTGTATCACTAGGTGATATATCCAAGCTGGACCCAATTACCTAAGAAAATCCTGGATGTGATCAAAAATAATCTCTCTCCTTATAAATTACATTGTGACTGTCCAAACACAAAATAATAATGATAGTAATAGTAACATTTTGCTAAAGGACAAGAATGATTCTAGGACAGTATCTGATTTTTAAAAATAAAAAACAGTGCTTAAAAACATTGGAATTAAACTAAATCAGTAATTCTCAACTGAGGTAATTTTGCCCCCTGGGGACACTTGGTAATGTCTGGAGACAATTTTGGTTGTCACAGTTAAGGGGTTCTACTGGCATCTAATAAGTAAAGGCCAGAGATGTTGCTAAACATCCTACAAAACACAAAATAACTTCAACATTACAAAAAAATTTCTGGCTTAAATGTTAATAGTGCCAGGATAAAGAAACCCTAGGTAAGTGTTACTACAGACTGCACGTTTGTGTCTCCCCGTATTGTATATGTTGAAGCCTAATCCCCATTGGATGGTGTTTGGAGGTGGGGCCTTCCGGATGTGATTAGGTCTTAAGAATGAGCCCTCATGAATGAGTGCCCTCATAAAGGAGGCCCTAGAGAGCTCCCTGCCCTCTTCTACCACATGAGATTAGCAAAAAGACAGCTGTCTGTGAATGAGAAAACAAGTCCTCACCAGACAGAAAATCTGCCAGTGCTTTGATCACGGATTCCCTGGTCTCCAGATCTATGAGAAGTAAATTTTTGGTGTTTATAAGCTAACCAGTTTATGGTATTCTGTTATAGCAGCCTGAAAAAACTAAGATGGATATTAATTTTCAAATCTATTTATTTCAGGAGGCAATGATAAAACTAAAAGAATAAGAAAAATATGGTATATTATTTTGGATCTTAAAATGAGATAACTATAATATGCCATATTATACAATCAAAGCTGGCAAGAAATATATAGAATGAAGTACACCTTCTAGAAGCAGATGCAGGTCTTTTTAACACTCTCAGCCCGTTCAGTAACTAATAAGTTTAGCTTCTATTGCAGTTCTGATATTTCTAAGTTTTCTTAGAAATTTCATATGTAGAGGGCAAAGAACTCTATGGGAAACATTGTCCCTTATATAGCAGTAGTGTATCTTCTGCCTCTAGCTGAAATTGATCTTTTCTAACAGCTGTGTTTTAAGTACCTTTCCTGCTCAAATGTTACCTGCTCTCTAAAGGCTTCCTAACCTCCCCAGGAGAGAATTAGTCACTTTGTCCCTGGTGCTGCAAGGATACTTAGTGCACATCTCAGTTACAACTCTTTTCACATAGTAATTATTTAAAATTCTTGCTTATCATTTTCTCAAAGCCCGAATTCTGGAGTTCATCCAAGATTGAGATCACATCTTGTTTTTCTTAAAACTAAGCGTAGTGCCCGGAACATAGTGGATGCTTAATAAATATTGATGGAATGAATGAATGAGAATGAGTATGTAATTTGGGTTGTAAGATTCAGAAGATCTTAACTTGAACTTTTCGATGCGATGAATGGAATGTGGATAAAAGCCTCATCCACCCAAACTTTGCCTAAACATATAAAACACATCACAAGTTACACTCTCTTCAGACTTTAGTATCAGAGACTTGCAGAGTGCACAGTGTTTGAGTCGGCAAGGCATATAGCTCCAGAGACCATCAAATACCATTGTGCATTCAGTGACGGAATAGAAGAAAGGAGGGAAGATGGGAAAAACAACAGTTCCCAAAAAACCACTGGGCATATAACCATACATCATTCTCCACTTTCCACCCCCAGATGCTATCCTAGTGAAACAGGCTTCAAAGCAGATAACAACTTGAGACTGAACCCTTTTTTTTTACCCAAAAAAGAGACTGAAATATTACCTTAAAAATTGTTGAAATCAGTGGACTTCAAGCAGAAGTACATGTGTCCCAGTGGTTCATGTAAGCAGCAGATAGTTTTAACAAAATCAATTCTGTGTCCTCAACTTCTACATGTCCTCTTTCTGAAAGTGAGGTGCCAGGCCTTTGACCTTCCCATGTCCATATTCATAATAGCACTGTTTCTACTTTACAAAAGAGAGACATACATCTCACTCAACTAGAATTTTATTGTGGTGTAAGTAAAGTGTACTTGAGGGTATTATTACCTAAAGGAGGATAAAACCTGCCAGAGAATGAAACAAAATGTCAATTTGAAATACTAGTCTTTGTACAGCCTTCTTGGATTAAGGCACCATAATCCTATGCTAGAATTTCATGCCTTTTCCTAGCTGACACATATTTTGGTTGGGGGTGAAGTGCAGCATTAGAAATGAGGAAGGGATCTTCTGAGTTCTGATATACTGTAGAACAGAGTGAAGGCAACTTTTATTTTGTATCATTTACTTTTACTTCCTCTGTGACTTACAAAGACTATATCCCTCTTGAGAGAGAATCCTGTGAGAGCAATGCATAGATAGATTCCATATGAAATATTAAAAGTGCCACAATCTTATTTCACTGGGAAAAAAAATATCTCATTGCAAAACCTGTCCTTATTAACTCTCTCTCTTAGATTCACAATGATTAAGGTGTGTAGGAAGCAAACTGTGAAATGCCTATCTTATTGCAAGTCACACCCTCATAGCATTTTGACAATTCACAGTAAAGCTTGGTTATGACCCTCACTTACCCTTGTTGACATCTGTGTGTCCATTGCATGTTGCATGATTCTAAATTAACTTTCAAAACACCAGTGCCTCATATTCAGGTGAAAGAAATAAATCCAGACTAAGGTGATATTTTGGTTTCTCCTGGTCCTTTACTTAGAAGGACCTACAAGAAGAATATATTTTTATTAACTTTTGTCCCCCAATACTTGAATACTAGAAATCCATATTCAGTTTTTACTTAGGTTACTTCACACATTTCTATCACATTTTAACACATTTATATTATGTTACAAGGATATATTCTGGATTCTACTGTAAATAATATACTTAGTAACAATAATTAATATACATTTTAGTTCTATTCTTCTAAATTGTCTAATAATTCTCTCTCTCTGTCCTCCCCCCTCTCTCTAGTCTTAATTTTTACAAAGTCAATTAAAACTTTCTTCTGAAAAGAAAAACATCTATTTATGTATGGGCAGAGGATAAAATGTTCCCAAAATGCAATCAAATGTGTAACGCCCTGAACGTTAGAACAACAGTTTCATATAATTTGGATTATTTTTTCCCACAGAAGTGTTGAAATGATGTTCTAAATCTTCTTTCAATCCCTTATTCCAATATCCCAAAACTACCACAACTCTAAAGATTATTTATTTTATCTGTCCTACTGTCATCAGTGAATCAAAATGGCACTCTATCTGTTCTTTACATTCATATGAAGAAGAAGAAATGTTTTGAGTCATAGTATGGTTAAAAGTATCACTTAGGGCTTCCCTGGTGGTGCAGTAGTTGAGAGTCCACCTGCCGATGCAGGGGCCACGGGTTCATGCCCAGCCTGGGAGGATCCCACATGCCGCGGAGTGGCTGGGCCCGTGAACCATGGCCGCTGAGCCTGCGCGTCCGGAGCCTGTGCTCCACAATGGGAGAGGCCACAACAGTGATAGGCCTGCATACCAAAAAAAAAAAAAAAAAAAAAGTATCATTTAGACCTGATAAAAAATATTAAGGACATTCAAGTTCTGTGTGAAGTTTGACTAATTTCTAAATGAAAAATTCTTTCTCCTTGAAACCTAGAAATGTACAAGTGTCTGCTTATTAGTTAAGGACCTAATATAAAGTCACAGGAAAATCATCTTATATATAAATACAGTAGTTAATTAGAGTCACATGGAGAGCAACCTCTTAAAAAGAGAAAGAAAAAAAAAGAAAGAAAGAAAAATGAACTCTGTACTGAGAAAATAAAATGCCTGAATATACTCAAAAAAAGAATAAGAGGAACAACAATAAACCTCTGAAGTACAATGTAGTGCATTTGAAAAGTGACATAAGAAGAATTGCATCCATGAGAAGGTATATCCATGAAGAAAGAGGGTGAATTGAAATGAGATATATTCCAGGTAAATATTATGTATAAATGTTTTTACAATTGACTAACTGATATGTTTTCCTCTGAGATTTATAAGTAAACCAAATGACATAAATGAGGGAAAAGCAAAAACTGAGAAAAGTGAAAAATGAATTTGTTTATAAATTCTGGAACTTATTCTGTTTGATGGATGAACAATGCATTTATGTAAAATTGTGAGCATGCATTGAATACAGTGATTAACAGCTCTGCTTCTGAAACCAGACAAACCTAGTTTCCTTATACCACAGAGTCTTTATTTCCTATTTTTAATGTGAGGCTGGTAGATTTACTGAAAGAAATAATATTCAACACATAAAGAGCTTATTTCAGTGTCTGGTGCAGAGGAAGTCTTTCAAAGTTAGATGTGCTATAGGTAGAGACATAAATTCCAGGGTCTTCCTTGAAAGATGATTTTTACTGGGGAAATGATCTGAATATGTTCATGTTTGTAGTGAAAGAAATAGTTAAGGTAATTCTTGAAAAGAATTTATTCTAGCTCTATAACTGCATGACCATATTTTCATAGAATCAGAAGTTCTGCATATGGAGAATATGACTAGATATAGATTACAAACTACTTAAAGTCAGTTTTTCATTCTCTTACACATTCCCCAAACTGTTTTATACTGGTATATGCTCAAGGAGGATAAGAAAAATGTTGACTCAATATGTAGATCAATGATCTTACATATCTAAACACAGATTGTTATTTCTATTAATCCATCACTCAATTCACAGATTTCTTTTCTACCTATCAGGACAGCAATCCCTGTCATGTCAAAGACAGCATCTCAGCACTAAAACCAGCACAAACACAGTAAGACGTATTGTGCACAGAAATTGTGCACTGCTAAGATGAAGACATTATAATGAGAGCAAAGTAATGAGCAGAATAACAATTTGCCTACAGAAGACAAATTTTCTTCCTTAGAAGGAATGCCTACCTAGAATACCAACAAGAAAACATAATATTTCAAACTGCTCGGCTGGGATATATTTTCTTATTAAGCAATGCATTTCTTATTGTGATGAAAAGGAATATGGATTCATGGCTAATGCTGATAAGTTAACAGAGATAATGTGTTTCAATAAACATTAATTTATCATTGCATTGCTAAGAAACAAAAGGAAATAAAATAATAAAGAAAGAAGGAATGAGTTGGAGTGGAACAATATAACCTATCTAGGAAAAACAAAATAAAACAGGGTAGTTGGAAATCAATTAAGAAGTAAAATATTTAAAATTAAGTTCTTTAATTTTGAAACAAAACCCTAAGTTCTATATAGCGTCATTGAATTAAAGTGACCATAATTTAAGTAAAACTTGGAAACAACATCCATCCAAAAGAGAATAAATGAGATTATCAGGTACAACTTAGTAGCATATTGAAAACCTAACTTATGAGTGGAAATTCTTATTATCCAAGAAGTATTTTCCAAATAAACTTATTAGCTTTCAGTTAAGTGATCATTGTAGATGTCTTCAAATATCCAATGAAGTAATCCGTCATCCTTATGAAATGGAAAAGTTTAAGAATATTATCAATAACGTTGTAAAGTTATAAGCTACTTTATGAAACTCAAAACAAAGGACAAAAAATAGACTTATAGTAATTCTAAACTAGGGTCTTGAATATGTTTCTTGGATAATTGTTTCATAACAAAACAAAATATTAACTTAACTGCCATATTTGCTGGTAATTCAATTCTTGCCTTTCCACACTGTGTGGAAAGTATACTTTTAAAAAAATGAAAATCTTACTAGCACCAAAAATCACTTTTCAATTAAAAGTCTTCACCCAAAAAGAATTTTGAAAAATAAAAATAGTTATAGGGTGGAGTGGTGTGTGGAAAACCCTAGAATCAGTCATTTTATACATTCTGTTTTGTGTGAAGCTTCACTTTAAAGTCATGTAATGACATTCTTAAGAAAATCCCTGGGTGATTAAAGACAACATAAACAAAGATGACTTGAGTATCTTTAATGTTTCATAGTTTTGACTGTGCTTTTTTATTTCTGATGTACATTAAATTAAAAAAAACTACAAGTACAGATGAGATAGAAAAAAGAAAGAGACAGGTTTTAAAAGGGGAAGGGATGGATCCAAGGGTAGGACAGTCTGTCACAGCAACAAGAACCAAGAAAGGAAATTTTCCATAAAGGAAATAGTCCCACATGAATAAAAGAAGATTAGCTTTATACGAATGGCATGTACACACCAACTTCGTTTCAAGGATATTTTGCTTTGTGGAAACCAAATTGCTGATCACAACATGGATGTCGTGCTGAAACTATGTCACACAATCTTTGAGTTTGGCACACCTATTTAGTATAAATACTACGAAAATTCAATTCTCACACCAATTTTCCCTATCTGAAAAACCGCAACCTATTTAGCTTTGACTTGTCCACATATATTCTTTTTTTTTTTTTTTTTTTTGCGGTATGTGGGCCTCTCACTGTTGTGGCCTCTCCCATTGCGGAGCACAGGCTGCGGACGCACAGGCTCAGCGGCCATGGCTCACAGGCCCAAATGCTCCACGGCATGTGGGATCCTCCCGGACCAGGGCAGGAACCCGCGTCCCCTGCATCAGCAGGTGGACTCTCAAGCACTGCGCCACCAGGGAAGCCCCCAACACATATATTCTTTATACATTAAATTCTCCTTTTTTTATTTTTCATTTGCTTCTGAATATAAAGTAGTACAACTTGACACTAATGGATCCAAACAATACTAGGTTATTTAGCAGTAACCTAGATTATCTGGAACATGTTAATATCAAATTTTATATTATTATCAAAAATTGTTTTGCTTTGTCACATTTTAAATATGAAATGTAATTAACATAGCATAAAATTCGCCCCTTTAAACAATACTCCAGTTGCTTTTAGTATATTTGTGGGGTTATGCAACCATCACCATTAATTATTTCAGAACATTTTCATCACCCCAAAAAGAAATCCTCTACCTATTAGCAGTCTCTCCCATATTCCCTCTGCCCTCAGCCAATTGAAACCACTAATCTACTTTCTGTCTCTATGAATTTGCTTTTTCTGAACATTTCATATAGGTGAGATTATACAATAAATTATCATCAAAGTATGATCACAAAATTTAAAAACCTAGAGAATCTGCATACCCTTGGGAATATGACAGTAGAGCACAATTAAATATTTATATAAAATAATACTAGTAGGCAGAGAAATGTGATGGAGGAAGATTTGTAGAAAAGATTATTGGACATAATATCTTATAATTATGCCTCTTAAAAATATTTAAGTCCCACCTATTACTAAATAAAAATCTCTAAGAAGAAAGCCTGAGCATCTGTATTTTTGAAAAGCATTTCTGGGAATTATGATATTTAACCAGGTTTTGGAACCATTGCAATAGGCCATATTTTGATTCATTTCTAATGAAGGCTATTTCTAGCCATTGATTGAATCAATGACACATTTGCAGATATTTAAGCCATTGAATTATTCTGTTTTGAAGAAAAGAAAAATATATAAATAAAAGATTCAGTAACAGTCACATTCTATGCTAATGTTTTCATAATCTTTTAGCTTCTTTATGCAGTGATTAATTGCTTAATTGTGTTTCTTAGACATCTACCGATGTGCATAATTTAAAATTTTTGAAATGAAAATTAGATTCATATTTATTTAGTTTCTTTGTTCTTACCTTCATTTGTTTTGCATAAACAATGCTACACTTACTCATCCAAATCAATGCAAACAGAGAAATCATGCTCCTGCAAATTATTTCATTTATACATTTAAATAGAATCATAATCACCAGAAGAAAATATTTACTTGATAGTTCAAGTGTCATGAACATTTTACATATAATTTATTTCTTTACATAAAGTGATCAATATTGAATTGAAGATATGATAAAAGATCAATACAGTTTCATTTCCAAAGAGTGAGTACAATGTACCAATAAATATACTTTATCCTGTGTTCCCTTCACAAATATTTTCCCATCAGTATCTGCTTCAAACTTATCTCAGTAACTAAATGCTTCCATTTATTTTAAAGTGTAATTTCTTTTTTAATCCATCCCTTCATATTTAACCTCCTTGATATAAGATTTGGTAAATTGAGTTGCCAGAAGTTTATGAATGGTGCATAATGTTTATTGTTAAAATATAAATGCTGGCATGAAACTACTTGAATGATGTGGTAAAATCAGAAACTTGCCCCTTAAAAACAGATTAAACTATATGCTGCACATGTGACATTTATATGTGGAAGGCAAGGGAGGAAGCAAGAAGTGCAGTGGTTGTATTTAGATGAGACATGAAGATGGGGAGGGAAAATTAAGAGTTTTAAATCAACTTAACTTTGAGATTGAGCCTTCATCAAAAATATAATTCCAGATGAAGTTCTGTCTCAGAGCTGGCCTTAAATATCCAAATGTATCAAAGAACATATAACTTCCATAGGTTTCTTAACCACTCCAGCAATTTTCAGGGAGAAAATATACTGCCCAAATCCAATTCTTTGTAAATTTTTTACTCTAATGTTAGATGATGTAGTGTACTCCATTCCTAAAACATTTTAAGTGTCTTGATTCTCCTTAATTGATTACTATTCACTCCTATAAAATTCTGACTTTTAACATCCGTACTTCCTGTTATTTCCTGGGCAATCTTTGCAACTGAGTTTGGTAGGCAGAATGCTATGTCAATATATGGAACTAAAAAAAGATTGGCTCAATGATATTGCAATTCATTGAGGAAATTGTAAGTTTGCATCTGAATTTAAAAATAGAAGATCTTTCTTCACTGGCTTACTTTTAGTTTCAGAGTTAGTTTACTGCTTTGGGTTTTTTTTTTTTTTAATTAACTTTCTATTAGCTCTGCTTCTAATTCCTCAGTCATAGATTTCTTTTTCTCAAGGCAAAATAGATAATATTTTATAGAACATTGAAAACCTTATTAAGGGGTCCTTCAGGTTAATCCTTTCATAAGTTGAGGAATAGTTTCCATTGAAATTAATCACCAGTCTTCTAGTTAATCAGTTTTACTATCTCAGGTTTTCATATGCAGAATTTATTCCATCAATTACATATACTCTTAGAATTTTTCCTTTTTTTTTTGTTCTCTCATCTGTCTCTTGCTCTCTTGCTTCACTCTTTCTTCTTTGATCTTACTGATAGTTTGTATTTTTGAACACTGTTAAATAGCTGATTAGCCACTTTTGTTACTTCTTTTTTTTTTTTTTTTTTTTTTTTTGCGGTATGCGGGCCTCTCACTGTTGTGGCTTCTCCCGTTGCGGAGCACAGGCTCCGGACGCACAGGCCCAGCGGCCATGGCTCACGGGCCCAGCCACTCTGCGGCATATGGGATCCTCCCAGACCGGGGCACGAACCCGTATCCCCTGCATCGGCAGGCGGACTCTCAACCACTGCGCCACCAGGGAGGCCCCACTTTTGTTACTTCTAATCTCAATACATCCAAAATAAAATTTCTCCAATTTTTCCGAGGTTATAATCCACACATGTACCGACAGAATGTACCGTATACCTCTGGCTTTGTATTGTCAAACCAATATTCATGTCTTAAAATAAAACCTGCATTGTGGTGTCAAATTGTGCCAACATGATATTTTCACTAGATAAGCCTCAAGCAAGATTGTGTTCTGGAGCTCAATTGCTTGGATCTCTTAATAACCTTGTTCTTTTTATATCTATATCCAAATTATTAAATGATTTAGAACTTATCAGAGTTTATCTTAAACTCTAGTAAATCATGCAATACAGCAATAATGTTTGATTTGAAAACATAAATGTGTGTATTCTAATGACACACATGATGCAGATCTGAGGACTGGATTCTAATCAAGTCAGTACAAAAGCAAACTTAATTCTCCAGCCAGAAACATGGTTCTTGTTCTGGATTCCTTTTTTTTTTTTTTTTTTTGCCCCTTATTCTGATACATGGAAAATTCTAGTTTTCTCTCTTCTCCCATAAGGAATTTATTGGCTGTCTGCATAAAGCATGTTGCTCTCATTCTGACAAGGTGAAAGCATTAGTGCTCTACATAGTGATATTGCCACCACCACCCTTCCTCACTGTTGCCTGTTTACTTTTTGCTCCTAAACTACAGAAATAGGAAGTGATTTAAGTTTTACTTTTCTCCTCTAGAGTCATGATGAATAATCATAAGGATGAGACAATATGTTTTAAAAATCCAAAGGATAATAACTCTGTTGTATTCATTTTCTCAAAACAGATACCCCCTAGAAAGCATATTTCATTTTTGAAACTTTTAAAGTATTACCCAGCATGAGATTGGATGGATTCATAATTTATAAGTCACAAACTTACAAATTCATAATAAACTGTTAATATTTATAAGATGCTATAGTGCCTCTTACATAGATTAATATATACTGAAACTGCATTTCTTTCTGAAACTGAAACATAATTCATTTTACAAATGACTGAGAACAAAAAAGATATAATAATTCCACAGTAACAAGGGGAACAATGAGTGCCGCTTTGGAACCCTGCCTCTAGCTTATTGGCACCAGGACCTGGCCCTAACCACCAGCCTGTTAGCATCATTACTAGAACACATCAGGCCAAGCAACTAGGTAGGCAGAGACATAGCCCCAACCACCAGCAGACTTGCTGCCTTCAGACCCCCTGAGCTCACACCCATGCCAGGACTCTGTCCTGTCCAGCAAAGGGACCAGAACCCAGCACTATTCACCAGCAGTTCAACAAACGAACTCCAGGACATAAAGGGCCCTGCAGTCAGAGGTCCTGGGACCCAGCTCCACCCACCAGTTAGCAGGAGCCCCAGAATGCCCTGGTCCTCAACCCTGCATACCGGCAGGGCAAAACCAGCTCTGGGACTCCTGGCCCCTGCAGACAGAGGTACCAGGACATAGCTCTACCCACCAGCAGGCAGATCCTGGCCCCAGATCTCTGGGGCTCCACAGACTTCTCTGTCAGAACCCAGTCCACCCACCAGCAGACCAGCACCAGCCCCAGGAACCCTAAGCCCCAGCCCCATCCACCAGCAGGCCAACACTAGATCCAGGAAACATCCACCCCAGAGCCTAGATCTACCCACCAGTGGGCAAGCATTAGCACTGGGACCTCCTGGGGATCTGCAGCCAGCTGCCTTGTGACACTGTCCTGCCCAATAGTAGCCATCAGCCTCCACACAAGACAGAGCCTGGCAACCAACTGGACCAGGGGCCAGCCACACCTAGAAGACTGCCCACAGTAGTCAGCCCATCACAACAGAAAGGCCCATGCAGCACACATAGGGGTCACTCTCAGAGCAAATAGATCTCGTGACTGAGGGAGTGTGCTGCTGGGACATCTCCTACAAAGAGGAATGGCTTCAAGTTTGGGAAACATAAATAAACTGCCTAATTCATAGGAGTAAAAACAGCTAATTAGCAAAATGAGGCAACAGAGTAATATGTTCCAAACAAAGGAAGAAGATAGAACCCCAGTAGAAGAACTAAGTGAAGTGGAGATAAATAATCTACGAAATAAAAAGTTCAAGGTAATGATCATAAAGATGTTCAAATAACTTGGGAGAAGAGTGGATGAACACAGTGAGAACTTTAACAAAGGGTTAGAAAATATTTAAAAAATGAAACAGCTGAAGAATACAGTAACTGAATTTTTAAAAAAGACAACAGAAGGAATCAACAGTAGATGAGATACAGAGGAATGGATCAGCAAGTTGGAAGACAGAGTAATGGAAATCACTTAAGGTGAAAAGAAAAAAGAATAAAAAGAAATTGGCAGAGAGCAGAAGCAAGAAGAACTACAGTTCTGCAACCTGTGGAAGAAAAACCACATTCACATAAAGACTGACAAAATGAAAAGGGAAAGGACTTTGTACCAGATGAAGGAACAAGATAAAACCCAAGAAACACAACTAAATGAAGTGGAGATAGGCAACTTCCAGAAAAAGTATTCAGAATAATGACAGTGAAGATGACCCAGGACCTTGGAAAAAGAATGGAGGCAAAGATCAAGAAGATGCAAGAAATGTTTAACAAAGACCTAGAAGAATTAAAGAACAAACAGAGATGAACAATACAATAACTGAAATGAAAAATACACCAGGATGAAACAATAGCAGAATAACTGAGGCAGAAGAACGGATAAGTGACCTAGAAGACAGAATGGTGGAATTCACTGCCATGGAACAGAATAAATAATAAAGAAGGAAAAGAAATGAAGACAGCTTAAGAGACGTCTGGGAGAACATTAAACGTACCAACATTCACATTGTAGGCATCCCAGAAGGAGAAGAGAGAACTTAGGAAGTCACAAATAGGATCAACCCAAAGAGGATCACACCAATACACATTAAAATTAAAATGGTAAATATTAAAGAGACAATATTAAAAGCAGCAAGGTAAAAGCAACAAGTTGCATACAAGGGAACTCCCATGAGGATATCAGCTGAATTTTCAGCAGAAATGCTGCAGGCCAGAAGGTAGTGGCACAGTTTACACAATGGATGAAGGAAAAAACCTACAACCAAGAATATTCTACCCAGCAAGGCTTTCATTCAGACTTGAGGGAGTGATTAAAAGTTAAACAGACAAGCAAAATCTAAAGGAGTATAGCACCACCAAACCAACTTTACAAGAAATGTTAAAGGGACTCTTCTAAGTGAAAATGAAAAGGCCACAGCTAAAAACATGAAAATGACAAAAGGAAAAATCTCAGTGGTAAAGGCAAATATAAACTAAAGGTAGTAAATCAATCATGTATAAAGTTAGTAGGAAGATTAAATTACAAAAGCAAAAAAAAAACCCATCTATTTTCATAATAAGTAAAGAGATACACAAAACAATAAGATGTAAATATGATGTCCAAAACAATAAATATGAAGGGTGGTGGAGTAAAAATGCAGGGTTGTAAAAATACATTTTAACTTAAGATATCCACAAATGAAAATAATCACATATATATAGATTGCTATATATAAACCTCAGGATAACCACAAACCAAAAGCCTATAATAGATACATACATAAAAAAGGGAAAGGAATCCAAACATAACATTAAGAATAGTCAATAAATCACAAGGGAATAGAAAAAAAGAAGAAAGGAACAAAAAGAACTATATGACCAATCTTAAAACAATTAACAAAATGGCATTGAGTGCATAACTATCAATAATTACTTCAAATGTAAATGAACTAAATGCTCCAATCAAAAGACAGAGTGGTTGAATGGATAAGAACATAAACAAAACTGGTATATATGCTTCTTACAAGAGGTTCATATCAGATCTAAAGACACACTCAGACTGAAAGTGAAGAGATGGAAAAATTTATTCCATGCAAATGGAAATGAAAAGAAAGTCAGAGTAGCAATACTTATATCAGACAAAATAGACTTTAAAGCAAAGACTGTACTAAGAAACAAAGAATTACATTACATAAAGATAAAGGGATCAATCTAAGAAGAAGATATAACAATTATAAATACATATGAGACCAATACTTGAGCACCTGCATACATAAAGAAGTATTAACAAACATAAAGAGAAATTGACATTGACATTACCACAAAAATAGTAGTGGACGTTATCACGCCACTTACATCAATAAACAGATCATCCAGACATAATGTTATAAGGAAACAGTGGCCTTAAATGACACATTGGACTAAATTGACTTTATATATATATGTGTGTGTGTATATATATATATATATATATATATATATATATATATATAGGACATTCCATCCAAAGGCAGAAGAATAGATATTCTTTTCAAGTGCACATGGAACATTCTCCAGGATAAACAAGTTTTAGTAAATTTAAGAAACTTGAAATTATATTAAGCATCTTTTTCAACCACAATGTTATGAAACTAGAAATCAACTACAAGAAAAAAGAATGCAAAAAACACAAACATGTGGAGGCTAACTAATATGCTACTAAATAACCAATGGATCACAGAAGAAATAAAAAAAATATCTGGAGACAAATGAAAATGAGAACACAACAATCCAAAATCTATGGAATGCAGCAAAAACAGTTCTAAGAGGGAAGTTTACAGTGATACAAGCTTACCTCAGGAAACAAGAAAAATCTCAAATAAACAACCTAACCTTACACCCAAAGCACCTAGAAAGAACAAACAAAACACAAAGTTGCTAAAAGAAAGAAATCATAAAAATTAGAGCAGAAATAAATGAAATAGAGACTACAAAAACAATAGAAAAGATCAATGAAACTAAGAGCTAGTTCTTTGAAAAGATAAAATTGATAAACCAGGATCTTCAAGAAAAAAATAGACAAGGCACAAATCAAGTGAAAAAGAAGATGTTACAATTGATAGATATCACAGAAATACAAAGGATCATAAGAGATTACTTCAAACACTATAAACTAATAAAATGGGCAACCTAGAAGAAATGAACAAATTCCTAGAAATGTTCAATCTCTCAAGAGTGAACCAGGAAAAAATAGAAAATATGAACAGACCAATTACCAGCAATGAAATTTAATCAGTAATTAAAGAAAAAAAGCCTCCCAACAAACAAGACTAGATGGCTTTACAGGTGAATTCTACCAAACATTTAGGGAAGAATCAGCACCTATCCTTCTCAAATTATTCCCAAAAAATTGCAGAGGAAGGAACACTTCTGAACTCATTCTTTGAGGCTAGCATTACCCTGATGCCAAAATCAAACAAAGGTATCCCACAGAAAAAGGAAATTACAAGCCACTATCACTGATGAACATAGATGCAAAAATCCTCCACAAAATATTAGCAAACCAAATCCAGCAATACATTAAAAGGATAACTCACCATGATCAATTGGGATTTATCCCAGAGATGCAAGGATTTTTCAATATCTGCAAATCAATCAATGTAATATAGCACATTAACAAATTGAAGAATTTTTAAAAATATGCTTATCTCAATAGATGCAGACATAGCTTGTGACAAAATTCAACATCAATTTATGGTAAAATCTCTCCAGAAGGTGGGCATAAAGGGAAAATACTTCAACATAATAAAGGCCTCATATGACAAACCCAGAGCTTATATCATAATCAAGGGTGAAAAGCAGAAATCATTTCCTACAAGATCAGGAAAAAGACATGAATGCCCACTCTCACCACTTGTATTCAACATTGTATCAGAAGTCCTAGCCAGAGCAATCAGACAAGAAAAGAAATAAAAGGAATCCAAATTAGAAAGGATGAAATAAAGCTGTCACTGTTTGCAGATGTCATGACACTATACATAGAAAATCCTAAAGACACCACCCAAAAACTACTAGAACTCATCAATGAATTTGGTAAAATTGCAGGATACAAAACTAATATACATAATTTTTTATTGCATTTCTATATACTAGCAATGAACTGTCAGAAAGAGAAATTAAGGAAACAATCACATTTACCATCACATCAAAAATAATAAAATACCTAGGAATAAATCTACCAAGTTAAAAGACCTGTACTCAGAAAACTATAAGACAGTGATGAAAGAAACTGAAGACAACACAAACAGATGGAAAGATATATTGTGTTCTTGTATTGGAAGAGTTAACGTTGTGAAAATGACCATACTACCCAAAGTAATCTACCAATTCAATGCAATCCCCATCAAAATAACTATGGCATTTTTCACAGACCTATAACAAATAATTTAAAATTTGTATAGAAACACAGAAGACTATGAATAGTGAAAACAATCTTGAGAAAGAACAGAGCTGGAGACATCACACTCCCTGATTTCAGGCTATACTACAAAGCTACAGTAATCAAAACAGTATGGTACTGGCACAAAAAAGAAGCAAAGATCAATGGAACAGAATAGGAACCCAGCAATAAGCCCACACTTATATGAGCAAGTAAACTATGAGAAAGGAGGCAAAATGTACAATGGGGAAAAGACATATTCTTTAATAAATCCTGTTGATGAAACTGGACAGCTACATGCAAAAGAATTATATTGGACTTCTCTGTCACACCATGCACAAAAAAAAATTAAAATGGATTGAAGACTTAAATATAAGACCTGAAACCATAAAACTTCTAGAAGAAAATATGGGCAGTATGCTCTTTGACATCAGTCTTCATAGTATTTTTTTTTTTGATATGTCCAAAGGGAAACAAAAGCAAGAAGAAACAAATGGGACTATATCAAGCTAAAAAACTTTCACACAGAAAAGGAAACTATTGGGCTTCCCTGGTGGCACAGTGGTTGAGAATCTGCCTGCTAATGCAGGGGACATGGGTTCGAGCCCTGGTCTGGGAAGATCCCACATGCCGCAGAGCAACTAGGCCCGTGAGCCACAACTACTGAGCCTGTGCTCCACAACAAGAGAGGCCATGATAGTGAGAGGCCTGCGCACCATGATGAAGAGTGGCCCCCGTTCAACACAACTAGAGAAAGCCCTCGCACAGAAATGAAGACCCAACACAGCCAAAAACAAATAAATAAATAAATAAATAAAATTAAAAAAAAAAAAAGGAAACTATTGACAAACTAAAAGTCCACCTAATGAAAAGGAGAAGATATTTGCAAATGATAAATCTGACAAGGGGTTAATATCCAAAATATACAAAGAAAGCAGACATCTCAACATCAAAAAAAATTTAAAAACCCAAACTACCCAATTAAAAATGGGCAGAGGATCTGAATATACATTTTTCCAAAAAGACATACAGATGACCAACCAGTGAAAAGATGCTCAACATCACTAATCATCAGTGAAACGCAAATCAAAACCACAGTTAGATATCATCTCACACCTGTCACAATGGCTATTATCAAAAAGACAACAAATAACAAGTGCTAATGAGGATGTGGAGAAAAAGGAACTCTTGTGCAATATTGGTAGGAATGTAAATTGCTGCAGCCACTATGGAAAACAGTATGGATATACCTCAAAAAAACTAAAAATAGAACTCCCATATGATCCAGCAATTCGACTCCTGGATATTTATCAAAGAATACAAAACACTAATTAAGAAAGATATACACACTGCTATGCTCGCTAATAAGAATGGATAGTTAATTGGATGTGACCAGTGAGAGAGAGGGCAAAACCAAGGTTTCATTCAGATTTTTTTCTGTGGATTTAGAATAAACAGCGCTGCCATTAGATATGAAACTTATAAGAGAGGGAGATAATATGCTCAATACTGAGCATACTGAGTTATGTTGAACACAGGTGGAGTTATCCAGAAGGCAGCTGGATATGTGCTTCTGTAGCATGGAAGAGAGATCTAAGCTGTGGATACAGACATGAAGATCATATCCAGATGATATCCACTGATGCCATGTGATTAAATAGTTATTCAAGATGAGGTTTTACCAAGACCAGTGGAAACTAATATGTTTTCCAAAAGTAACTTTATCTAGTAGTTGAAACCCCCACCACACCAAACATTTTCTCATTTTGAGCCACCGACAACGATGAGTACATTTAAAAATCTCCAGTTTTAATAGTCATGTTGCAGTCAAATTTTTTGTATATTTCTTCATTATAAGTGAAATCTTTTGAATGCCTCTTATTTGCAGAGGATATATTTTAAGTAACATTTAATACATACACCATAATCTTAAATATTTAAGGCCACTTTCTGTAAAATTTATAAGTATATTTATTTCTTACATTGTCATTAAAATTACTATGTAAATTGTCTCTAAATTAAGAGTTCTCATTCAGCAATTTTTCTCCATTCCTAAAGAGTCCTCCTCAGCTACCTGGTAAATAAAACACAAGATATAGGAATAGTAACTTACTCAAGATTTTTTTAAAGACTTTGTTATTTTTTCTATACCCGTCAGTTGGTTTGGCTTATCTAATATCACTTACTTGTGATTCTAAGAGGAAACAAATTACTGAATAACTGAGTTTTAAAAAGAAAATTTTCTTTTCAATTTTTGGTGCTTACTTTTTCTGTCATTATTATAGACTCATGGGGAGAAATATAGAGAAATTCAGAACATTAAATAATATAAAAATCTATGTAGATTCATACTGAAAATGCTAACAAAGACAAAATGTGCCCAGCTGTCTGCCACAAAGAGAGGAATTTGTTTCCTCCATCTAGGTACAACCAACCTGTTTGGCCAGGATTATTTTAAAGTGACCAAAATATTGTCTCTTTAAATTATTCCATCTCTTTGAGTGGCCCCAGGGTAGCTCCATGTGAATCAGCAAAGCTGGCAGAAGAGGCTGAGTACCAGCATAATAACATGTCAGAAAGTTCTCACTTCCCTCAAAGTCCTCCATTGTTCCCGAATTTCTCTCCCCTCCTTCAGAATGAAACATTTTTAAGGATAAAAATAACCTCTCCTCCAAATGCAGATCCTCATTCTAAGTGAAATATTTGCTAAATTTCTGAAATTAGCCACATTTCCTGAGACAGCACATTGTTTCTTCTGTAGCCAGCGTACCATGGATACAAAATAACACAAAAAAATGTGGTCTCATAATTACTCTTCATAACTATGAACAAAATTCATAATTTCTTGAGTATTTGAAGAAAAAATACTTTTTTCTTCCCTTTTCCCTAGTATTTGATGCTCCTCAGTTCAACTATCCCAGGTAGTCTTGTACATGCTTAGCAACAGCAACCAAAATCTCCCTAGTCACACATAAATTCATGAAATTCTTAATAATTTATTTGTCTGGGTTTTGGCCTGATTTGACATCACTGATTCTGGTACATTCAACACTTATTTGTTTCTCTGTATTTATACCTATACTACCTTTTAAATTGAATTAATTTCAAAATGAACATGCTTGAAATACAGCAAAAACTCCATCACCTACAAGATGAAGTGCAAAATCTTTAGTTCCTTATGATTTGGCCCAAACATTTCTTCCCCAGCTTGTTTTGTTTAGGTGCACTCTCTCATAAGAATCCATCAGTATACCACTGTGAAATCTTTGAACATTTGCCACGTAGATTCATAGATGCAACATTTTGCACGTGCTCTTTACTCTGAGAAAAAGTTTGTTCATGGGATTGTTCTTTCCTGGGCCTTTTCCTAGAGAAGCTTAATTGTCCTTGAAGGCTTAGCACTAAACCTCAGAACTCTAAATGCCTTGCAGATCCACACTAATTCTACTAGCACAGCACAGAGTCAAGCTACCCCTTAGTCTCTCTGTGAAATTTCGGCACATATTTACTGACCTGCACCTGTCTTCCTGGGATGCTGAAGCTAATGTGGCCAGCAAAACAAAGCCCCTGCTCTCATGCGACTCATGTTCTTGTGAAGAAGGTAGAAACTAAATGCAAATAAAATGTGGTGACAGGTAGTAATGGTACCATAAAGGAAAATAAATTATGGGTTGGAGAATAAAGAGGCTAAATAAGAGCTAGTTTAGGTAGGATTATCTGATAAGATCTGACTGAGGGTGTGGTGTTTAAAACAATCAAATAATTTGTTCTTGTAGATACCTTCTTCAAAACTTCTCTTTATATTGTAATTAAAGTTGAAATTCTTTTATACATTATCCTTGAATTGGGTAGTTTTTCACTTAAACAAAAAAAATGGCTTTGAAAGCAGGTAATTGAAAAGTCATACATTTACATCAGAAGCATTTTATTTTATTCTACAACATATCAATGTACTTTCATTTGCCAGTATCATGATATTGGGCCAAAGCCCTTTATTTGAGTATGAATCTGCTGATTAAAGTTTTACATCATCTTTCATACAATTCACATATTGGTCTCATTCAAGTGTAATGAGAAATCAAAGATAAAAAGTTCTAAAGAAAGATGTATTTCATGATTTTTTTTCCTAAACCTTTGCAGGCTTTTCAGTCTTACTCTAAATCAATTATAATTTTAGTGACTTATTTTTATCAATTATTTCCAAAACATTTTCACAGTACTCACATAAATGACTATTAATTTTCTTTTATACACATTTATATAATTTATGTCCTTTTATGTAACATTAATTAAATTATGAAATTATAAAAAGCACAATTCACAGACACAAAGTTGCAAAGAACTAGTATTACTTTTTTCATTAAGTTGGTTGTGGGTACATGGGCATATGTTTCATTATTATTAGTAGTATTTGTTGTATCACTCTATTGTATATACTATTATATGTGTATTTTTTAAAAAGTAAATTAATAGTATGTTCAATTGGCATAAACATGATTGGGAAAAATAGCCAGTTCTCTTGGTAAGCATGTAACACTATTGGTAGTGAAAGCAGAAAAGCACTCCAAATTACCATAACTTTCAGTGTACCACGGACATCCATCAATTATGTGTTATTGTAGGAAAGAGAGCGCCAGTTCACGTCTACAATTCAATTAACTGTTAGGTGGAATTTCTGTAAGAAAGTTTCTCTTACATTTGTAGGCTGCTGTCTGTCTCATCTACTCATCTGTGATCTCCTTACATTTAGAGCCTGGCTTTATTCAGACCTGTATAGTTCTCAGGGCTTTGAATGGTGTTGGCCTAGTATGTACATAATAAATATTTGTTCAATGAATAAAAGAAGGTTGAATGCAGAAGCATATGCACATTTGTTTTACTTATGCTTTTCTCTATCACTTAATAAATTGAGTA
The DNA here is from genome assembly GCF_964165515.1 of Mesoplodon bidens. Taxonomy (NCBI): domain Eukaryota; kingdom Metazoa; phylum Chordata; class Mammalia; order Artiodactyla; family Ziphiidae; genus Mesoplodon; species Mesoplodon bidens. The sequence continues at coordinate 70,241,438 of NC_138160.1, forward strand.
GTTCACACTCTAATATTTTGTTATTTGCATCTTGCTGCTACACATAGTAACTTGGAATTAATTGGGTAATAGTATTTTCAGTCTCCAAGTTATAGTCACATGATGAGTCACAGGAAAACGGGTTTCAAGCATGCACATGATTTGCCGTTTTCAGGCGTGAAATGAAGTTGTGTTTATAATGTCTGATTAGAAAAAATCTCTGTTGCATTCTCAAATTTCTGTAGAACTATAGGAATTATTTAAGGAGTTAAAAAAAGTTATAATCACAGTTTACCTAGAAACTGATAAAGAAATATTTCAAGTCCCTTGTTTCCTGAAATTAGAATAAACCTTTAGAATCCTAAGAACATTAATGTGTTTGGACAGGTATTTTATGATACAATTAAGCACCATGGCTAACAGCACTGAATGCTGTTGACAGGCTATAAAGCCAAATACCTTGTTGTATCAACATTTGCATTCAGGATTAATTTTGTCCATGTACAGAAACAAACGCCTTACTGAATTCCATAGGACATAATACCCCCTCTATAGGCATAGAGCCATCCCACAATATCAGTTTATTAGTCTTAGAAATTACAGAATTCCAGCTCTAGCTGTTCTTTGTGAGGTTCAAAGACCAAACAGTTAAACAGGAGTACATTTACATTTCTAAATGCTCAAAATAACTGGTCTCTTTGGTGTTATCCATTATGGAGAATTCTATAAATTTAATCTTTAAAGACATATCTTCTGAGTCTGTGTCTAAATGACACCAGAGCATTAAGATGAAAAGTAGAAAATTTAACTATCCAAATGTCTGCTAATATCTTGCATCTTGGTATCATATAGATAAAAGAGTTGGGACACTGAAAACTGTCCTTTATTATATATGCTCTGAATCACTTATATGCAGTAACGAAGTAGATTTGAGCAGCCTCCCCAATGAGCAATGTCGTTTTCACATCAAAGCACAATCTTGAATGTAAGCATCCCTCTAGGAGCTAGGAAATACCCTTAAACAAATTTAAAGGCTCAGCTGGCCAAACCTAAGTTAGGTGAATTTTATAAGCATATGTATGTATATATTATACATACATACATGCATGCATATGTATATTATACATATATATACACACACATGCATACAACACATACATTAGATATATATAAAGTCTAATGTATACATAGATTAGGAGGGAAAGACTTCACCAAAACAGAGGCTTGAATTGGATCTTAAAAGAAGGCATGGGGGGGGCTTCCCTGGTGGCGCAGTGGTTGAGAATCTGCCTGCCAATTCAGGGGACACGGGTTCGAGCCCCGGTCTGGGAAAAGCCCACATGCTGCGGAGCAACTAGTCCCGTGAGCCACAATTACTGAGCCTGCGCGTCTGGAAGCTGTGCTCCGCAACAAGAGAAGCCAAAATAGTGAGAGGCCCGCGTACCACGATGAGGAGTGGCCCCCACTTGACGCAACTAGAGAAAGCCCTCGCACAGAAACAAACAGCCAACACAGCCATAAATAAATAAAGAAAAAATTTAAAAAAAAGGCATGGGGAAAAAATTAATGCATGGGAATTTTATGGGTGAATAAAGGAATTTTATTTTTGCTAAAGGAGATTGTGTACAAAAGCATGGAAGTGTGAATGTGGTGCCTTTGGGTAACAGCATAGTTTGGTGTGGCTGAGATATAGGATGCAGGGGGACCTTAACTCACAGAAAAAATGAAATGGTAAATTTCCCCATAATCAATAGGAAGAAATCCTTGATACAGTTATCCAGGTCCATACAGTGATGCAATAAAACCTAGTTATTAAGAGCATATCTTTGATACCACACATTAAACTAGTTTTAATGTTCCCTTCATTAGAAGTTTTAAGTTTGGAGGACAGTGTGCTTATGTATGTTCCTGGCACTATCCTTATGTTTTCATATCTATGTTGCAAGACCTATCCTTTATCCCAGGTGCTAGGCCCATGATTTTTAACTCTCCCCAAACTGCTTCTTCTACCATCATTGTACAATTGCCCCCAATCTGATGTTTTCTTTTGATCTTCATACTTCCTTCTCCTGCACATTTACGCTCAATCAAATATAACTTTTCAATGCCTATAGCAACTCTTCAATTTTTTTCCATGCCTACCTGCAGCTCTCAGTTGGATCCACATCATTTCTCATTTCAATGACTCTAATAGGTTTCTAATCAGTACCCATGATTTAAGTTTTCTCTGACCCATTTTGATGCATAGTGATGATATTTAGAAAAATCTTAAAATCACAACTCTAATTATGTTAGTTCTCATTTCAATAATTTCTCCTCATTGCCCATTACGTAAATAACACTCATCACACTTATTTTTGTGTGTGTGTGATACGCTGGCCTCTCACTGTTGTGGCCTCTCCTGTTGCGGAGCACAGGCTCCGGACACGCAGGCTCAGTGGCCATGGCTCACGGGCCCAGCCGCTCCACGGCATGTGGGATCTTCCCAGACCAGGGCACGAACCCGTGTCCCCTGCATCGGCAGGCGGACTCTCAACCACTGCGCCACCAAGGAAGCCCAGAATGCCTCTTTTTAAATGAAATCTATGGCTTTAAAAGAGAATCCTTCAAACAGATTTTTTTGTTCCCTTTGTTCAGTACTCAGCACACTCTTAAACAAAAACATTTGACTAAAAATAAGGTGATGTAGGCAGTAATGGCCCATCTATAATGTAAGACCCTATTTCCTGAAATAACTCTTAATTCTGCACAAAATACCTAGACATTAATTTACTGAAATTGAACTAACACTAGTAAATACCTTGGTGCTTCATTTTAAAGATAATAAGTTTTCCCCTTTAATAAAAGCAAATATGTTTTTTTTTTTATGGTGAAGACTCCACAGACATAATGAGGATAAAGATAAGAAAATGATTCTGTGGTTGTGGACAGGCAAAGTTAACTGAAAACATAGAAAATCAAGTCCAAATCTTGATAGTGTGAAGGGAGATGACCCAGTGTATGATGTAGGGAACTTAGTCTCCGAGGAAGAGAAAAATTAGTGGATTCCCTGATACTAGAACAGTTTAGCACTATGGGATAGCATTTAATATCAAACTATCCATCCCCAATCTCCCACTGTCACCTTACCCAGTGAAAATAACTGAGCTATATGGAGCCTAAGAGATAAAGAAAGAATGAGAAAGGTGGAAATTGGAGAAAGACATGGAGAAAGAGTGAAAAACTACCCTCCATTGGAATGAATAGAATTACCAAGCTACAGAGGCAAGGCCAGACCAGCTCTGCACACCTGACATCAGCAGGGGCTCAATGTAAGCCTGAAGAAATGCCCCCAGGGTTGCAAGTGTGAAGGAGAGGGTAATATACCATACTTCTTTTGCTTTCTAATGGATTAGCCATCTCTCCATAAACTGAGAAAGTAGCTTGTGTGTTAGATGTGTTTCCTGAAAATCAACAATGAAAACATGTAAAATAGTAAAATTACCATCAGGGAGAATTTGGACTGTACCTCCTGGTTGCTTTTCCTGTGGAAAATCTTATGAACAAAGAAATAGGGGACTACTGCATTTCTCACCTAGGTCAAAAATCATATGCTTCCATCTTATCCATGACAGGAACTTAAAATATCAGATGTATCCAACCAGTTTTTATTCGGACTATGTTGTAACCTTTGAAAACAGGCGTTTTCCTACTTTAAAACTGTCCCCGAGAAAGATGCTTCTAGATCTACAGCAGAAAAGTTCTTTCTCCCAATCTTTCAGAATTCATACCCTGAAAGGCATACAGTGAAGAAGATCTTTCTTCTTTATAAACAAGTCTCTCAAGGAGCTCATCCTTTGCCTTGATTTTTCTTCAGTGCAGACAACTGAAGAACACGGGGGTGTTCTTACATAGACAACATTCAAATCATCCCCTGAGCCTTCAGTACTCTATGCTAAGAGTTTTCTGAATATTTTAACATTTTGATTAAATGCCTACATATTTTCCAATCACTTTAATGACTAAACAAAACACTGTGAAAAAATTGCAATCACTTAATTTATTATTTATATATAATAAATTGACTCAAATTTGATTTCTTTGTTTCAAATGTATCCAAGCAATTTGTTTCCATAATTACTAAATTTTAAAAAGTAAACATTTTCTTACCAAAATATCAATAAATATATATATATTTTTTCAATTATGCTTCAAAAATACATCCAGGAGTACATTTGCAAATAGGATGCTTAGCTACTCATTTTACTAATTTTGCCATTTTGAGTTTGGCAAGCCAGTTTTTCAAAGCACTGGTGTGTGAAAAAAAGGGCTTATTTTTGTGCTTTTTTATATAATAAATTTCAGCTGATGAGTTATTTCATGCAAATAATTAAATACCAAATTACAATATGTGGTGAGTAGAAAATTACTAATAGAATAGGCCTATCAAATCTGAGGAATATTAAAATGTGCATATGGGTTCAGTTCAGTTAACAGAAAAATTGGATTCCAATCATTTACTCTTGATAGCAATTTTGCCCTCTGTTCTTAGGTTCACCTGATATAACATTACAAGACAAGCTATATTTGCAAAATACCACCTGGGATCATGCCTTGCACAAAATCCATTATTTTCTCAATAGTTTTATGCATGTTTTGTACATTATTTGAAAAGTCTTCAGGTACACAGTTGACATGTAACCAAGGGATTCTGTTTCTGCAACTTTTCAATAAAAAGTGGCACAGCTAAAAATCAGAATATAAGAAGGTTTCTATGGAGAAATATATCAAAGTAGCCGATTAAAAATGGAAAGACTTTTTACCCTTCATAAATTCTCATCTAATCTCTATGAAAGTTGAAATACTAATTAACATAATAATTGTTTAAAGGCAGTTAAAAAATAATATTTTCACATTAATCCTTCCATTTAAATAAAGGCTTTTTCACACTTGCGACTCAGGCTATTATGTACTTTCATTAATTTCATTTCTTGTCAGAAAAAAAGATTGTGGATTTACTAATGGTAATACAGGGCCTGAAAACATTACCAATGCTATATAAATAGATGTACACTGGGAAGAAAACAATTTTTAGGTATTGTTATTGTATGTTATAATAATGACAACTCACACAAAACGCCATTCATATTTTTTAGCAAATATGATCCTCATTATATTTATCTAGACTTACTCTATCCTAAACTATAGAAACAATATTCCATGGGTATCTTCAAAAATACATATTATTTAGTCACAAAGCGAGCTGTATATGAGAGAAGTGAGAGAGTAGAGTAATTCTATCAATTTATCATAAAAGAAATCATATGGCGGGTAAGATGGCGGAAGAGTAAGACGCGGAGATCAACTTCCTCCCCACGGATACACCAGAAATACAGCTACACGTGGAACAACCCCTACAGAACACCTACTGAACGCTGGCAGAAGACCCCAGACCTCCCAAAAGGCAAGAAACTCCCCACATACCTGGGTAGGGCAAAGCAGAGAGATCCCCACACAGAGGATCGGTGCCGAGCAGCACTCACCAGCCCGAGAGGCTCGTCTGCTCGCCCGCCGGGGCGCGCAGCGCTGGAAGCTGAGGCTCGGGCTTCGGTCAGAGTGCAGGGAGAGGACTGGGGCTGGCAGCGAGAACTCAGCCTGAAGGGGGCTAATGTGCCACAGCTAGCCGGGAGGGAGTCCGGGAAAACTCTGGAGCTGCCGAAGAGGCAAGAGACTTTTTCTTCCCTCTTGGCTTCCTGGTGCGCGAGGAGAGGGGATTAAGAGCGCTGCTTAAAGGGGCTCCACAGACGGGCGCAAGTCGCGACTGAAAGCGCGGAGCCCAGTGACGGGCGTGGGACGCTGGGGCTGCTGCTGCCGCCACCAAGAAGCCTGTGTGCGAGAGCAGGTCACTGCCCACACCGCCCTTCCGGGAGCCTGTGCAGCCCGCCACTGCCGGGGTCCCGGGATCCAGGGGCGGCTTCCCTGGGAGAACGCACGGCGCGCCTCGGGCTGGTGCAACATCACGCCGACCTCTGCCGCTGCAGGCTGGCCCCGCACTCCGTGCCCCTCCTTCCGGCCGGCCTGAGTGAGCCAGAGTCCCCGAAGAGACTGCTCCTTTAACCCTGTCCTGTCTGAGCGAAGAACAGACGCCCTCCGGCGACCTACACGCAGAGGCGGGGCCCAATCCAAAGCTGAGACCCAGGAGCTGTGAGAAAAAAGAAGAGAAAGGGAAACCTCTCCCAGCAGCCTCAGAAGCAGCGGATTAAAGCTCCACAATCAACTTGATGTACCCTGCATCTGTGGAATACATGAATAGACAACACATCATCCCAAATTGAGGAGCCAGGAGTCAGTGCTGTGCCTCTGAGGTGGGAGAGCCAACTTCAGGACACTGGTCCACAAGAGACCTCCCAGCTCCACATATCAAACGGCGAAAATCTTCCAGAGATCTCCATCTCAACACCAGCACCCAGCTTCACTCAACGACCAGCAAGCTACAGTGCTGGACACCCTATGCCAAACAACTAGCAAGACAGGAACACAACGCCACCCATTAGCAGAGAGGTGGCCTAAAATCATAAAAAGTCTGCAGACACCCCAAAACACACCACCAGACGTGGACCTGCCCACCAGAAAGACAAGATCCAGCCTCATCCACCAGAACACAGGCACTAGACCCTCCACCAGGAAGCCTACACAACCCACTAAACCAACCTTAGCCACTGGGGACAGTCACCAAAAACAACGGGAACTACGAACCTGCAGCCTGCAAAAAGGAGACCCCAAACACAGTAACATAAGCAAAATGAGAAGACAGAAAAACACACAGCAGGAGAAGGAGCAAGATAAAAACCCACCAGACCTAACAAATGAAGAGGTAATAGGCAGTCTACCTGAAAAAGAATTCAGAATAATGATGGTAAAGATGATCCAAGATTCTATTTCCCAGATCCAAAATCTTGGAAATAGAATAGACAAAATGCAAGAAACAGTTAACAAGGACCTAGAAGAACTAAAGATGAATCAAGCATCGATTAAAAACACAATACATGAAATAAAAAATACTCTAGATGGGATCAATAGCAGAATAACTGAGGCAGAAGAACGGATAAGTGAGGTGGAAGATAAAATAGTGGAAATAACTGCTGCAGAGAAAAATAAAGAAAGAAGAATGAAAAGAACAGAGGACAGTCTCAGAGACCTCTGGGACAACATTAAATGCACCAACATTCAAATTATAGGGGTTCCAGAAGAAGAAGAGAAAAAGAAAGGGACTGAGAAAATATTTGAAGAGATTATAGTTGAAAACTTCCCTAATATGGGAAAGGGAATAGTTAATCAAGTCCAGGAGGCACAGAGAGTCCCATACAGAATAAATCCAAGGAGAAATACGCCAAGACACATATTAATCAAACTGTCAAAAATTAAACACAAAGAAATCATATTAAAAGCAGCAAGGCAAAAACAACAAATAACACACAAGGGAATCCCCATCAGGATAACAGCTGATCTCTCAGCACAAACTCTACAAGCCAGAAGGGAGTGGCAGGACATAATTAAAGTGATGAAGGAGAAAAACCTGCAACCAAGATTACTCTACCCAGCAAGGATCTCATTCAGATTTGATGGAGAAATTAAAACGTTTAAAGACAAGCAAAAGCTGAGAGAGTTCAGCACCACCAAACCAGCTTTACAACAAATGCTAAAGGAACTTCTCTAGGCAAGAAACACAACAGAAGGAAAAGACCTACAATAACGAACCCAAAACAATTAAGAAAATGGGAATAGGAACATACATATCGATAATTACCTTAAATGTAAATGGACTAAATGCTCCCACCAAAAGACACAGATTGGCTGAATGGATACAAAAACAAGACCCATATATATGCTGTCTACAAGAGACCCACTTCAGACCTAGAGACACATACAGACTGAAAGTAAGGGGATGGAAAAAGATATTCCATGCAAATGGAAACCAAAAGAAAGCTGGAGTAGCAATTCTCATATCAGACAAAATAGACTTTAAAATAAAGACTACTAGAAGAGACAAAGAAGGACACTACATAATTATCAAGGGATCGATCCAAGAAGAAGATATAACAATTGTAAATATTTATGCACCAAACATAGGAGCACCTCAATACATAAGGCAAATACTAACAGCCATAAAAGGAGAAATCGACAGTAACACACTCATAGTAGGGGACTTTAACACCCCACTTTCACCAATGGACAGATCATGCAAAATGAAAATAAATAAGGAAACACAAGCTTTAAATGATACATTAAACAAGATGGACTTAATTGATATTTATAGGACATTCCATCCAAAAACAACAGAATACACATTTTTCTCAAGTGCTCATGGAACATTCTCCAGGATAGATCATATCTTGGGCCACAAATCAAGCCCTGGTAAATTTAAGAAAATTGAAATTGTATCAAGTATCTTTTCCGACCACAATGCTATGAGACTAGATATCAATTACAGGAAAAGAGCTGTAAAAAATACAAACACATGGAGGCTAAACAATACACTACTTAATAACGAAGTGATCACTGAAGAAATCAAAGAGGAAATTAAAAAATACCTAGAAACAAATGACAATGGAGACACGACGACCCAAAACCTATGGGACGCAGCAAAAGCAGTTCTAAGAGGGAAGTTTATAGCAATACAATCCCACCTTAAGAAACAGGAAACATCTCGAATAAACAACCTAACCTTGCACCTAAAGCAATTAGAGAAAGAAGAACAAAAACATCCCAAAGTTAGCAGAAGGAAAGAAATCATAAAAATCAGATCAGAAATAAATGAAAAAGAAATGAAGGAAACGATAGCAAAGATCAATAAAACTAAAAGCTGGTTCCTTGAGAAGATAAACAAAATTGATAAACCATTAGCCAGACTCATCAAGAAAAAAAGGGAGAAGACTCAAATCAATAGAATTAGAAATGAAAAAGGAGAAGTAACAACTGACACTGCAGAAATACAAAAGATCATGAGAGATTACTATAAGCAACTCTATGCCAATAAAATGGACAACCTGGAAGAAATGGACAAATTCTTAGAAATGCACAACCTGCCAAGACTGAATCAGGAAGAAATAGAAAATATGAACAGACCAATCACAAGCACTGAAATTGAAACTGTGATAAAAAATCTTCCAACAAACAAAAGCCCAGGACCAGATGGCTTCACAGGCGAATTCTATCAAGCATTTAGAGAAGAGCTAACACCTATCCTTCTCAAACTCTTCCAAAATATAGCAGAGGGAGGATCACTCCCAAACTCATTCTACGAGGCCACCATCACCTTGATACCAAAACCAGACAAGGGTGTCACAAAGAAGGAAACTACAGGCCAATATCACTGATGAACATAGATGCAAAAATCCTCAACAAAATACTAGCAAACAGAATCCAACAGCACATAAAAAGGATCATACACCATGATCAAGTGGGGTTTATTCCAGGAATGCAAGGATTCTTCAATATACGCAAATCAGTCAACGTGATACACCATATTAACAAATTGAAGGAGAAAAACCATATGATCATCTCAATAGATGCAGAGAAAGCTTTTGACAAAATTCAACACCCATTTATGATAAAAACCCTGCAGAAAGTAGGCATAGAGGGAACTTTCCTCAACATAATAAGGGCCATATATGACAAACCCACAGCCAGCATCATCCTCAATGGTGAAAAACTGAAACCATTTCCACTAAGATCAGGAACAAGACAAGGTTGCCCACTCTCACCACTCTTATTCAACCTAGTTTTGGAAGTTTTAGCCACAGCAATCAGAGAAGAAAAGGAAATAAAAGGAATCCAAATTGGAAAAGAAGAAGTAAAGCTGTCACTGTTTGCAGATGACATGATACTATACATAGAGAATCCTAAAGATGCTACCAGAAAACTACTAGAGTTAATCAATGAATTTGGTAAAGTTGCAGGATACAAAATTAATGCACAGAAATCTCTGGCATTCCTATATACTAATGATGAAAAATCTGAAAGTGAAATCAAGGAAACACTCCCATTTAACATTGCAACAAAAAGAATAAAATATCTAGGAATAAACCTACCTAAGGAGACAAAAGACCTGTATGCAGAAAATTATAAGACCCTGATGAAAGAAATTAAAGATGATACAAATAGATGGAGAGATGTACCATGTTCTTGGATTGGAAGAATCAACATTTTGAAAATGACTCTACTACCCAAAGCAATCTACAGATTCAATGCAATCCCTATCAAACTACCACTGGCATTTTTCACAGAACTAGAACAAAAAATTTCACAATTTGTATGGAAACACAAGAGACCCCGAATAGCCAAAGCAATCTTGAGAACGAAAAATGGAGCTGGAGGAATCAGGCTCCCTGACTTCAGACTATACTACAAAGCTACAGTAATCAAGACAGTATGGTACTGGCACAAAAACAGAAAGATAGATCAATGGAACCGGATAGAAAGCCCAGAGTTAAACCCACGGACATATGGTCACCTCATCTTTGATAAAGGAGGCAGGAATGTACAGTGGAGAAAGGACAGTCTCTTCAATAAGTGGTGCTGGGAAAACTGGATAGGGACATGTAAAAGTATGAGATTAGATCACTCCCTAACACCATACACAAAAATAAGCTCAAAATGGATTAAAGACCTAAATGTAAGGCCAGACAGTATCAAACTCTTAGAGGAAAACATAGGCAGAACACTCTATGACATAAATCACAGCAAGATCCTTTTTGACCCACCTCCTAGAGAAATGGAAATAAAGACAAAAATAAACACATGGGACCTAATGAAACTTAAAAGCTTTTGCACAGCAAAGGAAACCATAAACAAGACCAAAAGACAACCCTCAGAATGGGAGAAAATATTTGCAAATGAAGCAACTGACAAAGGATTAATCTCCAAAATTTATAAGCAGCTCATGCAGCTCAATAACAAAAAAACAAACAACCCAATCCAAAAATGGGCAGAAGACCTAAATAGACATTTCTCCACAGAAGATATACAGACTGCCAACAAACACATGAAAGGATGCTCAACATCTTTACTCATTAGAGAAATGCAAATCAAAACTACAATGAGATATCATCTCACACCAGTCAGAATGGCCATCATCAAAAAATCTAGAAACAATAAATGCTGGAGAGGGTGTGGAAAAAACGGAACACTCTTGCACTGCTGGTGGGAGTGTGAATTGGTACAGCCACTATGGAGAACGGTATGGAGGTTCCTTAAGAAACTACAAATAGAACTACCATATGACCCAGCAATCCCACTACTGGGCATATACCCTGAGAAAACCATAATTCAAAAAGAGACATGTACCAAAATGTTCATAGCAGCCCTATTTGCGATAGCCAGGAGATGGAAACGACCTAGGTGTCCATCATCGGATGAATGGATAAAGAAGATGTGGCACATATATGCAATGGAATATTACTCAGCCATAAAAAGAAATGAAATTGAGCTATTTGTAATGAGGTGGATAGACCTAGAGTCTGTCATACAGAGTGAAGTAAGTCAGAAAGAGAAAGACAAATACTGTATGCTAACACATATATATGGAATTTAAGAAAAAAATGTCATGAAGAACATAGGGGTAAGACAGGAATAAAGACACAGACCTACTAGAGAATGGACTTGAGGATATGGGGAGGGGGAAGGGTAAGCTGTGACAAAGTGAAAGAGCGGCATGGACATATATACACTACCAAACGTAAGGTAGATAGCTAGTGGGAAGCAGCCACATAGCACAGGGAGATCAGCTTGGTGCTTTGTGACCGCCTGGAGGGGTGGGATAGGGAGGGTGGGAGGGAGACGCAAAAGGGAGGGGATATGGAAACATATGTATATGTATAACTGATTAAATTTGTTATAAAGCAAAAAATAAATAAATAAAGTGAAAAAAAAAAAAAGAAATCATATGGAAGCAATTCATTGCTTCCATACAATGAAGTAATGTTGTCACTTTTGTACACATATAAATTAAGTGACATAATTATATAAGCTAATACTCAATAGGTACTTTTTTAAAGGTTTCAGCCATATTATCTCTTTTAATATCAAAACAATCCTATGATGTAGGTACTACTATTTTTTTTTCCATTTCACAGATAAAGAGATTGAGGCCCAGAATTTCAATTTCTTTGAAACTTTTAAAAGGAAAATCTAAAACTACTTGTAAAATTTTTCGTATTAATCAAGAATAGCATAGTATCTTATCCTCAGTGGATACTCGATAACTAAACATTTCTATGTCTTCTAAGAATGTTCCACAGGACCCTGGTTTGAGGAATACTAATAAGTATTGCATGAAAGTTATTGCAGCATCCAATATATTTTTAAAGTTTTAGTCAAAATTAAAAATAGTTTCTTTTGGGCCTCCCTGGTGGCGCAGTGGTTGAGAGTCCGCCTGCCGATGCAGGGGATGCGGGTTCGTGCCCCGGTCTGGGAGGATCCCACATGCCGCGGAGCGGCTGGGCCCGTGAGCCATGGCCGCTGGGCCTGCGCGTCCGGAGCCTGTGCTCTGCAACGGGAGAGGCCACAGCAGTGAGAGGCCCACATACCGCAAAAAGAAAAAAAAAAAAAAAAAAATAGTTTCTTTTATGTAGGACTCCTGAGAACCCAAAGTATGACAATGTATTAAGAAGAGTATGATTTGCTCTATTTTTCAAAATTGTAAAATTGGAGAATCTTCCTTTTTCAGGCCTTCTCTCTTGAAGAACAAGCATTTGGCTAAACATTTTCAGGACATTGCTTTAAATTTTTGTATATTCTAGTGATTACTTATATGTTCTTTGAAAGTGTTAGGTCTTGGTAAACAATGTGTCATTTAAACTTTCAGTCTTTGTGCCTGATTCTTTGCCTTATGAGGGAAGAAAATTGTTCATAAACCTACAGATTTCCATAATAAATGGAAAATGGTCAATGCTTATGTCTAATATTTGGTGTGGTTTAGTCAGGCATTTTAGTTGTCAGCCACAGAAACAGATTGAAGTTGATTTCGGCAGAAAAGGAATGTACTAAAAAGATATTAGTAGCTCAGACAATCACAGGAGAACTGGAGAACCAGGCTCAGAAACAGCATAAGATGATGCTTAAGATAATGCCATAGAACTGCTGCCATGCAACCAGTTCCAGTACAGGACCATTGCTAAGACTAGCGTTACTGCTGTGCGACAGTGACAGCTGACAATGGGTGCTACAACTGGTACTGCTGTTACTCTTGCCCCAGAAAGTCAATAATGTTTTCACAGACTCCACCATCAGCAGGAAATTTCTAGTTTCCTCTTGTTTGTTCCTAGCTTCTGAATCAAACTCTGGGGTAGATCCATTTGATTGGTGGATCCACAGACACGTACCTATAACCTAGCTGAAGGGAGGCTGGAAAAGAAAGTATTTGACAATTTCATATTCCAGCCTCCCATCAAAACTCATAATGTGAGGAATTCCTCGATCCCAAGGAAGGAGTTCAGGTTCTAAATAGTTAAAATGGATTAGAAATATTCTCCATATGGAGGCACAAATCTTCTGTGTAAATTGAGCTCTAATGGCTATGGCTTGCTCTCACCTCTAGCCCTCCACTTTCTAATTTGTTGAAGCTATGGAATTCTACAAAGATCTCTTGTCTTTAATTCACATATATAGCATTTGGACGCTTATCAGGCATGCCTAAGTCCTGTAATGGGAGCTTGAAGCTCCTAACATGGTGCTTAAGTTAGATAAAGATCTTTTTGTCTAAACATATTATTGTAAACTAAAACTATAATCAAGTGATAAGCCTCTGAAAATTTATCTTCTAGTTTATCTGCTTTGGGAAAACATAATCTATTTTCTACTCTCATCTCCTACCCCAAGGTAGAGATCAGTGATTAATTGAAGCTTATGTCCAAACATCCAAAACTGGAGAGGAAACTCAATGGAGTAATTCTTGGCCATAGGAACTAGAAATTCCACATGTGGAATTTACTGCCCCTTTAGTCTGAGCACCATGTCTCTAATAATTTCGTTAGAATTGATGAAACTCTCTGACTGAAGAACCCAGTCAGAATAGCAGTCATAGAACATGTCATACTATAATCCACTATTAAAATCTATTTTGTGATGTGTCAATATTTGACAGGGAATACGCATTTTGAAAAGTATTTTGTTCAAAGAATGACTGACTGTGGATTGGTGACTGTTAGTCTCTGTTGAGGAGAGAAAACAAAGATGTTAATCACTCCCAAGAATATAGCCAAGATCACATCTAATGACGATCTCTCCATATGCATTCTAGTGCCTTACCATTCTGGGTAGTTTCCAAACAAATGCTACCCAGGGATAAATATTTGGTGGGTATATTGGGTACAGCATTTAGACTCATTAGTCTCCATCAGGTTAAGCAGGAAAACAACAGGTGTGTGTTAATGTCATGATTTTTCTTATATATCAAATGTCTCAAGTGTCAGGCACAGCCCTCAAGAAAGTGAGGTGGTACTCCAGGGACAATTATATTTACAACCCATTCATGAGATACCAAAGTATCCAATATGGTACTCAATTAATCTATATTACTTTATGCCATAATTTTCAAAAAGAAATTTCTTCTATTAGATAATACAATCTACCATCCCCTATCTCTATCTTTTTAGACTCTACGGGTGCCAATTATAGAGGACATTATAGTGTGTCATTGCAGCACACACACATACACATACACTCCCTAGATTTTGGTGGCTACCTTCTTTATTTTGAGATTATAACATGAGCTCCTATTATTTTGATTCAGAACCTCTCCCTGAAGGGAACTTCTTTCTACACAAAAGTGAAAGTGGCCCTCAATTTTACATGCTCTTCACCAAAAGTTGCCTGTGTTAGAGACTATATTTCCTATAGTCTGTAGATGGATCATTACCTTGTGCCTGAACTACAGGAAACAGTCCATTCAGTTAAATCTAGCTTCCTCACCTCATATAGAAATAGAAAGATAGGGATGGGACAGACTGTCCTGTTTATTTAAACCATCTTCCTTTATTCTCCTTGAGGGCAGTACTCGAGAAGTACAGTTACATAGGAAATGTTTTACTCAAGCCATGGGAAAATTTTTAATTAAAGTATAATGGGGAAATTTTTTTATTTGTTAATATCTTTATTGGAGTATAATTGCTTTACAATGGTGTGTTAGTTTCTGCTTTATAACAAAGTGAATCAGCTATACATATACATATATCCCCATATCTCTTCCCTCTTGCGACTCCCTCCCTCCCATCCTCCCTATCCCACCCCTCTAGGTGGTCACAAAGCACCGAGCTGATTTCCCTGTGCTATGCGGCTGCTTCCCACTAGCTATCGGTTTTACATTTGGTAGTGTATATATGTCAATGCCACTCTCTCACTTTGTCTCAGCCTATCCTTCTCCCTCCCCGTGTCCTCAAGTTCAATCTCTAGTACGTCTGCGTCTTTATTCCCATCCTGCTCCTAGGTTCTTCATGACCATTTTTTTTTTTAAGATTCCATATATATGTGTTAGCATATGGTATATAACAGGGAAAATTTAAAGCTGTTCTTAAAATAGAACTTTTATTAATCCAAAAACAGTCACTTAGAAAATCAAGCCCTTCACAATTTCCCTTTAAATCTCTTTATTCTCTTCCACACATTCCCACTACCAGTTGGGTTTCTTTTATATGCTCCTTAGCACCCTGAAAAGCAACACCTTTAGAAAATTTCTCTCTACAATTCTCTAGTCATCTGTTTAGAAATATCTGCAAAGAAAATGGTTTTGCTGCCTGGATTCTTTCCTTTCCTTCTTTAGTTCATTTCCTCAATCTGAGTAGCTTAAATTCTAATTAGCACACTCAAAGGCTTCATCATAAGAACAAGATAAATATTGGGAAGAGACCAGGTGTTGAATGATATGTTCCTTTAGATAGGATCTCCTCTCTTAGTCTCCTCTCCAGTTTAATTTGAAGACTTGGGCTTTTATTAGCTGGTACCCCTTTTGTGTTCAGTATGTTCACAGTATTATAAGGAAATATATAAATTATTAGGAGAGAACAATATAACTTAAAATGAAAAAGATATTTTCTAAAAATCATCTATTCTGAAATGCCCTTTGCCATTCCACAAACGAAGTCACAATGTTATGTAGAGTCAAGTTTAAATTATTTTTTAATAGTTTTTAAATATTTTATTAGTTTAAATCATTATTTGTTCCTCATTGGGCATTTGTTGTCAGTACTGGTCTTTGGTTCTGTATGAGCAATTTTCAGCTTACTGCTTTAAAAAACAAAACTGATGATATTTCCAGGAAAGATCACAGAGGGAGAACATCTCCAGTTCTGGCTAATTTCAAAGGGAAGAGCAGTTACAGGTGTCCCATAAAATGTCCTTCTCATTCTGTCAGCCTTAAGGAGGAAGAAATAATGATTTTTTTTGCATCAGTGAAGAAAAATGATTATGTCTATAGGTAATGATTTTTTTTAAAACATCTTTATTGGAGGATAATTGCTTTACAATGGTGTGTTAGTATCTGCTGTATAACAAAGTGAATCAGCTATACATATACATTTATCCCCATTTCTCCTCCCTCTTGCATCTCCCTCCCACCCTACCTATCCCACTCCTCTAGGTGCTCACAAAGTACCAAGCTGAGCTCCCTGTGTTATGCAGCTGCTTTCCGCTAGCTATTTTATGTTCGGTAGTGTATATATGTCAATGCTACTCTCTCACTTCATCCCAGCTTAACCTTCCCCCTCCCCGTGTCCTCAAGTCCACTCTCTACATCTGTGTCTTTATTCCTGTCCTGCCCCTAGGTTCTTCAGAACAATGTTATTTTTTTAGATTCCAAATATATGTGTTAGCATATGGTATTTATTTTTCTCTTTCTGACTTCACTCTGTATGACAGACTCTAGGTCCATCCACCTCACTACAAATAACTCAATTTTGTTTCTTTTTATGGCTGAGTAATATTCCATTGTATATATATATATGCCACATCTTCTTTATCCATTCATCTGTCAATGGACACTTAGGTTGCTTCCATGTCCTGGCTATTGTAAATAGTGCTGCAATGAACATTGTGGTACATGTCTTTTTTTGAATTATGTTTCTCTCAGGGTATACGCCCAGTGGTGGGATTGCTGGGTCACATGGTACTTCTATTTGTAGTTTTTTAAGGAACCTCCATACTGTTCTCCATAGTGGCTGTAACCATTTACATTCCCACCAACAGTGCAGAGGGTTCCCTTTTCTCCACATCATCTCCAGCATTTCTTGTTTGTAGATTTTTTTTTTTTTTTTTTTTTTTTTTGCTGTACGCGGGCCTCTCACTGCTGTGGCCTCTCCCGTTGCGGAGCACAGGCTCCGGACACACAGGCTCCGCGGCCATGGCTCGCGGGCCCAGCCGCTGCGCGGCATGTGGGATCTTCCGGGATAGGGGCACGAACCCGTGTCCCCTGCATCGGCAGGCGGACTCTCAACCACTGCGCCACCAGGGAAGCCCTGTAGATTTTTTAATGATGGCCATTCTGATGGGTGTGAGGTGATACGTCATTGTAGTTTTGATTTGCATTTCTCTAATAATTAGTGATGTTGAGCATCTTTTCATATGTTTATTGGCAAGCTGTATATCTTCTTTGGAGAAATGTCTATTTAGGTCTTCTGCCCATTTTTGGATTGGGTTGTTTGTTTTTTTTGATAGTGAGCTGCATGAGCTGCTTGCATATTTTGAAGATTAGTCCCTTTTCTGTTCATTCCTTTGCAAATATTTTCTCCCATTCTGAGGGTTGTCTTTTCATCTTGTTTATGGTTTCCTCTGCCTTATTCTTTTAGTGTCTCCTACCTCATTAACATCTCAAGCACAGAATATTTGTGTTTGAGATGTTTAATTTGAACCTAGAGCTATCACTCTCACCTATTCTTTGTGTCCTACATTGATTTCTACCCTTTAGCGTATTGGTCAGAAGTCTTAAATGCACAAGTCTACTATCACTTCACTATGAGACCTTGGATCCACTTTAATTTATAGAAGCTCAATTTATGTTGTTTGACATGCTGAATGAGTTTTCTGCAAATAGTGTTAAGTATCAAACATTTAATCTTTTAAATGACAATGGAGAGTAATATATGAGCATAAACCTTGTCATATTTGTTTAAATTATGGTCCGGTTGATGTTTAAGTACCATTAATATCACTTGTGATCTTACTTAATTCACTTTAAAAGAGTCGATATTAAGCATTTTATTGAATATATTAGGAAAAATATGTCTTAAAACAAAGGGCAGATGTAGATATTAATAGTTTCCCTTTGCAGAATTATATTTTACTCCTCTGTTATTTTCATGGGAATTGGCTCTTCTGAAAGGTGTGCTTAGTCAAGGAGTGAATAACTTCCTTCAGAAACCACATAACTCTTATCTACACTTCTTACATCCTTCAGTGCTCTGGGAGCCAATATATTTAAGTTGAGACCCTCAGGTCTTTCTGTACTTTGTACTATCTCTGGAATTTTCCCTTCCCATCTCACTTTCTCAACTTCATGTTGGAGACCTCTGACCTCTCTTTGGCATTGCCATAATGAAATCTTGCCCAGAACTTTTTCAAAAGAGATTTTACAAACATTGAGAAAAATAGAGGATGGAAAGTACTTTTAATTGATAAAACTGTTGTGTTCACAAAGATAGATTTATAAACTATGAAAAGAAAGTACAAAAATGTTTTTTTCTAAAAGTACAGCTACTTTAAAA
Source organism: Mesoplodon bidens (assembly GCF_964165515.1). Lineage (NCBI taxonomy): Eukaryota > Metazoa > Chordata > Mammalia > Artiodactyla > Ziphiidae > Mesoplodon > Mesoplodon bidens. The sequence goes on from NC_138160.1 coordinate 70,260,148, forward strand.
TACAAACGCAGTCAGCAAGGGAATCCAGTTATGTTTTCTAAACTGGTAAAATCACAAGAGCAAGAAGTACAGTATATTCTAATATGATGATTATAAGAAATAAACTGCAGACACACAGTGAAACTGGATTCAGGCTTTCTACTGAAATATACCAGATGAGCTATAAACAAGGAGATAACTCATGCTTGACATATAACATTCATCCCTTTTGGAAAATAGCTCTACTTACATATGTAGTACAATCATCTTTTGTTTCTTTTAAATGTTTTTTCTAAAAAAACTGAAAAAGAAATATGAAATAAATACAATGTTAAATACGAATTTGTATCTTCTGCAGCAACCTAATATAAAATAGTGAAAGATAAAGCAAAATAATCAATTAAGTAAATACAGAATCAACAAAGAAATATTGTAGAGCAAAATAAGAAAGCAAATTGGGATAGGAGTGACAGCCAAAAGACCACTAATATTGAATGGTCAAAAGATTAATATTAACCTCTTCATTGACTCTTAAGCCAGAAGCACCAGATAATTAACATTTTATAGCATTGACACTAAAGAAGTACATTAGGTAAAATGACCTTGGTCTAGGTCTTGCAACAAATCCTTTTCTCAGTGTCTGCTTTTAGAGAACCTGACTTAAGGAGAGATTATAAAAGTTTGGGTTGGGCTTCCCTGGTGGCGCAATGGTTGAGAGGCCGCCTGCCAATGCAGGGGACATGGGTTCATACCCCGTTCTGGGAAGATCCCACATGCCGCGGAGCGGCTGGGCCCGTGAGCCATGACTGCTGAGCCTGCGCGTCCAGAGCCTGTGCTCCGCAACGGGAGAGGTCACAACAGTGCGAGGTCTGCGTACCGCAAGTTTGGGCTGATTTCTAGTAACTTTGTACATTTCCTCATATTTGTTATTTTCTTTGCACCTACATTCCTTGTCCTGATCTGTTTCCCTATGGTAAATGTTAGTTTAAAAAAAAAAAACTGGAAACAAGCAGTCAAATTGGAGATATGGGAAAAGATTATACCATACTTTGTATTCAACTTTATTTGAGAATGAGGGAAGAAAGGTTGGGAAAATCAGATTCCAGAGAAGGCAGTTCAGAGATTTAACTAGAAAAATTAAAAGTCATGTGGCTATATGTGTAGGGCCTGCAAAGGAAAGAGAAGGGGTGTGAGCTTAGCCAGGGGTTGCAATTGACATGGCTAAAGATTTACTTGGTTGGAGTTCTACCATGATTCTGTGGAAAGATGAATCAAGGTGAGGCAGTCTGCAATGTGGTAGAAATCAGGCATCTAGTGGTTTATCAGGGGCTCATAAAGATAATTATGTACATCAGAAAGGAACTAAGGAACACACACATATATTTAACTGAATGTCCTGAAATGCCTATATTGAGTGGGATCACTATTCCCAATTTCTACAATATCACTTTATCCCATATCTGAAATCCCTTCTTATTTTCTCTTTAGTTCAAGATTCATGTTATTTATGTAACTTTATTTCACTAACATTTTTGGAGGCCAGTGAGTATTGGAGGTGGTGTAAGATGGGGGTGCAAACAGCTGGGTATGATAAACAACATGATTTTTTTCAGACTCTGAATCTCCTCACATTTCTGAAGAAATCTCTAATGAGCTTGGTTTATTGTATAGATATTATTCTTTATTTGTTACAGGCCTACAAAAAGTAGTTTGAGACAAATAAAGAGAAAAACTATCCAGGATTAGCAAGGTCAATCCATTGCCCTGACACTCTCAGGAGAAATCCAGATCCTGAGTATTCTATTGAATACACTGATGGATATACAGTTTCTTCTAAACACATAGTAAGTACATCAGAGGCCAGAATCTTTCAATGCTACTCCTACCTACTCTTTCAACTTATCACCTTAGTTCTATAAATGCCTTGGCAATCAGTAAATAACCATTGGCCAGTTGGACATGATAGACCATTGTATTATGTATCCCTCAAAACAAATAACTCATGATCGGGTTCTCAATATATATTTGTTTCACATTTTTTAAAAAACTGAAGTATAGTTGATGTGCTATCTTCTATGTTACAGGTGTACAATATAGTGTTTCACAATTTTTAAAGGTTATACTTCATTTATGTTTATTATAATCTATTGGCTATATACCCCATGTTGTACAATATATCCTTGTAGTTTATTTTATACCTAATACTTTGTATCTCTTACTCCCCTACCCCTATATTTCCCCTCCCCCCCCACTGGTAACCACTAGTTTGTTCTCTATATCTGTGTCTACTTTTTTGTTACCTTTACTAGTTTTTTGTTTTTTATAACATTCCACATATAAGTGACATCATACAGTATTTGTGTTTCCCTATCTGACCTATTTCACTTAGTGTACTACCCTCCAAGTACATCCATGCTGTTACAAATGAGAAAATTTTATTCTTTTTTATGGCCTGGTAGTGTTCCATTATCTATAAATACCACATCTTCTATATCCATTCATCTGTTGATGGACACTTAGGTTGCTTCCATATCTTGGCAATTGTAAATGCTACTGTGAACATTAGGGTGTATGTACCTTTTTGAATTAGTGTCTTTGCTTCTTTGGATATATACCCAGGAGTGAAATTGCTGGGTCATATGACAGTTCCATTTTCAGTTTTTTGAGGAACCTCCATACTGTTTTCCACAGTGTCTGCACCAATTTATATTCCCACCAACTGTGTACCAGGGGTCCCTTTTCTCCATATCCTTGCCAACATTTGTTATTTGTATTCATTTTGATAATAGTCATTCTAACAGGTGTGATTTTCATTTGCATTTCCCTGATGATTAGCAGTGTTGAGCATCTTTTCATGTGCCTGTTAGCCATCTGTATTTCCTTTTTGGAAAAATATCTGTTCTGGTCTTTTGCCCATTTTTTAAGTGGGTCATTGGTTTTTTTCATGTTGAGTTGTATAAGGTGTTTATGTGTTGGATATTAACCCCATATCAGTCATATCATTTACAAATATTTTATCCCATTTGGTAGGTTGTCTTTTTGTTTTGTCAATGGTTTCCTTTGCTGCACAAAAGCTTTTAAGTTTAATTAGGTCCCATTTTTTTTCTTTCATTTTCTTTTTTCAGGAGACAGATCTAAAAAAAATATTACTACAATTTATGTCAAAGAGTGTTCTGCCTATGTTTTCTTCTAGGAGTTTGATGGTTCCTGGTTTTACATTTAGGTCTTTCATCCATTTTAACATTATTTTTTTATATGGTATCAGAGAATATTCTAATTTCATTCTTTTACATGTAGCTTCCCACTTTTACAGCACCACTTACTGAACAGATGGTCTTTTCTCCATTGTATGTTCTTGCCTCCTTTATCATAGATTAATTTACCATAAGTGGGTGGGTTTATTTCTGGGATCTCTATTCTGTTCCACTGATCTTGGTTGTAATGTTTAACTGATAGCATTCACCTTAGGTGCAGCTAACATTGTATTTTCTAAGAAACATATAATATAATTAACTTTATATACTTCAAATGAAACTTAGAGATTTTCATACATTATCAAAATCAAATATTCCATATAAAATATTGGCTCTATATGTGGATTATAAAATTTAGGAGATATATCTCTAGCACATGAGGAATCATTTTCCTACGTAATTCATGATTACTAACAAGGAAGAAGACATACTACTAAAGAAGAGCTTATTAATCATTAATAATCAGTTTTCCCCTTAATTTTAAAATATCTTATATATTCAAAAGTAAAAAATAGTGCAAAATCAATAAGAAAATATTCAAATATATAGAAGTGTATAAAGTGAGAGATGAAAGACCCTTCAACCTCTAGGAAATTAACACCGATTGACATTCAGATATGTGTACTTCAGGGTAATTTTCCAAGTCCATGTATACATTATTTTAAATTATGCTTTAACAATTGCATAACATTTCATTCTATCAAAGAACAGTAATTGTTTAATCTTCTATTGATGGTCTTCTAAATTATTTCCAATATTGTTTATATATAAATATTCAATAAGCACATTTTCAGGTATAAAACTATACATAAAATCTGTAAAATATATTTATAGAGTTGTATATACCTTACATAATCTATCTAAGTATACATTTTATACATGTTATATAATAATATATGTTTATTCATTATAACTTGCACATGCATGTATATATCTTGCTTCTCTTAAAATGTCTTCTAAGTACATAATAAAAAGCCAAATTGAGTGTCCTGTATAAAAACGTATTTAGTTACAGAACTGCATTATCTTCTTTTATCTATGGAAAGAAAAATTACTATTTTTTACAGATAAATGTCATTACACTTAAAGCAAGAAACAAATGATTTCCAAATAGCCTTGTTCAAGGAGAGTAACAACAGATTTTCTGCAAGATCATAATCTTCTAAATATGTTTATTTCACTAAGTACCATGATTCACATCTCTTGGGTAGTGCACTTACTTATAATGAAGAATAAATCAGGTTAAAATTACTATAAATCAGGTTTCTGTAGATGGATTTCTCTAGCTTTAGAAATGTTAATATAAGCACCTGCTTCATTTTATCAAGATGGCTAAAGTTAATCTATAGATGTTATTTTTCCACTGCATACTATTTGGGAAATGATTGTGATTGGGAGACTGTCACTTTGACATTAGAGAAGTGATACCACCTGTTTGCTAGGGGAGTACATAAAGGAATACTTTCCTCTGAAGGAACAGCCACCAAATGCATTAAAATGTATCAATGTGAGATTAATATATCATACTTTTTGTTGAATTGAAATAATGAGATGATGAAAGCCATATTTAAGAAAAATATCACATAATTAGAAAAGAAGGATTAAAATAAGTTAAAAATAATAGGAAGCTAAATAGTGAAGATAAATATTTTTATGATCATTTGGAGCTGCTTTTCCATATTTTTCAATATAGGAAAAATTTAACTCTGCCATTTTTCTCAAAGGAAATCAAAATGTATCAAAGAAATAATATATTAAAAATAATTAAGTTCACGGATATTTATCATGTTTAGTAGAAGATGAATACTAGAAATTTAGAGATTTTATGCATGATGCCATAACCATAGATCAGAATTAAGGAATCTGTCAGTGTTTCTTCATCTTTGCATATGTTATTTTAAACAAAGACTTAGTAAAAAAGAATAATTTGTTCTGTGCATGGTCAATAGTCCATGACTAATTGTAAGAACTGCCAATATTCCAAGGTCCTTATGAAGCCAATTTAATGACTTTGGATAATTCACTATATGAAACATATGTTCTTTCTTTTGTACACTTCTAAATATATTTGTTCTCTATTTTTTTATAACCATTTTTTAAATATCCATATGCATATACAATGTTAATACAATAATAATATTGACCCTTTTGAACATTTAATTTACACTCTCTCTGAAGTATATTCATGCATATGGTGTGAGGTTGGGGTTAGACTCATTTATTTTTAATGAGAATATCCAACTGATTTACAACAATTTATCAAAAAGATATCCTTTATCCCTGCCTCACAGTGTTACTTCTATCATAAATTATATGATTCTAAATGTGCAAACCTGGTTCTGAATTTCTTATTCTGTTTCATCTCTTTGCTTATTCTTTCACCAATACCACACTGTCCTAAGTATTGTACATTTATAATTATTTATGAAATTTTTATAATAATTAAATTCTAATGTAATATAAATTCTTCAACTTTATCCATGTTCTTCAACATGCTCTTAGCTATTCTAGATCCTTTGTGTCTCCATATAAATTATAGCATCACCTGGTCAATTTGCACTCACAAAAAATACTTGCTAGAAATCTGATTGGTATTACATTGAACTGTAGATCAATTTGTGAAAAACTGACCTCTTTACAATATTTAGTTTACCAATCTATAGTCATAATATATCCCTCCAATTAATCAATTTTCTATAATTTATCTTAATCTGTTGTTTTTTTCTGTGAGAAGACTTTTTTTTCACAAAATATTCATATTTCTTTTTTTTTTCTTTTAAGAGAAGACTTTCCCAGCTGTATCTTTTAGAATTATTTCTAGGCATTTGATATTTCAAAAACTATTGTTAATAGTATATTCCTTAAATTTAATTTTTTGTCTATCTATAAAATACTATGATTTTTAAAATATATTTGAACTTATACCAAACTTGCTTATTTTGCTTGTGAATTCTAATATGTTGTTTAGAAACTGATTTGATTTTTATATGCACACAATAATATCTGAAAATAACCATTTTTTTCTTCCTTCCATATACCTCCTATTTGTTTTTCTTGCATTACTTTACTTAATAAAACCTTCTGTACAAGATTAAAAAGAAATACTGATAACAAATATCCTTGCCTCCTCTCAGACTTCATGAGCAAGATTTTATTTTGCTATTAAGTATAATATTTGCTATAAGATTTCTGTATATCCTCTTTATTAAGTTAAGGAAGTTCCCTATTATATCTAATTTGCTAAGAGTGTTCTCATCAATGAGTATTGAATTATATTAAAAGCTTTTTCTGCATCTATTGAGATAAGTATAAGGTTTTTCTTCTTTATTCTGTTAACTTGGTGAATTACACTAATTGGTATTCAAATGCTAAATTAAACATGAATTCCTGGAAAGTGATGTCAGCAAGATGGCAACACAGATAATTTCCAGCTTCAGACAAGAAGACCAACTAACAACTATCTATAGAGAAGATCCATTGTGAAAAATCCCAGAACTTGGGGGGTGAACCTGAAGATGGAGAAGTACTGCGTTAGAAAGATAAGAGGAGTTGTTTTACTTTGACCACATTGCCATTCCCCCCAGGCCAGCTCAGTGTCTCACTGAGATGCCCCCCGCCTCCCAAAGCCTCCTGTTTCTCCAGTGGGAAAAAGAGAGCACAACTGGACATCCAGCTTTGCCAATATTGTGGAACACTTCCTGTGAAGCTCACTCCAGTCTCACTTCATGGGGATTACTGTGGGAACCTGCGGTACTCAACCAGGGGGAATCAGATAGAGGTGAAGGGAGGTTGGGCTTATAGTAACCAGTGCTCAGGTCTTGGCCTACTGAGTTTCACCCTGTAGCAGTACCACTGAGTAGAGATCCCAGCCAGCAACTCTGTCCTTCTACAAAACCAAGTCAGTGGCCCAGTCTGTCTGGGGAGCTCAGTTGGCAGTCTGCCTGATTTAGATCTCCAATCAGTGAAACATATCAGCCACCAGGAAGACCATTCCATGTCACTACCTTTGCAGGAAGCAAGCACAGTCCCACCCAACTTCTCAGTGTAGTCCTCCAGTCCCACTGCTCCAGGAAGCAAGGCCATAGACAACCTGCAGCCGCAGGGCACACCTATGGCCTGCCTGGGCAAGGAGCCAAACCAGCATTTCTAACCAACTGTTGAGCCTAGCCTCTGGACCCACATAACCAGGGAGCTTGAACAGTGACCCTGAGCAGACTTGAAGCCCAGTGTGGGGTAGCGCTCAGCCAAAGAGCCCAGCCTACAGCCTCACCTAACAGAGGAGCACAGCACAAGAGCCAGCCCAGGTGAACACAGCCTGCAACCTTGCCCAGTTAAGAGCCCAGCCAATGACCCAGGCCAATTGCAGCGCATATCCTCTGGCCCCACCCAGCCAGGAAGTTGAACAGTGACTCTGTCCAACCATTGAGTGCAATCCAGCCACCAAATTGTGGGCACAGCTGAAGGCCCCATCAAACCAGAATGTACTGGCTATGACCTCACCCCAAAGCAGAGCACAATCAATGGCCTACTTGATCACAAAGACCAGTCTATGTCCCTGCCCAACTTCAGGGCACAGCCTGTGGCCATAACTGAATACAGAGTCCAGCCAGCAGCACCATCTTGTTGGGAAGCACAGCCTAAGTTCTCACTCCACCAGGAGAGATTATCCAATCACAGAATCCAACCAGTGGCATTGCATTGCCACAAAACACAGCCTGCAACCCCACCAATCAGAGGTGATTCAAGAAAATGAAAAGACTACACTTAGAATGGGAGAAAATGCTTGCAAACCATTTATCTGATAAAGAGCTAATATCCAAAATACATAGAGAACTCATACAACTCAATAGAAAAAGAAAACCCAAACAATTCAATTTTTAAAAATGGGCAAAGACCTGAATAGATAATTTTGCAAAGAAGATATGCAAATGGCCATCAGATATATGAAAAGATGCTCAACATCACCAATCATCAGGGAAATGCAAATCAAAACCACAATGTGATATCATTTCATACCTGTTAGAGTAGCTATTATCAAAATGATAAGACATAATGAATATTGGAGAGGATATGGAGAAAAGCAAAACCTTGTACACTGTTGGTGGGAATGTAAATTGATTCAGTGACTATGGAAAACAGTATGGAGGCTCCTCAAAAAAACTAAAAATAGAATTATCATATGATCCAGCAATCCCACTGTTGGGTATATATCCAAAGGAAATGAAATTACTATCTTGAGGACTTATCCATATCCTCATGTTCACTGTAGCATTATATACAGTAGCCAAGATATAGCTAGAGATGAATAGATAAAGAAAATGTGGTACATACACATACACAAAGGAATGTTATAAACCATAAACAGAAAGAAATCCTGCCATTTTCAGCAACACAGATGAAACTTTAGGGTATTATACTAAGGGAAATAAGAAAGAGAAAGTCAAATACTGTATGATCTCACTTATTTGTGGAATCCAAAAGAAATTGAACACATAGAAATAATGAGTATTGGTGGCTGTCAGAGGCAGAGGAGTGGGGAAGACGTGTGAATGTGGTCCATGGGTACAAACATACAGTTATAATATGAATGAGTTCTGGTGATCTAATGTACAGCATGGTGACTATAGTTATCAATACTGCATTGTATAGTTGCTGTACATTACTGTATTGTATTGAAAGTTGCAAAGACAGTAAATCTTAATAGTTCTCATCACACATACACACAGGAAACAGTAACGATGTGAGGTGACACATGTGTTAACTAACATTATTGTGGTAATCATTCCACGATGTATATCAAATTGTCACATTGTGTCCCTTAAACTAATACAATGTTATATGTTAATGTATTTCAGTAAAGCTGGGAAAAAAAACATTTCTGAAAGAAATCTCCTTGTGTATGATGTATTATCCTGTTCCTCTTTCACAGAATTTGATTTGATTCTGTTTAGGATTTGATTTTTTTTTTTTTTTTTTTTTGCGGTACGCGAGCCTCTCACTGTCGTGGCCTTCTCCCGTTGCGGAGCACAGGTTCCGGACGCGCAAGCTCAGCGGCCATGGCTCACGGGCCCAGCCGCTCCGTGGCATGTGGGATCTTCCCGGACCGGGGCATGAACCCGTGTCCCCTGCATCGGCAGGTGGACTCTCAACCACTGCGCCACCAGGGAGGCCCAGGGTTTGATTTTTTAAACTTTCTGCATGCATATTAATGAGAGAGATCAACCTATAAATGGTCTTTTTTATAATATACTTTGCCCCTTTCATACCTTCTTAAAGATTGTATATTACAAAAACTTTTAAAATCCTCACTGCCATGGCTACCATACACACATTCATACATTCATTTATTCAAAAAACTTTTGTTGAGTGTTCATTTATATCAGGCACTGAAATAGCTTCATATTTAATAACGTATTTGCATCTCACAGTAATGTTATGAAGTATTTTTAATTTCTCCACTTTTAAAAAGAAGAAAAATGTTATGTAAAATTGTCTCAAGACTGCACAGCTCACAGGTAGCGAGCCAGCTCTTTAAAGAACATTGTAATTAGCTTAATGCCAGCTCTTTAAAGAACATTGTAATTAGCTTAATGCCTGGAATACACTAGGCATAGTATAACGTAAACATAGCTGGCAGGAAGGGAGAGAAGAAAAGTGAAAGAAAGGAAAAAGAAAGGATGGAAAAAATGATTTAAAATAATTTAACATTTTTAAAGTAAAAGATGCAAAATATTCAAAAATTATAAGCAAGATTTCACAACTAAACTAAAATATATGCACATAATGACTAAGTTTACCCTAATTGCTGCTTTTTGTTTACATATCATTCTATAAAATTCATGATCTATTAGCTGTTTATTTACACTAATGCCTTGGTAGTTCATACTTACTCAAATTGAAGAAGTTACCCATTGAGAAAAAATATTACTGTGTAAAAAATATTCAACAAGTTCATCTTTCAGATATCTCCCAGGCGCTTCTGATTTTATATTTCTTGTTTCCAAATCCTTTTCTCATTTCACTAAACAGAAAGTATGTTTATGTTATGGTCGAGGATTTTACCTTATTTAATACTATTCAGCCCTTGCCTTACTTAAAATAGTTCCCTGTAAATTATATCCCCCAATTAAAGAAAGATTTTGTGAACTTTAGTTAAAATTATATTGGAGGTTCTTGTACTGGGCAGTAAATTGTTTCACAAAATTATATGTATGTGAACAATTTCTTTATTTTTGATAATTGTCAAAACCACAGGAGGCTAGAATTAGGTCTTTTGAAGACGGAAAGTTGTGTGAAGATTTCCATCAAGATGATAACTACCTAATACTTTGCTTTAGTATATATGCAGTTTGAAAAACAAAATAAGTCTGTCATCTTAGAAAAAGAGCAGCAGAGTTAAGCTTTTCTCACACATCCACTATCTCTTACAGCAAATTAACAAATTTATAGGTGTTGGGAAGCTGTTAAATGAGCTTGCTCTACATTTTTTCTACTCTTTGATTAATTAAGTACAATTCATTTGGAAGAAAATTAAAAACTGATGTTTGTTTTGCCCTTCAAAAAATCATCCGGGAAAAACATATTTACAGCTTGGTGCACTGCATTACCAGTTCTAATATGGTCGGTCCCAGACAAACCAGGGTTGGAATCCTGGTCCCAACACTTAACTATCCCTGAGAGCCTGAGTAATTTCACCTATTTTTATGGTGAGTTTTCATCCGTAAAAGGGGATTAATACCTCCCTAGGCAAAGTTAGTGTGGACAATAAGATCAAGTGCTCCTGACACTGCCCAGTTCCTAGCAGGTGCCCTTGCACCCTCAGAGGGAGTTAGGCAATATTGTGAATAGGTTAAATTTCAATCTGGCATCATGCTGCCTAAGTTTATAGATCTATTTCTACATTTCCTGGCTCAGTGACCTTGGGCAAGCAACAAACTCCCTCAGCCTGAGTTTCCTCATTTTTAAAATAAAGGTAATAATACTGCATGCCTTGTGGTAGATGTGATGTTTAAATGAAATAATATATATAAAGCATTGTTGAATTAAACAAGGAGGCCATTAGAGTGAGGTGTTTCTAACACTTTATCATCCAAAATAAGCAAATCCTAAGGCTGTAATTGTCTCAAGGTTAAGGATGAAAATCTAAGGACAACTAATCACAAAGAAGCAACTAATCTTTTCCAAATAATTCAACCACTTAAGCGATAGCCAATCAAATCATTTCTTTACTTCTCCCTCTTGTTTATAGAAGCCCCCACCCACCCCCCTGCTTCTGTGCATGGAATGCTCCTAACCACTTCCCACTTCTGGTTTTCCAGTGCCTCATTCAAATGGAGTTTTGCTCAGATAAACTCTTAAAACTTTTAACATACCTCAGTTTGTCCTTTAACAACACTGAGCAAAATTCCTGGCACACTGGACGTGTTCAATAAATGTTAGTGGTTACTATTATTCCCTCTCTTTCTCAAGGTTTAAAGGTGGGAAATAAGCAAATTGCTGTTATTTATTCAATCACAATCTAAAGCAAGAAAAAATTTGGAGACATTAATTCCTTGAAATCATTACATTCTTACCTAGTAATATTAGATTTATTTTATTTATATTTTATAACTTGGTAAAATTAAATGACTTTAAAATATGTTAAAATAGGAAAAAATTCTAGACATATGTATTAAGGGAAAGAAAGATTCCTATTTGTTATCTGCTACTGAATGTTTCTTAGGTATCTTATTGCCTTAGGTAATTTGTAAAAGCAATTGAAATAATTTTGAAAGGCTGGGCTTGTTCTAATGAAATTGAATGCCCATCAAGAAAAGGTAGAAAGGTAGAGTATTGTTTTTGTAATTGTTCAATTCCTGGAAAGTATAGTTGATATAAAATTTTTGTATATAATATATAAAATATAATACAAATATAATTTTCAAATAGCATATTATAAGAGATTATATGTATGAGAGTATAAGTACAATACTGGCAATTACATATAGATAGATATCTACAGGCAAATGGTCAGTTTATATTCAAATAGAAAATAAGATTACATGATAAAGTGAAATAGAGAGGACCCCCATCTAAATTTACAATGGTGTAATAAACAAAATAAACAAAGACAAACCATCCTTAAAAATGTTTACAAAGGTTCATAATAATGCCTTATTTTAGGTATTGCTCTATATGTACATACTGCCAAATGAAATTCAGCAAAATACATATTGTCCAAACCTAATTCCTTAGGAAAATCCAAATCATTTTTTAAAAACATCAGAAAGAGTAAGATGAGCTTAAAATATACCCAGTTGATATTATAGGTTGCGATGGTACCTTCACTTACCCTTCTTCTATACAATATATGCCTAATGGATACTTGCTTGATAAATGAATGATTTTAGCAAACTTGTTCCATATTAGCTATCGTATTTGTACTTTTTTTTTTTTTTTTTTTTTTTGCGGTATGCGGGCCTCTCACTGTTGTGGCCTCTCCCGTTGCGGATCACTCAGCGGCCATGGCTCACGGGCCCAGCTGCTCCGCGGCATGTGGGATCTTCCCAGACCGGGGCACGCACCCGCGTCCCCTGCATCGGCAGGCGGACTCTCAACCACTGCGCCACCAGGGAAGCCCATATTTGTACTTTTAAATTGGAAACCAGTATGGTCTACAATATTTTCGTATAATTTGCTTTCCTCTGGGTAAAATACACATGAAAATTAAATTATTAGTTTCTTCAGTGTGCACTAGCAGCTTCTACTATGAAACTAACACTTTTGCTCTCAAACAAGAACTTTCTTATTCAACATTGAGACCCTTTTTTATTTTTGGCTTATAAATATATGAGTTCTGCTTTCCATCCTAACAGCCAGACTTTTTGATCTGTTACTTCAAATATTTTCTTTCAAGAATTTTCCCAACAAAATACAAAACATTAGCATGTTACCTATGACTGCTTTTTTTTTTAGAGGTAGGATATGTAGGAAAGCCTTATATTTCCCAGTTTTCTAAATTATTAAAAGCATATTCTCCTGCATCCTGAGATTTCCACAATACAAACATATATTTCTGTATTTATTGATGAAAAATATATGTCTTGTGAATAATTAACTTAGGCAGAATAAATATCCAGTACCTTTGGCAACAGAACAACCTATACATCCAACTTAGCATCTTAGACAAAGTGTCTTCCTTATCTTCTTCAAGTTGTCAAACTTCAAAAGTGGTGGTGGGGGTATGCCAGATGAAGTACAAATTCCGTCTGAGTTTATGCTACTATTCCTCGATGAAAATTTAGAGCATACTTCACACTGAGAGAGAAAATATAAGTTCAGTATTGACAATGACTCCTCTTTTACCAACTTATCAATATAGTAGTTAAGAATCTGGTTTCTAAAGTCATACTGTCTAGTTCAGGTTCTGCTCTTCCTAGAATTTGGCAAGTTGCCTATCCTCCATGTGCCTCAGTTTCCTTGTCCATAAAATGATGATGGTAATAATTACTACCTATATTTATTCAGGATCTTCTATGCATCAGTAAGTGTTTTCATCCCTTAGGATACAGCAGTCAATGAAAGAGATATGGTGAACTGTATTTCTGTTCACTAAAATGTAGTCCCCAGTGTGTGATTTCACACACTGTAACTTACTGCTCGGGAAAAAAAGAACCTTTAGGATATATAGGTACAGTATGAGCTATGGTATCAATCGGGTTCTTAGGTTTTATCGTATGAGCTCACCATATATTCACAGCGGGTATGGACGTTGACACGCGAGCATACTTTACATCAGCCAATTATTGCTATCCCTACAGGAATAAAAGTATTTAGTTGACTGGCAACACTTTACGGAGGAAATATTAAATGATCGCCAGCCCTGATGTGAGCCTTAGGTTTCATCTTCCTTTTCACATTCGGCGGACTGACAGTATCTTGTATTAAGTCATACAGCTAGACTCAACACAAGGAAGGTTACACTATATAGTTGACCCTTGAACAACACAGGGGTTTGAGGCGCCAACTTCCGCACAGTGGAAAATCAACGTATAACTTTACAGTTGGTTCTCTGTATCCAGGGTTTCACATTCTTGGGTTTAACTAACCAGGGATTGTGTAGTACTTTCTGATAGTTTTTTGTTGGTTGTTTTAAGCTGTTAAATTTGGAGGGTAATTTATTATGTGACAATTGGTAACTAATACATGAGAAGTATTTTTTAACTTAGAAAACAAAAATATAAAGGAAATTGATACCATAGAGAAGAGGATTATAATTTTTAAATCATAAATCATTTATATTGACAAGAATTAAAATGGGATTAAGCTCTTTTATGATACCTAAAATATACATGACACTGTGGTATTCTTTTGGCGGTATATCTTTGCATAAATTCATAATTTACTATTAACCTATACACAAGAAAATTAATCAATAAAGAATCCAAAGAGTTTAATTTGGTAAACAAAATTACTATAGTTATTTTAAATTTTCTCTTTTATGGTGGTAGTAGTGTGTTTTTAAAGCAGTTACCTATCTCTAGAAAATATGTGTATGGAACTGTAAAATGGGTACATGTGTTAAAGATGTATGTTTTTGGAATTATGAGGTCAGGTGATACACAGCATAAATACTAAGAAGTTACAAATCACACGTACACAGACACACACACAGCATAAATACTAAGAAGTTACAAATCACACGTACACAGACACATACACACATACACACACAGATATACCAAAAAAAATTATATATATATATATATATATATATATATACATATATATGTGTGTGTGTGTGTATATATATATATATATATATATATATATATAGCTCTGAAATCATGTTTCCTAAGCTGAATATCCCAAATTCAGATGATTTTGCTAGAGAGCTGAAAATAGACTGTTATATTGAACTGACCTAGAAGATAAAATGAATTAACTTGGATTAATAACATTAAAAGGGAACAGTCTATCCTTTGTACAGTGGTATTTCCTGATCTTCTAAAGGAAAGTTCTTTAGCCCTTTAGCACTAATTTCAATTTCCTATCTTGAAAAGGAGAGACCTGAGGACACATATCTACTCCTCACATGAAATTTAAACACTTTGCAGTTTTCCAAATCCCTGGAAAATAGTATCATATCTCGGATAGAAACTCTAAGTTCCTTTAAAGGGGGATTAAAGAGAGTGAGTCACTTAAAATGGTGGTTTAATTTCTACTTTGTTCTGCATGTTTATATATATTAACTGCATATAAATAAATATTTCAACATAAAATTGTTTACAATATCCATATATTTTAACTTGTATAAGTATCTCAAATTTAAAATATGGGCATGTAAGTTCAAATTAAATTCTTTTTTTAAAAAATCCTCAGAAACGAATTGCCGATATAAAATCTTTCTCTCTAAAACCTAGAAAATACCATTTTCCTCCTTCATTTTTAAGCCAAAGAAAATAAACACACCTTATGATGGAAACTGAAGCAGACACAAATCACTTATGTGATAAACAGAAGACTTGTACCAACCAGAAATCATCATTAGAGGAGCAATCTTTTATTACTTCCCTCTTTCTGTACTTAAGTAGATACATTTTTCTTAATAAGAACAGCTTAACTGATATAATAGATTTTTAATGGCTGGGCAGGCTCACCCTTCCTAGGAAAGATTTATTCTGCTGAATCAGATAGGGTTCTTGATAACAAGTAATAGTATTTGACTCTGGATCTCAGGTCAAAAAAAGCAATTTGTTGGATGGATTGTAAGGAATTTATTCGATAAAGCCCATTGGGCCAGGTTTGGAAAACAAGGAGGCATCAAGACAATTCTGAAGGGTGAAAGAGCAGAAAATGAGACTACCTTCTTTAGCAGAAGCAGTCTGTTCTGGACACTGCTGCTGCAAGTCATTATTATGGTGGAAACTGAAAGAACTGAATTCTGACCATTAACATTCCAGCTCCTGAGTTGGAGAATATGATTGGCAGGACTTAAATGATATGCCAATACTCTTTCTCCCTAGGGGCAAGGAATGGAGCATCTGACTCTCTGGCTTTTAATATTGGAGAAAACTGTACTAAGACTACACATATTGAGAAGTTCCCTAGTGTGTGTGTGTGTGTGTGTGTGTGTGTGTGTGTGTGTGTGTAATATGAGATCTTATGTGGGGCAAACAAAGCAAAAAAAAAAAAACAAATTATCAAACAAAAACTAGCTCATATTCTCTCACCCCTTTTTATAATAATAGGCTTCATGAAGGATTACTCTACTATATGGTTCTGTTATTAGAAGAATTTCACTACTGGATTGATATGCGGAGATTGATTTTATTAGGTAAATGGATAAACAGCTATTTAATGTGTTTCCCATTCTGAATGTACTTAAATGCTGCACAGGCCCTGATCTTGAGGGGAGAACTGTGATGATTAAATTCTCAGTATTAGGTGGCATCTTTACATACACTGTCAAATCTTTTTTTCTGTGTGTATTTATTGAATTAATTTTAATTGCCAAATATCTAAATATTTTGCTAATAATAGGCAGTTTTTTCCTCCCTCTCCTACTTGCTTTCTAGTCACACATAGCACTATTCTTTTCATAAGCACTCTGGACTCTTGTTTGTCCACTGGGTTTACATCTTTTCATTTCTTTACCCCACCAATATGCTGGCAGTAACATTTTGAATGATTCAAGCACAACAGCTCTCTGCTCTTTGCTACCCCACAGCATGATTTTGATCTATACCCATAAAATAAAAATAATGCATAACAAACACTGGAAGAGAAAAGTCCTTTAAAGGCACAGAAATGATTTTTGTTGGGAATGGGAAGGAACATGGGAAAGGGGAAAATACAAAGGAAAAAGCCCTGTATTCACTGCTCTATTCCAATTTTCATATTGGGTTTATTATATGTAGTTCCAACTCAAGACAACTATATTGCACAGTAAATTACAGTCTGCCTTAAGACTTGGCACAATAATACCAAGAAATTGCAGAGTTGTTCATTGATCAGTGGACAACAAATATTTAACTTTAGGGGAAAAAATCAAAACTGAATTAAAGTCTTACCAGCTTTTGTCAGGGCCTCCATCTGAAAAGCTTTATTAGCCTCAAACTGATGGAATTGATGACTGGATTCACAGAGCACATGCAAATAACAGAGACCTTTTCCTCAGGGGCAATATTCTCTAAGAAGTCTGAGAAATTTCCAGCAAATTTGTGATATTTTTGTGATGCCTGCTGGAGAGTGTAGTTCTCTACTTGTTAAAGAAAAAAGCCTGCCAAAGCCTCACTAAAGTATCAAATTAAGATCTCAGCCTTACTTTAGGATTTAAAGGCCAAAAAAAATTTTTTTAAACTGTTCATATTCAGTGTAACCTCACTTTTCAAAAGAAGCAAATTATCTCATTCTGAGTTTAGCTACTACTAAAAAAATTATTCTTAGTTGTTTTCTTTAACATCTTTATTGGAGTATAATTGCTTTAAAATAGTGTCTTAGTTTCTGCTTTATAACAAAGTGAATCAATTCTACATATACATATATCCCCAAATCTCTTCTCTCTCGCGTCTCCCTCCCACCCTCCCTATCCCACCCCCTAGGTGGTCACAAAGCATCGAGCTGATCTCCCTGTGCTATGTGGCTGCTTCCCACTAGCTATCTATTTTACATTTAGTAGTGTATATATGTCCATGCCACTCTCTCACTTCGTCCTAACTTACCCTTCCCCCTCCCCGTGTCCTCAAGTCCATTCTCGACGTCTGCATCTTTATTTCTATCCTGCCCCTAGGTTCTTCAGAACCTTTTATTTATTTATTTTTTTAGGTTCCATACATATGTGTTAGCATACGATATTTGTTTTTCTCTTTCTGACTTACTTCACTCTGTATGACAGACTCTAGGTCCATCCACCTCACTACAAATAACTCAATTTCGTTTCTTTTTATGGATGACTGATATTTCATTGTATATATATGCCACATCTTCTTTAGACATTCATCTGTCAATAGACACTTAGGTTGCTTCCATGTCCTGGCTATTGTAAATAGAGCTGCAGTAAACATTGTGGTACATGACTCTTTTCGAATAATGGCTTACTCAGGGTATATGCCCAGTAGTGGGAATGCTGGGTCATACAGTATTTCTATTTTCAGTTTTTTAAGGAACCTCCATTCTGTTCTCCACAGTGGCTGTATCCATTTACATTCTCACCAACAGTGCAAGAGGGTTCCCTTTTCTCCACATCCTCTCCAGCATTTATTGTTCATAGATTTTTTTATGATAGCCATTCTGAGTGCTGTGAGGTGATACCTCACTGTAGTTTTGATTTACATTTCTATAATAATTAGTGATGTTGAGCATCCTTTCATGTGTTTGTTGGCAATCTGTATATCTTCTTTGGAGAAATGTCTATTTAGGATTTCTGCCCATTTTAGGATTGGGCTGTTTGTTTTTTTGTGAGCTGCATGAGCTGCTTGTAAATTTTGAGATAATTCCTCTGTCAGTTGCTTCATTTGCAAATATTTTCTCCCATTCAGGGGGTTGGCTTTTTGTCCTGTTTATGTTTTCCTTTGCTGTGCAAAATCTTTTAAGTTTCATTAGGTCCCATTTGTTTATTTTTGGTTTTTTTTCCATTTCTCTAGGAGGTGGGTCAAAAAGGATCTTGCTGTGATTTACATCACAGAGTGTTCTGCCTATGTTTTCCTCTAAGAGTTTTACAGCGTCTCACCTTATATTTAGCTCTTTAATCCATTTTGAGTTTATTTTCATGTATGGTGTTAGGGAGTGTTCTAATTTCATTCTTTTATATGTAGCCATCCACTTTCCCAGGACCACTTATTGAAGAGGTTTTCTTTTCTCCATTGTATATTCTTGCCTCCTTTATCAAAAATAAGGTGACCATATGTGCATGGGTTTATCTCTGGGCTTACTATCCTGTTCCATTGATCTATGTTTCTGTTTTTGTGCCAGTACCATACTGTCTTGATTACTGTAGCTTTGTAGTATAGTCTGAAGTCAGGGAGCCTGATGCCTGCAGCTCCGTTTTTCTTTCTCAAGATTGCTTTGGCTATTCGGGATCTTTTGTGTGTCCATACAAATTGTGAAAATTTTTTGTTCTAGTTCTGTGAAAAATACCATTGGTAGTTTGATAGAGATTGCACTGAATCCATAGATGGCTTTGGGTAATATAGTCATTTTCACAATGTTAATTCTTCCAATCCAAGAACATGGTATATTTCTCCATCTGTTTGTATCACATTTAATTACTTTCATCAGTGTCTTATTGTTTTCTGCAGACAGGTCTTTTGTCTCCTTATGTAGGTTTATTCCTAGGTATTTTATTATTTTTCTTGCAATGGTAAATGGAAGTGTTTCTTAATTTTTCTTTCAGATTTCTCATCATTAGTTTATAGGAATGCAAGAGATTTCTGTGCATTAATTTTGTATCCTGCTACTTTACCAAATTCATGGATTAGCTCTAGTAGCTTTCTGGTAGCATCTTAAAGATGCTCTATGTATAGTATCATGTCATCTGCAAACAGTGACAGCTTCACTTCTTCTTTTCCGATTTGGATTCCTTTTATTTCTTTTTCTTCTCTGATTGCTGTGGCTAAAACTTCCAAAACTATGTTGAATAATAGTGGTGAGAGTGGACAACCTTATCTTGTTCCTGAACTTAGAGGAAATGATTTCAGTTTTTCACCATTGAGAACGATGTTGGCTGTGGGTTTGTCATATATGGCTTTTATTATGCTGAGGTAAGTTCCCTCTATGCCTACTTTCTGGAGAGTTTTTATCATAAATAAATGTTGAATTTTGTCCAAAGCTTTTTCTGCATTTATTGACATGATCATATGTTTTTTCTCCTTCAATTTGTGAATATGGTTTATCACACTGATGATTTGCCTATATTGAAGAACCCTTGCATTCCTGGGATAAACTCCACTTGATCATGGTGTATGGTCCTTTTAATGTGCTGTTGGATTCTGTCTGCTAGTATTTTGTTGAGGATTTTTGCATCTATGTTCATCAGTGATATTGGCCTGTAGTTGTCTTTCTTTGTGACGTCTTTACCTGGTTTTGGTATCAGGGTGATGTTGGCCTCGTAGAATGAGTTTGAGAGTGTTCCTCCCTCAGCTATATTTTGGAAGAGTTTGAGAAGGATAGGTGTAAGCTCCTCTCTAAATGTTTGAGAGAATTTGCCTGTGAAGCCACCTGTTCCTGGGCTTTTGTTTGTTGGAAGATTTTAATCTCAGTCTCAATTTCAGTTCTTGTCATTGGTCTGTTTATATTTTCTATTTCTTACTGGATCAGTCATGGAAGGTTGTGCTTTTCTAAGAATTTTTCCATTTCTTCCTGGTTGTTCATTTTATTGGCATAGAATTTCTTGTAGTAATCTCTCATGATTCTTTATATTTCTTCAGTGTCAGTTGTTACTTCTCCTTTTTCATTTCTAATTCTATTGATTTGAGTCTTCTCCCTTTTTTCCTTGATGAGTCTGGTTAATGG
Source organism: Mesoplodon bidens (assembly GCF_964165515.1). Taxonomy (NCBI): domain Eukaryota; kingdom Metazoa; phylum Chordata; class Mammalia; order Artiodactyla; family Ziphiidae; genus Mesoplodon; species Mesoplodon bidens. Next base: position 70,280,871 of record NC_138160.1, read on the forward strand.
ATTATCAATTTGGTTTATCTTCTCAAAGAACCAGCTTTTAGTTTTATTGATCTTTGCTATTGTTTCCTTCAGTTCTTATTCATTTATTTCTATCTGATCTTTATTATTTCTTTCCTTCTGCTATCTTTGGGGGTTTTTTGTTCTTCTTTCTCGAATTGCTTTAGGTGTAAGGTTAGGTTGTTAATTTGAGATGTTTCTTGTTTCTTGAGGTAGGACTGTATTGCTATAAACTTCCCTATTAGAGCCACTTTTGCTGAGTCCTATCGGTTTTGAGTCGTCATGTTTTCATTGTCATTTGTTTCTAGATATTTTTTTATTTCCTCTTTGATTTCTTCAGTGATCTCTTGGTTATTAAGTAGTGTATTGTTTAGCCTCCAAGTGCTTGTACTTTTTACAGATTTTTTCCTTACTTGATGCCATTTCAATTTTCTTATATTTACCAGCCTTGATTTGTGACCCAAGATATTATCTATCCTTGAGAATATTCCATGAGCACTTCAGAAGAAATTGTATTCTGTTGTTTTTGGATGTATTGTACTATAAATATCAACTAAGTCCATCTTGTTTAATGTATCATTTAAATCTTGTGTTTCTTTCTTTATTTTCATTTTGGATGATATGTCCACTGGTGAGAGTGGGATGCTAAAGTCCCGTACTATGATTGTGTTACTGTCGATTTCCCCTTTTATGGCTGTTAGCATTTGCCTTATGTATTGAGGTGCTCCTATGTTGGGTGCATAAATATCTTTTTCTTGGATTGATCCCTTGATAGTTATGTAATGTCCTTCTTTGTCTCTTGTCATAGTCTTTATTTTAAAATCTATTTTGTCTGATATGAGAATTGTTACTCAGGTTTCTTTTTATTTACATTTGCATGGAATATCTTTTTCCATCCCCTCCCTTTCAGTCTGTATGTTTCCCTAGGTCTGAAGTGGGTCTCTTGTAGACAGCGTATACACGGGCCTTGTTTTTGTATCCATTCAGCCAGTCTGTGTCTTTAGGTTGGAGCATGTAATCCATTTATAATAAAGGTAATTATCAATATGTATGTTCCTATTACCATTTTCTTAATTGTTATGGGTTTGTTATTGTAGGTCTTTATCTTCCCTTGTTTTTCCTGTCTAGAGAAGTTCCTTTAGCATTTCTTGTAAAGCTGGTTTTGTGGTGCTGAATTCTCTTAGCTTTTCCTTGTCTGTAAATGTTTTAATTTCTTCGTCGAATCTGAATGAGATCCTTTCTGGGTAGAGCAATCTTGGTTGTAGGTTTTTCCCTTTCATCACTTTAAATATGTCCTGCCATTCCCTTCTGGCTTGTAGAGTTTCTCCTGAAAGATTAGCTGTTAACCTTATGGAGATTCCCTTTTATGTTATTTGTTGTTTTTCCCTTGCCGCTTTTAATATCTTTTCTTTGTATTTAATTTTTGATAGTTTGATTAATATGTGTTTTGGCATGTTTCTCCTTGGATTTATCCTGTATGGGACTCTCTGTGCTTCTTGGATATGGTTGACTATTTCCTTTCCCATATTAAGGAAGTTTTCAACTATAATTTCTTCAAATATTTTCTCAGTCCATTTTTTTTCTCTTCTTATTCTGGGACCCCTATAATTCAAATGTTTGTGCATTTAATGTTGTCCCAGATGTCTCTGAGACTGTCCTCAATTCTTTTCACTCTTTTTTTTTCCTCTGTCTGTGGTAGTTAGTTCCACTATTTTATCTTCCAGGTCACTTATCCATTCTTCCCCCTTAGTTATTCTGCAATTGATTCCTTCTAGAGAATTTTAATTTCATCTATTGTGTTGGTCATCATTGTTGGTTTGCTCTTTAGTTCTTCTAGGTCCTTGTTAAACATTTCTTGTATTTTCTCGATCCTATTTCCAAGTTTGGGGATCATGTTTACTGTCATTACTCTGATTTCTTTTTCAGGTAGACTGCCTATTTCCTGTTCATTTGTTTGGTCTAGTGGGTTTTTACCTTGCTCCTTCATCTGCTGTGTATTTTTCTGTGTTCTCATTTTACTTAACTTACTGTGTTTGGGGTCTCCTTCTTGCAGGCTGCAAGTTCATTGTTCCCATTGTTTTTGGTGTCTACCCCCAGTGGCTAAGGTTGGTTCAGTGGATTGTGTAGGCTTCCTGGTGGAGGGGACTGGTGCCTGCGTTCTGGTGGATGAGGCTGGATCTTGTCTTTCTGGTGGGCAGGACTCTGTCCAGTGGTGTGTTTTATGGTGTCTGTGACCTTATTATGATTTCAGGTGGCCTCTCTGCTAATGGGTGGCATTGTATTCCTGTCTTTCTAGTTGTTTGGCATAGGATGTCCAGCACTCTAGCTTGCTGGTCGTTTAGTGGAGCTGTGTCTTAGCATTGCGATGGAGATCTCTGGGAGAGCTTTTGCCGTTTGATATTACATGGAGCTGGGAGGTCTCTTGTACTTTCTATATAGACAATCATGTCATCTGTAAATAAGGATAATTTTGTTTCTTTCTTTCCAATCTATATGAACTTTAGTTCTTTTTATTGACTTAATGCACTGGCTAGAATTTCCAGTAGAATCTTGATTAGCAATACTATGAGCACACATACTTACCTTATTCTTATTCTTAGGCCAAAAGCATTCAGGTTTGCAGCATTACATATGAGGTCATCTGTAAATTTTTGTAGCCACCCTGCAATGGGTGAAAAAGTCTTCTTTCTTCCAAGATTATAGAAAGTTTTTGTCATGAATGAATGTTGAATTTTGTCAAAACTTTCTGCATAAATTGATATCATGTGGTTTTTCCTCTTTAGATTGTTAATTAGTAGATTATATTAATTGATTATTGAATATTTACCCAGCCTTGATTTCTGGGGAATAAACAACTCATTTGATTTGGTGTATTATTTCTTTTATATATTGCTGGGTTTAGTTTGGTAATATTGTGTGGAGGATTTTTACATCTGTGTTCATAAGGAATACTCTTCTTTATTATTCTATTTTTCTAGTTTTGATGTCAGATTTTTGCACATAAAATTAGTTGGGAAAGGCTGTCTCTTCTGTTATCCATAGAGTTAATGGTATTTCTTCTATAATGTTTGGTAGAATTCAGCAGTAAAGCCAGCTAGGCCTGAAGATTTCTTTGGGGGGAAAATTTTAAAATATAAATTCCATTTTTTTAATAGTTGTGTGGCTTTTCAAGTTATCTATATCACCTTGGATGAGTTTTGGTAGTGTGTAATTGTCAAGTAATTAACTCATTTAATCAAAGTTACTGAATGTATCTGCAAAGTGTTGTTTATGGTTATACTATATATAGCTCTACTACAAACAACACTTTACACATAAATCCTTTTAACATCAAGAGGGTCTGTAGTTCTTTTATTTCTAATAACTTGTGTCTTCACTATTCTCTTTTACTTTGTCAGACTTGCTAGAGGTTTATCAATGTTATTAGTGTTTTCAAAGATTTGGTTTCATTGATTTTCTTTATTTTTTCTGTTTTCAGCTTCTGATTTCTGCTCTTAATTTTAATTATTATTTTACTTCTGTTTGCATTAGTCTTATTTTGCTCTTCCTTTTCTAGTTTCTTAAGACAGATGCTTAGGTTATTGATATGAGACTTTCTATCACAAGTATTTAATGTTATAAATTTCTCTCTAGTCACAATTTTAGCTATGTCTCACTAGTTTTGATATCTTATATTCTCATTTTTGTTCAGTTTAAAATATATTCTAATTTCTCTAAGACTTCTTCTTTAAGCCATGAATCACTAAGAAGTGCATTGTTAGTCCAAGTTTTGGGTATTTTTCTGTTACCTTTTAAAAAAAATGACCTCTAGTTGAATTCCATTATAAATCAGAGAATATATTTTAAATGATTTTAGTTCTTTTAAAGGTTTATTTTATGACCAAGGATATGGTCTATCTTGGTGAATGTTCTATGTATGCTTGAAAAGAATATGTTTTCTGCTGTCTGGGGGTGGAGTTTTCTATAAATATTCAGTAGATTCAGTTGATTGCTGGTGTTGTTTACTTCTTTTATATCCTTTCTGATATTTTGAATACTAGTCCCATATATTCCTGACAGAGCAGCATTGAAGTCTCCAAACATAATTGTATGTTTGTCTATTTCTCCTTTTGGTTATGTAATTGTTGATATATTTACATTTACATTTATTACTTTAGTATATTTTTTCAGTTTGCCCCCACTGTTTTATGGATCTCTATTGTCCCTCCCCTGACTTCTTTATCTTACAGTCTACTGAGTATCAATATTTTACTATTCCAAGTACAATGTAGAAATCTTACCACTACAGATGCCCCCCTCTTATACATATATATTAATATTATATTAACATATATTCTATATTTTAAATATACTATATAGTAATATATATTGTATATCCCCTTCTTATATTTTAGTTCTCTTATATATTATATATACTTATATTGAAAATCAGATGATATTATAATTTTTACTTACAACCTCCAAATATATTTGAAAGAACTCAAAGGATAAAAAGCTTATTATGTTTGCTGAGATAGTTACAATTTCCGTTGTTATTCTTTCCTGATGCCCCAACTTTCCTTCTGATATCAGTTCCCTTTTGTCTTAAGATCTTCCTTTCACAAACCTTTTAGAACATGTCAGCTAAAAATAAATTCTGTTAGTTTTGCTTTATCTGAGAATGTCTTTGTCACCTTCATTCCTAATATTTTTACTGGATATAGAATTCTGCTTGACAGTTGTTTTCTTTCAGCACTTTTAAATGTGGCAGTTATTCCCAGTCTCCATGGTTTCTGATAAGAAATCCTCATTCAAGCATTGTCTCCCTACAGGTGATGCATTGTTTTTCTCTTGTTGCTTTCAATTTTCTTTTCTTTAGTTTTAAGCTAAAATTTAAGTTTGATTATAAGGTGCCTGGACATGAATTTCTTTGGATTTATTCTGTTTGGAATTTGCTAAACTTCTTGAATATGTAAGTTTGTGTCCTTTACCAAACTTGGAATGTTTTCAGGAATTATTCCTTCAAATATTTACTCAGCACTACACACTTTCTTTTCTTATGTCTCCCTTTAATGACATAAATGTTTGACTTTTATTGTCTAACATGTTAATTTTTTTAACTTTTTCAATAATTCTTCTCTCTATTGTTCAGATTGGGTAATGCTATTTTTATGGACTGAATGTTTTTGTCAGTGGGAGAGACCCAATAGATTATATTTACTCTGTCTTATCCAGAATCAAAACCCTCCAGAGTGCATTTTTTATGTCTTCATTATGTTATTCTGCTTTCCCTTCATTAGTTAATCATATTCAAATAACTGATGAAAGTAAATTTTTTAATTGCAATTTTCTTTTTCCAATATAGGTTTCCACAAATTTATGAGCACCATAAACAATTCATTCATGACAGTGACACATTACACTAATGTAAAATTACAAAACATAAAAAAAAGTTGCTACAAAAAGTATGTATAGATTTTCAATTATATTACTGTTTATCTTGCTTATAACATAGACTTTTTTATTATTCATGGCTTAAATAAATGTTTATGTGGTTTCTGAGCAATATGACCTGGCACATTTTGAATGCACTGTCTGTACGAATAATGTGCTAGGTATACTACTGTATTGAAAAATCAGAAACTTCATTGACTTTTATTATTTTTTAAGTTTGGCTTTCAATCCAGCACCATATGAAATCCAAGAAAAGTAAAAAGATTCTAAAGCCACCTCCCACAAGCTTCAAATTAAACAGCTAGAATCCTGAGACTATAGAATACATCTCAGTTTTTTTTTTTATTCAAATGGCTTGAATTTAATCTCTTTTGCCACCATGAGGATAATCTGAAATGGGTTCAACTGTTAAAGTGACCTGATCTTGTCAAGCTTCCAGCTACTGTCAGTACACTTCTTTTCCTTTGGAAATAACCAGATACAGTTTAAACAAATGAAAGTGCTTCCCATGATAACTTTATAATACTACATCATCATCATATTAAAAATGCTTTATAATCACAAATAAAGAAGTAAAACCATGGCAGGTTTTTGGTTGGATTTTTTGTGTGTATTTTGCCAATTCAATAACAACTATAAGAATGCATTTTTCTCGTTGTAGATATTTTGGCTGAAACTGAATTATTTAATTATTGAAATGTAATACGATAAAAAACTTGGTTTGTAATTAGAGAGTCCTTTATTCTTTTCCAATGTACATGATCTTTTATGCCATTTCTCCATTATATTCATTTGGCTTAAGGAAATATCTATTCTAAAGCTCTAAATAATTGACACTAAAATCAATTAGTTCATATTTCTGAAACTGGAAAGAATTTTAGAATCATGTAATCACACCTCTTCATTTTAGAGGTGAAATTTCTCAGACTCAGAGATTCAGCTTATACTAAGCAAAAGTCAGGAGCCCAGGTCCCTAAACCTGGTCCTGGTATTCTTTCTACAATAAGGAAGTGATTTTGTTAGTCTCCTGTCCCTGTGAGAAAAATGCACATACATGCAAAAGTTTGCTGAAATTTTAGGTGTTCACTAAACACGCATGGATGCCATGTGAGTCTCTAAATTAGGAAACCCTGTGTAAGGACAATTAACTAGCCATCTGGACAGAGAAAAATGGATCTATATTACATCTTATAGTAAAGTAAATTCCAGGAGGCTTAAAATTTTAAATATAAAAATGAGACATTTAATATTCTGGAATAAAACATGGTAGAAAATTCCATTCCTGCAAATGAAGAGTTGACTCTAACAGTGACCCAAAAATCTACCAACCTAAAAGTAAAGAGTAATAAATATGACTATTAAAGAAATTCTATAAGAAACATTGAAAGACAAAACTAAAATTCTATTCAATACTGCACATATTAAGTGCTAAGCTAGTATGGTAGTTGGAATGGCTCCCCATTCCAGAGAAGTCCATGCCCTAATCTCCAGAATCTATAAGTATGCTACGTTACATGTCAAAGGGAATTTGCAGATCTAGTGGTGTTATTTTAAGCTGCTAAGCTTGTGGTAGCTTGTTACAGCAGTGATAGAAAACTGATACAGCTATTTAGTATTTAAGAATGAAAATTTAACCTACAGATATAGTTTTAACATATTAAATAATTTTTGCAAATTGCTTTTCATTGAAGCCTTACTTATTACTCTTCCAGTAAAAGAGAAAAGCATATAAATGGCCATAACTAGATATTTAAATAAACTGTGCTATGTCCATATTATGGAATACTACTCAGCTATAAAGAAGAATGAGAAAGCTTTTCATACCACTATGAAAAAATATCCAAGATATACCATTAAATGAAAAATGCAAGTACAATACCATGTGTATAAAGAAGAGAAAAAATTTTAAATATATTTATATTTTTAAATGTATGCATAAAATCCTTTGAGAGAATATAGAAGAAAGCAATAACTATGGTTACCTATTTGTAGTGGGGAGGAGAAGAAAGTGGGTAGCTGAAATTCACAGATAGAAAGGAGATTATGCTATATATATTTAATAATTTTTAGTCTTACAGATGCATTGCCTTTCTAATATATAGATAGAAGACAGATAATGGTGATGATGAAGATAGATAGCTAGATAGATAATATATTTAAATTACATATATCATAATATATTTAAATTTCTCCTGTACTACTCTGAGCTTCCTTTCATATTTGTGACTGCTTAATGGTGTGATTCATCAATAGGGAAAAAATATTGCTTGTATAAAGGAATAAAATAAAAGAATGACAGAAAGAAAAAAAACTTTTTAATTTGTCATTAATACTTTATGCCTCTTATTGGTAAAGAAAATATTTGTTTTTCCCAATTTCACTGGAGCTGTAATATAAATACACCCTGAGAAGATAACATGATATCTTCTAAACATCTCATATGAAGATGGCATGTAACATACACAGGTTCATGACACATTATATACTTTTAAAGGGGAGGGGAGGACTAGAAAAGAAAATAATGACTAAAATAAAGAAGGTCAAGTACTGAAAGGCGTACCAAAGACAAACCACTTTCCTAATAGCTAGTCCCTTCCTTCCCTCACATTTGACATCTCAAATCTTTGTCTGATCACCACTCTGAAAAGGAAGCCTCTTCCTCATATCAGGGAATTTATTCATAGCATAGTTCATGAAAGTAAAAACAGACTTTCCCAATATTCATAAAGTAAAACTAAGGCCAAGAAAATGGCAGAAATCCAGGCCTCTCAGTTTTCTACCAGGTTTTTTAGAGGATCTCTCCCTGAGGCAGGTTTGGCTAGCTGCTAAGAGCACAAGCAAAGACATGGGAAGGGAAGTTCTAGGTAAGTCTGGAGCTTTTTCAAATAGCTAGAGTAGCTATTGGAATAAGATTGGAAATAAGATTGGAAAGCAGATATCAAGTAACATTTGGAGGGTCTTGAAAACTAAGTAATGCTAACTAAGCAATCAGGCACCTTTAAAGACTTCAGAAAAGAGTGACCCATCAGAGATATGCTTTAGAGATTAATCTGGCAGTGTGTCGAAGGTAGATGGGATGAGGAAGACAAGAGGAGAGAAAATTTGTAGGCAAGGGCATGAGAGAAAATGCTTTTAGATTCTAAATCTATTTTAGCTCTCTAAAAATTAATGAGGCTGCTTGGCAGTTGCATTACTTACTGCTAAATCTGATTAAATCCCAAAAGCATTTTTTAAAGGAGAGATTAAAGGAAGTGAAGTCAGAAGTTAGGACCAAATGCAAGTATCTACAATTTTTCAAAAAATCATTTCTTAAGGGTCATTCAGTTAATTTAAGAAACACTCTGATGCATCCGTAGCTAAAACTCTGATATTTCTTATGTGTCATTTCTAAAGTGTAATTGCATAGCACATTGCTAAAACAGTAATGAAAGACTTTTAGAGCGTTCATCAAAGGACATCGAATGTGAAATAAACAGTGTTGGTTGTGAGTCAGGGGATTGCTGTTCGGCACATTAGACAGCACTGCCCTCTGCAGTTAAATGAGTTCTACTATCTGATCCCTGTGAAGCTTGTTATAAACCCGTGTTTGAAACCACTCAAATATTTTGTAATTTCAGGTACGATACCCACGCAGTGATATCACAACCAAAGTCTCCAAAGTGGATCCCTGCAGAAAGAATTACTTATAATGATGGAAAGGAGCATAAAAGTTTAGGACTGAGGAGGACAAACCTGGTTTGATTTGGTGGTGATTGTGTACTAAGTAGACACTGTTCTCTGCAAAAAGATTGGCAATTTTCTCCCTGAATTCTTGGCACTTCTACTTCATGGAAGAGTAGAAGCAGACATTAAAGAAATCATCAGACAATTAAATAAAATACTTATAAATTGTGATTAAAGCCATAAAGTAAACCAAAAAGGAGTCTAAGACAGGTGGATCTCATCAATGGAGGTGATATTTCAACTGAGACCTGAAGGATAAGAAGGACCTAAGCATGTGAGGAGTGGGAAAAAGTAGATGGGATAGCATGTGCAAAGGTCCTGGGTCAGGGACAGAGAGTCACATGTTCCAAGGATAGAAGGAAGAGAGTGTTGCTAGAGATATTGAGCAAATGGGACACTGATGACAAAGCGGAAAAGCTAAGATAGAAAAACTGAGATAGATCATAAAGGTACTACTTACTTTTAGTACTTAGTAAGGAAACTGAATTTTATTCTAAATGCAATGAGACATATTTGAAGGGTTTTAATTTAAAAAGTGAAAAAATCACTTGTTCTGCTCTATGGCAAATAATTTCTAGAGGGACAAGAGAAGAAAGCAGGAATGCAGACCATTTTCAGATATTTAACACTCTTTCTAGTTTGATTCATTGTGTTATGATGTTGGAAGAGTGTTAAAGGAAGATAGAGGGTATATTCATTTATAGCAAATCAATTCACAGCCTTAAACTGATAAACACTTGCCCTGAAATTATGCCATTGTCTTCAGCAAAAGAAGATAGTTTAGGGACTATTTAATTACAATCTTAAAATGGGATTAAGGTCATAAAGTAATAGGTTAAATTTTGAACAAAAAGAGTTCACAATGGCTTATTAACTCCTTTAAGATAGAAAAACCATCCTGTGCTAATTGACTTCACTCTACAGATCTAACCTTAAATTACAGTAGAAACATACATAGATGGTAAATGATTTCTCTATTATCCTTGTGCGGTCAGGAAGTTTGTCTTAAACTATAAATCCCTCTCATACATTAACATAAGAAATGTTCAAAAATCCCACATATAACTGGGATTTCCCAACAAACAAGTCCTTTCTCATCTATTTTCCAGAGCAAATGGCAGGTTCATTTCTAGTTTAGAACAAGGGAATGGAAATAAAACTACTGATTTTTTTCCCCAGGAAATTGAATGTCAATTCACGCATTTTGAGCTTATTATCCTTTCTCCCTTAAGTGAAAAAAGGAAGAGAGAGAGAGAATTTTGCTCACCATAACTTATCCAGTATATCTTTTTTGTCCTTTAAAACATTTCATCAGTATTATCCATGCTAAAGTTCCACAGAGAGGGAAATTTATTTTCCATAAAAAGTGACACACTAAACATTCTAGTTTCTGGCTACAGCATTAATGAACAACTTCAGGACTTCTAAAATTGAATTAGCTGCCCCAATACTTTGAAATTATTCAGACTTTTTAGTCCAGGCTTTCAGAGCTTCCAAGTACCTGTATGAAAATGAAATTATGAAGACAATATTAATAGATTGATTAAGAATCTTTCAACTGATGACAGGATCTACTGGTACAAATAATTAAATGAGATTAATACTATATTGCTAATATTCCCTATAGTTTGAGGCATACTATTATCTATTTTAATCTCTAACACATCTGCTATGCTTTATTTATTTTTATTTTTAAATGAATATAAATAGCAGAAAGCCAACCTCCATGTAACACTAACACCTCATCTGCAGTGATGGGTCAAAATTTGGTTCCATGAATATTAGCTTCACTTATCAAATGTCAGGGTGTGTGTGTGTGTGTGTGTGTGTGTGTGTGTGTATGTTAGGTTAACAGTTCCAGAGTCTGAGTAATGGTAAAAAATTAGAGATATTTGAGATCTAACAAACTTATCAATACTTGTACTGATTTACCTTCTTCCCAGCAGGGGAAATATAAAAATTATTTAGTCCTAGTTTTGAATTAGGTATTATTAAGACTGGAGAATTATCGGGCTTCCCTGGTGACACAGTGGTTAAGAATCCGCCTGCTAATGCAGGGGACACAGGTTCGATTCCTGGTCCAGGAAGATCCCACATGCTGCAGCGCAACTAAGCCTGTGCACCACAACTACTGAGCCTGCGCTCTAGAGCCCACGCGCTGCAACTACTGAAGCCCGTGCACCTAGAGCCCGTGCTCCACAACGAAAAGAGGCCACCGCAGTGAGAAGCCTGTGCACCACAACGAAGACTAGCCCCCGCTCGCCACAACTAGAGAAAGCCTGCATGCAGCAGCGAAGACCCAACGCAGCCAAGAATTTAAATTTAAATTTTAAAAATAATATAAATAAAAAAGAAAGGTAATATAATTCTATTTAAAAAAAGAGACTGGAAAATTATCTAATGCTCTTGAGGGCACATCTTTGCTGCAATGAGATGGGTAAACCATGAAAATTCTGTTCAGCATTCCAAATACACACTGCATCAGGAAGACTGAAGTCAAGCTTTTGAGACTATGCTGGCCTAATTAGCAAAATAATTTCAAAAAAGATTTCCCTTATGATTTCTGCTGTTAGAAACCAAACACCAAAGAAATTTTTTCATAAAGTGACATTTCCTCATTCTTGTATTTCTCTTCTCTCTCCTACCTAAAGAATTGCATTTTCTTTCTATCTTCATAGTTAAATCTCTTCGATATAAATAGTTCTACAAATGTCAGTGTTTCAATTTTTTTCTGATAGTTATTACCAAATAATTACCCAAACAAGTAATCTGGATTTAGATCCAATTCAAGACTACCAGGGAAAAAAAAAAACAAATGACATAGAGCCATGAATCAGGAGCCCAGTGCTCAAACAGGAAGCAGGTCATGAGGTTAGGGGATTAGAACAAGTATTTTATTCAGATAATGCATGGTTATAAACATTGGAACTCCAGTGAAGAAATAAAAGTCTGTGTATCTTTACTAGTGTCTATTAATAATTAATATTTAATTAGTACTTTATACATGGAAATCATAAGATCCAGCACATCACTCACATTGTTTCATTTAATCTTACAAGAACCCACTGAAATTCCTAGTTTTAGTTTTACCATTTGACAAATGAGAAAACATAGGTTTAGAGAGCTTTAATGACTTCTCAAGGTCATAGAGCTCACAAGTGTTGGAGCAGGGGTCTGAAATACTAGATGTCCCATTTTAACTCACTATTCCCTATTTTCTAAAATCATCTATCCAGCACATATTATGGATCTTATAATCTTGTGGGGTGACTGGTGTTATTTTCCTTCCATGATTGAGGATACTTAGACTAAGAAAAATAAAAGAGGTAACATTTAAAATTGCAAACCAGATAAGCGCAAGAGCCATATCTAAACTTTCAAATTTAGCTTGAAGGACATGGAACTCGTGTCATTTAGGATTAAAATTGCAGAAGGGACTATACTCACAACGTTAAAATTGTTTGTTTCAATTTTACTTGATTTTCCATAATTATAGTTTCTTGAGATTTTTTTTAGAATTTTAATATAGAAGATGAAGCAGCTCCTGATTTACATGGACTCTTTCCCACATCCATACCTATGTTCCTTTATTGTAAACCAGAAGAAGCCAGAATTATTCCAGGTGAAGGAAAGAGTAGCCTATGAGGATAGTGATTTATTTTATACATAATGCAACCAGGAGAAGAAGAATCCAAAAACCTGTAGGTATCGCTACAGTTCTATCCTTTAATCAGGAGGCTTCCATCATGTAACACTGTCTAATTCCCTTTGCCCTGATAATGGAGACAGGAACAAGGCATAGAAGTAGACTCTTAGAGCACTGGCTATTGAAATACTCAGAGAATAACAAGTTTCTGAAGATTGCATCATGATAATTTGAAGGTGTGACCTTCCCAAGTATCATCAATTGTTCTGGCATCAAAGAAAATGTAGAACCATTTGTAAGTGTGGTACATTTGTAAATGCAAAGTTTACACTTTGCTTCTAAACAGTGCTATCTATTGGCCTCAGTTTTAGGCTCACCTTATCCACACAGTATTAGGCCTGGCTGTAGCATGCACTGTAGATAAAATACTCGTGTCTTTTGTAATTTTTTTGAAATCAAGAGGTTGCAAACCTGAAGGCTACATCTACAAGTCATCAAACTTTCACCAAGCAGACTCTCTCTTACAACAATTGAAATGAGGTACAGTCAGGTTCAAACTCTGCTGTTACTGGTTTTCTACTGGCTTCAGTATCAGAAGTCCCAATGTCTGTACCCTGGTTTTATGAGTCATGGGGCTTTTCACTTTGCTGGCATGGATGGGGTTGAAACAGTATGGTCCTAGACCCAGCAATTTGGGCAGCTACTTCCTAATTCCGTTAAGTTCTTGATCCTGGCAGAAATAACCACTTACTTATGCTAGGTCAGTACCTAGAGAGGCAATAGAGCACAGTGGTTAGGAGCACAGATTTAGGAGCTACAATGCCTGGATTCAAATACAAGATCTGCCATTTACTAGTTGTTGAATAAGTCACTAGGTAAAAATACTTAGTGAGGATTAAACTAGTTAATATATGAGAAAATGTAGAATGATCTCTGCACCATGGAATATAGTATATGTCTGGTTTTGGGTTTTTTTTTTTGCGGGCCTCTCACTGCTGTGGCCTCTCCCGTTGCGGAACACAGGCTCCGGACGCGCAGGCTCAGCGGCCATGGCTCACGGGCCCAGCCGCTCCGCGGCATGTGGGATCCTCCCGGACCGGGGCACGAACCCGCGTCCCCTGCATCGGCAGGCGGACTCAACCACTGCGCCACCAGGGAAGCCCACGTCTGTTTTTTATTTCAGTGCTCTTCTGGGAATAATTTTATAAGCTCAGCCTAGAGCCTGTACCTCCAGCCCTTTCAACAGTTGCATAAGCATCTGATTCCCTGTATTAAATCTCTTTTTGCTTAACCTGGATAAAGTAGTTTTTATTGTCTTCAGCTGAACCTTGACTGATACACTGGCCATTCTATTTCCTCTTGAGAACTAGTTATTGAATTACAAAAATTCAAGAAATTAGAGAATGTGAGGCAGTTTACAAGCTGAAAGGATATTCTGCAATTTACTTATAAAGGCAGGTACAACATAAATGCAGGATTGGATCCACATCAGAGTAAATTATTTCTAAAAAAATGTTTGCTAGAAGCTTTGAATATATTTCCAGCCATGCTCTTTCAGGCACAATTCTTTAAATCCAGCTGCCTTCAATAATTCACTCCTCTAATTCTGTTTCTTGTTGCTAAGTTGGCATAGGCATAATCCATAAAATCTTACTGAAAAATCAGGTGAAATTTTCTGTATTAAGTTTATTTATTCTTAAAAGATTAGAGAGTTAAGAGGCTCCAAAAATCATTAGTGAACCCCAGACTCATATGCTTTGCTGCATAGTCCACATCTCCATTTTGGTTAAAGAAGCAGCTTAAACTTAAAAGGAACCTCCTTACTTAGTTTCAACATCTAGTAAATGATGCTGCCATTCACCCAATTGCTAGGACTGAAAACCCACAAGCTTCTCTATTTCCCTCACATCCCAGATACAGCTCATCTGACTTTTGCCTAACTCTCAAAATATATCCTGAATCTTTTATCACCACACCCTCAGTGAAGCAAGCAGTCAGGTTCAGTGTAGGAGACAGATATACTATGGTTTTCAAGAAGAAAGAATTTAATGAGTATAACATGTTCTTCAAAAAATGCCAAAATCTCATTTGGGGACTTTGAAATTTCTGACCCCTTTTACTTTCAGTGCTCTCTTCCCAGGTCTTACGTGGCTGGTTTCCCTCACTTCACTGTGAATGGTTTTCAAATGTCACCTTTTCTGGGAGGCCTTGCCTGAGAGCCCAGCCTAAAAGAGCACCCAAACTCTTGCTCTCAGCACTTTTGGACTCTTTCTCTTGCCTTATTTTTTCTTCAGAACATTCGACTTAGTATTTTATATTTATTAGCTCAATCGTTTATTTTGAATTCCCCTAACTAGAATAGTGCCATGTGGCTAAGAACTCTGTGGCGCTCATCACTTAATTTCCAGCACCTAGTAAAAACTCATAAAATATTTTGGAAAAAGCAGAATGTCCATATAATCTGCTCTTTGATAGACTTAAGTGTTACTGTCTTATTCAAAAATATGAAAGTTTTAGCTTGAAAAAGCATCACAGCAAAATTCAGACCATTGGCCCAGACCATATGTGATATTCTTTATGGTTATTCTGTACATGCTATATAACAGTCAACACTGGGTTCAAGATGAATCAGAAAAGCTCAATACAGAATGTTAAAAGTGAAGCATTTATCATTTCTGAAAAAATTTTTAACACAGACTTATAGCAGTAGAGGATTATCCTAAAAGAAGGGCATCAATCATTACATTGGAGTTAAAGGAAGAAGTTTTGTAGAGAATTGCTCCACTATGTACTCTATGTAAAGAATTGATATCTGTGTGCATTGCCTTATGACTTCAAATTGTAATTAACTTAGCATTCTTTAGGATTACTACAATTATGAAATATTTGCATCGAGCTACCATGTTATGTGAGAATCACCTAGCTAAACACTTAGGCCCTGATATTTTCCTTGACTGTCATTTATTTGACTCCCCAAAAGAGCAATATAATCTTGAACATTGGGTTCCATCTTCTTTTTAGAATTCTTTAAACATTTATTTTCTGTTATTATTAACTAGTAAAATACTATTAACTACCAAAATGAGACTTTAAATTATATACAAATATATAATTTTGAAGCCTGTTTGTAAATGCTGCATTTCTTAATTCTTTTAATAGCCCAAGAAGTGTTTTTGTTTCCATTTTACAGATGAAGAAACAGGCTGAAAAGATCAGCTGTTTACACAGACACATAAGAGACAACACCATATTATCTGATAACAGTTTTAATATTATTTCCACTATAAAAAATCATAGACCTGAGCAGGGACACAAAAGATAGGGTCCCTATCCTGGGGGTAATAACATAGCAGTTAGAGAAAAAAGATACACTACAGAATTCAACTGGGTAATAATATAAATGGGAGAGAATTGGCAGATACCATTTAGGCAGACTTCCTCTGGCTGACACTGTGTTAGATACTTGACACTAACCTCATTTAACCCTGAAAACAAAGACTAGAGGTAAATGCTGTAATCCCCAATTTATGAGTGAGGAAACTGCTTCAGAGTGCAAATCCACACCTGTGGCTGAGTATTGGAGCCAGGGTTCAAATCCACATCTGCATGTTTCCAAAGCCTACACTCTAACATTGTGCTTTACTCCATAATAAAAAGAAACACATACACACGCTTCCCTGGATTTCAGGGAATGTGGAGTATTGTCCTTGGATGGAGAATCCATGGAGTTTTAAACTGTTACTTGAGCAAAGAGTGGGATTGGGGAACCCGGAAAAACATTCTAAGTAGAGTAAACAGTAAGAACTTGATAATGAGCATGGCACTTCTGGAGGGAGTGAGATTAGTCCAGAGTAGGAAACTTTTAAAGTTAAGGAGTAGGCAGAAAAGAAGATAAAGTCAGATTATGGAGATCTAGAAAAGTTGTACAGAGAAAATTTGACTTTTTTCTATAAAGAATGGGACACGGCTTCAATGACAACTGTGTTTAAAATTAGTCTAATGAAGGTTTGTGGGTGAAAAGAATAAGGAAAGACCAGGTGCAGCGACTAATCAGAATATTTACACCACAATGCAAGGGAGATTATATAAAAACCTGGACAACTGAGGAAACAATAAAATAGGATTAAATACCAAAGCCAGCACGGTCAAGAAAAAGCTTTGTTTTGTGCTAGTGTGGTTTGGATGACAAACAAGTAAATTAAGAAAAATAAGATTTTATTGAGTTGTTGAGAAAGAACAGAACTTCAAGCCTGACTAATGGAATAGGTCTTTGTAAAGAGAACAAAGGCTTTTTCCTCTTCCCTAATGTTTGGGCCAATGAACCCAATAATGATTCTTTGGGACAAAACCATAAACAGATCCAAGCCAAGTTAATTCCTTGGGCCTAAATATGTGTATCTTATTTTCATCTCTGCCATTTACTCTCAATTTCATAAAGCTGGCAATTGTAGCCCCAGTTTCACCATTTGGTAAAATGAGTTTTCAGGATAAATCATCTCAAAGATTCTTCCTGCTATATATGAATTTCAAACAAACAGACAAAAGCTGTCTCACTCTCTTGCCATCTTAGTAGCCCAGGACAGCATGATTTATGCAGCTATACTCAGCACCATCAATTTTTTTAATAAACTGTGTTTATAGCTCAGCTTATATCACCACACCTGGGAAAGGTGAAAAGTAAAGAATTAGTCAGATAAAAAGAAAGAAAAGATGAAACTTGATATGTATATGAAAGATTTTGTTGAGAATGAGTTATGTCTAGATACTTTGAGTGTAAGAGAATTTTGCCAGCCTCCTTGATTTTTAAGGTTTGCTGGTATCACTTGAAAAGACAGAGATCTATTTTACCGACAGTAACTAGGCCTCACCTTTTGTTCCAGTTTACATTGCTAAGTAATAGCAATGCTATTTCAAGAGGGAATCTGAGCCTATGTCCCACATAGAGTGAAAGAATAGCATGATTGATTAGTAATGTCTGTCAGGTATATGGGTGAGAAATTAATGTCAGTAATCTATATATTCTGATCTCTGAGCAATATTTATCCATTCTGATTAAAAATTATTTTTAAACCCTACCTATCTTAATCCAGGGAGTCATTTTTTTTTATTTCCTAGTTTATTGTTGAGTTTCTGAGTTCTATTATATCTAGATTTTTTCTTCATTTTTGTAACCATATTTGCCATCCTAAATAGTAATACTTACTCAAGTATGGAAAATATTGCTAATAAAAAGGGATTTAATCCTGAAAGCAATTGCAATCTTTAAAGCCAAATAGTGTTTCTGATTATTTATTAACTTTATTTACATATTGTAAAGTATTTTCCATTAGCATGGAAAACAATTGAATTTTTCAATCAGCATTATTTCTTTACACTCTTTTAACATTATTATCTTTAATGTGTTACTCTTTCTAAGATTCATCTACCTATAATAAGTTACAGTAATATAGAGAGTTCTGGTATTAACATAATAAAAATCTAGATATATGAAGTATGTCCAGCAGTAAGGAACATTCTTAGGTAAAAGTTCAATTTTTAGCATCCCAGGAATCTGCATCTTTAGGCTGAACACAGAATAGAAAATTTAATGCATAAAACACAATCTAACTGGGTATTCAGTGTGAATAACTTCATTAAGACTTCAGGATTAAGACATTATTTTCAAGCAGGGTCAGAAGGGTAAATTAGGTAACGAAGAAAGTGATTAACTGGAAATAGTCTTCTTAATTTACTTCAATCATAACTATTGGTAATAAAACCAACCAATCAACGGTATTAATTTCTCATAATAAATTGGGTTGGAAAAGAAAACTTATTAGGAGGTCAGGAATGTAAACAGTGACCACTTTTAAGTAATTATTCAACAACTATTTATTCATTACTAACTATATGCATGGTACAGTGGAGAATACAAATATTGATAAAACACACTACCTATTCTCAAGGGACTTAAAGTTGTAGCAAAGGCTATAAAATTTGAAAATGAATGCTGTTTATAACTTTCTACTTAGGTGAATAGTGCCAAAATTTGGTACAGCTATAGGAGTTCTGAGAGCAGTCACAAAATGCTTCAAGAAGAAGTTGCTCTTGAAAAAGTCCTGGAAACATGGATAGAATTTAGTTGTGGAAAAATGAGGGAAAAGGACCTCCAGATAGAAATACAATTATTTACAAGGGTGAATAAGCAGGAAAATGTGAGAAAGATCAAGAGGTTAATTTGGCTGGAGCCTATAGTTAATGAGAGAGTATGGCAAAATGTAATTCGAGAAAGATGGCTTTAATGCAGATTATAATGGACATTTTATACAAGTAAATTTTGTCTTATTTAAGAAGCACTAGGGAGACAGTAAAAGATTTTGAGTAATAGAGTCTCAGTGATTATAATTGTGCTTGAAGGTAATGCCACAGTTAAGAGGCAGAAATACAAGAAATAGAGACTTCTATTGAGAAGCTATTGTAAGAGTTTGAAGGAGAGAAAATGAGGGCTTGAGTTAGGAAAATGACATGTGAAAACTGAAGAGAATGTACGTCTCACTATGTGTCACTATCAATAAAAAAAATTAATTGTCTATTAGCACCCTTTAGTAGGCAGAACTAGAATATGGCCCCCAAGATTCCTGCCCTCTGGTGTACAACTTCTGTATAGTCCCCAGGGCTTGAGCATATGATGGGATAGTCACTCCTGTGATTAGATAATAATATGGCACAGCTGACTGTAAAAATGAGAGATTATCTTTGGTGGAGCTGACCTCTGGGTGCTCTTTTAAGGTCTTGAACCCTTGAAAGAGACTGTGCTATTCAAATATGAGAGATTTGATTCCACAGAGATTCACCATTGCTGGGTCTGAAGATTGAGAGAGCCATGTAGGAATGAATGTGGATGGCTGTAAGACCTCTAGCCAGAGGAAATGTCCTACAACTACAGTTCTACAGTCACAAGGAACTGAATTGGACCATCAAGTTGAATGAGCTTGGAAATTGATTTTCACCCAGTCTCTAGAAAGGAGCACAGCCAAAACCTTGATTTCAATCTAAGTAGAGAAGTTAGCCACACCATGCCTGAATTTCTGACACAATAAATAATTGCTTGTTTAAGCCACTAAATGTATAATACATTTTAATGCATTAGAAAACTAGAACATGCTCAGGAATAATGAAAGTGTCTCATAATGTGAACTAGAAAATGTTTTGTATTGACGGAAGCTACAAAAAATAAATCTCAGGATAAAGGTGGAAGAATCTTGACTTAGACAATGTGGAAATCATCACCTCTTTATAATGCACTATAAGATAAGAATTTATCTGCCTGCTTTAATACTTTATCCTCCTTTCCTTACAAAGACAAACAAAAAAAACTTTTATTTTTTAACTTAATGTAATTGTTCTTATGGGCATTATTGGGACTTGTAGATTTACAGTCAACCCCAAAAAAATTGTGAAGTATGCTATATTGTCTTTTGTATATTCTCCTCATTTTTGTTTAAATTATGGTCCCTAGAGTCACTGAGGGTGGTGACTCAACAGGCTTGAGCATCACCATAATACAGCACCTGTGACAGGGTCCTGAGGCCTGAATCTCTTCCTCAGTGTTCCCATAGCTGATTTGGCTTGTGCTTTGCTGTTTCCAGTTTCACAGCTCTCTCTGGTTATCATACACTATCTATGCTAGAACATTAATATGTTAGTCTTCAAAAAAAATACTTGCAATTAGTCAGAGCTTTTGAAAAGAATTATTTTGACTATGGAGATAATTTTTTTTAGTTTATTTATTTTTGGCTGTGTTCGGTCTTCGTTTCTGTGCAAGGGCTTTCTCTAGTTGTGGCGAACTGGGGCCACTCTTCATCACGGTGCGTGGGTCTCTCACTGTCACGACCTCTCTTGTTGCGGAGCACAGACTCCAGACGCGCAGGCTCAGTAGTTGTGGCTCACGGGCCCAGTTGCCCCGCGGCATGTGGGATCTTCCCGGACCAGGGCTCGAACCCGTGTTCCCTGCATTGGCAGGCAGATTCTTAACCACTGCACCACCAGGGAAGCCTGGAGATAATTTTAATAGTAGACACCAAAATTACTGATTGGACAGTAGGAGAAAAAACCTGAGAGAATATGGATTATTTGACATCTTTGTCTCTGAACTTATTCACGTTGTCACTGAATGGAATCAATCCTTCATAGCTATCCCACTTGTCAGTAGATATCTTCAGTAATGTATTTCTTCTACAGTATATGAAATAACTAAACAGTAAATAGGACCTATTGATGCCTGATTGGAAAAATTTCTTTTTACCTAATGGTGGCATAATTGTTGCATATTATAAAGCAACTGACTCTTTAAGACTATTTAAACATTAAAATATATTACAAATTATAGAGTATTATAAATGTTGTATAAAACATAATTTCTATTCCTAGGAGAACAACAATCTAGTTAGGAAACCAGAAAAAAAGTATAGAAATGCCTATTAAACACCAATGACAATCATTAATATACATAACCAGTAATTGTTGGTCAGGAATACATTCTACTCCTGTATAGTTTTGTGTCTACCAGGTAGTCAGACACAGTGTATTAGTTCATTAGGACTTCCATAACAAAATACTACAACCAAATGTCTTAAACAAAAGAAATTTATTGTCTCAAGTTCTGGAGTCTGGAAGTCCAAGATCAATGTGTCTAAAAAAGTGGTCTCTTTTGAAGGCTGTGAGGGAGAATATGTTCCAAGTCTTTCCTAGCTCTGGTGGTTTGCTAGCAATCTTTGGCCTTTCTTGTATTCTAAGGCATCACCCTGATCTCTGCTTTTGTCTTCATATAGTGTTCTGTTTGTATCATTTTCGTGTTACAACTGCTATGATAAATTCATGTTAACACACTAAAATATGTTATCAGTTCTATAGAAAGATTTCAGAAGTTTGACATCTAGTAAAGTATTGACTATGAGTGTGGATCATAGGAGAGAGGGCAAAGAAGCTATTTTAAAGAAAACTAGTATTTAAGAAATGGGTGGAAGAAGATGATTCTGTGAGGAGAGTGAGATCTAGAATAACAGGAGAGGAACCAGGTTAGATAGATAATGGCACCAGCGCCAAGGTAGAATTTTGGGTTTTCAAATGTTACAGAGTGCCCTAGTGAGAAACGGATGAAAAATCACCAATTACATAAAGAAGATGCCTTCACCAAGAATGGCATCAATAGTGAAAATGGTTTGTTAGATTGATAAATATTAAGTAGTAAATAGAGGGTGAAATCTGAGTGTTTTCAGCCGGGACTTTGAGAATTTGGGTTGTGAAGAGGCAATAGACCTGCAGCTATGGGGGTCAAAATTTGAATAGAGGTACTCATACTTCTATTTGCACATATTCTAAAATGGGTGGAAAGTTTACAAGTTTAATAAAATGGTGCTTCCTCAAGTACTTTCTTTGTGAAACATAATCACAAGCTCACCAATTTTATCTGTGATAACATCAGCTGGACCTAACTCTTACCTAATTGAACCTTAACCAATTATTTCCAGCCTGTCCAATCCCCCAGGAAAGAAAAATGTCAACATCTACTTCCATAGCAATCCTTTAAAAATAATTCTAAAATTAATACATGTTTTAAATATAATTATGTTACTTGCCTGCTTAAATTATTTCAAACACATTAGTATTGTATTTTCTGACATACTGTACTATACACACTGCTTACTTCTCTACATGCATCTCCCTCAGTATTTCCCCTTCTGCTCTACCCACTCATTTTTTTGCTATTACTTATTGTTGTTGCTGTTCTATTTCACTAAGATGAACTAAATGCATGTGTTGTATTCTCTATTTGGTGCTTTGTATGCCTGAAATGTTCTTGTCAATCTACTGAAGCTTCCCTCACCTACCCAAACTCTCTTCTGAATAGTTCATTACTAGCTCTTCTTATCCATTATTATACCTTACACATATATATTATGATGTGTTTATCATATTTCATAGCAAGTATTTTCACATCCATTTTACCCTCTAGACTGTAAGCTCCTTAAAAATGGATTCCACATTTTATGTATCACTTCTACCTAAAATAAGTCTGGAATACAGCCAACAATTGCTTTTGAAATGAAGTAATGAATTCACACATGTGTAGAACTATATATTATTTTAGTAATAAGTTTAGTTAAATTTCCTGGTCCAGTGTTTTTCTAGACAAGCATATTCTTCATACCCAAACTGTAGCTAAAGATTGCTATCATATAAATGGCATTTAGTGCACTGAAAGTTGGAGCCATATTTTTCTATTACTTTAGATTTGATAACAAAATCCCTAAAATAACTTATTTATATTCAGTTAATGTTATCCTATCAAATAAAAGAGATCTAACTTTTCCAGACCATCCAAGCCAGAATAGTTTCATAACATAACGAAGGCTATATTTTCAGTGAAATGATCTAGCTTCAGTTGATTAAATATAGGTTGTTACTTTCCAGTTCAAATAAATAAGAAAATTCCTATAAACCTAGAATGTGTTCCCAACTGTGCTCTTGGAAATTTGATCATAGGACTTAGCAAATCCCTGAATTACAGCTCTCTCTTTTAACATGGGCCCTCAATTTCCTAAGAGCTAGAGTGATGGC
The DNA here is from genome assembly GCF_964165515.1 of Mesoplodon bidens. Classification (NCBI taxonomy): domain Eukaryota; kingdom Metazoa; phylum Chordata; class Mammalia; order Artiodactyla; family Ziphiidae; genus Mesoplodon; species Mesoplodon bidens. The sequence goes on from NC_138160.1 coordinate 70,304,269, forward strand.
ATGTAATTATTCTGCTTGTGCTGCTCTGACAACAAATGAATGCAATCATCAATTAGGAATTAGCACACGTATGGTTTCAATTATATTGATTTATCACCAGCAAATTTTTAATACAGAATTTAGTTACAGTCTATCATGCCTTGATAATTAAAATGCACTTTGGTTGATTGTTCCTTACTGACTTGTGGTAAAACAAGTAAAGTTATAAAAGCTTCTTGAGTTGTCTGCTTATTTATTTCAGCTAATAACAAGTCAGAGTTTCCCTGTACCTAAAGCACTGTAAAATCCAAATAAGTATTATCACTCTCATTACCACCTCCAGCTCTCTATATATCATTCCTCCACTACAGCATAATTATGAGCAATTTTTTCATAAACTACACCATAGACAGGAAAACATAACTCTTAATTTTTTTTAAGATAAGAAACACAGCCTGGGAAAAATTTGGAGACCTTCAAAGTCAGTCATCAGAGGGCCAGTATTCTGTTTTTTGCACCTGCTCCCCTCTCTTTGATAATATACACCCCCCTAAGCACCCAAGTTAGAACATCTACAGAGCCGTTCTGCTTTCTAATCCTTTACCGCTAGCAAAAGTGAGAAATGGTTTGAGTTCACTCATCACGTCTGCTGATTTATTAAATATACTTAAGTGTGAACGGGCTTCATTGTATTATCAATCCTAGTTATCTGCATGGTTTGCCTAGGCATAAAAGTACTACAAGATGAACACTTTCTCTCCTTCAAAGGACCAAGTAGGTAGTAATTTTTCCTTGTTGTCCTTGAAACATTATGACCACTTCTATGACTTGTTTGAAGTTTAACCTTAATTTATTTATTTTAGAGGAGCATTTTGATAGCAAAAGTAATGATTCTGGAAATGACCTAGCTGCCCCTACCATGGTATTATTTCTAGAAATTGTTGCTAGGTGGAAAATGCATATACAGTCACCCACATGCATGTCTACTGTTTCTGGACCCCTATAACTAAATCCACTCTAATCACCAACATTTCCATTTAATTGGTGACATCACTCTTTAGAATCCTCAACTTTCCTTCACCAGCCTTCTTTCCCCTGGTGTAAAACGTTATCTTTGTTCTCCCATAACTTTGTGCAAACTGAGTCCAGTACCCAGACCACACAATCAGAATCTCTGGATTGCCACAATCCTGACTCTGACCAGCCAGGAAAGCTGGCTATCCAAGCATCAGATCCACAGAGACTAGCTCTCCAGACCTGGGATAGCTAAAGATAAGGGAACTAGGCTGAGGCAAGGATAATACCATCAGTTACAAATTATTGAGCAATAACTATGTGTCAGAGCCTGGGCCATATTCTTTACATCTGTTAGCTATGTAATTCACACACCACCACTTCCAAGTAGGTCTCAGCTTTATCACATTTTAAAGAAACAGGTTCAGGAGCTTACGTATACTGTTCAATTTCACCCAACTAGAAAGTAATCAAGAGATAAACTCAAAGCCATATTTGCCTTACCCCATAGCCATATTTTTTAAATTACCTTTTATTTACTTCTTAGGTGGGGGAAGATTGTGTAGAAGGGAAAACAGATCTCAATCCTGGTGTGTGGCTGCAGAGACAGGAAGAGAAGAGACAATTGTAATAATAAAACTCTAACAGTGGAAGAGTCAGATACAGACCTTGGTGGTGGGGAGAGTAGCTGTGGGGTTAGAACGTATATGTATGACCACAGACATACTGGAGACACAGTGGGTTCAGTTCTAGACCACCGCAGTAAAGGGAATATATTCAACTTAAAGGCACCAGCTGCATTAACCTCTAACAAGAGAGTCAGCCTGTCTCTGAAGCTTTGAAGCCAGGCATTGACTTCTCCTTTCTAGGTATCAAAGAAGATGACATTTTCTTCCAATAGAAGGCTGTTTTGTCGATGTTGAAAATCTGTTGTTTAGTGTAGCCACCTTCATTATCTTAGCTACATCTTCTGGATAACTTGCTGCAGCTTTTACATCAGCACTTGCTGCTTCACCTTGTATTTTGGTGTTATGGAGATGGCTTCTTTCCTTCAGCCTCATGAATCAACTTCTGCTAGCTTCAAAATTTTCTAAAGCTTCTTCATCTCTCTCAGTCTTGACAGAATTGAGAAGAATTAGGGAGTTAGGGCATTGCTCTGAATTAGGCTTTGGTTTAAGGGAACGTTGTGACTGGTTTGATCTTCTATCCAGACCACTAAAACTTTCTCCATATCAAAAATAAGGCTGTCTTGCTTTCTTATAATTTATGTGTCCACTGGAGTTACACTTTAATTTCCTTCAAGAACTTTTCCTTTGCATCCACAACCTGGTTTGGCACAAGAGGCCTAGCTTTCAGCCTATCTCAGCTTTGGACATGCATTCTTCACTAAGTTTAATCATTTCTAACTTTTGATTTAAAGTGAGAGAACTGCAATTATTCCTCTCACTTGAACACTTATAAGCCATTGTACAGTTATTAATTGCCATAATTTCAATATTGTTGTGTCTCAGAGAATAGGGAGGTCTGAGGAGAGGGAAAAAGATGGGAATAGCTGATTGATGGAGCAGTCAGAATACACATGATATTTATTAAGTTTGCTGTCTTATATTGGTGCAGTTCATTGTGCCCCAAAACAATTACAATAGTAATATCAAAGATCACTGATCACAGATCACCATAACAAGTATAATAATACTGAAAAGTGTGAAATATTGAGAGAATTACCAAAATGTGACACAGAAGCACAAAATGAGCAAGTGTTGCTGGAAAACTGGTGCTAACAAACTTCTTTGATGCAGGTTGCCACAAATCTCCAATTTGTTAAAAAAAAAACCCACAATATCTGCAAAGCTCAATAAAACTAGGTACAATAAAATGAGGTACTCCTATAATGAGGTTTAAGTTTTACATGGTATCAGATAAAATTGTCAGCACTACCAGTCATGAAAATACCGAAGAAGCTACAAAGTAAAGAAAAGAGGTATAGAATTTTAGCTTAGCTGTGTAAAATTATAATCATCTGTTGTCCATTCAGGCTTAATTACTATGTAGCACAACAGCAATTATGCATATCATTAAATAGATGCTAGATTAATTATGCACATTTTATTTGATGAAAGCAGTAAAACGCGGTTTGCAGTATGTTCAGTCTTTATAGTTTGTGGCTCGTGTAACATAATAATTTACTCAGAGTTAAAAAATATTAGTAGATGTATCGATTGTGAAGCTTTATAATATTGTGTTGGCTGATCAATTTTATAACCTTATATAAACAGTAGAAATGCAGCTGTTAATCTGGTTATATGTTACATACTCTGACAAAATATTTCACAGGAAGAATCTTCCTTAATAGAAGAATTGTTGTCTGGCAATTATCTTTGGTATTTTTTTAAATTTATGTTTGGCTGCATTGGGTCTTTGTTGATGTGCACGGGCTTTCTCTAGTTGTGTCGAGCAGGGTCTACTCTTCGTTGTGGTGTGTGGGCTTCTTATTGCAGTGGCTTCTCTTGCTGTGGAGCATGGGCTCTTGACGTGAGGGACCAACTATTACTGAGTGCTTTGATTTTTCTAATTTTCCTTACCTTTTTTAGGTCTGTCTGACATTTTACAAATTCCATTAAAGGGAAAACTAAATTACAAACTGATCAATTGACAGGTGTTCTTATAAAAAATCCTAAAAATACAGCTACTTAAAATATTAAAAAAAAACACTTTGTTGAATAAAATTGGCCATTGTAAAGCTAGCACAAATTCTACTACCTGCTGCTCAAGCCCCAAATGAATCCTGTGACAGATTCCTGGTGCCACACTAATGAAGAGCCTTGAGAAAAGCAATGGGGAGGAAGGATGGATAAGGAACCACTGGGGAACATGCTTTAAATGAAGGTTAACAGCACATAGGGCATGCTGGTAAAAGACTGTTGAGAGAAGTAATACATGGCATTAATTAATTATTTTGAGCCTCAATTTTATCATCTGTACATGGAAAGTTTTAACCTAAAATGGTTAATAAGATCTCTTCTTCCTCTCTAAAGTTCTAAGAGTCTCAGAAAAACTTAAATGTCTATGATCTAAAATAGGGAAAAGAGTTGTTCTAGACTATTCCAGAGAACAAAATCAGAAGTAATTCATGGAAGTTAGAGGAGGGCAAATTTTATTATATTTTAAAGTAGAAATTTCAGATAACTAAAACAGAAAATAGAGCTAGATAATCAAATATTACGGATCTTTAAACACATGAGCAGTGGTTAAAGTAGGAATTGGAAAAGTGAGTTCTATCATCACTTCCAGCTTCTACCATATTTATTCATGTTAAAGAAAGGATTGCTAACATTATGTATAAATTTACTTGAAATCAGAGGTTCTCTACCTGAGATCTATGGACTCCAAGTATAGGGCTTCAAAGGATAAACCTTGAAATTATATTTAAAAATTGTATGCATGTGCATTTTTCCAGGGAGGAATATCCTTCATTTTCATCAGATTCTCCAACAAATCAATACTGGAGTCTGAGTCACTGATTTAAATAATACTTTCTTTGATGTACAAAAAGCTAGAAGATAAAGCCACTGTATGAAATAAGATAATTCTTTAAAGGGTTTTATTAAAAAACATTTATCTGCAGGCATTTTTTTTTACTAAATGCTTTGTGACAGAGCCTATTTTAAATGAATTTGTAGATCAGATTTGAAAAACGACCAAGTGAATGTAGTGATTAAATATCTAACAACTTTTAAAATCATATCTGATAAACCAAGATAGATGAAAATATTTCTGTCACCTGATTATCTCATCATGTTTGACTTTCTTATCTTGTTTTGGTATGCACTATAAAAAAAAATTTAGATAATTATTCCTGAATCCTTATTTTCAGCTCTAAGAATGATAAGTCTTTTTAGCCTCCTAGTAATAAAAATATAGTTAGAAAAATTCTGATTTTGAACTAATATTGCCAAAAGAAAGCAAAACGCCAATATGACAATATTCTTTCTTGCAATGTATGTATGTATGTGTGTGTGCATAATATCAGAAATAGAGATGTGCTACCTATTTGTTAAATTACGTGAGAGCATGTACTTGTCTACCTATTTAAAAGAGCAAGAATAGGCCTGAAGGAACATTAGGCAAAGAGGCCAACTTTCCCTGATATTCCATTTAATTTGAATATCATTGGCAGTGCAAAGTAAAGACAGTACTGCCAAAGTCAATATCCCAGATCTCTATGTCTGTGCAGCAGCTTTCTCTGTGCTAATAGTGTTTATGCCATCTGTCTGTTTTCAATTAAAGTCCATTTCTGATTCAATGACCAGATGTTCCACATTGTGGGGCCGTTTTGTTACCCTCTTTCTATGCCTCAAAATTAGTGTGTTTACTTCAGTGTTGATGCTGTTTACTTTTTCTTTTTTCTTTCTTTTTGCATTTCTGATATCATAATCTACTCTCTTTCATTTTTTGCAGTTCATGAAATAGATTTTCTATTTCGTCCTTTTGATTTTATTGCCTACAAAGTCTGTCTTCTAAATGTGTTCATATATCTAATTTTGGTTAATGAGTTTTCATTCACAATGCCTGTTTATCTGATTTTTCATATAATAGCTATATGAATAAAAATTTTCAAACTTAAACATTCTGCATAAGTAATACATTTTAAATTAAAATCACTAAATCTGTAATTCTTCAAGGAAGGTCAAAATACTGTATCAATCACTGTTTTTTCTGTGTTTTGTTACTTTTAAATAGTTTCTGAATTCTATCCATAAACCTTGTATATTTCCAATCCTAACTCTTTGAAAAATCAACTTTGATCTTCTTTAGGTAATAAAATAAAAACCCAAAATTTTAAAGTTTAGATTATATTACAATCTCATTTTCTCCTCAGATTTTATTGAATTTTCTAATACTCAAGAAAATTTTTCAAAACTGTGCTTGATGATGGTTTTTGGGTGTTATTATTCTCAAAGCCTTGGCATGCTGCCATTTCATGAAGGGTAGATATATAACAGCTGTAGTTTTTTATCTTCTATTTTGTCATTGGCATTAGTGAACAAGTTGGAACTTCTTTGGAAATGTCCCTGTGCTTGGAAAGTAATCATGGGCAATTTGAATATCCTTTCTGGCATAAGGGTCAGGTTCTAATTTGCTCTCATATCTATAGAGGTCTGGCTCTAGAAAAGGCAATGTTTTGGTAAAGAAGCAAAAATAATAATATTTTAGGATGTAAAACAAGGAAGAGATAATAACAACCTTTAACATATGCCCCCAGAACATATGCCTGCCTACTACAGTAGTGGCTGCCTTGGTCAAGTTACTTTATAGCGGACCTTTTGACTAGATTAAAAGCATGGATTTCAATTTCTCATTTCATTTCTCACATCATACACAGAACCATGTATTTGAATTTTTTTAAACATTGGTATGAAGAAAAAAATGCATATTTTGTTATCAGTGTTCATTTAGTTCCCTATTCTAGGCTTTTGCTCTCCCTCAGGGGACTCTCAGCTCCTCTAACACCCATGTCCAGTGGTACCAGATTCTCCTCTGGAGTTTCCATATATCCAAATTCTTTCCACTTTAAAGGTCAGGATTAAATGTTAGGTCCTCCAAGGAACCTTAGCTGTCCTCAGCTGTTTCAGCTGAGGAATTGCTGCCTCTTCTGTACTCTTCATACATTTCTTGTGGCAGTGTACACCTAATATGATGAAATATATTGGTACATAGCTAACCTCTTTTATGTATTTTAAATCCGATGTGGGGGACAAAGTTTATCTCTGTGCTTTCCCATAACATCTATTACAATTTCAAGAATCCTTTGTGAATTGTACTGATGGATTAATTACTCAATCTGTGCTTAGCTGAGTTTCCTTGTGCTCTGAACTCTCTCCACAGGTAACACTCAACTATTTCTGATTCAATCATTCGGGTCCTGCTATGTTACAGAAATTAGTCTAATAAAATAATTCATGACAAAGTGTGAATAGCTATAAATTTTTCCTTTCTTAAATAAGCATTTTCATTTTAACTCAATCTTGATTTTACTAAGCCTAAAATATTGAAAGAAAAGGATTTCCAAGTCCAAAAGTAGGGTCAATAGGAGAGACTTTGGCATTAAAAGATGACACCCTATCTCGTAATGTTGCTTACTTTCCTTCAGGTAAAGCTGCTACTATTTTTTTTAAATCAAACTATACTTTAAATACTGTACGACTATTTACACAAAGACTATTAAAGTCTGCTTTAGATGGTCCCATTAAATTTCATTACAAACATTATTAATGATTTTCAAACTTTAGCAAATATAAAATAAATCACCCTTAGTTTTTTAAATACAGATTTCTATGCCCCATCCCCAGAGACTTAATTTTATAGGTATGCGTTTCAGGAATCTCAGTTTTCACAAAGACCCTGTTGAGTCTGATACTGGTAGTCAGAGGATTATCCAGGGAGAAATGCTGCTTTAGATGACCTAAAGATGATGCCCTTGACATTAAAATTTATTGCCCAAGAACAGTGATTAACACATTTTTATGTTCTTCAGTGACTTTATTTTTTAGTTCATCCCATTCCATAAAATATGAATATAATGTGCTGTAAAACTTTGATGCAGAAAGGATAGAAAAGAGCAGCTGAAATTTTAAGGATGAAAACACTGAAATTTAAAAAGTATGCATTTACCCACATTTTATACAAATTTTATAATTAAGAGTAAAACATAAAAGTTATTAAGAATATACATTGCAATAAAGGCATAAGCATACATTTTAAATTCACTTATTTATATGTCCAGTAAATGTAAATTATGTTTTTCAAAATGAAAAGGGAAATAATATTGAATTTCATCACTGGGGATTTTTTATTAAAAAAAAATCCGAGATAAAAATTTTTAATTTTTTATTAAAAAACGTAGCAAGAGACACAGAAATGGACACCTAGAACTTGACTACAAAGAGAAAGGACAAACTTTATTTGCCCACATCTGATTATGAGTATTTCCACTTCTCTAATGACAAAGAATGGAAATTCTAGAATTAAAACTCAGTGAATATTATTTGGAGTTGGTTACTTGTGTAATTAAAAGAAATAATAAAGATGTGTTATTATAATGTCTGGTTTTATGTCTTATATTTAATATTTTATATTTAATGTCTGGTTTAATTAATTATAGATAATATTGTGATAATGACTTTGATCATGCATCTTTAATTCTTTATGGAAAAAGGCTACAAATAGATACACAGATATATTATGTCTTTTTATTGCACAAAAGTTGCCGTCATAGTGTTTAGGTAAATCAAAAGAGTTCGTTTCATTACAGGTTGAATTAAAACAATATGAAAAAGAATACATATATATATATATATATATATATATATACACACACACACACATATACATATGTATAACTGAATCACTTTGCTGTACACCTGAAACATTGTAAATCAACTATACTTTAATTTTAAAAAGAAGATCGAAAGGAAATAAAAGGATGAGAAGGCAAAAAAAAGAGTTCATTTCAGTAGCAAATCTTAAAAATATAGGATGTGGATACATAAAGGTAATAAATAGATGAAAAACACTGTATATTATATTTTGACTTAAAACATAAACACCCATTCACCAATTTGATATTGGCCAGAGATAAATTGGAATATTGACCAGTCTTGGTTGATTGCATAAACCATCTCTAATGCATCATCTCCAATTTCCAGTGTCATGTCTTTAAGGTAAAAATAGAACTTAGACACATTTTTAAAGCAATATGAGTGTCAGACCTTTCCAATTTTTACTATGTTTCTTCAGTCTTTTAAAATCATCACATAATTTTTAGTCATTTACATATATCAAGTCTTTCCAAAGCATTCATTTTAGATTTCATTGCAATAGCTTTTTCCTTAGATATTTCATCACTTTATATTATAGTTATTTAAACTTTTGTGATTGCAGCAAGTCTTCAATCCGAGGTAGAAATAAATATTCCATGGCAGAATAGAGCATATCCTATGAGCAATAAATTTTCAGCATGCCAAGGGCATTAGATAGAATATGTTATATGGAAAACTTAATTCATCTGTTAAAATGATTTAAAAGAGGTTTATTAAGAGATCTACTACAGATAATTAATTAATTGATGGATGACTATATAAATGTATACATTAATATAGACAAGAATCTAATGTAAGGAATAGGTAGAAAAGAAAAATGTCACATCTTAAAAAATTGTCAAGAATTTCTAAATTAGAAAACAAGATTGAGATTCCGTTTTTTTATCTTTTTTTTAAAGAGCAGGAAAATATATAGTTTCTATAGTTGTTTATAGCTCAAACAATTATATGGGGGAAAATGTAGGAAAAAGAAGAATCAGTTTATTTCTGAAATCCACATGTATTGTCTCACTTCATGTTGTTAATTTGCAGTAATAAGAAAAACAAACTATTAGTATTCTTTGTAGTAAAATTGCTACTTAGAATGTGTGGTTTTCATGTGGTTGTTCTTTCTTTCTAAGGAAGATACAATGTAAAACACCCATCTGTGGTTGGTTTAACTTTTTTGAGGTCAATTGTGGCAATGTTCACTTGTTTTACATAAAGATCAATTTCTCTGAACTGAAGAGAGTCCATAGAACAAGTTCACCCACCTGGTAAGAAACTACTATTAGACAAATCCAGCCCCAGGAATCAGTAAGCAGGAAAAAGCCATGGAATATTGGATATCAAGATTAGCTAATTTTTTTTTTACTCAACCTGCTACTTAGAATAAGGACAGGGTAGAGATTAAAAGTAGCAATTAATTAATTAATCCATTAATCAATAAGCATTACAAAGCTGTCCCAAGTTCAGATAAACACATATCTAGATATTTTCCTTTATTACTTACTTAGGGTAGTGAGAGAAATGGGGTTAATCATTTATATCACTAAAGTGTCTAATTTACAAAAGACAAAGTTAAAGTCCTTATTCTGGTCCAAATGTGATGGGCTGCAGAGTGAAGAAAACATATGCGAAATTGTTGATTAATATTTGTTTCAATTTTAGCAGTTTAACTTATTTCAAGTTGGACGAGCCCAGCATAAAGAAAGCCAAAGTTTTTCCACAAATTTTGCATAGCTCTCACTTTTTTATTCATACATTTACCCCTCCAACCTCTTTATGTAAAAATCCAAGATAGGATGCTACAGGCGGAAGCAAGGACAGTGCATCTGCTTCAACAGCACATGTTATTAAAATGAGAACAGTAACAGGAGGTCCCAATTGGAACCATGACTGGTGCTCAAAGGCTCTGACCAAGGTCTGCCAACACCCCACCACAAATTGTCACATATCTAAATGTGTGTGTCACTTTCCCCATAGACTCGTAAGATTTTAGTCACAAATCTGGGAAGGCACTCTCCCTTTCCCAAAGGATTAATAGCTTTTTGTCTTGAAAGGAAACAACCCTTTAAAAGCTAGACTTTAGATCAAGAACAAAGGCTTAGCCAAGTCAAAGGCAAAGGAAACCTTTATAAACCTGCCTGCTGTGAGTTAGGGCTGAGCCCATCTTTATCCACCATGAACTCTCAAACTGTGATATCATTCTCATGTCTACCAAAAGGGCTATGGCTCCTGGGCTTGCTTACACCTGCTGCCTACCTTTCAACCTAAGTCTTCCTACTGACTGTACCTGTAATGTCTGTACACATCTGGGTCCACCTCACTATTTATTGTCTTCATGTTTCCAGTTTTCCTGTGAAGTAGGTATAGCCATTAAAAATAAAGAAGCCCTAAACTATAAGACATTGAGAAATTTAAGCTGTTAAAGAGAGCCAGTCTTTACATTTTACCTTGTAAATTACAATAGTAGATAACATCTACACTGAAGTTCATCCTCAAACGTATCAAAATCTTCATCCTCAACCACATCAAAATATGCACTGAGGGCTTCCTGGTGGCGCAGTGGTTAAGAGTCCGCCTGCCGATGCAGGGGACACGGGTTCGTGCCCCGGTCCGGGAAGATCCCACATGCCACGGAGCGGCTAGGCCCGTGAGCCATGGCTGCTCAGCCTGGGCGTCCAGAGCCTGTGCTCCGCAACGGGAGAGGCCACAACAGTGAGAGGCCTGCATACCGCAAAAAAAAAGCACTGAACTAGTGCAAATTAGAAGATTCAAAGAAGAGGGTAGAAATTTGAGGGCGTTATCAGCATACAGCAGCCAGTACCAAGAAATAAACATCCTAACATCCTATAGGTATATATATAAAACATGTGATATATAATATGTTTTATTTATATATATAGGTACATATTTTATATACACATTATGTATATATACATAATCGTATATATGTGTATACATACATACAATCTTACATGTATATACATATATATATATATATATATATATATATACACAATGAGTTGGCATAATTCTCCATTGAAATACACTTAACAACAAACTTTTAGAAACATGATTATCAAACAAACAAAATTTCTCAAGAAAAGACTTCCAAAAAATGCTTGTTTCCTTTCTCTAAAGGAGACTCCTTTCACTAAAATATACAACTTATTTCTTGGAATGGATACATAGGCCTTAACATATTTTGTTTAAAAGTAATATCTTCAACCAATTAAATGTATTTTCTCCCTATAAAAAGGAAACAAAATCAGGTTCAATTTGGGAGATTGTCCTGAGGTCCTCCCATAACAATGACAAAATGCAGATTTTTCTATACCCTTACTTGTTTTTATCTACTTGATCTGTCAAAGTTGTCAAAGCAGAGTTGAAGCTTTCCACCACAATTGTGTTCAATTTATTCTATATTTTTCAGTATCATTGTCTTGTTTGCTATAATAGGCATAGTCTGTGGAAACACTCAGGACTCTCTTTGTACTATTGTTCCATCCCTTGTGATCTGTATAACTAGAGTCCTCAGTTTTTTACTCAGTGAAAAGGCCTTGATAATCAATGTTTTCTGAAAATGAAATGAAATAATGAATTTTCCATAATGCCTGAAATATGTTAAACATTTGAATTATAGCTATTGCCATTACATATTTTCATTATACTTTGCACGTAAAGGCTTATGAATTTTATAACTTTCATTTTATGTTTCATTTTATCAATTTAAAATTAACCTTTAGTCACTGATTTGATTGTCTTGATTTTCACTTTGCTTGAATTTAATATTTTTACTCTGGGCCCTTTTGTTTCATTTGCCCTTTATTTTATTACTAATCTTTCTTTGTCCTTATGATTGGATATTATTCTTAGTGCAATGAAAAAGAATTGAAAGTTTTTAGCAAGGGAGTGACATGATCTGATTTATCTTTGTTAGAAAATTACTCTGGCTCTTAGTCAGCAAATGGATTATCAGTGACGAACAATAGGAAGCAGAGAAATGCTTGAAAAGGCAAAAAAAAGAAGATAGTGACTTGGACCAGGCTGGGAGTAATGTTTTGGCTGGGCAGGGGGAGGAGGCCAGTAAAAGAAAGACAAGGTTCTAGCTTCCCTAAATTGAGTAATTGCGAGGCATGTGGGAAAATTTATTAAAATTAGAACAATTCAGGGGGGAATGGGTATAGAGGAATACAGAATTTGGGGGGGGGTGTCATGTTAAATTTGAGAGTTTATTTGATTTCCTAGGCAAAGAGTCATATCAAAAATAACAATTATGAATCAGAGATCTAAATTTGTCAATTGAATTTAGTGAGATCACTAGGAAGATGGTCATGTGATTGTAGAGAAAGGAGGTCATCCTGACTGCACTGCACATTTCAGTATTTGATAATTGAACAAAGGAGGAGACATCAAAGAAGACTGAGAAAAAGCAGCCAGAAAAGTAGAATATTCAGAAGTGTTGTGTTATGGAAGTAAAGAGAAGGAAGACTTTCAAGAAGGAAGGTACTGATGGAGACTTAAATAAAGTCTACAAAGTGACCACTAACTTTAACCTAAAGAAATAGCTATGGTCTTAGTTCCAGTAGATTCAGTAGAATAATAATGAGGGAGGCCTATGCACAGATGGTTAAGCAGAGAATGGTGGGTTGATCAGAATGAACTGAAAACTTTAGAAAAGAATGAATAGAAACTGGCTCCAAGGTGTTTCCTCTCTTAGTATCACTTATCCATGCTAGGTTATCTCTTCATTCTCTTTCCTCCGTATTTATCAGCATCTTGTCCCTTTAGTTCTTATACTTTACATTTAAGGAAAGCTCATCTTCCCCATTAATAATTAAATTTTGACAATTGAAAATTAAATATCCTAATATTACTTTCTAAATCTTAATAAGATCACTTTTAATATCAACAAATAGTCCTTGAAACTTACCTAGTTATATTGTCATATGGCCTGATCTCTCTCCTGTATCATAATGGGCATATCCTTTTTCTAAAATATTTTTCCAGTTCTTATAATAAATCATTTTAGAGATTTATATGTATTTCCTCTGAGTCTTCAGAATAATTTCCTCTTCTTTCAACTATGGTAATTTCCCCAGAGGCCCCATGAGATATCTAGTAAAATCTGATGGTTGACAAAATACAGTCGGCAAGGCTAGCTCTTTCCCTACATATTTGTCTATTTGGGGACAAGTTGAAACCCCATCTTAAATCTACAGCCAGTGGATCGATGTATATGAATTTTAATCTGATTTCTAGTGTTTATTAGATTTTTATGTATCAAGACTCTGCTGGTCTGAGATGAACTATTTCCTCATCTAAACCAATGAAGCATCTGAAAACCTGTTGTCAGATGGGCCATGTTTTTCTGCTCTATGTGAAAAAAAATTATTGATATGTACCCTTTTTACTTCTACTTTTCTAAATATTGTTCCATGGATTTTGTATTAGTGAGTATTCCTCCCAGAGCCTAAAAGTAAATTGACTGCGTTTCATAAAATTTAGCATTAGAGTATGTTCTCATCTTGTTCTCTTTGTCTATTTTTAGGTATCCCACTAAGAATTTGTGTCATTTTGAATAAGCGTTTGTTAGCCAAAAGGTATTTTAATCAGGATTCCCACAATTCATACTCAAGCTGATCTACAAAGTATTTTTTTAATTTGGGGAATTTTAAAAGATTTGTAAAGATTAGTATGGAGAAAATACTACTATTTTAAAAATGAATTTTAAAGATCTCAGAGTAAAAATAAATTCACTAACAGTCTACATGCCAATAAGATAATTTATGTGAATAATTAATATGAAATAAAAAATAATTTATATTTATATCAAGAGATTAAGAGTATTGTGTAATTTGTAAAAATAATTAAGTCCTATTTAAGCCTTCCAAAACAGGATTCAATGTACTTCAGAGGAATCCCAATTGACTAATAATTCTTTTTCTTTTTAAAAAATATTTATTTTTTTAACATTGTGGAAGTGCCTTTAAATTTATTTATTTATTTATTTTTGGCTTCATTGAGTCTTCGTTGTTGCGCGCGGGCTTTCTCCAGTTGCAGTGAGCAGGGGATACTCTTGGTTGCAGTGCACAGACTTCTCATTGTGGTGGCTTCTGTTCTTGCAGAGCACAGGCTCTAGGTGCGCAGGCTTCAGTAGTTGTGGCACGTGGGCTCAGTAGTTGTGGCTCACGGGTTTAGTTGCACCACAGCATGTGGGGTCCTCCCAGGCCAGTGCTGGAACCCCTGTCCTCTGCATTGGCAGGTGGATTCCTAAACACTGAGTCACCAGGGAAGTCCCCCAATCCACTAATAATTCTTATGCTTTTTCTATATATTATTAATTCAATTTACCCTGGCATAAAGAATAATCCTGGAGTTGTGGCAATCTCATTTTGGAAGTTGTTTGAGTTGTTTGTTATTCTGACTCACACTTAGCAGAAATAGTCTGCTGTTAACTGCATATTATATGACTTTAAAGCACAAAATTGTCACTGTTACTTTCAGTGTCTACGCATTCTTGTCACATGGGACTGTTATCAGTCTTCTGTAATGAGAAGCTTAGTGAAGAGAAACTTTGTTTACCATTGACTGTCACACAGTTCTGCTCAGAAAGAAAGAGTCTGTGAATTTAAAAATTACACATAACTCCCTAAATCACTAACATCTTTTCCTAGTCACTGGGGCAAAGTTTCAGTTTATAAAAACAATTCCAAAGAACATAACTTTGGATCCATGGTGACAAGAGTACCCATCAGCTTAATAGTGTGAATGCATGATGATTTATACACCAGAGACAAACAAAAAACAAAGGAGAAATCAATAATTGGAATGGAAAATACAAAATGTGCCAAATGATTATCCTAAGTATTGAGGGAAAGAAGGTTAACCATAATGTTGTACTTTATACAAATGAAAATGTCCAGTGTATTCCTTTCCCAAAGCAGAATAACACGTTAATGACTCTGCTCAATATCATTTTTGTTAATGTGACATCCAGGGAAGCACTCCTCCTGGAGCCATAAACCATGTTCAAGAACAAAGATCAAAACTGCTACCCATTGCTTCTCACTGGTAGCTGGAACTGAAGCCCTGGGTCAGAATGGTCAACATTACTGTAAGTGGCTGCTTAGCCATTTAGAATTAGGGCTGCAGCCTAGCTTCATTGTTTCCTCTCCTGAGGAATAGCAACCACGTATACATATTTACAGAACAGTTTCAGTATAACACTCCAAGACTCCCAAAAGAAGAAGACCTCTCTCCTTTCGCCTGGAAATTTCTGCATATTTAATTCCTACTTCTTCAAAAATCAACTCAAATCTCTTTCTTTTGTAAAAGTTTTTTTTTCTGCATTGAGAGAAACACATCTCAGAATCTATGTGGAGGTGGAACAAATTAGGATAATAATGGGGTATTAGTAATAGTTAGTTGAGCAGGGGGTTGAGGGAATGGAGATGGGAGTGGTGATGTAGAAATCTTCATCCTAATATCCTCGGTGTGGAGACTGAAATCACTTGGGCTGATAACGTGGTTCAGAAAAGACAGAAAGACTGTGGACCTGGGGCTAAGATGCTAAGGACTGTGGCCAATTGTCCTTGATTTGCGTGCTTCTCAACATGGCCAGATATACCATCATTGCCCACTAGGGACTGTAAGCGAACCACTCTGAAGTGCTCAGGAGTTTGATATTCCTTAAAATCCCCTTCACGGTGCTCTGTCCATTAACTTCCTTATCTCATATCTCAGCCTGGGTTCTGAGTGTTTCTTAATGTACCCTCTTATGATTTTTATTCTATTTCTAGTGGCCATCTGACTATTCAAGACAAGTTAAAATATATGTATTTCCTAATTTGTACTAAGAACTTTAGATATGATAGTAGTGATGGGTGTAATTTTCATAACAACTCTCTGATGCAAAATTATCTGCCCCATTTTAGAGGTAAGGCCACTAAGTCTTAACACAGTTCAGTAATGTGCCTAGATTAGTAAGAAATGAGCCACGGCTAATAATCAAGTCTATATTACACTAAAGCCTGTTTGACTGTTGTGCATACAACTCCATCTGTTTTATTTGTTCAAGAGAGGATGTCTCTCAGCTGTTTGATATCTTTGCCCAAAAGGAAGAGTGTACCATCCTTACATGGTCAGAGAAACAAAGCAGCTAGAGATGTATGTGTATGTGGGTGTGTATGTGTGTACTTGTGTGTGTGTGTGTGTGTATCTGTGTGTTTAAAATTGGAGAACCATCTCAACCAAAATCGGTGTTTCCAAAGAGTGATAGAATGTAATGAAAAGTTCATCCCCTTTGCAATATTTTCAATATTAATTTCAACACCTAATTTCAATTTTCAGAGCTTTTCTAAAGTGAATTACTCTTTATATCTTAAAATATATTTCATGTCATTTATGATATGTGTTGTGTAGATGTTGGTTTTTTAAAAGGGGCTGTGTACAAAAATCATAGGACAATGTGGGCTAAAAAGAAGCTGATATGTAGCAGTTTCTGATTTGGGTAAAATGAATATAATGAGAATTTCTGTTTATGAGGAAAAAATTATATTTAGACAAATGTTTGCATTATTTTATTCTAATACACTATTGAGCAGAACATTACTAACATTTGAACCAAACAATTTTATGGGTCAAAGAAATTTTTGAAAAGGATTTCAATTACACCTTAAGACTGTGGACATTCAAATGTTAACAAATATCATTTACGAAAATTAATTAGTAATAAAAATAAGAAAATAATAGTAA
Source organism: Mesoplodon bidens (assembly GCF_964165515.1). Classification (NCBI taxonomy): domain Eukaryota; kingdom Metazoa; phylum Chordata; class Mammalia; order Artiodactyla; family Ziphiidae; genus Mesoplodon; species Mesoplodon bidens. Next base: position 70,321,383 of record NC_138160.1, read on the forward strand.
TTTTAATAATAACCTTATTATGTTGTAATAATAGCATAAAGTTGATAACATTTAGTGGGTAAGTTTTTCTTTAGTGCACCCACCTGCTCCATAGTTTCTCCTTTCTCCCACCTGCAGTATTCTAGCCCTCAAATTTTCTCCTCAGACACCCAGTGTTCTTCAATTCAACTGGTCTATTCATAACCCATATCACACTGCTACATTTAAAATAGATAACCAACAAGGAAATGCTGTATAGCACAGGGAACTCTGCTCAATATTTTGTACTAACCTAAATGGGAAAACAATTTGAAAAGAGGATTGATACATTTACATGTATAACTGAATCACTTTGCTGTATAACCTGAAACTAACACAACATTGCTAATCAACTAAACTCCAGTATAAAATAAAAATTAAAAAAAAAAACATATCTGAGGAATCAGAGATACAGACTGAGGAGTAAATAACTTAACAGTCTAAAATTGCCCTCATAGGAAATTTTACTTTGTAATAATTTCTGTATAGTGGAAATCCAGGTAACTATTATTATCATTATTATTTTATTTCCCATCATTTAATGCTTATTATGTGCCTTCTAAACATTAAGTGTTGCTGCAACTGCAGGTACTATTATCATCTTCATTTTACAAATAAGGAAGCCAAAGATTTCAGCTGATTCATGCAAGTTCATACAGTTAGTAAGTGGAGAACTCTATATTTTAAAATTATTTCTGTGTGTATGTTTCTGTGTAAAATATGTGTATTTTTTACAGAAGTAGCCATTTTTAAAAAATAAACTATTTTGTCTACATGTAAGGCTGCTCAATTCAAATATATAGAAACTTCCATAGAATTTACAGTTGCATAACTTGCTTTTCTACTCTAATTTTGTATATATTTTCTACATAGCCTCTGGTCTTACCATCCTATTTGGAATTAAAGCAATTTTAATTTTATAAATATGTTATTTGTTTTCCCAAGTATTATAATAATAAGTACTTAGAGAGAGGTATATCTGCATTTAAAAAAATATTTAGTAACCAATAACAATAAATCAAAACATCAGATACAGAACTTAGAGATTTTCGAGTTTAAGATCATTAGTTTGGTTTGTCTAGATAGGAAGTACATACAAAATCATTACCTTACAGCTTCCTCATCACAATTATATGTGAAGTGAGTAGGTAGGACACTCTATTTCTTTAAAAATAATACCCTGTCAATATCCTAAAACTTTGCTATCACAACTGACACTAATTGGCATCCTTGTTAGCACTCTCGAAAGAGAGGTCAAAACTGGAGGTTCATAGAAGCTGAATTGCCCCTTCTTCTAAGTGGTTCCTCTGGGTTGAAGAGCAGAGATGTGGAAACCTTAGAAAAAGCTTGGAATGAACTTTTATTATAAGGAAAACAAAAGATGTTGATGTTGATATGTAAGAAATGATGGATATCTTGGTAGAGAGTTATATAGGAAACTTATGAACAGATGTCTAAAATAACTGAAAAGATGAGATAATAGTAATTCAGTTCCACAGTGTCTTACTCAAAGCCTTTGTGGCTGGATGTGATTATGTATAGAACTTCAGAGAGGTATGTTGGGGAGAAAAAGTACATATACCTTATGTAACACCACAGGATAGTAAGGTGCAACATTACGTTAATATTTTTACAACAAAATTATGCATAACAAGTGCAATAAAGGCTATAAATATCCTCATGTTAGTTTAGCTCAAAGTATGCCACCAGAAAAGTGAGTTTATGTGTGGTTAAGATTTGCTACCAAATATTTATTTTTTAAATTTCTGTTGTAAAAGATTTTGGAATTTCTGAATTGCAGATACGGTATTGTAGACTTGTACAAGAATTGGAATTATTTTATTAGAAGGAAAGGTACTGAAAATTAATTAAAATGTGGACTTCATTTTTTAATTTACATTTTCAACGAATATCTATCAAGCGCCTACTACATGCCAGTAACTATGACAGGTGAGACAGTGATGAACGAGACAAATGTGGTCCTATATTTGAACAGTGTTTTGTAACCAGCTTTCTTCGTCTCCAGTGAAATCAGAAAAGGAAGCAAACATTTTAACTCATAGAAATTAAGTAAAAATGGAATAACGCTTCTCATTTCCAGGTTTATTTAGTACAGGAAAAGTTTACCTAAGTAGCTTATGGAATCCACTGTTTTCTGGAAATCTTTCTTAAGCTTCTTATTAACCAAGACAGTAATTCCATGTTAATTTTCCAAACTCTGATTCTTATTAATTCTTATAACAGAATAGTTTTCAGAGTACCAGGTCTATATGTTTATATGATTGTAGAAATTAATTATTTTGCGTACACACACGCACACACACACACACATACAAATTAAGTAGCCACTAGTCAAGAGATTTGATATATATATATAAATCAATAAAAATCCAATTAAGTTTTGGCTATCTAAACTGACTAAAAATAAACATGATAAAGATATAAACTAATACGTGAAAATGTCAATATATTAATTCTGATTTCTCTCATTTTCAGTTAAGAATTTTTGACAAATGGGAATAAAGCCCTATTATTGTCATTTGAAACATAGTACCAAGGACTTTGTTGTTGTTGTTGTTGTTGTTAGTATTTTGATATCCAGAGACCAGTGACTCGAGAAGCCAGCAATATAAACACCTACACCACTGTTTATTTATATGGAAAAGACATTTTCTATTCTATATCCTTCTAGAAATACCATTACCCTCTCACTAAGACTTTTAGAGAATCTGTATGTGCCAAAAAGTGTTAGCATATGCAATAGTGATTCTAACTTTTCCTAAAGTTTTTTCTTCCTTAATATTCAGTAATGATCATTTTCTGTAGCCATGCATATACAAATGATTAAACAAAACAGGCCAACTAAGTAGCTGTTTTTCACACATATACACTTTTGCAAATATACACATACATTTGATAGACAAATAAACATTGGATTTTATTTGTTGAGATTTGATGACCAAAGCTGTAATGCTACCATCATGCAGCCCCTTGATAGGGTATACTGGAATGCCATGAGGCATCTTTCCAAGAGATGTCTCTAAAGATGCTGGGATATGAGTTACTCTTGTAGAAAAATAATGATTGTTACCTCTAGAGCAAAATAAAACATCTTTGGAATGGGTCAGGTCCAAGGTCATTCCATAAAAAAGATTTTCCCATATAAATGGAAATTGAGACATTCCTTAGACTATACTGCGCCAGCATGGGAGAAATTTGAGGTTGTTTACATTTCCACTGAGGCACATATTCTGGGCCACCAGGGAAAATTAAACAACTCTAAGATTCTTCTAAGTCATTAATCTAAGCCTTCTCATAGGTAGGAGAGAGATACAATCAGCAGGACAAAAAGTTTGATGTGTTTTTTACTCTCAGTCACAAAGACAGGAAAGAAAAGGAAAGCAAAGCTCATTCAAGAATATTAAGCAAACCCTTTGATCAGTGCACAATGAAAGTAGATGTGATTAAAGCAAGTGGTTGATATATTAAGCATAGCTCCACTGGCTGCTAGACCTTGGTCTTGTTTCTCAGAAAGAGCCATGTCATAGGTGCACTCCCTCCCTATTGGGTTGCCTTGGATTGCATATAATCCTGGCCTTGCTGGACATGTACTAGCTATTTTCCTGCTAATCAGTATTGATACTAAACATGGAAGATAAAACTTAATCCTAGAGACTGAGTGTTGAGCAGATGTTGATGATTAAAAAATCTAAGAGTTCATAAGGAAATGATGAAAGAGAACCTCCCCAGACAAATAACAAAGATTGCAAGACCAAGCTGATTAATCCTAAATTCTACTGTGGTTCCTGCCTTGCCAGGGACTTACTTTTTATATGATCTGGTACAAGTGCCTTCAAAACTACAGAATTGTTTCCTTGTCTGTGATATGCAGAATCTGGTTCAACAGCTCTAAGTTGCCTTCTTGACCTCTGGAATTATTTAATTCTTATGATCAAAATATACTATATTGTTTATGCAATAATAACCTAAACTGAGTAAATATAGTCATCCTTCTGGCTTTCTAGATGAGATTTGAACACATATAATTTTCATGGTTTCCATATCTATCTACAATTTTTTAAATGCTTAGCTATCATGTCTTTACACGAATGTCAAAGTTGCTAGCAACCGCACCCACACCACTATCCTCTCTTAGAAGATTAAATGTATACCTTTAATACTATAGAAATTGAATACCACCTCACTTTGGATATATGAATTGCATAGTTAGCCAGTTCTACTTTTTTATTATTCAAGCACTGCCCTTAAACTAGTATGTTGTTTTATTACCTATCTGGCCAGAAGAGTTTGAGAATATCTGCAATTTTTGACTTCAATAAACCTTAAATGATCTGAATATATACTGTTGGTTGTCTGAAAGCCATCCTTCTTTTCTTCTTTGCTAAAAGAATCCTGGTTTTGTTTAGGTATTACTGACCACATATTTTAGAAAAGACTTAAGTTCCCAAGGGCTACACCTTGATTAGTTACACCATATTCCTTTGGAGTGATTGGTTCAGAAAAAGTCATATGACCCAATTTTGGGAAATGAAACATAAGATAAAGTCTGCAAGGTGGCTTCTAAGGAAGATTTCTTTGCTCTTAATAAAAGAGAAAAGGGGAGAAATGTAGTTTTACTCCCTCTGGCCATTATTTTCTCTGTATGTTGTCTAGAAATGCAGGAGCTGTTTTGTGTCCAAGAGGTGAGCCAGACTAAGAAGCTGCAGAAAAAAGATGCAAAATGGAAAAAAAAAAAAATCTGCAGTGGAAAGGTGCAAAAATCTGGATACTCCAGGACTTTACTGAGTCACTAAATTTGTCAACACTAGAATTTAACCAACTCTAGACTAGTTGTTGTGTGAGATTATAAATGACTTTATTTACATATGAAAGCATCCTGCTGAGTACATAATATATCAGTCAAAAAAGCTAGCTACTATAACAAACATCCAATATCTCAGTGTCTTAACCCAGTAGGAATTCATTCCATGATCACTGCAGTCAAATTTGGGTTAGCAGAAGTCTGCGCTCCATGTAATCATCCACAACCAAGGCTTCTTCCAATATGGTTCCACCTCTCTTATATGCAGCCAAGTAATGGGGAAAGAGAGAGGTAATGGGGAAAAATTCCAATACCTGAACTTTGTCATGTAACCCAGTCTAATCAGTTGGGAAATGCAGTCAAGTTATGTGCCCAGGAGTAAGAAGAAATTGGTTTGGCAAACACATAATGTTGTCTCTAATTTTCCTTTAGCAGTTCTAATATGGTAACAAGTTTTTAAACAACATATCAGTGTTGGCTTAATCACATGGGGCAGCAAGTGCAACAATCACCTGCTTTACCACCTATCCCACTGAAAAAATGCTTTACCGTAACAGTGTCATGTTTTGAAAATAAATTTGCTGTTTACATATAAAGTTCATAAAGAATCCTTCTTCCTCCTCCAATAAAATCAGGTATATTCTCTCTACACACTGGATGATGCAAAATGGATGGGATTAATTATATGGCATCTTCCCAAAGATCAAGTTTATTTTTGAATGGAAAGAAGTCTGTTCAATCAGACTGAGTATTTAACAAAGTGAATAATAAAAAAGGGTGACTTCAGATATTTAGTTTAGAATGCAAAAGTGAATGCTATGTTTATTAGGTGATTCCTAGCCAATAGAATCTACTTTCTCTGGATGGTTTGTGAAAACCTAAAAAACATCTCTAATATCACTTTTGATATGTTTCTCCTTTAATGTTTCTTTGTTATACTACCAACATCAAAGATTAAAAGAAATTGTTGGATAAATTGTCTATGGTCTCTCATATACATCTTTAGGTGTGTATGTGTGTATGTGTTTGTGTATTCTCAGTGGCCTTATTTTACATACTCTATTTCAGAAATAAAGTTTTTCATGCAATAGAGAAATGCACAGATCAATCACAAAACTACCTTATTGTTGTCAGTAGCCAATATCTAATGTTTATAGGAAAAACAAAAACTCAGGAAAAAAGATAACACTGAGCCACTCGTGGGAGATTTTTCATGTCTGGTGGGTGACAGAGAAAGTGAAGCAAGACCAATCCCATTACCACTAGTTATGCTTCAGCCACCTCAATTTCATTCATTTTGTTTTTATTTCTAATGTGCAGAAGCCGTTTGATAAATTCCCTTCTGGGGACAGACCAGTCTTGGAAGGATGTACATTAAAAAGTTATGAAGAGTACATAATTTATTAAACCCAACTCATTATTGGAAACCGTTAGCATACAATTCATTTAATAGGAATCATTGGTGGAGAAAATGACTGCTGTTTTGATCTGATCGCATAAGCTATGACATAATTTTCCTTGTCTGTGGTGATTTACCTAATTTTGAACAACATGAATACTGACTTAAACTCTGCTTGCTACTGGAAAACAGACACATATGTTCTGTTATTTATTAATGGCTATGGCTTCACATTTTTATTATGTTCTGTTACAAATAGACTCTCCAAGTTTTCATCAACAAAATGATTGAATAATTGAAGAGAGTAGCTATACCCCTCAGTGCACAATGGGACAGGAGAAGGAAACGGTTTTACTGACAAATACCAAGGCCTCAGGCCTGTCATCTGTTAACAACTTTCACTCAGGGAAACAACCAATCAATCAAAAAAGATCTCCTGTCTGCCTACTATGTACAAAGAGTAAGCCTTAACATTGTGAAGAGAAAACGTAAAATGTCAAGGGACCAAGGAGGCAAGAAATATACATAAAAATAGCTAGCTAGAAATATAAAGCAGTATGTTATCAAATCCTAGACGATACAGAAAAATACTAGAAGAGGTTAGGGGAGGTGAGAACTCAGTAATCCTGGAGGCCAGGGGTAATCTTTACCTTATAGCTTCATCTATGACCCTACTGAATCTTTCTTCATGTAATTTTGAACATTATTTTGTGAGACAAAAGTTACAGAACTAAGTCTTTTAATGCCAGGATAATTTCAAGTGATATATTAAAATGTATTTAGCCACTCTTCTATTAGCAAGCATTTTTTTTAATTTGCAGCTTTTCCCACTACAAAAATACTGTAATAATCAATCCTGTAAGATTTTTGTTCTTACTTCTATAGGATACATTCCCAAAAGTGGAATTGCTGGGTCAAAAAGTATATGTATTTTTTTATTCTTATTATGTTGTCATATAGCTTTCTAAGCAGGCATTCAAGCTCGCCTCTTCCACTGCAAGGTCAGTAAGTACCATTTTGCCCACATCATTGCCAGAGGTCTTGCTATCACTCTTTTAGTTTTGCCAGTCTGATGAGTGGGAAGTAATCTCGCATTTTGACTTTTGTTCTCATTTGCCAAAACTCTCAGTGGGTTTGGTACCCTTTCAAATACATTTAATGGCCATTTGGATTTGCTCTTTCATGAAATTCTTATTTTTATCCTTTGCCTATTTTCCTATTGTGTTGTCTTTCTTCTAATAAATAAAAAATCTAAAATTTTACTTGCAGATTTTTAACATTTAATCAAGTTATCTGTAAGCAGATCAAAAATTATCTGTTCAATAGTGTTGCTGAGCATCAGCTGTTTACAGTGTCCAGTGCTAGAGACCCACCTTGGGGGATATAACATGCTCAGATATGGTAATAGAGCCAAGACAGGTATTGAAACAAGTATACTACCAAGCAGTCTGTACTAAATACTATAAAATAAAATATATCACACAATTATAATTGGAGTTAAGAAGGAGAATCTATTTCTGGTTAACATGGTCAAGAGAAATTTCTCAGGAAAAGAATATGAGTCTGATTTTAATAGATAGGAATGATTTTGATGAGTTAGTTATATCAGGAGAGAGCAATTTATATAGGAAGAATAATATATATGTATTTTAAAACAAATAAGTAATTAAAATGCCAGAAGAGTTGACCTAAGAACCATGACCTTCTTAATTTTGGATAAAATTTCTTATTGTAAAAATATAATGTATAATTTTCAAATTCTAAAAATAAAGTTTAGGAGACCAGGGATGCCTTCTGGTTGTAGTTTGTTTAAAAAATATGTTAGGCTTCTCATTAAGAAATGCAGAGAAATTTTTGTTTCTGTGTTTGGAATTTAAAATTTTAGCAATTACTAAGCAATCTCTTAAGTATAATATTTGAAAAATCAGGAAAATCTGGAAGGTATACTAACACTTTAACTCATTCGGTAACACTAAAATTACTAAACTGTAGTCTGATGTTCTAAATATTAATACTACTTTCTAAAACTTTTAACTTTAAAGTAGCTAGAATCTCTGATTCAATCTGAATTGTGATTGTATTTGACTTTTTAACATACCATTACCTACTGTTTTTATCATTCGAGGGTTATTGAAATTCACATATAACCTATGTTTTTGAGATGTCTAAGCAGCTACATGGAGCAACCTAAATAATAGTAATATTAATGACTCACTTGGGTCTTTCTCTCAACTGTACAAATTTGAATATATAACTACTTCACAGTCTCCTAAAATAAACAAATAAGTCCCCTAGGGTACCTAAATTATTTTTGGAACTAATGTATGTCCATTTAATGCTCTGCCTTTGCTGGGCATTGCAGCCTGCATGGTGCCATTACTACCATCTAACAACCCTGCATTTTTCACATGTCATTGCTGCTGTGATAATCACAACTGAGTCCTACAGCTTCAGCCCTGTACACTCCATTTTGCCAGGCAAAGCTGCTTTTTTTTTTTTTTTTTTTTTTTGCGGTACGCGGGCCTCTCACTGTTGTGGCCTCTCCCATTGCTGAGCACAGGCTCCGGACGCGCAGGCCCAGCGGCCATGGCTCACGGCCCAGCCGCTCTGCGGCATGTGGGATCCTCCCAGACCGGGGCACGAATCCGTGTCCCCTGCATCGGCAGGCAGACTCTCAACCACTGCGCCACCAGGGAAGACCCAAAGCTGCTTTTTATCTCCTGCCTGCTAAAGGCCACTGCCTTCAGGATCTAGTACCAGAGTCCTTGCTATCTTCTACCAGACAGCACACTCTCTGTAAGTTACTGCCACTGAAGCGATGGAGAGCCTGAGATGCCAAATCTGCACCAGGGCCCTGGTAAAAAGGAAAAGAATGTCTCTTTTCCTTCTTGGTGTTATGATCTGTTATGGGAGTCCCAAACAGCTTCTTCCTGTCATAGTGGATCTGTCAGCTTTTAATAAAAACCCTCTCTCTTCCAGGAACTCAAACAGGATGAGGACTGAAAGATGGGGGCAGATTGCAATAATGCCCTCACTGTAGGCTCCTGCCACTGTTTGGCAAGGCAAGGATAAGGAGTTTCCAGTATGCACAGGACGGTCACCCAGCTTTAGTTATCTTAAAGGACCACTTAAATAATTCTGACGTGACAAAGTGAGGGGACCTTAGCAAATTCCTGCGTCTGAGGAGGGGTGGGAGGTCAAGAGAGGTTTAATGTAGAATTCCACATCCTGGTGAAACTTGTAGTGCTGCAGCCTCTAAAGAATCCAAAAATTCTTGCTGAGCCTGTGCGTCTGGAGCCTGTGCTCCACAACGGGAGAGACCACAAAGGTGAGAGGCCCGCGCACCGCAAAAAAAAAAAAAAAAAAAAAAAATCAAAATGTGTGGCACACAGCTAAAGCAGAGCAGAGAGGATTTTATAGCACTAAATGTTTACATTAGAAAAAAGGATAATTTTCAAATCAACAATCTACACCTTACCTTTTATGAAGTTAATATTATCCTGATACAAAACCCAGGCAAAGACAATACTAAAAAAATTAAAAGAAAACCACAGCCCATTATCTCTCATAAGTATAGATATAAAAATTCTTAACAAAATATTAGCAAATAGAGTTCAGCAATATATGAAAATAATCATATACCATAACCAAATGGAGTTTATTCCAAAGATGCAAGACTGGTTTGATATTTGAAAATCAAACAGTGTAATTCATTGTATTAACAAGCTGAAGAAGAAAATCATGGGATGATATCAATTACTGCATAAAACTCATTTGACAGAATTAAAACACCCATTCATGATACAAACTCTCAGAAAACAGGGCACTTCAACTTGATAAAGAACATCTACAAAAACTCTACAGCCAAAATCATACATAATGATGAAACACTAAATACTATTCCCAAAGATCAAGAAAAGACATGATACCCACTCTCACCATTGCTATTAAACATAGTACTGGAAGTTTAAGCCAATGTCATAAAGCAAGAAAACAATACAAGGCATACAGATGGGAAAGGGAGAAGTAAAACTGCCCCTATTTACAGAAGACATAATGATCTATGAAGAAAATTATGCTCAGTTGCAAAAGCTAATCCCAAAAAGCCACAGTCTGTATGATTCCATTTACATACTTTTCTCAAAATAACAAAGTTATAAGGATGGATAACAGATCAATAGTTGCCTGGAATTAGGGATTATGGAGAAAAGGGAGGTAGGTGTGACTATAAAGGGATAGCATGATGGGGAGATGTTTGTGTTAATAGAATAGTTTTGTCTCTTGATTGTGTCAGTGGTTATACAGATTGACACATCTGATAAATGATATAAAACCATACACACACATTGTACCAATGGCAATTTTCTGGTTTTGATATTGTACTATAGTTATGTTCTGGAAAATTAGGTGAAGGATACATAGGACTTCTCTATATTATTTTTGCAACTTCCTGTGCAGCTACAATTATTTCAAAATAAACTGGAAAAAAAAGACACAGACTAGGAGAAGATATTTGTTATTAACATGAATGACAATGAATTGTTAAATGAAATTTATGAAGAATCTAAAAATTAATAAGAAAAAGCAAACCACCAATTAGAAAAATGTACAGAGGCTGAAAGGAAATTCATAGAGGAGGAAACAAATGCTAGAAGACATTGTTGATGTTAATCCACCACTACTCATTATGTTACAGTCTCTGTTTCCTGTGTATTGTGAATATTCCATTGAGTAAAGCCATGAATTTCCTCCAGGCTATAAATGAAAAACTGGACATATAGATTTGTCCATATAGTTACTATGTGAGTCCATCATTTCAGTCAATTTTATGAAATAGTCATCCTTAAGAATAAAAGCTAGTTCAATCAGAAATTCTTTGAAATATTACATGTCAGTATATAACACCATTTCTAAACTCCTAGTATGGCAGTCAGAATCTCCCGCTTTCTAACTAGCTTAAAATACCATCAAATGTAAAAAGACAACCTTATTTAATTTGTTGCATAAGTGTGTGTAGTCAGTGAAGTAGATGTTAAGAGAAATGAGGGTATGGGAATGGTTGAGGTGGTAGGGAAAAGTGTAGTTTACAGAGCTAAACAAGACTGCAATCTAGCCGGGATATACAGAGTTTAGTAACTCAGGCTGACAGGGAGGGTTTTGTTTGTTTGTTGTTTTTTTCAGGTAGTCATTTTTGAGCAACAATGCCATGATTTCTTCTGCAATTCAACTAAATTACCATATGTGTCTAGTTCTGACCAGAACGGAAGTAAACCTTCTACTAAGGTGTCAAACTTACTTTCTATTATAACCAGATATCTCACAGAGCTCAAGAATAATGAGAAAATAAATCTCAGATCAAACCAAAAGGAAAGAAACATACCATTCAACAAACTTAATCAATTTAATTTTTAGCTTAGCTTCATAACACACCTGAGATGAATGTGTATTTTCTGTAAGAGTATACATTTCCAGGAAGAGAGCATGCCCAGAAAATAAAGATTTGGGGTTTTCAGTGGGAAAGTCATCCTCAGGATGTCAGCAAAATCATTCCTTAACAGTCCAGGCCCTAAACACTTTCCTGGGATTGCAGGGGGAAGAGGTGGGGTACAATTCAGGATGGTTCTAGAGTCACAGAGTTAAAATTTCTTTGCTTGAAGTAATAAATTTCCAGTGTGGTAGTTTTAGTTTCAGTATTATGCATTCAGGAGATAATCTTAGAAGATTAAATCATTAGAAGGAGAAAATGTAAGAAAAAGTAACATCATTTGGCATCGTTTGGGAAGAGAATAGTGTGTGTATTTTATGATTTCATAAAATGTAAAGTTGGTTTGTACAAATATTTTATTAATAATAATAGGAAATGGGGATGTTTCAGATGTTTTGAAGTTTACACATATTGAATATACTGATATTAGCTTAACATAGATTTATTTACAGTGTGTAATAAATGAATTTCTGGAAACATTTTTGAAAAATAGATTTCCCAATATATTTTTATATTTCCAGAGAAATTCTTCACTTCAGGCTATATTTACCACAAATGAAAGACATATGTAGTATTGCATTTTGAATTTTTGTGCGATGAATTACAAACAAAGGGTCTTTATCATCAATTACTTTGTAATTTATTTGTCATTTGCTCAGAAATCTATATTGGAAAATCTGGTTATCAAATATGCTCTGAAAACATAAATTAACTTCAAAAGATTAATGGAAACTCTTTTCATTCTTTCTACTTAAATATCAAAAACTTGAATAAATTCATTCACTTTCTTTCCGTTTTGTTCACAAAAGTGACTAATGTATGCTAGTAAAAGATGATACTCAAGCAAAAGAATAATTTCAGAGTAATTAAGTAGTTTCCTACATTTAAGTTTACTAAAATGCTTCTTCTAGAATGGTTTATTTCCTTTATTTACACACATCTTTTTTCCACATGTAAAAAGAATATTTCAATGCAGTTATACAGCTTAATAATCCACATAAATTAGTACTATTAGATTATTAAGAAGATACCGTTCATATAACAACATTTATGACAAATGAATGTTTTTCATTTTTTGATTCTAAGTATATTAAAGCTAGCATACTTTCTATATATATATATATATATATATATATATTCTTTTTTCCCAATGCAGGTATGATATACATTTTGTTATTTAGTTTTCTACTGTGGATTATATGTTTACTCAAACATTTTTTAAAATTCTATTTGTTTAGGGTGCAAAAAACCACTATTATATACTGCAACCTCAACCATTAAAGCTAAAGCATTTCAAAAGCAGCTAAGGGGAAAAAAATATGAATGTGATATTCCCAGACAACAGCAAAGCACTCAATGAATTTCATAGCTGTAGCAAAACTTTTCTTTTAAAATAGGAGAAAGATATTTATATCAAACTTCATCATCATAATCAAATATAGAATTATTATACTGAATATTGACTTTATACATCATAAAAGACCTTGCTATTGCTGAAATGTATTGTTAAAAGTAGAGTGACAGGTGTGACAAAATCTACTGCTCATGTGCCTTCAACTACATTGTCTCATCACAATTTGAAAGAAAAATGTATCACATGAGATAACGAATAAAAAGAACAACTCCAAGAGTTATTATCTTGTCACTTCCTATATATCCACACTTACTCTATAGCAATTCTTTTAAGTGAATGAAGAACTATAATACATCATAGGCTATAGTATGTTTTTTCCTCTCTTTCAATTTACCCTCTTCTTAAATAATCATATCCAAGTCCATTGCCTCAAATCAATTCTAAATTGAAGAGGCTCTAAATTAGTTCTATCTCAGAATTCTTCTCTGAGGTCCATATCCACTATGGGCAATGTCTATTCAATATCTCTATTTGGAGGTCTGGAGCTGCTCAATTTCAACATATTCAAAACTGAACCAAAGTTCATCAGTCCCCAAGAACTTCCAGTTTTACCTCCTAAATATCATTTTCATATTCATTTATCTTCATCTCCATTGTGAACACCCCAACGAATCTACTATTATCTGTCATCAAACTCTACTATCACCAACAGCCTTCCCACAGGTCTCCTAGAATCCATTCTTGGCCCTCTCCTCATCATTCTTAACTCAACAGCCAGAAGCAGTATTTTTAAGACAAAGAAAAAAAGGAGCTTGGGACAAAGGGAATGGTCAAATAGATCTTGCACTACTTTCAAATAAGATAAGTGACCAGAGAAAAATGAACAGAGGAGCTGACAAAATGTAGAACACCAGTGATGTTGACAAGATTAAGTAGAGTGGTAGAGGTGGAAGCCAGAATGGAATGAGATGGAGCAAATAATAGATAAGGAAGTAGAGATACTATATGAAGACAATGAATTTAAAGAGTTTATGGACTGAAGCAGAGAAACAGGGCACTAGTAACACTGAAATATTGAATCAAGGGAGACTTTTTTTAGGGAGCAGAGTAATATAAAATATTTGTATGCTAGTGGATCCATCATGCCCCAATAGGACAGAATCAGGACAGATTTAAAAAGTCAGGTTTTTGGGTTTTGAGAAGGAAATTATTTTACATAAAATTTGTGGTTCAGAGAACACTTCTTCATCCAAAACTTTGGCCCTATAGACGAGACCGCGGTCAAAAAGGGGCAATTTAGCAGCTAGAATAATGGATTCCCACTCCCTTCCCTCTCGTCTCACTCCAGGGCTGATGAATGTAAGGTGCCAAATTATTTGAAATGGCTCTTCACTAAGAACTCTAACTGAAAGGCATTAGAGAATGATTATCATAGAACTCCACCAGATTATGAACTACTGCCACTTGCTCCTTCTTCTGAAGGCTAATAATACTCAACTGTATTGATCCTTACTAACTATATAAATAACAAAATGAGGGACAATTCACGTCAGCCTAATGGAGCGCTTAGTGACCAAATTTTCTCAGATTTCTGGCTGTAGGAGTTATACTCTTAATATCCACACACTTTCTGACATGAAATTATACCAAAGTGTGAAAGTAAAAGCAGTGGAGCCCTAGAGCCAGTCCCAAAGAGTAGATGAAGGCATGAAATAATGAAATTATAATAATGAAATAATGAAAACAGTACCAAAGTTTCTTTCCTTGTAAACTTGCAACTTCCATATGTTTTTATTTAAAAACCCAGGCACTCATATTAAGCTGCATTCAAAACCCATATAGACCCCACCACTTACCTGTAGGGTAACTTTCAGCAATCAGTATTCTGGAAAGGTCAGATTTCCTTGCCTGAACAATAGTACCAATTTTTTTTTTCAAGTTCACATTGACATATTTATTCACATCAGCTGATTTTAATTATTATTACTTTTTAAAACAACAGCACAAAACTGTTCCAAGGAAGCAGTCTCACATTCTGATGACTTTCTGAGATAATGTTCCACCACACCACATATGAATTCCTATTAATAACACATGAAAAATTTTTCTTCAAGAGAGAAAAAAAAGGAAAATGAAAGAAAGGAAAAAAGGTAGGGAAAGAAGAAAGAAATAAGATTTAGAGTTAAAACTCACTGGATTAGATAGGTGAGGTTTGCTAGAAGGATATACTGTTGAAGCAGAGTGGCACATCCAGGCTTATAGTCTTAGTGGTTTATTTTAACCAGTTACTACTAATATATAGGCCCTGTAGCAGTTACCACTGACTGACTTCTCACATGCCCAGAATGAGCCAGGAGAAGCCAGTGCTGATACTGTCACAAAGAGGTTCAATTGTTGGCCTATCAGACAACTAATATTACCTTTAGCAGAATAACTCCTTCATAAAGGCCAGGCTGAAAACCTTTTCATTTCTATTGTCTAACCTATATGCATTTCAGGTTTCTTAAAAGTCATCTTAAAAAAAAAAAAGAATGTATATCAGTTTCTTATTTAATGTGGCTGTAAAAGGCATTTAACAAAAAACATTTGTCAAACCTTGTTCTAGATTTATTTAGAAAGAAAAAGCTAATACTCTATCTGTAAACCAATGAACCTAATGTTTCTGTTTCATTTATTATTGTATTATCTAAACATAGAGTATGCCTATAGTAAGGAGAAGTCAACTAAAGTTACACTTTTATTATGTAATATTATGAATACAAGAAATTGGATGAACTGGTGAAATACTATGTATCCATTTGTGTTAATAATATGAATGCTTGTAAATCTTTGACTGACAAATGTAAAAGTAAAACATTTTTGTCTCCCAAACTTGCTATTTTAAGGGTAATGATATTAAAACTAATCTCTCAAAACTAAGTGTAGATTTTTATTGTCAGTCTTTGAAGGTTGGTGTCTTCCTTCACATTTTACTGCATTGGCAGTAGAAAGTTGAGTATTTTATCAGATTCTGGAGAAAAGGTAGCATTCTAAATAGGAATAATGGTTGATATACTTTTTTAAAAAATAATGAGCAGCTTATTTCCATTGACAAGAAAATTACTATTGCAGACAATCATAACTTGTAACTCTAATTGCAAGCATTCTGAAATGTCTGTTTAGGAAAATTACCTTTAGAATATTTAAGGACTGCTTTGAGATATACAAATTACAGATTGACAAATTTTTTTCTAGGAAGCTAATAAATTATAGATAAATACAGCTTGATCAACAGTTCAAAATAAGTTGCTCCATTAACTTTAAAGAAGGTAAGTATATTTTATTCCATTACCTATACTTAGCGTTTGTTTTAAAACAGCTCAGACATATTTCTGACAGAACTTAACTCAGTGCCTCAATCTAGAAATAACTGTCAAATTTAAAGAATGAATGATTCAATGAATGGATTAATTAAACAGATAAGTACGTAGTAGAGAATATTTTTAGAGTCAAAAATAGGTGCTTCATTAAAGGACTGATTTAGAAGTACTTTTTGCATTTAAGATGTTAGTCTTTGTTGTATCAAAATTTCCTGACTCGTGTCATCCCTTGCATCTCTGCCATTGCCTGGGCTTGGTGTTCTTCCCCTAAGTGCCCACAGCATGCTATGACCACTTTATCATTTATTGAACTTTGTTATAATTATCTTTAGTGTCCTCTAGTAGTCCGTAATCTACCTTAGAGCTAAGGTCTGTATTCCTAGTAACCAAGTAAGATATCTAGTATCTATCATTGTGCCACATAATATGCATTAAAATAATTTGAATGAATTAATAAACAAGCTCATCTGGAATGGAGTGAGTGACTTGGTATAGAGAGACTGGGAGGGCCAGGGAAGGCTGCGCTCAGGATATAGTAGTACATCCTAAAGATGAGGAGTCTTTCACCAAGCAGAGGAGCAAAGGGACATAGTTTAGGCAAGAAGAATATTGAAACATATGAAAATTGCAAACTGAACATTTTTGGTAAGCCAATAATTCAGTGTATCTAAAGACCAAATGCAGTAGGAACTTAGAAAGCTCTTGCAGTCTTTGGTGTTGGTGCCCTGGCCAGATTCTCTCAGCTTTTCTGGTGCTCCACTGTTATGGGTTAAATTGTGTCTCCCAAAAAGATATGTTGAAGTCAGAACACCTGGTACCTGTGAACATGACCTTATTTGGAAATAAGGTCTTTGCAGATATAATCAAGTTAAGATGAGGATATTAGGATGAGCCTAATATGACTGGTTTTCTTTCAAAAAGAAGGAAATTTGGGCACAAACACACAGAATGCCATGTAACAACTGAGACACAAGCCCACTGCCTGATCCCAAAATCAATGGCAGGACCTCATTCTGTTCCAGTTATATATTGATGCATTAAAGACCACCTCAAACTTAGTGGTGTAAATGACCATTTCATTATGCTGATAGAAGTTAGATATACTCTGGAATAAAGTTTCACTGATGAAATCCATGCAGATTCTGATCTTTAAGAACCACATCCATGTGCACCCCCAAGGTGATAGGGTGGTGCAATGGTTAAGAATCCGCCTGCCAATGTAGGGGACACGGGTTCGAGCCCTGGTCCGGGAAGATCCCACATGCCGCGGAGCGACTAAGCCCGTGTGCCACAACTACTGAGCCTGTGCTCTAGAGCCCACATGCCACAACTACTGTAGCCCGCATGCCTATAGCCCATGCTCCGCAACAAGAGAAGCCACTGCAATGAGAAGCCCTCATGCCGCAACAAAGAGTAGCCCCCGCTTGCTGCAACTAGAGAAAGCCCACAGGCAGCAACGAAGACCCAACGCAGCCAAAAATAAATAAATAAATAAATAAATAAATTTTAAAAATAAAATAAAATATGACATGTAAATTATATAGTTGAACTCATGCCAAGGAAAGAAACTATCTAAAAACTACCATAACTTTATAATATTACATGGTACAGAAACCACCTGAATATTTTAAATTTTGTCCACAACATTCTCTCCTGATTAAACAAAAACAGACACAAAGAATTTTCCTCCTCCTCATGTTGTCTGAAGTTATCTGTAGAAGCATTATTCCTTTTACTTATGCTTCAATTCCTGTTAACTTGGAAAGTCTTCAGAGAACATTCGTGCTCCAATATAATGTCAGTGGTCTACATATTAAAAATTTATTAATTTTAGATCTCATAAAAGTCTCTTTTTTTTCTCAAAGAGAGGGTGTGTTTTCTGGAATCGTGGAGAGGAACATGCAGAAAAGAAGAGCCCACAGAGTGGTAGGAGTGGAGTAGCGTTCAGAAGCTGGAAGACTAACAGCAACGTTTTTCTACTTACAAACTGTGTTTAGTGTAGGTACTGTTTTCATAAACAACCAGGCGTGACCTTGAAATCAGAAGCTAGAAAATCAGTGTAAAGCTTCTAACTTAGAGCAACGCTGGAGGAATACTTTCCTATCTTCCTTCTACTTGAACTAAGACAGAAATAACCAGCTATTATCTGCACTAAGATACCCACTTAAAATGGTCATCATTTTAACACTGGATAACTGTGTGCACAGGTGAGGAAAAGAAGACTCAGTCTTGGGTCTAGATCCTCCTATTTCTACTTATTTATAACATTCTATGATTTTTTTTTTTCCTCTATCAATCTGGACGTTCTCTCCACCCTACCCCATTAAGTGGTAAGTCCCTTGAAAAGAGGAAAAAGGAGTCAAGGACAATTCTCAGATTCTGGGTTTGGATGACCAGGAAAAGGGAATGACACCCATAAAAAGGAAAATTGGGAAGAAGAGTAGCTTTGTGGTATAGGATGGAGGTACAATAATGGAACACATTCACTTTTACAAAGACTGAGTCTATGGTGCCATTAGGACTTCATGGGAGAGCTTATCATTAAAACTCTTCAATGATGGCAGCATTGAGAGAAGTCAGGTTAAGTACAAGAGATGGAGGGCGTTGCTTTTACAAAGAAGATGGCCAATTTCCCTAAGAGGGAAAGGTATGAGAATTTTTATCTTATTTATCTTATTTTTATCTTATTTTTATTTTATTATCCTATTATTTTTATCAAATCACCCTGTCAGACTTCTTTGGTCTTTATGACTCAGACTTTCGAATCTATCATACCCACTAGACTGCATACTCTTAATACGAAAGCTGAATACAAACAGAGAAAGTGTGGTAAGTATGATGAAAGTAGGAGTGATCTTAGTATAAGGAAACAAGGGGAATATAGCAGCAGCACAGAAAAACAGTGGTAGGGAAGTAATAATAAGAGTTGCTATGTATTGAGCATTACTACTTGCCAGATACAGTGCTAAGCACATGTGTTCATTTAATTAAAAACTAATTGTCTATTTCTAAAGGTAGAACTAAGGATAGGTTCATTACCTTCTAAATGAGTGGGTCTCAGAGAACACAGATTCACAAGGCAAGAATAAAACAAAAGCAATCTTTAACACCACTTCCCATCTGCCCTGGATTCAGTGTGGAACAGAGGGGAGGATCAACAGAAGCTTATAAATCTTCAACACTACAGGCAGTGGATGGCACACAATGATGGCAGAGAAGGGAGTGGGCAAAGTGCCAGTGGAATGCAGAATCCTAAGGTAGTTGAGCCTTACCTTGCTGAAAAGGGTGAAGCATAACAATTCTGCCAATGGATCTCAGCAAGTGCAAAAGCATTGGCTCAGATCAAGTGTGCATTCTGTTGACTCACTTTGCCCTGAAGAGATGGCCGTAGAGCAGTGGTTTTCAACCTAGAATGATTTTGCCAGCAGAGGGGACTTTTGATGATGTTTGGAAACGTATCTGATTGCCATAGCTTGGGAGGGGTAGTGCTACTGGCATCTAGTGGGTAGATGCCAGAAATGTAGCTAAGCATCCTACATAATGCACAAGACATCACCCTCAACAAATAATCTGGTCCGTAATGTAAATAGTCTCCTGTTGAGAAAATCTGCAATAAGGCCTACTTTTATAGGACTGAGTGCAGTTTTGGCTTTAATTGAGAATATCTGAGCATCAGGGGTTAGGGTGCTCAGAGGTAATTAACAAATCAATCCTTTTAAAGTATATTACTACAAGTAACTCATGGGTGATTGTTATTCTATATCTTAATTGTGATGTTGCTTAATGATTGCATACAGTTGTCAAACTCATTGAACAGTACACTCAAAATAGACGTTTTACTGCATGTAACATATGCCTCAATAAAGTGGATTTTAAAAACTAAATCATAATCTACACTCAAAACATAGTATTTGCATTTAAATTCAAACTACTACACTATTCATTAATTGTTTTCAGCATTCATTCATTGAGTGTCTTTATAGAGGATACTTAGGATGATACATAAGTGATCAGAAAAAAACAACAAAAAAAACCACTCTCTGCCTTCAGAGAGCTTACATTACAGTAGTGCATCAGTTTTTTAAAAAAATATTTCAGACCTACATATTCCAGTGGCCAAGCTGTTGAGAAAAGACAGAAAGTTAATTAAAATGTGGCACGTGGAGGGGGATCCCCCAAAGGGGGTTGTCACTGGCCCATTGCTAATAGAACACTCTGAAGCAGCAAATATCTCAATTGACCCTTTGTATGGTCAGGCCACTCAAGATGGCTGTTCTCTTGCTCTCTGTACATCCCCTACTCAACCAGTCCTTGCTTCACTCACATGACTGTCCAGTCCTCTTAACTGTAGGGTTTAATCAGTAAACTGTCTACATGCTTGTCCCCTGCCCCAGCTGCTGGTTTCCCTGGTAACTGATGAGCCTATCTGAAGTCAATTCCCCCTTATAAATGGTAGCCTCCTTCTCCCACAGTACTGAGAGTAGTGAGATTGCTGTTGTGTCCTTCCTGCGATCTGCCTTCTGCGGTCTGCCATGGGGTGGCACTCCAGGACATTTTGCTGCAAACTCAGTAAGCTCCCCTATCCACTAAACTGTTGATGTTTCTGTCTCTATCTCTGGGTGCTTACTTTGGTTTGGAAGTTGGGTAGTTACAAGGCTTGCAGGCCTGAGGGGTGCAGCCAAACACCCTTCCAACAACCCTGTAAAGTACATAAGATTACTGTCCCCATTTGAAAGATGAGGAAAGGTCATACAACTTGCCCAAAGCTAAACAGTTAAGGTAGATCTTGGATTTGAAACCATGTTATTCTGATTCCAGGTACAGTATATTGCCTGGAGTATGCAAATCTGGGGAAATGTGCAGGAACAGGAAATTACAGAAGAATTATGAGGATTTGCAGCCACTGTAGCAAAGTGCCAAGATAACATATAACCACTGAATATTGAATTCTTGCAGAAGTATTCCATAAGATTCCAGCAAGAAACTAGAAGGTCTCTGTAGAGGAGATGCTGTGTTCAACCAAACCATTTCCAGTTTCCTCTCAGACACACAGAAATCTGTGTAGCATGAGATTGGTTTGGATAATAGAATATAGGCACAAATAGTGCATGCCACCTACTAACCTGACCCTTGTGTGAGCCTCTACCTTCTTCTTAGCATGGTGGCAGGCAGGGTCAATCCAGAGGATTGAGTGGAGGCCCAAGAAGATGATGGCACTAGAATTACCAAGTGGAAGATTGCATGCTGAACATCTGATTCAGATTGTGACATAAGTGAGAAATAAATCTTTATTGTGTTAAGCCATTAAAATTTGGGGATCATTTGTTACATTAGCTAGTTTTAATTACCTTACCTAGCCCAGGCTCCAGAAAGCAAAGAGAAAAATCAATAAAGTAAGTAACACTACAACAACTTTCTATGTGAGGAGAATTTATAATTTATTAGCTTATTTACATGCTAATATTGTTTCAGAAAACATTTGAGGTATAGAACAAAGACACATACTATATAACAAGATAAAATAAAATTGAGTAGAAAAGTGAAGCAAAGCTAAATAAAAAGAGAAGATGGAGCTAGAAGTAAAGTACACAAAATACATTCACAGTCTCCACTGAAGTTAGGTCACACATTTGGCTCTAAGCTTTCTAGGAATCAGTATAAGGAAGAAATCACAATAAAGTTTGTTATTCACAGTACTCATAAGGCAAAAGCAAATCAGCTACTCAGGAGAAGCATGTTTATTTTAGACCAGAGAGAAATTCCTCCTATGGGTCCTCATAAAAATGACATCATGAAATATACTGAAACACATCCTCAAAGAAAAAAAAAATCCGCATACTAAACCCAGCAAGAGTTTCATAAGTCTGTTGCTTATAATATCCCTTAGTATAAAGTGGTAAGGAGATGCTGAACACAATTCAGGGACAATGATACAGTTTTAAATGCTGTTAGTGAGGGTATAGCTTAATTGAAGGATGTGAAGAGAACTGGAAATTAAACCTAACCCACTTTGTATAATTTTATAATCAGTTGAAATGTTTAAAAGAACTGTTTGGTGAATTCACTAATAATTTAATCAAATTGTATAAATGTTATTCTCAAGAAAACCCATTTTTCTTAATTATAAGCCCAAACCGAAAAGCCAAATACAAAAGCTGTTATAGTATAAACAAACATCTTTCTGGACTGTAAAGAGGAACATTGTCTAGAGGAACAAAGTGCCTTTGATCAGATTCCTGCAGTCTCACCTGAATCTGGTAGAAATATAGCAGCACTTTATATGCATTGATCAGCAAAAAAGGGCCTAGTTATAAACCAAGACTTCCAGATAGTCCTTATTTGCACAATTCTTTACAAAACAACGTAAGTAATGCAAGAAAGTTGGTTTACTTTCAAATATCTCCTGTTTCTCTTACTTCTAACTTTAAATTAAATTCATTTTCAAAATCCCCTTGCTCATTTAAATTATGTTTCCTTAAAATAAAGGAATGAAACTATTTGATTATTTAGTATTCCAGTTATAGACACAAGCAGGAAATGCCATAGTGAATTTAAAGAAAACTAGTCAAAGCAATACCAAGTATCATTGCAAGCTAAGTCAAGAAGGAGATGGAACATAAATATAAATACAATCATTGATTTTCAAATTGAGAAATGTTATTTTCTGTGTTCACCTTGTAAAAATGTACCTACCTATATTTGGCAATTCTCAATGACAAATAATTAAACTATAAATTAATATTTAAAAAGTGAATCATCCTTAAAGCTTCATTGAGATTAAGCAATAAAGTTGGAATAAAAAACATGAAAGGCTTTTAAAGAAAAAATGGTGTTCAAAAGTAATAAAGCAAGATGAAGAGTAAAATATACAGCTTGATCACATAAGCATTTTTTTTTTCTTTTTTGCAGAAATTTTTCTTCTAGTTGGTCATCACTAAATCATTTGGAAGGCTGGCAGCATATTTTCTAACCCTAACTGCCTCAGTGGAATCACATTTTCTCCTTTCCTAAAACCAGTTTTTTTTTCCCTCTACAAATGTAAAATTTCAAAAAAAAGTTAACACAGCATTCCGACTTTAATGCTACAGTGGCAGGAAATTCTAAAAACTTGAGACCAAAAGAAACTTGTTAACTTGAGTTTTTCAATGTAGGACAGAAACATATAATTTCTTCAGTAAACAATTTAAGTAAACCCTAACCTAGTTCCTAAAAATCTAATATAGTAGCTGTTGAGAGACATGACAAATATTGTACTTTAATTTTTAGATATAATGTAATTTAAGTTTCCAAATATTCATGTGGGTCTAAAAAGCAGATTGCTTACTCTATGATATACATTCTATTCACTATTAAAATAATTGGATTTTATTTTTAAAGTACAGCTTGGGAGTAAACCTCGTGTCCCTAAAGATATTTTCTGTTTTGTTCCAATCCATGAAATGTCTCATTTCTCTTAAAATTCATTTTATAGCAAAAGAGTATCATACTGAATCAAAAGGTTCTCAGGGTGATTTGCATTTTCCTTGCCAGCCATTATGACTGAATTTAGATTGTTAGGCTATATATATAAGAAACTGTGCATGATACATGTTCCAGGTTTCTATTCCTTTATCACAAACTACCCTAAAATTTAGCAGCTTAAAACAATTTATTATTTTCTCTTATAGTTTTGGAGGCTGGTGGGTTCAGCTGAGCAGCTCTTATTCCAGTTATTTACTATTGCATAACAAACTACCCCAAACTTAATGGCTTGAAAGAACAACCATTTAATTATATCTCACAAATCTGTAGATCAGCATTTTGGGCAGGGCTAAACTGGGCAACTCTTCTCTACACAGCATTGACTGGGGTCCCTCAGTGATATTCAGCTGGCACCTGGACTGGACTGGAGAATCCAAGATAGCTTCACTCACATACCTGACACCTGAGCCAACCCCCTACTTTTTTTTCGTGCATTCTTGAGTACTCTTCAGGAGGCCTCTCCAGCAGAGTAGTCAAACTTCTTACATGAAGCTCAGGGTTGCAAGGGCAAATGTTCCAAAAGACAGAAAAGGAAGCTGCCAATATCATAAGGCCTGGGCAGGATACTGGCACAGCATTACTTATGGCAAATTCTCTTGGTCAAAATAGTCACACAGAGTCCATCCAGATTCATGGAGAAAAGGCATAGACCCTATGTATCTCTTGATGAAAAGAATTTGCCACTGTCTTTAATTGGTCACAGAGTCCATGAGGAGGCAGACAATTTCAAAGCCATACACTAGAATCTCTCCTAGAGTTCCCTTTGGAGTTAGCTGAAAGCCAGATACACAGATGAGCATCAATTAATGTGAATTAGAAGTAACAATAAACCAAATATACAGGAGATATTACTTACATTAGACTGAAAAAGAGAATTCAGAAAACATTAACTATTAACTGTGAAAACATTTCCCAATTATAGTTAAATCATAATCCTTTAATACATAAAGACATTGATGGGGACTTTTTAAAAAACTGAATATCATACATCCTCTATCAATTAGGAGGAGAATACCAATTATGCATTACATGCATCTCTACTCAATTACAAGTTACTTGTAGAAATGAAACTTCTTCACTTTTGTTCATGTTTTTTGTCGAGGTGAAACATGGCTTTTCTCTTTCAAAAGCTAAAGAAAGATTAAAGCATACACTTTATAACCAGTTTTCAAAGCAAGACTTAAATCCTACTCGACTTTATTTACTACTGCTGTATAAATGAGTCATCTGAAGCAAGGTACACTCTGCCACAGATGAAAACTTAGGTTAGCAGGGCCTTTCACAATCTAACCTAATACTTTCCCAGCCTCATTTATGACCAGTTTCTTCCAATACCCACTAGTCAAAGACTACCAGGAATACATCTGTAAATGAAGAAGCTGGGTTTATTACTCATTGCAGTAAGGGAGACCGAATACCCAGAGAAACCCTGCGGATCTCAGTAAGATGTTAGGACTCAACAGGCTTTGGGCTTCTTTCCGGTGACTTTTGCTCTCTTACTAAATTCTACGTAGGAGGAAGGAAGACTAGCCTACGGTTAAGGTTGTAATTGATAAAGAAGCAGAAGTCATCGTATTGACTGGGTATGGTGATGTTTGGTCATTTTTGTGACTTGAACAATGTTCATGTTTTGTCTATGTTCATATATAATAAAGTGATCTTATTTCCTTGAGCCATCACTGACAAGAGAAACTTTGATGTGCATGTCCTCTTAAATTGTTTAGGTTCAGCAGGAGAACACCAATTCCTGGTCCAGGCTGGCTCCGGATCAGAGGCTGCTTTCTCTTCCACATTTCCAACATACCATACTCATAATGGCCTTGAGTTTTCTCTTCCTATTTCTGTTCTACTTAGTTCTCTACATCTCCAGGAATCCTTCCCTTCGCACTTCAACTCAGTTTTCTCTCTGAAATCCTTTGTACTGCATATTATTTGGTTATTCGTGTTTACGCTTCGTTTCCTTCCGGTGAGATAAGAGCATATACATCTCTCGCAGCGCTGGCAGAGTAGTACTGCAAATCACAGACACTTAGCATATAGTCACAAAAAAAGAAAAGGGAGAGGTTTATTTTCCTTTTCCATAAACTAGAACACACATGGTGAAACTGCTTCGCTAACTTCAGAAAAATCGTCCTAGAAACAGGCCCCAAGAACCCGGACAAGAACTCAACAAGAACTCACGTCTGGAAGAAACACTGCTGGTAAGTATGGTCTGATCCTACCGGAACCTGGGCGAGACTACATTTCCCACAATCTTTCAGGGCCGACAAGGCACCACGATGTTCTGAACTACAATTCCCACAATCCTCGGGGGCTGGCGCTTTGTCGCATGTTCCGAGGGCTCTGCCCCATTTCCCATCTTCCCTTTCGATCCTTGCCCACAAGGGAACAAGGTCGTGAGGCAAGGAGGCTGCAGCCATTTCTTCCGCCTTCAGTTTCTGCGCCTTTCGCAGGGCTTCCAACAGCGCTATGTTGGGACAAAGCATCCGGAGGTTCACAACCTCTGTGGTCCGTAGGAGCCACTATGAGGAGGGCCCGGGGAAGGTTAGTATGGAAGGGGCCTGGCTCCGTTGGGTAGGGGGCACTTGGCTGCGACTGGCTGAACTCCAAGGCCGCCTATGGGCCGTGGAGAGAGAGATGGGAAGCCTGGGTTTTGATATGGGACGTCGACTAGCATTCCAGTTCCTCCAGGGACCAGGGAGAAAGTTCAGGACCCTGGCTGCGCGCCGTAGTCGCGAAAAGGAATGAGTAGGTAAAGCCAGAGGCCTTACCTCACACTAGTGCTCCCCCATTTCCCCCTCGCGCCCCACCCCGCCCTTCAAGATATGGAGGGCCCTGAAGCGCCTGGCTGCAGGTATTGCGGCTTAAAGTCCAGCTAGAGGTCACCGGACTCGAAGTGAAAGTCATTGAAACGTTGAGGATATGAGGGCCTGTGGTGTGGGGCTAGTCTCCAACTAGTTGACGAAATTAGGGGTATTAACCGCACTCATTGAAGTTGGTTTTAGCCTCAAGTATAAATAGTTTAAATCGGGTAGTTAACAGTAACACCCTCCGAGGGTTACCTGAAGCCTAGTATTAATGGACCGAGAAAGGGTCTAGAGGGGTAGAGTTGATGAGTAAAACCAGGTATTTTTTTACCTTCTAGTGTTGTGTGATGGAGGTCATAGGATTTGAAAGATAGTGTTTAAAAAAGTGTTATGGTATATGGCATATATATAACGTGATTATGGAAAAATTAGCGTTTCCTGTATACTTATTTTTGATTTATAAAATCAGATGATTTGAAGTTCAGTTTCTTTTCTCTTTTTTTCCTCTTTTTTTTTTTTCCAACAGAATATACCATTTTCAGTGGAAAACAAGTGGCGGTTACTAGCTCTGATGACTTTGTACTTTGGGTCTGGATTTGCTGCACCTTTCTATATAGTAAGACACCAACTGCTTAAAAAATAATCCATGAGACAGGTAAATAATTAATGTATTTCTAATCTTCACAGAGGTTTCCCCTTTTTTCCTTTCTTCCCTTACCACGCCCCCCAAAATCACAAATACACTATTATGTGTTGTTGTAATTCTTGAAGTTAAGTGTGGGTGTGGCATTGAGGGAGACAGGTTAAACCTATAAACAAATGTATCTTTGCCTGAAAACCAGTGTTTATTGAGTGCAGCGCTTTGTCAGACACACTTTACATTAATAGGCTCAGGTTGGCTACCAGGCAAGACTGAGGTGGATGATATTAACCTGATCTGAGACCAAAAAAAAAAATGTTAACTTGCCCAGTATTCCATAGCTAGTGATGGTGGACCAGAATTTTTACCCAGGCAGTCTCGTTCCAGAGCTCAGGTACTTGACCAGGTAAAGTTCTAGTAAACTGATTAATGCTGATCTGTCTTGAGGGCAGTATATATTAGTGTATACCTGAAGGAATCTTGTGTGCAGCAAGATTAGCAGATTCCCCGAGTGAGAAGAAAGGACTTATTTAGTTAAATTATAATCAGAATTTTCAGCAAAAGTAACACTAAAGGAAGCTCTGTGGGATGATTGGAATAAATTCCAAAATATACTTTGGAAAAGAAAGACTTCTCTACTTGTCTTAGTTTAGAAGGGAAATGATTTATCCAAGCCATTACTTGGGAAGACTCTGGTGCATATGATGAAGAAAATCAGTATGAATAAAGTCATGATACTGTAAACGCTTTCTGATGTACCAATCATAAATTGAAGGACAGACAATATATTAATGAAACTACATATTTCTGTTAAATGAATGGGTTCTTTAATATCATTAATTTTTTATGTTTTATTCACAGATATGAAGAGGAGCATTTTAAGATGTGCAGTCTCTTTGAAAAAAGGATCAAACTCTTGAACTCAGCATCCTAGATATGTTTGTAAATAAACTTACAGCATAAATCCTTAATGCCTCTTCTCTGAAATATGGAACATGATAATTGAGCATGTGCTTGTTTTTTTTTACATGCTCCAGTTTACCTCATTCACCAGCCTAATACTGTTTGAATTAAGAGTCTCTTCCATAGCTTTCAACAGTGGAGACTTTGCTTTCTCCAACCAAACTATTCATAAGGGCCACTCACAGGTATGCTGGAAAGGGGGCAGGACTCTGCAGACATGGACAGTACAAATTTACTGGTCCATCCAGAAGATGAGGTTGCTTGGCTGTTGAACTTGTCATTACATGACATATTGAGATGGAAGAGAACATATATAGATTCACACTGTTACCTTGGATGAATAGATTGTGTTAGATTAGGATTGGTTTTTTTTTTTAGCTGCATTGGGTTTTTGTTGCTGCACTCTGGCTTTCTCCAGTTGCAGTGAGTGGGGCCTACTTCTTGTTGCAGCACGCGGGCTTTTCATTGCAGTGGCTTCTCGTTGCAGAGCATGGGCTCTAGGTGCGTGGGCTCAGTAGTTGTGGCTCGCAGGCTCTATAGCACAGGCTCAGTAGTTGTGGCACACGGGCTTAGTTGCTCCATGGCATGTGGGATCTTCCCAGACCAGGGCTCGAACCCGTGTCCCGTTCATTCGCAAGCAACTTCTTTACTGCACCACCGGGGGAGTCCTTGTGCTTACTTTTTATTTGGGTAATACTGCATTATTAGTTTCTTAATTAAATACGTGATTCAGCTTGTTTTTTGGTTTTAAATTCTGAATTTTAATTTTTATTCCTGGGTCAGGAATTTGTCGGTAATTCATTATAAAAGAAATGCAAACTTTGTCCTGTAATTTTTTTTTTTAATTTAAAGGCAGAAAAAAGATACACTTTTAGTCTTTTTTTACTTTGAGGGAGTAAATTCATTTTTCTCCATGAGTGATAATTAGTTGATCATTAGGAAAACCAGTAGTGTTAGCAGATTTAAGTTCAAGAGCTTCCTTTTTTTCCCTCTAGACCTGTACCCTAAAACTGAAATTTTTGCCATGATAAATGTGCTACTGACCAATGTTAGTCTTGTTTAGACTGAATGAAAGAACTATTTGAGGGACTTCCCTAGTGGCGCAGTGGTTAAGAATCCGCCTGCCAATGCAGGGGACATGGGTTAGAGCCCTGGTCCAGGAAGATCCCACATGCCGTGGACCAACTAAGCCATTGTGCCACAACTACTGAAACCTACATGCCTAGAGCCCGTGCTCCGCAGCAAGAGAAGCCACCGCAACGAGAAGCCCACGCACCGCAACAAAGAGCCCCTGCTCACCGCAACTAGAGAAAGCCTGCGTGCGGCAACAAAGACCCAATGCAGCCATAAATAAATTAATAATTTAAAAACAAAAAACTGGAATGGAATGTAATAGCATGTGAGACAATATAGGAGATATTCCCATTTTATTCTGGAGCTTGACTAGTAGAAATGGGTTACGAGATGGCTCTGATTAGCTGTATCAGTGAATCAAAATTATGAATAATGAAATGCTGCTTACCACTTAAAATATAATGACTTAGTTCCAAGGGCTTTATATTAGGGCAGGGGGAAAGTAATTAGCTACTGAATATTTTAATCCCAGTTTGGTCACTAGAATACCTATCTTTAGGCTCTTCAGTAACTGCCTGGCAATTACTTAAATATGGATGCAATTTAGTCTAAATGACTTTGTCCAACTATTCTATGTATTTGTGTGTTTTTTGATTATCCATTGATGAGTCAGATGTTCTGTGCTTGGAGACTTTTTCTATATAACATTAATGATTTCTGCTTTTCGGAACAGTAGAAGCAAGAGTAAGAGTTTAGGGTTCATATAATGATTTTGAATTATTGGTTCAAATCTTTGCTAAATTACAAATTTAGCCTTCAGGGTTTTCTTGGAGGAAATGGGAATAGAGCCTTCTTCCTATTTTGAAATTCATTGAGCTATATAAAAACATTTTAAGTCCTGGAAAGTGCTAAATGAATAATTTTTTCCCCCTGATTTAAAATATATCAAGAGCCGAAAGTAACTTAGTATTTTACAGCAGGGTCTAGGTAGAAAATGTCATTTATTAAATTTCTTTCTGAATTGAGTTAAAGTATTTGAGTGGTGTACACGAATGAGAGAAAAACCTCCCTTTCCCGGGATAGGAATACGGTTTACCCCATCCGCATGAAAGGCCTTCAACAGGCTGGCTCTTAGTATGTAAGTATACTGAGTGATAGAGGCTAGACAACTTTTTAGTTTTCGTATTGGGGTTCTCCAGAAAAACAACCAACAGCATGTGTCTATAGAGAGATTTATTTTAAGGAATTGGTTCTTGAAATTGTGGGGGGTCTGTCAGGTCAACAATCTATGGGGTAAACTGAAGGTTGTAGACCCAGGGAAGAGTTGATATTCCAGTCGGAAGCCATCTGCTAACAGAATTCCCTCTTTCGGAGAAGTCTGTCTTTTTCCATTAATGCCTTCAACTAATTGGATGTGGCTCACCCACATTATGGAGAGTAGGTTTTACTGAAACTGTTTAAGTAGTAATCTTGGGAATTCCCTAACAGTCCAGTGGTTAGGACTTCGCAGTTTCACTGCCATGGCCCAGGTTCAACTCCTAGTTGGGGAACTAAGATCCTGCAAGCTGCAGTGTGGCCAAAAAAAGGTAATCTCATCCCAAAAAATATTTTAACAGAAATATCCAGAGTAATATTTGGCCAAATATCTGAACACCATGGCCCAGTCAACTTGATAATGTAAAATTAACCATCACAATTTCATATAAGCATGTGACTCCAGTTTAATTTGTTTTAAGTGTTGGCTTGAGTTTTTAAAACCATCACAGAATATTGATTTTTTTTCAATTTTATGTATATATTTTCCCCGCACTGGTTTTTAAAAGTTCAAGCCAACACCTAAAACCACAAGATTCCCTTAAAAATCCAGATTCTCTTATAAAAGTTTACACTGGGTGGACCCATACACACTTAGTGAAACTACACTAGGCCAAGTGTACCTTATGCAGAGGCTTCCCTGACTCCAGAATACCTGATTAGGGATTTTGGTTGGGGGCTGAAACCCAGGAATCATTTTAAGGAAACCAGAATTATCGTAATTAAGCTTTGGCCACCCTAATGGGAAAAATCAAAATGTCCTACATTTTGCCAGAGAAGCAGTACAAAAGGGGTTAAGAATATGGACTCAGGACTAAGATTTGACTGGATTCAAAGCCAGCCTTGACCATGTTTCAGCTCAACTAGAGACTATCTCTGCCTCAGTTTCCTTGTGTATCAGGGTAACTATCTTAGGATATTGTGAAGATTAAAATAGAGTGCTTAACTCAAAAACAAGTGAGGTAGAGGAACTAAAATGGACATTGTATAAATTGTTCAAGTTAATCCCAAGGCCATTTAGCAGTTATAGATTGGTATTTTCAATTACTAAGTCTAGCTACAGTTCTAACTAGTTGTCCAGCAAATAACTTCAACCTTACCCATGTCCAAAAATGCCTGGAATCATGGTAGTCAATGCAAGCTGATCATGTAATAAGCTGTCACCATCAGTAAAATTAAAACTCTTTAACATGACAGTCATTTCTCTGGTTTCAGCCTCACCCTGGCCACAGCTCCAGTTTTGTGAACTGCCTCCACATATTAACTTAGCTCAGGTGCCACCTTTTTCTGTAGTTTTCCCTTGCCAATTCCTCCCAAACATAATATACTTAAGTCTCCAACACCCTGTAAACAGCTTTATAGTTAACCTTGGCAAGTACTGTAATCACTGATTTCCCTTCCTATCTCCCATACCAACTTGTAATTTTTCTGAGACCAGGGCAGCTTTTACTTATTCATTTATACTACATGTATAATTTAAGTGATCAGTGAACATTTATTGAATGAATTACTGAATTGAAACCAAGAATAGCAAAATTACCTAAAAGCAAACCCCAGACTTTGTAGTCTGTACACCAAAATGGTGTATGTGTCAGTGTTTTCTGAAGAAAAATGAATTTTTCCCAGGTAACTTTATTGAGTTCTCCAACCAAATAATAACAGTTGTTGCAGACTCAATGAGATTAAGATTTTCCGCCAAAGTGTAACTTAACTGTCACTGACCACACTGTTTAGTCCATCTGATGTTCTTTGTAGATTACCTTCCTGGAAAGAAAATGTGTATTGATTTACATTCTGACAGTAGCTGTTGGTCCTGTTTGAGACCAACATTTTGAGAAGTACTGGCTTAAAGGATTAGGGAATATGTTTTACATAACAAAGATAGAGCTCAGAGAATTTAAGGGCATTCTATCCAAACAGCCTATTGTCTGTAAACTATTTCTTTGTCATGAGATGGCTGCTACAGTTCCAGGCATCCCATACAGACTTGACAATATCCAGCAAGAAAAAAATCTGTTCAAGTTATTTTTAAGAATGAAGAAAGATTTCCTAGAAGCCCACTAGCAAACTCCTTCACCATTCATTGGACATAAGGGTTATAATATATCCATTTCTAAATACAACACTAGCAAGGGAAATGACAGTCACTGCAGTGATTTAATATTTTCTTCCAAGTCTTAATGTGAAAAAAGTGGAAACTGGAACAAACCAGCATTCTAATAGAAGAAACTGGCTATGGGGTGTGTAAAAGACAATGCCTGCTGCAACTATTCTGTAAAGTATACTGAGAAGATGGACCCCAATGTCAAAATGTAATAAACCTTTATTTTAGTGTAGCACATAAATAAAGTCCATAGCATAGGTCTTTAGAGTATAATTTAAGATTAAGCTGATTTTAGAAAAGAGAAATAGTGTTAATTCTTTTTTTCTGTCTCTTCAATAGAAAATAATTTCTCTGTAGTAAATAATGAAAGCTTTTACATGATTTATACTCTGTCTCATCAAACAATTAAAAAAATTTCATCCATTACGAAATGATACTTTGTTCTCATAGCTGTTAAAATTTTGTAGACAGAAGGAACATAGCCATTTTCTTTGTATTACATTAATACAGGGAAGATATTTTTAGTATATAATTATAATTTACAGTTAATTTTGGAGAGACTTCTTGAACTCATATTTGAATATGGGTACAAGCTAACTGGGTCTTTCTCTAACCTGGTATAGTAGTCATTAGGGCTTTTCAAGAATATGCCAGTTCTATTTCTGTATGCATGGCAGGATTGAACTCTGTCTCCTTTGCTTTGACAAATGAAAATATGAGAAGAATGATGTGTTGACACTTCATGGAAGCTTTAGAAGACAGTGTACAATTCACCAAGTTCCCTTACTCCTGCTGCTGGGGTATAGCCTTCATTAGCCTGGGTTCCTGAGGGACTAGTAGTACAGCCCTTTGTCAAATGTATAGAATGAGCAAGAAACATTCTCATTGTTTTCAGCTCCTGGGGTTTGAGGGTTGTGACTGCAGCAAAACTTGGCCTACCCTCACTGAAATACTTGTGTACCCCATAAGACCTTGAAAAGGATTACTTCTATATATCTCTGAATCTTTAGTTGTAGAAATCTTTGTCAACTCGATCTTCTAAGGACTCATCAAAATTTAAAATGAATTGTATCTACAATTACAAAGATGGGTACCACACAAAAGCATGATTTGGTAGTAAGGAAAGATCTCTTTTCAGCACTTCCCATGTGTGTACGAAGGCCCAGATTGATGGAGGTAAATAGCTTTCTACTTTCAAAGTGGTTTTTTAGAGCTGCAGTTTTGAGTAGCTACCTACTGTGCATTTACACCTTGTCTCTCATTTTGATGGATCCCACTTACCCGATGGGCAGGTTTGTAAAAATTAGAAAAATGTGGGCCTTCTTCCAGGTGTGCACAGCATGCCAGAGGACGTTCGCTCCCTTGTCCAGTCACCTTCATTGTGTATTGTACGTTGGAAAACAGTATAACTCAATGTAGCATTCCTGTAGAAAGTCATCTCAAATTTAGGTTTTGCAGCTAAAATTCACCATCCCCTCCCAATTTTCAGAGATCTGACAAAAGGCAGATACTACAATAATTGATATTGAATAATTATTCAAGATTTTTTTTTTTTTTTTGCGGTACGTGGGCCTCTCACTGTTGTGGCCTCTCCCGTTGAGGAGCACAGGCTCTGGACGCGCAGTCTCAGCGGCCATGGCTCACGGGCCTAGCCACTCCGCGGCATGTGGGATCTTCCCGGACTGGGGCACGAACCCGTGTCCCCTGCATCGACAGGCGGACTCTCAACTACTGCACCACCAGGGAAGCCCTATTCAAGATTTTAATGGGCTCTATATCCTTTAGAATAAGGTTTGTCTTTTTTCTTTGCTGGATTCCAAAATTTACTACAATGCCAGGTAAATATTAGGCTTTCAACAGTTATATTTAGATAGATGGAGGTAGGATGACTATCAACTGAGTTTAATAGCATTTCCTAGTATATGAGAAGCCAGTCTAGGAAATTCTCTTTTGATGCCTAGTAACAGGAGATGGTCAGTTAAATATCTATATATTGATAAATTTATCAGACTTACACCTTTAATTTGTTCAAATTAATAATATCAGCAAATATTGAATAATATCTTCATCTTTATGTTCTGAAAACTTTGCTCAATGCAGTTGTATCTATAAACTATGTAGTGTGAAATCTCTTCATGCTCACTACCAAGATCAATCACACTTTCCTCAGACAGGGTATATAAGTTGAACCATATGGAACTACCAATACTACAGATGGCAATTTTTGATGGTTCAATGGTCATACTTTCCCTTCTCAGCTACTGAACCATGCATAGAGGTCCTTTTCTTCATATACGTACCTATTTAGGAAGCTGTGGATTTTCCCACCAGTAGAAATTGATTAAATAGCTTGTATACACTCTGTGTAGCAGAGTTGAAACTGTTTAACCTGGGTATCATTATTACCAATTAAACAAAAAGATAATTTAAAATTCTGGGGTTTGAGGGTTGCTGCCTTTTCCCTAATAGTCAAAGCTTTGGGGGACACTGCTATCAATTACAGTACCAACAATACTTTTTGATGCACATAATAGGATGAGTTGACAGCAAGATTCTGGCTTGCAGTGTTTACCAGTATGGAAATTAATATGAATTACCTGGGGGAAAAAATTGTTGGAATTTTAGAAAGGAAATTCTAGATATCTCCAAGTTATCACAGAAAAAAAGGGAACTTCCTGCTGTAGACAGTGTTTGTGTCCCCCTCAAAATTCGTATGTTGAAACCTGATTCCCAAAGTGACAGTATTTGCAGGTAAGGCATTTGGGATGTGATTAGATCATGATATTGTGGTCCTCATGAATGGAATTGGTGCTCTTAAAAAAGAGACGCCTGTAGGGCTTCCCTGGTGGCGCAGTGGTTGAGAGTCAGCCTGCCGATGCAGGGGACATGGGTTCGTGCCCCGGTCCGGGAAGATCCCACATGCCACGGAGTGGCTGGGCACGTGAGCCATGGCCACTGAGCCTGCGCGTCCAGAGCCTGTGCTCCTCAACGGGAGAGGCCACAACAGTGAGAGGCCCGCGTACCACAAAAAAAAAAAAAAAAAAAAAGAGACCCCTGTAAAAAATTAATAAAATCCAAAATTAAATAGAGTCGACCAGAAGGAGGAGCTCTCCCACCCTATGATAATAGCTGAGCCCAACTGGAAGAAGACCTTTTTCTTCCTCCTTCCTCCAGGCAAGGGTTCTTTGTTTACTATAGCCCTCCCAACTTCCTCTTCTCTCTATAAAAGCACTCTTCTTTCCTTGTCTTGTGGAGACTTGCACGTGGCTCACCATGGTTGCAGACCTTGAATTGCAATTCTTTGCTGATCCTGAATAAACCCATATTTGCTGGAGAAATATCTGACAGTCTATTTGTTTCAGGTCAGCACCCCTGAGAGTTCCCTAACCCCCTTCTGTCATTTGAGAACACAGCAAGAAGACATATCTATAAGCCAGGAAGCAGGCCCTCACCAGACACCAGATCTGCCAGCACCTTGATCTTGGACTTCCCAGCCTCCAAAACTGTGAGAAAGTTTTCGTTGCTTATAAGCCACACAATCTGTGATATTCTGTTACAGCAACTCAAACTAAGACACGTCCTAAGTCTAAATTTCCCCACATGCCCTCCAGAGAAATTTACTGATGAGTAGGAAATGCAAATTCACCCATAATCTATGCCTTTAATGTAACTGTGATACTGTGATTTATAATTTCTATTTATAAATATATATATGGTCATTCAAAGGACCAAAATATATTTGTCATGTATCTTTGGTCTTTGTCCACAGTTCCTGGCTCACATCTCCCAAAACCTTTGCAATTTCCTGAGCCATAAGAGCAATGGGAGCAGTTTTGTTATAAAATTTGCTCTCTTTTCCTCAGTTCCTGAAAATACCTCAGAGCCATGAAGGTCAAATCAGTGTCTTGTTATTCATAACAGCCCCTTTCCACCACAATTGGGTTTCTGTTAATGAATGTGACTTTTGGAAAACACCTAAGGATAATGACTAGTTGCCAGGGGCAACCAACCTTGAATAGGAGGTTGGAACTTTCAGTCCTACTCCCTGATTTCTGGGGAGGTGAGAGGGGGCTAGAGGGTGAGTCAATCACCAATGGTTGATGAGTTAATGAATCATGCCTGTGTAATGAATCCTCCATAAAAACCCCAAAAGGGGCATGGTTCAGAGAGCTTCCAGGCCGAGGAACTAGAACGCTTCCACGTGCCTCAATGCTGGGCTCCAAGATCCAGGAGGACAGAAGCTCCTTTGTTCTGGACTGAGCCCTAGGTACCTCTTCATCTGGCTGTTGATTGGTATCCTTTAATATCCTTTGTAATAAATCTGTAATCTAGCAATAAATGGGTTCCCTGAATTCTGTGAGCTGCTCTAGCAAATTAATCAAACCCAAGCAGGGGTTTGTGGGAACCTCTGATTTACAGCCAGTTGGTCAGAAGCACAGGTAACAGCCTGAGGTTGCTATTGGCACCTGAAGGGGAAGATGGTCTAATGGGACTGGGCCCTTTACCTGTGGAATCTGATGCTACCTCTGGGTAGATAATGTCAGAATTGAGTTGAATTCTCAGACACCCTGCTGGTGTTCGAGAAGTGTTTGTGTGGGGAAGCCTACACATACACACACACACACACACACACACACTGGAATTGAGTTCAGGAACCCAAAATACTAAGAGACAGATTTTAAGTTACCTGTAAGTAGAAAACTAAGCATTCAGACTAGCAAAATCACATATAGAGCCCATACCCAAGGGGAGACTTATGCAGAGATATGGGTAGGGTCAACAGGGTATGATTGAGGGTGGAGGTAGGGAGACAGGGGATATTGGGATACAGATAAAATCACTCTCAAAAACCAGTTGCAATCTGAGTGGGAAAATACTGAGAATCAGCTTGAGATCTTGCAGATTGGAGCACTGGCTACTGTGACAATGAAAGGAAGGGACTTGAAAATGAGCAGAGCCCAAGGCAGGAGTTTCAGAATGGCACCACTTCTAGTAAATGAAAGTGTCAAGGAGATGCACCCTTGGAGGCTGGCTGGTAAACGAAGAAAAGGAAGCATGAGGGCGAAATTGTTCCCTGTAAAAATGGAGTACAAACTCAGAACACCAAGCCCTCTCCCAACAAAACAAGTGCAAATTAAAAAAAAAAAAAAAAACAGTAAGGGCTTCCCTGGTGGCGCAGTAGTTGAGAGTCCGCCTGCCGATGCAGGGGACATGGGTTCGTGCCCCGGTCTGGGAAGATCCCACATGCTGTGGAGCAGCTGGGCCCGTGAGCCATGGCTGCTGAGCCTACGCATCCAGAGCCTGTTGCTCCGCAACGGGAGAGGCCACAACAGTGAGAGGCCCGCGTACCACAAAAAACAAAAACAACAACAAAAAAACACTAATATTTCACCACATGAAAGAAGAGAATGCCTTTGAACAAAAAACCTAGTTAGCCTCCTTAAACTCTCACTCTGGCTACGTATAATTGTATTACTAGTACAGGAAAATCCTACTTCAAAGTGAATAGCCTATGACAGATAGAATTCATACAAGGTTACTATAAGAAGAAATCAGAAATTTAGATTCATAGCATTTCATTTCAGCTAATGAAAAGTCTGTTGCCAATAAACCATCCTCGAAGCAGAAGCAATCTTAACACAATCTAATCTGAAATAAATATTCTTAAACATTTGCAAATAGTGAAGGAAAAAAAAGACACCTTGAATTTAAAAATACAAAACCTTAGAAGTTCTGGCTGGGAGGTATGAAACAATAACTGACCAAACAGGAAAAAAATAAGAAAAAAGACACAATGATCTTTGAAATTATAAGATGTCTAAGGAAGAATAGATTTCCCTGAAATTCAGTAAACGAACTGAAGGAAAGGCATAAAACAGCTAAGAAATAAACACAAAACAAAGACATAAAAAGGTAAAATTTACATACAGTGAAATGGGCACAATCTTTTTTTTTTTTTTTTTTTTTTGCGGTACGCGGGCCTCTCACTATTGTGGCCTCTCCCGTTGCGGGGCACAGGCTCCGGAAGCGCAGGCTCAGCGGCCATGGCTCACGGGGCCAGCCGCTCCACGGCATGTGGAATCCTCCCGGACCGGGGCACGAACCCGCGTCCCCTGCATCGGCAGGCGGACTCTCAACCACTGCGCCACCAGGGAAACCCAGAATGGGCAAAATCTTAATAGCTATTTGGGGAGTTTAGATAAATACATACACCTACATAATGCAAATCTTAACTGTAGAAAGCTCTCTCATACCCCTTCCCAGTCAATCCCTGTTCCTATCTCCCAGAAGCAACAACTCTTTTTACTATTTACCAGATTAGTCTCTTCTAGAACTTCACAGGGTATATAATTTCTATATATGAAAGTTTCAAAGCATAAAGATGCTATAGATGTATCTATTAAATGCTGTTATTTTAGGGAACACGAATATATTACTATCAATTCTAGCAGTTTCAAAGCATTTTCCAGAGAAAATCTGACCTAAGAAGTTACAGATGAGGGACTTCCCTGGTGGCACAGTAGTTAAGAATCTGCCTGCCAATGCAGGGGACACGGGTTCGATCCCTGGTCCTGGAAGATCCCACATGCTGCAGAGCAACTAAGCCCATGTGCCACAACTGCAGAGCCTGTGCTCTAGAGCCTGTGAGCCACAACAACTGAGCCCACATGCCACAACTACTGAAGCCCGCCCACCTAGAGCCCGTGCTCCACAACAAGAGAAGCCACTGCAATGAGAAGCCTGTGCACCACAAAAGAAGAGGAACCCCTGCTCACCACAACTAGAGAAAGCCCGTGCACAGCAACGAAGACCTAACACAGCCAAAAATAAAATAAATAAATAAATAAATAAATAAGAATTTACAGATGACATAATACAGTTGAAGAACTATGGAATATGGAGTCAGAGCCATCAAGATACTGCTCTCCTACTCTCAGTACATCCCCTACTCAATCTGTGCCTGCTTTAACTTTGCCCTCCTCACAAGACTGAACTTCCTACCTATTTGCCCCCTGCTCCAGCTGCCGATAGTTCTTATGAAAGGGGTGGTGAGGGGCATGCTTCTCTGCTGGTTTCCCTGGTAACTAATGAGCCAACCTGACGTCATTCCCCCTATATCTAGCAATCTCCCATTCCCTCCAGCAGCAAAGATGGCCACCATGTCCTGCCTGCTATCTGCCACACACAGTGAGGTGTCACTCTAGGACCTTGCTTCGGACATGTAAGCTCTCCCACCAATTAAGCCACTGACGTCTTCGTCGCTGACTCTGGGCTCTTTCTTCCATCTTAAAGCTCAGCAAGTGCAGGCGTTGTAGGCCTGCGGGGTGCAGCCCAACAGAATATGTATATGAAGTAAAAGAATGAGTAGCATCAGGTGAGGTGAATCAGAAAAATATTTCCTCAGAAGTAGCTTAAGTAGCATGTAAAGACAAGAAAGAATTGACAAAGAAAGATTAAAAGAATGATCTATCCTTAAAAGGCATTGGCTGCATCTTTACATTTTTGTGTTCCTAGTACCTAATGTAGTCTTTGGTGAACCATAAGTACTGAATTAATGTTTGTAGAAGTGAATCAAACTGAAGAGCATTCCAAGTATACAGGAGAGTGTGAATGTAATAAAGATTTCAGGAAGTATGAAGAGGGCTTTGGCTTCATTGAGTACCTCAAAATGAGACTAGATAATATGTGTGGCAAAGAGGAAAGGTCTTGGTGGGGTGGGGATGGGGGTTACGGGTGTGGCTGATTTGGCAACTTAAGATCTAGGACTGATGGTGGGTCTCAGCTCTTTACAGTTCTAAGCGTGTGTGTTACAAGAGTAATATTAATTTGTGACTACCTGCCTGATGGCCTAGTAAGAAGAGAAACTGGGAAAGAAGAATAACCAGGAAGAAGTAATCTTAGAATGGGAATATGAGGGTTCAATTAGGGTTAGAACATGAAAAGTAGAGGGGTAGAGTATTCAATATGAGACACTTTATAATAAAATACAGGAAAATAATGCTTCCTGTTGTTCCTAATTGTCTTGTTTCCATAATGAACTTATACCTGTGTGCTTTATTAAATTCTTTAGCAATTCTATTATACTGTGTACATGTGCAAAATGCAAAAACTGAGTCTTTACATTGTAAATTGGAAAAGAAATGAGAATAGAAAATTCTTCAAAAGGCCAGCCAATGTGAAAAGTATTTTGACTCCTCTATCTCTATAGTTAATTAATCCTGGTCTTAAAATCTTAAGGTCTCAACATTGTAAGACCTGTGGTAAAGTCTTTTGATGTCTTGAATCAAAAGACATCACTAGCACTTTCTCTGGCATTATAAAATAACTTTATAGTACAGTTAATCAAGTGACAGTAAGAGGCAGTACTCTACAGAGAGCTCATTTTAATATTTACTAAGATGAATATTGATCTCTAAAGTTGAAGGCAGCTCCATTTGCATATGAACATAGGATGTCAGTATTCCATCAAAGCAGAACTCTAGTGCCCTGCCCAACGAGTTGCTTGACAAAGACATATATTCATTCACTCAATATCTACTTAAGTCCTATGTTTTAAGGTATAAGTAGTGGTCTTTAAGAAAAGCACTGAGAAGTAAGATGATATTTCCCATCTTTCAGGAAAGATAGATGCTTACACATATGAATACAAATTAGGATACAATAAGTACTGGAAACAGGCTCAAAAAGGGCTGTGAAAGCATAGGGGAGATGGGAACACAGTGTATCTGAGACAGTTTTGTGGAGTTTGGTTGGGCCTTGAAGGATGGGCAAAATTTGAGGTCTTAGAGATGTGGAGAAGAGGATGGGTCATACAGATATAGAGCATGTAATATTTACATATATTATAGATAAACACACATACACATATATTTATGTATAGAGAGATATACAAATTACACAGATATGTTTATTTATAGGAAATTTTTTAAGCATTCCTCTTCAATGCTCAGGGTAAACATTTCATTTATTTTACAAGAAGTTTAAAGCAATGCAGAAAGATATTACTTAGGTAGAAAGATTAAATCTGAAAATCTGGAATACTAAGCCACTAAGCTCTGGTTGTTATGACAACGTCTTTTGTATAGTTTGTAAGCAGTGATGATAGACTCCAAAAATATCATATTGTTAGAAGGAGTCTTTATTAAGACAAAACTTTGGACCTCTGCGCCTTGGAGTCAAATAATCCTCAATTTGCAAATGTGAAAAACCTCCCAAGCGACAAACTAAAAAACATGTTAAGAGAGTTTCAAAAGGCTAAAATTCAGCTGTTAAAATGTAACCTATGAGAAATGAAAATGGTTGTTAATAAAGAATGGAAGAAAGAGTTGGCAGATTTAGAAACAATTTTTGGCTACATTTTATTTTTTTTAATATTTATTGAAAGCCTGTTGTGTTTTTGTTTTTGTCTTTTTTAAGAAATGAAGTCATTTAATTAAGTAATTAATTTATTTATTTATGGCCGCGTTGGGTCTTTGTTGCTGCGTGGGCTTTCTCTAGCTGTGTTGAGCGGGAGCTGCTCTTCGTTGCGGTGCACGGGCTGCTCATTGCAGTGGCTTCTCTTGTTGAGGAGCACGGGCTGTAGGCGCATGGGCTTCAGTAATCGTCACTTGCAGGCTCAGTAGTTGCTCCACGGCATGTGGGATCTTCCCGGACCAGGGCTTGAACCCGTGTCCCCTGCATTGGCAGGAGGATTCTTAACCACTGAGCCACCAGGGAAGCCCCGCCACATTTGTTTTTATTTAATGTCATAATGGTCATAGAAATATATATCTTTCAGTTGCTCTCAAGAATAATTTAGGCAGATACTTCAGTCTTTTTAACCTTTTAATCTCTGTGCAGTGCATATGTGTGCAAATACACATATATATCTCACAACTATTTCAAAAGAGTGAATAAGAAAATTGATGGGGCTTTGATCTTATGAGTACATTGAGAATCTCCTAGAGAAGGGAGACTATGGTCTGAAACTTAATGAAAGATTGTAATTACACCGTGGATGTGGTAGAGACAGAGTAGTGGGTCATTTCAGGCTGTGTTTCATGAAGGATCTACACCAACATGATGACTGCATGGGTCCAGAAACTAGACATTACATTTAATCATTCAATTTTGTCATTTTACTTGTGTAGGGTAACCAAAATCACAGAAGACTGAGTTATAAAATGAGAATGACTATTTATTGGTGCAGATGTAATATTCTGCACACACCCTTTCAGGAGGAAAATTTACTGGAGAGATTAAGTTATTATAAAATCGTGCTTTGCTTGTTAGAGAAAATAAACTTTAAAAACACAGAATAATTTTGCTATCAAATTATAAAGTACAGTATACCTGG
Organism: Mesoplodon bidens; assembly: GCF_964165515.1. Taxonomy (NCBI): domain Eukaryota; kingdom Metazoa; phylum Chordata; class Mammalia; order Artiodactyla; family Ziphiidae; genus Mesoplodon; species Mesoplodon bidens. Next base: position 70,364,579 of record NC_138160.1, read on the forward strand.
TTTTAATATTCAAAATCAACTGATGTTTGTTGAGAAATAAGTACTGAATTTTGGGATCTTCACACATTATCTGTAGTATGCTTTACCACAGGGCAACGAGGAATTAATATTTCTTTCTTTTTTTTTTTTTAACTACATATCATGTGGTAAACTAAACTGTTAATATTAACTGAGATGCAAACATTATTTAGATCTCAGTATATTTTTTCACCTCTTTATGCTATTGCTGATCCTCGTTCACTCAATTGATCTTAAAACTGGCCATTGTTTCTGATTATGTGTGTGTGTGTGTGTGTGTGTGCATGTACTTAGTGTTTCCACAGAGCCTTAATCTCTTCAGGATGTTCTCTTAGCAGTAGGCTGAGCAATGGATTTACTAAAATGCATCTAATAAGGCTATGAATGTCGGTGGCCCAGGATTTTAGTTTTCAAAGAAAGCAAGCATATTTATGAAGCTAAAAATATAATTCATTGTAATCTTTTATATACATAGTGATTTTATGTTTATTTCTTTTATAATTGAGAGTGTGGGGAGAACTGATGACATTTTATAAATAGGAAAGTTTAGAAATATCTAGGCAAGAATATAGTAGCAGTATTACACAGCTGAATTTAATCTTCAAAATAACATTATAGCATAGGTACTTATTCATTCATTCATTCATTTAACAAATATTTATTGAGGACCTACTAGATTCAATGCACTGCTCCAGGAGCTTGATATACATCAGTGAACAAAACAGAGTAAAATCCCTGCCTCTGTTAAGTTTACAAATTAAAGGGGTAAAGAGAGATAATAAATATGAAGCCTAATAAGCAAATTACATAGTATCTTAGAAGTTGGAGAACCATGGAAAAAAAATAGAACTGGGGCAAAGGGATTGTGGGTAGGGTAGGGAGAGGTAAGTTGTAATTTTAAATGGAGTGGTCAATGTAGGCCTTATTGAGAAGTTAATATTTAAGCAAAAACTTGAGATATCTGGAATAAGAATACTCCTAAGGCAGGAGTTTGTCTTTTGGGTTCAAGGAACAGCAAAGATGTCAGAGGGACCAGAGCGTAGCAGTGAGAGAGCCTAGTTAGAGAGAGGTCACTGTGGGCAAGGGCAGGTAGAGCCTCCTAAGCCTTTATAAGGACCATGGCCTTTACTCTGAATGAGAAGGTTTAGAGGAGAGGAGTGACACCATCTGACTTTAATTTTCAAAGGTTAGCTGTGGCTGCAGCATTGAGAACAGACAGAAGGGGGCAAGATTGGAAGCAGGAAGCAAAGGAGAAGCATATTGCATTGTTCAGATGAAGGATAATGATGGGCACTTGGGGAAATACATTTTGAAGGTAGAGCCAACAGGATTTCTTGACAAGGATTTCCTAGCAAATTACCTCTTAAGGGGTGAGAGAAAGAAAGAAGGTGCTTTTTACATATTAAGAAACCCTGGCTCAGGGCTTCCCTGGTGGCGCAGTGGTTGAGAGTCTGCCTGCCGATGCAGGGGACACGGGTTCGTGCCCCGGTCTGGGAAGATCCCACATGCTGTGGAGCGGTTAGGTCCGTGAGCCATGGCCGCTGAGCCTGCGTGTCCGGAGCCTGTGCTCCACAACGGGAGAGGCCACAACAGTGAGAGGCCCGCGTACCGTAAAAAAAAAAAAAAGAAACTGTGGCTCAGAGAGTACCCAAGTGTGTCCAAGGACATGTACCTATTAAATGACATATGGACATTTAAATTCATGTCTCACTCCTGCCACAGCAGCTCTTAGTCACTACATAGGGAAGGGAAGGAGGTGGAGGGATACTGTAGAATCACTCATTCCCTCACCTCCAATTTCTTTTGTAAATAACTTCTCTTTTTATGCTTCTACACCGAATGACTGTCACTTATTTCTGTTTTTGTCTTCTAAATTAAAGTTTGACTTCTATTCAGTATTCAATGTATCACTTAGCATTTGAATCTTATCAAGGCTAAGATAAATACTCTTATTTTGAGCTAAACCTATCCTGATAACATAATTATGAGAAAAAAAATAAGTTAAGCCATTGAAAGAGGCTCTGTCAAAAGACTTACAAGGAAAATAGTTTCTTATTTACTTTCAATTTTTGATATGGAAATTAGTATGTGCTTATCATCCATAAGCATATTGTTTATATGTCAATTAAATTCACAATACATACAAATACTTTAATTATACACTATGAAGAGCTGGAAAATTATAACTATGCATGCTTCAGTTCCCAAAGGTCAAACTAAATTACAGCTGAGGAAAAAACAAACATCATGTGAAATGCTGTAATGATATGCACAATTGATATAAGAAATACAGTCACTATTTATTTACCCCAGTTTTTTGAGGATATGGATTTTATGGGAGAAAAATATTATTTTTATTATTTTCATTATTTTCATTGGCAAGTCTACTCTCAAGGCAGAATATTAGGGCTTTAAAGACAGACCCCTGTGGCTCTGTGTTGATGAGCCAAATTCAAGAAGGAAAGAATCAAGTTAAAGATATGCTCATGTAGCTTTATGTTGTGTTCTGCTAGGCTTTCTGTTTACAAAAAGAGGAATCTTTGGCACCAAAGATTTACATTCATCAAACCCTGATTCCTCAAAAGGACCTCACCCTCATATCTCCCTTGAAACCTGGATTAGAATTTACATTTAGAAAGATTTTACAGCTGATATTTAGATCTCTGTTTAATTTCACTTAGTGATGTAATAACATAACCTCAGTTTGAGAGCTTTACTTTAGGCTTTAAAGGAAAAAAAAATGAACTTTCTCTTGGTCTTTTAGATACCAAGTCCAATTTAGAGTCAGTTTGAATGACAACTGCTGGAGGTCATCACTAGAGAAAAGTATAGTGAAGGTGACAGCAGGAGCCAAGCCTGGGGAGATGTTTGTCCCCTGAAGGCACATTCTAGGCCAGATCCATGTAGTTAAGTTACTTTAAGTTGTCATACTAAGATTGTGTCAGACTTCAAGGAGTCAGAGCCCCCAGCCTCTTCTAGAGACTGTGGCTTTTTCAGAATTTATCCAAGGAAGTTCCTTTTCTTCGCTAGAGACTTACTACTGCTTTGAGCCTCCCTCACATTTGAACATATCAGACACTTGTTAGAAATATTTGAATTGATATATAGACACCTTTGGGTAACAAGGCCTCCAAAATCATTGTAATGCTTTTGGATGAATACAATACCAAACCCTTGGCCTGACATGCTTAGCCCTCAAAAATATATATGCAGGCTACATTTTCAGTCTCATGTTTTCTATTTTCTTTTAAGGATACTTTTCTTTAGCCAGATTAGTCTGACCCTTAACACTTTTATTATTCAGGTGAGGCCAGACCATCATAAATGTGGGGAAGTAAAATTTCCCTGGATTTCTCAATGCTCCTCCTCTTAGGCCACATAAATTTATATACTATAAAGTTAGAGAATGTTTGTTTTCACTCCTCTTATAATGTAAAAAGCATATTCTCATACCATGAAAATTAGTTCTGTTGTCACTTGCCTACAATTAATTTCTTTGATTTGAAAGGATAGAGCTCTTATTTTTCAAAAAGACCGACAGGTTAAAGCCTGGACTATGTCCCTTAGGTTAAGTCCCAAGGTACTTGGAAGACTGAAGAGCTATCTCAGTAGGGATTTACATGTCATAAAGGGATAAAGATCCAGAAGTTGAAGACGTCTCTAGGTAGACGGGTTTTAAAAGCTGAGATCTGGCTCAGCTATCTGGCTCCTGGAGAGATTTTATTTACAAAAGGGGAGGGGGGACAACTGCCTTCTTCCTTTATATAAGCAGAGAAAAATCATTTTTCTTCATCTCTCCTATAGGCATTTGTCCACTCACATAGGACAACTGACATGGCTTCCATTGCTCCACTAAGACTAGGGTGAATGGGGCCCAATGTATTTATTACTTACTGTGAGAAATTTACTGAGAAATCTGTCTCTAACCCAGAATACCTTGTGCATACATTCCGGATACAGTGAATAAAAAGGGACATTGAAAATGTAACAATATGAAATAAAGTAATCCCCAAATCAAATAGTTTAACAAAACAAAAAATTCCTTTCTCAGGATGATTATTCATTAGGCTGGGTGGGAGAGGTCTGCTGCTTGTTCAGTGAGTGACCCAGGATGACAAAGCTTCTGCCCTCTTATGGCACCATCACCTCGATAAAGTTCTAGGGCTTGCTGTGGCAGGGAACGAGAATGCAGGGGAAGTGGTTTGGAAGACACAAGCTGCTAGGCTTCTACCAAAAGAGTTATAGCACTTCTGCTCAAACATCATTGGCTAGAACTAGTTACATGGCCCTGTTTAACTACAAGGAAGCTGGGAAATGTTGGGGAGGATGTGAAAATTAATTCGTTGTAAATATCTACACTGTATCTTGGCTTCTGTTCTGATTGTTCCACAGGCTTTTGGCAAAGAGGAAAATAGAGTATTAATCTAAGCAAAGGCTAATCCAGGAGCTTTAATTCTTCCCTTGATGAAATCCTCCAACCTCTCTACCATCAACACCTTAACATATGACAAACTTTTCATTTCCTGTCAAGTCCTGCTCACCCATTTGGAATACTGACAGTTGCCAAAGTTCTTGCTGAAGGACCGCCATTGAATCCTCATGCTAGAAAAATGTTAGGGACCATGAATTTCAAGGATGGCTTAATTTTTGTTCCTACCATATTTCTCTATTATATTGCTGCCCATTTTTTTGTCAACTGATCAATACATAGCTTTGTTTTATGTGTGTTTCTGTTTAAAGATAATCTTATTTAATATGTATCATTGGTTCATTAACACTGAGCTCAAGAGCAACAGCACTATAACTCATGCTAAACAAAGCTCACCTAACACATTTTTTTTTTCCTGTGAGGTTCAGCACAGCCTTCCGGTGCTCAGGAACAGACAGTACTTGAGGGCTGTGTTAAGCAAAATCATCAACAAAAAGCACAGAAATGCCAGATATGTGGCACTAAATAGATCTCCCCAAAGGACACATTTTTACAGTGTGATATTTGAAACAAGGCAGAGTGTTACCTTGTTCCTCAGCTGGGAATGTGCCCTTCCTGCAATTTAAAAGTTTTGACACTTTGTGAATGTCTATAAATGATGTGAAAATGCCAGGAGTACTGATTTTGAGGTTACAAATACATTTTTAAGAGTAGGCAAAATTTAAAGTACAGAATCCAGAAATATTGAGAATTGGCTCTGTTTGCAAAGACACTGAAAATGAAATAAACACCACATTGCTGGGTATAGGCAACCATACTTTGCCCTTTCTCTGGAGTTATTTAAGCAGAAACTGGACAACCTTGGTAAGACATTTTGTGAAATTATTCAAAACAATGGAGAAGTTTGAAGACTAGTTTAAAGTCTCTACAAACACTGAGATATTAAGGCTTTGTTTTGTGCAGATTACATACCAGAATGTCAAACCTAAAAGATGCCTTTGACCTCAGATTTTTTTTAAGAAACTATTTTTAATAATTAGCTGAGTTTTTAACTTATCATATAATTATAAATTTTCTTCATGCAATAAATACCTTCTTCTGGCAATAGCTTAGAAGTTGTTTTGACCTTCAAGAAGAATGTTCTACAATAATGGAAGATTTATACACACACACACACACACACACAAAACCCTACAGGTTATACACTAAAACACTTAGATTATGTTCAAATTCACATAATCAAACAAATACTTTCTTTCCAATAACTTCCCTGGGTGAACTGAGCTAAGTGTCTTTTATAGTATTGCTGCCATGGACTAAAAACTTGTTTTCTCTTTAGGACTCCTCTTTTGGATTATTTCAGAAGAGTTGCTAAATCACAAAGAAAGTGAGTCTTCCTACTTTTTTTTACCTTCCTTTGACTTCAAATTTTGATATTCAATTTTCATTTTTATTAGAGTCATATAACACTGAGTTCTTGATGACTTCATACTCTAAAACTTAAATCTGCTACTCATGTTGAAGATCTGTCTCACACACAAGCTATTAAAAACAATTCTGAGTGTGTACATATGCAATGTGTTCACTGAGGGCAAGCATTATGTCTTTCTGTCTACCACTTCATTCTCACCACCTTATATACCGCTTACTACAGATCAGTAAGTATCTGTTGAACAAAAAAATGAGAAAACACAAGAACTCAATGTGTAAATGAGAGGGAGAGAGGTCAGAGAGCAGAAGCAAGAAGAACTAAAATCCTGCAGCCTGTGGAACAAAAACCACACTAACATAAAGATAGACAAAATGAAAAGGCAGAGGGCTATGTACCAGATGAAGGAACAAAGTAAAACCCCAGAAAAACAACTAAATGAAGTGGCAATAGGCAACCTTCCAGAAAAAGAATTCAGAATAATGATAGTGAAGATGATCCAGGACGTCGGAAAAAGAATGGAGCCAAAGATGGAGGAAATGCAAGAAATGTTTAACAAAGACCTAGAAGAATTAAAGAACAAAAAAAGAAAGATGAACAGTACAATAACTGAAATTAAATATACACTAGAAGGAATCAATAGCAGAATAACTGAGGCAGAAGAACGGATAAGTGACCTGGAAGACAGAATGGTGGAATTCACTGCTGCAGAACAGAATAAAGAAAAAAAGAATGAAAAGAATTGAAGACAGCCTAAGAGACCTCTGGGACAACATTAAACACAAGAACATTCGCATTATAGGGGTCTCAGAAGGAGAAGAGAGAGAGAAAGGACCCGAGAAAATATTTGAAGATATTATAGTTAAAAACTTCCCTAACATGGAAAGGAAATAGCAACCCAAGTCCAGGAAGTGCAGAGAGTCCCAGACAGGATAAACCCAAGGAGAAACACACCAAGACACATAGTAATCAAACTGACAAAAATTAAAGACAAAGAAAAATTATTGAAAGCAGCAAAGGAAAAATGACAAATAACATACAAGGGAACTCCCATAAGGTTAACAGCTGATTTCTCAGCAGAAACTCTACAAGCCAGAAGGGAGTGGCATGATATACTTAAAGTGAGGAAAGGGAAAAACCTACAACCAAGATTACTCTACCTGGCAAGGATCTCACTCAGATTCGATGGAGAAATCAAAAGCTTTACAGATAAGCAAAAGCTAACAGAATTCAACACCACCAAACCAGCTCTACAACAAATGATAAAGGAACTTCTCTAAGTGAGAAACACAAGAGAAGAAAAAGACCTACAAAAACAAACCCAAAACAATTAAGAAAATGTTAATAGGAACATACATATCAATAATTACCTTAAACATGAATGGATTAAATGCTCCAACCAAAAGACACAGGCTTGCTGAATGGATACAAAAACAAGACTGACATACATGCTGTCTACAAGAGACCCACTTCAGACCTAGGGACACATACAGACTGAAAGTGAGGGGATGGAAAAAGATATTCCATGAAAATGCAAATCAAAAGATATCTGGAGTAGCAATACTCATATCAGACAAAATAACTTTAAAATAAAGACTGTTACAAGAGACAAGGAAGAACACTACATAATGATCAAAGGATCAATCCAAGAAGAAGATATAACAATTATAAATATATATGCATCCAACATAGGAGCACCTCAACACATAAGGCAACTGCTAACAGCTCTAAAAGAGGAAATCAACAATAACACAATAATAGTGGGGGATTTTAACACCTCACTTACACAAATGGACAGATCATCCAAACAGAAAATTACTAAGGAAACACAAGCTTTAAATGACACAATAGACCAGATAGACTTAACTGATATTTATAGGTCTTTCCATCCAAAAACAACAGATTACACTTTCTTCTCAAGTGCACATGGAACATTCTCCAGGATAGATCACATTTTCGGTCACAAATCAAGCCTCAGTAAATTTAAGAAAATTGAAATCATATCAAGCATCTTTTCTGACCACAACACTATGAGATTAGAAATGAATTACGGGGGAAAAAATGTAGAAAACACAAACACATGGAGGCTACACAATACGTTACTAACTAATAGATCACTGAAGAAATCAAAGAGGAAATCAAAAAATAACTAGAGACAAATGACAATGAAAACACGACAATCAAAAACCTATGGGATGCAGCAAAAGCAGTTCTAAGAGGGAAATTTATAACTATAGCCTACCTCAAGACACAAGAATAATCTCAAATAAACAATCGATCCTTACACCTACAGGAACTAGAGAAAGAAGAACAAACAAAACCCAACGGTAGCAGAAGGAAAGAAATCATAAAGATCAGAGCAGAAAAAAATAAAACATGAAAAAAATGAAACAAAGAAAACAATTGCAAAGATCAATAAAACTAAAGCTGGTTCGTTGAGAACATAAACAAAATCGGTAAACAATTAGCCAGACTCTTCAAGAAAAAGAGGGAGAGGACTCAAATCAATAAAATTAGAAATGAAAAAGGAGAAGTTAAAACAGACACAGCAGAAATACAAAGCATCCTAAGAGATTACTACAAGCAACTCTATGTCAATAAAATGGACAACTTGGAAGAAATGGACAAATTCTTAGAAAGGGATAACCTTCTAAGACTGAACCAGGAAGAAATAGAAATTATGAAGAGACCTATCACAAGTAATGAAATTGAAAGAGTGATTTAAAATCTTCCAACAAACAGAAGTCCAGGACTAGATGGCTTCACAGGTGAAATTTATCAAACAATTAGAGAAGAGCTAACACCCATCCTTCTCAAACTCCTCCAAAAAATTGCAGAAGGAACAGTCCCAAACTCATTCTATGAGGCCACCATCACCCTGATACCAAAACCAGACAAAGATACTACAAAAAAAGAAAATTACAGACAAATATCACTGATGAATATAGATGAAAAAATCCTCAACCAAATACTAGTAAACAGAATCCAACAACACATTAAAAGGATCATGGACCATAATCAAGTGAGATTTATCCCAGGAATGCAAGGATTCTTCAATATTTGCAAATCAATCGATGTGATACACTATATTAACAAATTGAAGAATAAAAACCATATGATCATCTCAATAGATGCAGAAAAATCTTTTGACAAGATTCAACACCAATTGTTGATCAAAATTCTCCAGAAAGTGGGCATAGAGGGAACCTACCTCAACATAATAAAGGCCATATATGACAAACCCACAGCAAACATCATTCTCGTTGGTGAAAAACTGAAAGCATTTCCTCTAAGATCAGGAACAAGGCAAGGATGTCCACTCTCACCACTATTATTCAACACAGTTTTGGAAGTCCTAGCCATGGCAATCAGAGAAGAAAAAGAAATAAAAGGAATACAAATTGGAATAGAAGAAGTAAATTTGTCGCTGTTTGCAGATGACATGATACTATTTAGAGAATCCTAAAGATGTCACTAGAGAACTACTAGAGCTAATCAATGAATTTGGTAAAGTAGCAGAATACAAAGTTAATGCACAGAAATCTCTTGCATTCCTATACACTAATGATGAAAAATCTGAAAGAGAAATTAAGGAAACACTCCTATTTACCATTGCAACAAAAAGAATAAAATACCTAGGAATAAACGTACCTATTGAGACAAAAGACCTGTATGTAGAAAACCATAAGACACTGCTTAAAGAAATTAAAGATGATACCAACAGATGGAGAGATATACCATGTTCTTGGATTGGAAAAATCAATATTGTGAAAATGACTATACTACCCAAAGCAATCTACAGATTCAATGCTATCCCTATCAAATTACCAATGGCATTTTTACAGAACTAGAACAAAAAATCTTAAAACTTGTTGGAGACACAAAAGACCCTGAATAGCCAAAGCAGTCTTGAGGGAAAAAAATGGAGCTGGAGGAATCAGACTCCCTTACTTCAGACTATATTACAAAGATACAATAGTCAAAACAATATGGTACTGACACAAAAACAGAGATATAGATCAATGGAACAGGATAGAAAGCCCAGAGATAAACCCACACACCTATGGTCAGCTAATCTATGACAAAGGAGGCAAAGATATACAATGGAAAAAGACAGTCTCTTCAATAAGTGGTGCTGGGAAAACTGGACAGCTACATGAAAAAGAATGAAATTAGAACATTCCCTAGCACCATACATAAAGTAAACTCAAAATGGATTAGAGACCTAAGTGTAAGACTGGACTCTGTAAAACTCTTAGAGGAAAACATAGGAAGAACACTGTTTGGCATAAATCACAGCAAGATCTTTTTTGATCCACCTCCTAGAGTAATGGAAATAAAAACAAAAATAAACAAATGGGACCTAATGAAACTTAAAAGCTTTTGCACAACAAAGGAAACCAGACAACCCTCAGAATGGGAGAAAATAATATTTGCATGAAAAGACAACCCTCAGAATGGGAGAAAATATTTGCAAATGAAATGATGGACAAAGGATTAATCTCCAAGATATATAAACAGCTCATGCAGCTCAATATTAAAAAACAAACAACCCAATCCAAAAGTGAGCAGGAGACCTAAATAGACATTTCTCTAAAGAAGACATACAGATGGCCAATAAACATATGAAAATTGCTCAACATCACTAATTATTAGAGAAATGTGAATCAGAACTACAATGAGGTATCACCTCACACCAGTTAGAATGGGCATCATCAGAAAATCTACAAACAATAAATGCTGGAGAGGGTGTGGAGTAAAGGGAACTCTCTTGCACTGTTGGTGGGAGAACAGTGCAAGATACGCTGAATTGATACAGCCACTATGGAGAACAGTATGGAGGTTCCTTAAAAAACTAAAAATAGAACTACCATACAACCCAGCAGTCCCACTACTGGGCATATACCCTGAGAAAACCGTAATTCAAAAAGTGTCATGTACCACAATGTTCATTGCAGCCCTTTTCACAATAGCCAGGACATTGAAGTAACCTAAGTGTCCATCGACAGGTGAATGGATAAAAAAGATGTGGTATATATATACAATGGAATATTACTCAGCCATAAAAGGAATGAAATTGGGTTATTTGAAGAGACATGGATGGACCTAGAGACTGTCATACAGAGTGAAGTAATTCAGAAAGAGAAAAATAAATATTGCATGTTAACACATATATGTGGAACCTAGAAAAATGGTACAGATGATCCGGTTTGCAGGGCAGAAATTGAGACACAGATGTGGAGAACAAACATATGGACACCAAGGGGTGAAAGCAGTGGGGGTGTGTGTGTGTGATGAATTGGGCGATTGGGATTGACATGTATACACTAATGTGTATAAAATGGATGACTAATAAGAACCTGCTATATAAAAAAATAAATAAAATAAAATTCAAAAATTGAAGAAAAAGTAAATAAAATAAAATAAAATAAACAACAACCCAAAACCCTGCAAAGGGAGCACATAAAAAATAATAATAATAAATAAAATAAATGAGATGCAAACAATTAAATATGGAAAGCTGTCACATGAATCCTTTTTTCATCAAAGAGAAGAAAATCCTCCAAGTTGGTGATAGTTTCTTGCCATTTTTAAACTATTCTTATTGCTGTCCTCAATATTGTTGTATAGGAAAAAATCTGAGTGTGGGCCTCAGCCAGACTTTTGTTGGTGTGACAAATCATGTTATCTGAAGTTCTACACACCGACACATAATCCATGCCACATTCTTACAATATAATATTGACCCTCCTCCATCAAATAGTGACATCTACGTTCCTTTCCCCTTGAACCTGAGCAGAAGTTTTTAAACTGACTCCATCAATAAATCTGGTAGAAGGCAAGGTCATAAAAGGTGATAAGTTTCTGTCTGGCTCTCTCTTTCTTGGGACACACAACTTGGGAGTTCTGGGACAATATGTAAGAAGCCTGCCACCCTGAAGCTTCCATGCTGTAGAGATCATGTGGATAGACTACAGAGAGCTGGAGAAAGATGCCCAAGGGCCCAAATGTTTTAGTGCCCAGCTGTCTGAGTCTTCCCAGATCAAATGCATGACATGTGAATAAAGAAAGCTGAGACAGAACTGCACAGCTGAGCTTCTTCTGAAATCCTGACCCATGAAAATCATGAGATAAATGATTATTGTTATTTTGAGCCATTAAATTTGGGGGTAATTTTGTACACACAGTCATTGTGATTGAAACTGCTTGGAAGGGCAAAAGGAACAACTGCCAAACCTGTAAGAGCTGGGGCACCATATGAAATCCTGTAGATTTTACTAATTGAAAGTTGCAATGCATTACCATTGTTGATTCTCTGAAAATCCAGAGTTTTGCACTCACTTTTCAAGTGGTGTCTCTTAGGCATTATCTTACAATTTCAGTACCATGTGTGTGTGTGTGTGTGTGTGTGTAAACCTGTGACAAATTTCAAATATGTATCTTTCTAAGAGTATAAATTTTAGGATACAGAAGTGCATGGTATCCACAAGTTATAATGAAATGTTTTATGCCTTGATTGAAATTAGGGTTGTCTCTTTACTCTGTCAAGTATTTCAAAGAAGTCCATATTTGCTTCTTTGCAGTGGAATGGACTTTGATGGAAAAATTGCCTTTTGATTTAAAAAACCGTTCAAATTAGTAGTTCTTTCTATTTTGCATCAAATGGATACGTTTTGTGTTCTATGCAAGTCTCCTCAGCCCACATACTCCATCAACACACTTTTTTTTTAAGTTGTTTCTTATGTGTTATTATTTGAGAGTGGGTTGGTAGACATTCAATTTGATACAGTTTCTTAACTCCAAAAATAATTCCTTTTCAAACTAAAAGAACATACTGCTTGTGCTGCTTTTAAGTTTGTTATATCAAGATATGCCTCTTAAATCCATATTTCAAAAGTATATATATATATATATATATTAACATCTTTATTAGAATATAATTGCTTTACAATGGTGTGTTAGTTTCTGATTTATAACAAAGTGAATCAGATATACATATACATATATCTCCATATCTCCTCCCTCTAGCGTCTCCCTCCCACCCTCCCTGACGCACCCCTCTAGGTGGCCACAAAGCACGGAGCTGATCTCCCTGTGCTAGGTAGCTGCTTCCCACTAACTATCTATTATACATACGGTAGTGTAAATAAGTCCATGCACTCTCTCACTTCGTCCTTCCCCTCCCTGTGTCCTCAAGTCCATTCTCTAAGTCTGTATCTTTATTCCTGTCTTGCCCCTAGGTTTTTCAGAACCATTTGTTTTTCTTTTTTAGATTCCATATACATGTGTTAGCATACGGTATTTGTTTTTCTCTTTCTGACTTACTTCACTCTGTATTATCTCCAGCTAATTCTTTCACTAATTTCTTTCTGACCCTGAAAGGAAAAACAAGCAAACAAACATGAAGACTGAGGGACAAAAGATTGAGAGTTTAATGGAACAATCTTTGCTACCAAGCAGGGAATTCAGTTCAGCACTGAGTCTGGGCTCCAAGTTGCAGAGGAAGAGTCATAGCTAAGTCTTTTAAAGCCAAACTCTCTCTGTCTCATTTTAGGAAAACAATGTCTCCAAGAGCTGCAGACTAGATACCAATATCTGAATGTGTCAATTAGGTAAATGCTGGGTTGATGGGAAGGTAGTTTCTGCTTCAAAGGTGTAGCACCCACCTAAGGACTGTGATGTCCAGCTGCCTCTGCTGCATGTGTGAGGTGACCATTTCAGGATTATGATTCTAGTCAGGGCTGCACCACTGTCAGCATGTGAGGTGCCAGGTAATTGTTGATCAGCTGTCTTAGATGTTGGTTACTGTGGTGTAGAAGAAGATCAATACGTGGTCCAATATATTTTCCTGTTAGTGTTCACATGAGGGCCATCCTTGGACCTAATTTTAGCACCTATTGGTAAAGCCTTTTGTCATTACCACACATCTCTGTCTGCTGGCTGATCTGTCTGTCCTAGAGAGTTAAATCCTGTTGGTGAGCCAATAATGAAATATGTTAGTCATCACTTGGGTAAAAGGTTGTAAATAGTTAAAGCTGGATCTGATACTTTGGCAGTTAAAGTAGAGCTTCATCAAAGGAGAATTTAACTAAAAAAATAAAAAAAAAACTTTGACCTGACTGCCAGGTTCACTCTGATCAATCTTTTCTTTTCTTTTTTAGGAAAATAAAATAATTTATTTCTTAGCTTCTGAATTTCCAAAGTCTAGCTTCTGGATATTTAAGAGTAATTTAAGGAATTCTTCAAAGAGATGTTATTATCCTAAGAGTAATTTTCCTGTTACCTGCTAGAGTCAACTGACAGTTTTCACTTCTACCATGCTATTTTGAGAGTACTTTCCTTGGTATGAATTCTCAAAAACTTTTCTATTCCACCTTTCAAGGAAATGCTTTCATATTAATTAATGTTCAATGGTAATATTAATTGGGTTTACCTTTAGGGAATTAAAAGAAAAGCTTAGACATTTTTAAATGTAGAGAATTGCAGAAGGGCCTGTAAGAATAAACACAGACAAAAAAAATTCAGAAAGTAGATCAATTAGAAGCTGGAAAAGTAAGAGTTATCAAAAAAAAAAAGATTAGAAAATGTATCAAAAAAGGTCAAGAGGGGAAGAGAGCTAAGAATTGGTGGTCTCTAATTAGGACCAACAATATTTCCTTACTTTTCATCACTTTCTTTCCACTTAGATCTGAAGGGATTCTACTTTCTGATCGGGATTAAAACCAGAGTTAAATTTGGAGAACAAAGCAGACTCAGAGAAGTAGTTTAGGTGGCTAAGGAAAGGAAATGAAGGACCAGTGGTATATAGAATTATGTGGCAGATTTCTAAATATTAGAACTTATTATTCCAAAATGAGAAACATTTGGAAAAATCAGAGTACAGTGTGAATAAATGAGAGCTAAGCATCCTTTTTTATGTGAACTGCCTGATTCTATTCTTTGCCTATTTTAACTTGGGATGTGCATTATTATTTATCAATTGATTTATAAGGACTTTTGTCTATTAAGGAATAAGTCTTTTGTCTCTCATACCATTTATGTAAAGCAGACTAAAATATTTATCTTAGAATCCTAATGAGAAGGAGGAAATAAGGGTGAAACACTAGATTCTATTATAAAAGAGAAAGAACTTATTGTTAACAACAGAAACTTAGGGTTCCAATTTCTACCATGTTCTGTTTTCTTCATTTAGGAATAAAATTTCAACCAAGATTTCCCCTGCAACTCTGTTCTCTTTGGAATTAAAACAATTAATTAAATGGATTTAAAATTAAAGAAAACTTTGTTCTTAATTGGAAATCAATTCGCTTTGGATAGATCAGAAACTAAATGGTAATGGGACACAATCAAAGTAAATTTAGATGATAAAACTTGTGCCTTCCCTTTCAATCTGATAAAGAACAACATTAGGTGAAGATATGCCTGGAAAATACTGCATGGTTATAAAGCACAACAATGAAGTCTTAAATTAAGCTACAACTAAAACCATGTATTTTCAGAGGCACACTTCATAGCTTCTCTCCCCATCTGTATCACTTCATTAAATCAGCACAAAGAAATTTAAAATACCATGGCAAGTAATTTAATAAGAATAACTCAATGTACCTGATCCAGTTTTTCTGCAGCTAGATAATAAAAAGGTGAATATGAGAGCATTCAAGATTTTATCCAGTCTCATGATTTTAAGCACCATCTATAAGCTGAGATCTCCCAAATCTCCTTTTCAACCTTGACATCTCCACTGAAATCCAGCCACATATACAACTGAATTGTTGCATATTAGAGCCAAGCCTCTATATTAAGCTATCTCTACAGATAAAACCATGCATTTGATCAGATCAATAACTAGGCAACTTTAGTTCTCTTTTTTCCTCACACCCACCTCCAATGCATTAGCAAGTCTTGTTTTTGCTCTCTCCTGAACATATATTTAAGTCTGATTATTTCTCACTATGGTCTCACTGCTGAAGAACTTGTCTGTATCATCATTCTCACACTTTTGCTTTCCTGCTTCCACTCTTGTTTCTCTGCAGTCTGTTCCCCATGTAGCACCACAGGTGGTTGTCTTAAAGTTTAAATCAGAGCATATCATTTTCCAGAATCAAACTCTTCAATGGCTTCCTTTTATCAACAGTCTTAAACTCAAACCCAAACTCTTTACCATCGACTCACCTCCCCACTGTCATTTCCTATCACTACCATAGCCCACACAGTGGCCTTTCTCCTGCTTTGGGGCTTTTGCATTTTATCTTCTCTCTGCCTAGCACACTCCCACATTATCATATGCCTAGTTTCAGCTTAAGTGTCACCTCCTCACTCCTAGTCACTCTTTTGGCTTTATTATCTACATTTATCATTATCTGAAATTATATTACTAATTTACAATTTCATTGTTTGTTTCTCCCTAAGAGAAAGAAATCTGCAAGGGTCCATAATGATCACGTGGTTCAACTTCCTTTTATTGTGTAAGGAGAAACTAAGGCCCACAGAAGCTAGATGTTTTGCCAATATAAATCCGACTAGTTAGGGTGGAATCCAGAAAGAAAAAGGAATTCTCCTAAGACAAAAATAGAGCAGAATTCTTCCTGCTCTATTCCCCTATGTAACATTCCTCAACATTTGTTTAATCCAATTATCCCTCCTTTATCAAGATATCCAGTGGAGGAGAGAGAGTTCCACCTTCTCACCACAGACCTGTGGTTTTTACCTACAACAGCTCTATAACAAAGGTATGTCATTCTTAAGCACTTGATAGAGTATTTATATAACTATCCATTTCTAGAGCCATTAGGAGAACTGAGATGCTTTATCCAATAACTTTTGTTTATTTGGTGGCACCAGAAAACTATAGAGTTTTGTTTTGTTTTGTTTTGTTTTTTAATTTTCAGTGTTTCCTCCTACTCCAATTCCACCTCATGGAGTAGGGAATGGTGTGAAGCTCTCAGTTAGAGCTTGCTATAGTTTTAATTACTTGGTAAGTTATTGTAACTTGAATTCAAAGAGATTGTGATATGTGGTTTCTCCTTAACTCTATTATTCAAAAACACTTTTAGTGTGAACTTCCACTTTTGAAAATCAAAAATGTATAAAGTACTTATTTGCTTTATGAAACACAGGAGACAGAACACTGATCAGTCTTTGCTGAAGAAGGGTCTGGCAGTGCCCTTGGTCTATCATTATGAACACGAGTCCTCACGTGCAGCAGGACAACATAAGACAAAGAAATAGTAAGCCGAGAAGTGTCAGACATGTGGCCTTGTGTATATTTCCTTCCTGAAAATTATTTACAGGAATTCAGTTGCTAAAATTAGCTTGTTTTGTAATGACATTGGTGTTTCTCCTTAGAGGGGTGAAAAACAAATCTGGATATTGGAAGACTTTGATCAGCTGATTTCAAAATAGTGAGTCCTTTGTTATTACTGGAGGAATTTTGGGAACAAATATTGTAGTTTATATAAATTATTCATTTAGCAAGAATGTATTAGTCAAGGCATGATCGGCATTGTATTAGCTTGTGTGTGATGTGCATAAAGGAAGCAAAAAGTGTGGTTCCTGTCTAAGTTTCATGGTCAACCTTGCCATGCATTTTGACTCTCATGCCTTTATCTAGGCCAGTAACGCCTGGGTAACACCAGGCTGATGTCAGCTCAGTAGCCATATTAACATGATTATTCCATTAAGCATGGAAGGAATGTAGCTGATTTTTCAGAATTACCACAAAGACCTGCTAAATTTAATTGAACATATACTTATGAAGCTTTACAGTGTGCAAAATACTGTGCCATGTTTTGTGAATGAGGAATAAAAAATATTGAATATATTAAAAAACTTGGCTTCTTTCCTAAAGTGGAGATCCAATAAGTATACAAATAGTCATAATATATATTCACATGTGATCATCGTTCTATAAGAAGTATTGACAAATATTTTAGATATTCATAAAAGAGGCTTCAATATGATGAAGGCATGAGTAAAACAGTCTCTTGAAAAGCTGTGGCATTTGTGCAGTGTCTTGAAGGATGTGGGTATTTTTATGGACAAGGATGGAAAAAGGGCTGTGGAAAGGGGACATTCCAGATGGAGAGAAACATAATCAAAAAGATGGAGGCAGGAAGCCCTTGATTTTATTTGGGAATCAATTTGCCTGGAGATTAGGGCATATGTTATGGAAGATTCAGACAAAGGTCATAGATACCAAACAAAATAGTTTATATTGAATCCTCTGTAGAGGGGACCTGCTGAGTTTTGTGAGCAGAAATATGATGTACTTACAGTTGTGCATTAGGAAGATTGCTCTGCAGCAGGAGACAAAATTAGAGTAGAGAAAGACTGAGGATCAATTAAGAGGTTATTATGATAGTTGAAGTGAGAGGTAATGAGAGAAGAGACCATGGGAATAGAACAGAAGACACCAATTCAAGAGACTGGAGAAGTCAAACCAATAGAATTTAGCATGAATTACAGGTGGATAGCAAAACAGATCAAGGAGATAAGGGCGATAACAAGGGTTTTAAGCTTGAGACACTGAGAAAATTGTACATTGGCAAAAATATTACATTATTTAGGATATAATAAAACTGTTTAGATATTCTATTTGGAACTTGGCTTCAGACATGTTTGAGGTATTGTGCAACTGGAAATGCAGACCCAGACACAGGAAAAGGTCAGATCTGGTGAAATAGTTTGTGTGTGTGTGTGTGTGTGTGTGTGTGTGATATAAATTTAGGTAACACTGTTGACATTGTAAGAGTCAAAGAACTCACTAAAGGAGAAACAATGAACATTAACCCTTGCATGTAGGAGATGAAAAGAAGAGGGGGCATTTAAGAAGAGAGGGGCATTTTCAGAGTAGTCGGAGGAGCATCAGCAGACCAGCTTCTCTAAATCAAGAGCATTCTTCTTTGTTTAAAAAATATATGTGACATTACAAAATTTTTTTAGATTGTGCTTTAGATTTTCTTTAATTTCAGAAACGATTTTTAAATATATGTATCCCCATACCAGTAATAGTATAATTAATTAAAATAATAAGATAATAACTACAGGTCAGAAATCTTAAAACAGTCCTTTTCTATAGAGAAAAATTGAATACGTATTTTATCACCAACCTCAGTAAACTAATAAATTGTGCAGTCATCCATTCAACAAGTAGTTTTCAAGCTTGGAGAACACTATTTGAAATTGTTTCTGAGTGGAGAAATAGGACTAGAGGCTATTAATGAAAGAAATAAAAATTATGCCCCTAATTCTTTGGCACACAGATGTTTGTGGTTTATTAGCAAGAGAAGTAAGTAAATAATTTAAAGCCTTTAAAATTTACACATGATGGTGCACATACATTCTTAATGTGAGTTCTTAACTCGCAGTGGTGAACTATTGCTACAAATAACCAGACTGGATTTTCCTCCTCATTCTGTTTTTCTTTGATGTAATCACTGTTAAATACTCATTTCTTGAAATTATCTCACTCATTAATTCAATATTGATTCGGTAAATATTTACCAAGAGCCTCTGATGTGTCAAGCATCTGTCTAGGTCTTAGCAATCCAACACTGAACAAAATAGACAAAAAACCCTATCTTCCTGTGATATTCTAGTAGGAGTTTCCATTAATGAAATTTAATCAAAATTTTAACAAATTTTTGTTTAAATATCTATTGCTTTATATCATTATATTCTCATACAGTATGCTAACATTACATATTTATATACTTGTGTCCCAGATGGTTGCTCTTTTTGACAGTATATTTATGTTCCAGGGAACTAAATCAATTGGTTGTTGTTGTTGCTGTTTTCCAGCAAAGGACAACAGAAAATCTGCTTGTCTCTTCCTTGTTTCCTACTTCAAAATCTTTGCCAAGAAAAACAGTTTTTTTTTTTTTTTTCTGACAAGGTAAAAATATCACAAAAGTATTTGGGAAAATAAGTGTTATATATATTGATCGTATTAACAGAGATGTATAGAAGAAATCTAACAAATAAGTAAGGAATAATAGAATTAGAAAATCTTCATTTTGCAAGACCTAATATAATAACTGATCTAGATAGCAATCATCAGTGGCTGCTAAAACCATTAGGTAAATGGGAGAAGGCAATTTTATAATGGATGAAGCTGAACCTCTTGATCAATCTAAGTATCACAAAAGTAGGAAAATCAGATATCATGTGTTTCCTAATGTGAAACAATAAGAAGCACATAGAACCACTTATGTGTTTTGCAAATTAAATGAAATGAAATGAAACCTGAATCCCTGAATCTAATTAGGATTATAGATACAACAACTATACATAGAAAATAGGTCTGGACAAATATACTAAAATTGATCCACAAAAATATCATTCAGTCAAATGTATAATGGGAGAAATCCTATAGGACAAATGACCTGGTTTAAAAGAAATGACCTTGAGAGGAGGGTAAAGAGTGATAGTGGAAAGAGGGAAAGTGTTATGGAGTAAAAGAAATTTAAGACAGAAATCATTCCATTGTGCTGTGTGAGATATGTTTGGATTCAGATTCAAGTAAATAAACTATAAAAAGATATTTTTGAGACAACTGGGAAGGTTTGAACATGAACTGGATATTGGCTGATATAAAATAATTATTGCTAATTTTGTTAGGTATGATTATGTACTGTGATTAAATTTTTAAAAAATCTTCTCTGTTAAAGAGACATATTATGGAAGAAATGATATGATACCTAGAATTTTATTTAAAATACTCTAGCAGTAAAATGAAAGAAAAATAACCAGGTAAGAAATAGATGAAATATTTTCAAAAGTTCAGTAATTGTGAGACACAGGCTTCATTTTTACACTTTATTTTTAAAACTTTTCATTATAAAAAGAGAGTTGTACATGTATTTTATAATAAAAATGTTATTTTAATTTTTATAATTGTTTTCTCATATTAATGTTATGTAGCCCCCAGTGGTGTGATACTTGGGTACAGAAACATCATGTCAAATAGTACTTCAGAAAGCATGTGCTTTTCATTCTCAAGACAGGCATCTAAAGAGAAAGGAGACAAAAAGACTTCAGAATGCTAAAGGATATGATAAGCTGAATTTGAAAGAAGCTGGAGAGATGGAATATCCTAAGCCATGTCCATACTAAATGATATTCAAAGATTTCTGAAAAACTCCCCCCCCCGATTATCAGTTTTATACTTACTTAACAACCTTGCATCCACATTACCTGACAGTCAATTTGGTAATGGCTGGACACTCTAAATAGTCTTCAGAGTGCCAGAACACTATCAGTCAAATAAGGTGATCTTTTCCAGAACAAAACCTTTCTGTGAATGTCTAAGCAAATATTGACAAAAGTATATGAGAGGGAGACCTTCAAAATGGTGGAAAAGTAAGATGTGGAGATCAACTTCCTCCCCACAAATATATCAGAAATACAACTACATGTGGAATAACTCCTACAGAACACGTACTGAACGCTGGCAGAAGACCTCAGACCTCCCAAAAGGCAAGAAACTCTCCACGTACATGGGTAGGAAAAAGAAAAAAGAAAAGAAAAAAAAAAAACAGAGACAAAAGAATAGGGATGGGACCTGCACCTCTGGGAGGGAGCTGTGAAGGAGGAAAAGTTTCTACACACTAGGAAACCCCTTCACAAGCAGAGAAGCCCCTTCACACAAAGAGCCCCTTCACAGCCCCACCACAGGGAGTGGCGGGGGGAAGCTTCAGAGCCACACAGGAGAGAGCAGCAACAGCAGTGCAGAGGGCAAAGTAGAGAGATTCCCACACAGAGGATCAGTGCCGACCAGCACTCACCAGCCCGAGAGGCTTGTCTGCTCACCCACCAGGGCAGGTGGGGGCTTGGAGCTGAGGCTCAGGCATCGGAGGTCAGATCCCAGGGAGAGGACTGGGATTGGCAGTGTGAACACAGCCTGAAGGAGGCTAGTGCTCTACAGCTAGCCAGGAGGGAGTCCAGGAAAAAGTCTGGACCTGCCTATGAGGCAAATGACCATTGTTTCGTGGTGCGCGAGGAGAGGGGATTCAGAGCACAGTATAACCGAGCTCCAGAGAGGGGCACGAGCCATGGCTATCACTGCGGACACCAGAGATGGGCATTAGATGTGAGGGCTGCTGCTGCAGCCACCAAGAAATCTGTGTGCAAGCGCAGGTTACTATCCACACCTACCCTCCTGGGAGCCTGTGCAGCCTACCACTGCCAGGATCCCGTGATCCAGGGACAATTTCCCCGGGAGAACACACGGTGCGCCTCAGGCTGGTGCAACATCACACTGGCCTCTGCCACCGCAGGCTCGCCCCGCATTATGTACCCCTCCCTCCCTCCGGCCTGAGTGAGCCAGAGCCCCCTAATCAGCTGCTCCTTTAACCCCTGTCCTGTCTGAGCGAAGAACAGACACCCTCAGGCACACAGAGGCAGAGGCGAATACAAATCTGAACTCCAGGAGCAGTGCAAACAAAGAGGAGAAAGATAAATCTCTCCCAGCAGCCTCAGGAGCAGCAGATTAAATCTCCACAATCAACTTCATGTACCCGGCATCTGTGGAATACCTGAATAGACAACAAATCATCCCAAAATTGAGGCAGTGGACTTTGGGAGCAATGATATATATATTTTTTTCCTTTTTCTTTTTCTGAGTGTGTATGTGTATGCTTCTTTGTGTGATTTTGTCTGTATAACTTTGCTTTTACCATTTGTCCTAGGGTTCTGCCTGTCTGTTTAGTTAGTTATTTTTCATAGTATAGTTTTTAGCGTTTGTTATCATTGGTGGATTTGTTTTTATTATTTGGTTGTTCTCTCTTTCTTTCTTTCTTTGTTTTTTTTATTACATTTTAATTTTTTTATTTTTAATACTTATTTTTTTATTTTTATTTAAATAACTTTATTTTATTTTATTATTTTCTTTCTTTCTTTCTTTCTTCTCCCTTTTCTTCTGAGACTTGTGGCTGACAGGGTCTTGGTTCTCCGGCGTGGTGTCAGGCCGGTACCTCTGAGGTGGGAAAGTCAAGTTCAGGACATTGCTGCACCAGAGACCTCCCAGCTCCATGTAATATCAAATAGAGAAAGCTCTCCCAGAGATCTCCATCTCAATGCTAAAACACAGCTCCACTCAATGACCAGCAAGCTACAGTTCTGGACAACCTTTGCCAAACAACTAGCAAGACAGGAACACAACCCCACCTGTTAGAAGAGAGCTGCCTAAATTCATAATAAGGTCATAGACACCCCAAAACACACCAACGGACATGGAACTGCCCACCAGAAAGACAAGATCCAGCCTCATCCCCCAGAACACAGGCACTAGTACCCTCCACCAGGAGGCCTACACAACCCACTGAACCAACCTTACCCACTAGGGGCAGACACCAAAAACAACAGGAACTATGAACCTGCAGCCTGTGAGAAGGAGACCAAAAACACAGTAAGTTAAGCAAAATGAGAACAGAGAAGAAAACAGCAGATGAAGGGGCAAGGTAAAAACCCACCAGACCAAACAAATGAAGAGGAAATAAGCAGTCTACCTGAAAAAGAATTCAGAATAATGATAATAAAGATGATCCAAAATCTTGGAAATAGAATGGAGATAATACAAGAAATGTTCAACAAGGACCTAGAAGAAGTAAAGAGCAAACAAGCAAAGATGAAAAACACAATAAATGAAATGAAAAATTATCTAGAAGGAATCAATAGCAGAATAACTTAGGCAGAAGAATAGATAAGTGACCTAGATGATAAAATAGTGGAAATAACTACTGCAGAGCAGAATAAAGAAAAAAGAATTAAAAGAATTGAGGACAGTCTCAGAGATGTCTTGGACAACATTAAATGCACCAACATTCGAATTATAGGGGTCCTAGAATAAGAAGAGAAAAAGAAAAGGACTGAGAAAATATTTGAAGAGATTATAGTTGAAAACTTCCCTAATATGGGAAAGGAAATAGTTAATCAAGTCCAGGAGGCACACAGAGTCCCATACAGGATAAATCCAAGGAGAAATATGCTAAGACACATATTAATCAAACTATCAAAAATTAAATAAAAAGAAAAAATATTAAAAGCAGCTAAGGAAAAACAACAAATAACATACAAGGGAATCCCCATAAGGTAACAGGTGATCTTTCAGCAGAAACTCTGCAAGCCAGAAGGGAGTGGCAGGACATATTGAAAGTGATGAAAGGGAAAAACCTACAACCAACATTACTCTACCAGCAAGCATCTCATTCAGATTTGATGGAGAAATTAAAACCTTTACAGACAAGCAAAAGCTAAGATAATTCAGCACCACCAAACCAGCTTCACCAACAATGCTAAAAGAACTTCTCTAGCCTCAAAACAAAAGGGAAGGAAAAGACCTACAATAACAAACCCAAAACAATTAAGAAAATAGTAATAGGAACATACATATCAATAATTACCTTAAATGTTAATGGATTAAATGCTCCAATAAAAGACAGACTGGCTGAATGAATACAAAAACAAGACCTGTATATATGCTGTCTACAAGAGACCCACTTCAGTCCTAGGGACACATACAGACTGAAAGTGAGGGGATAGAAAAAGATATTCCTTGCAAATGGATATCAAAAGAAAGCTGGAGTAGCAATTCTCATGTCAGACAAAATAGAGTTTAAAATAAAGACTATGATCAAGGGATAAATCCAAGAAGAAGATATAACAACTGTAAATATTTATGCACCCAACATAGGAGCAACATAAAGCAAATGTTAAGAGCTATAAAAAGGGAAATTGACAGTAACACAATCATAGTAGGGGACATTAACACCCCCCTTTCACCAAAGGAAAAATCATCCAAAATGAAAATAAATAAGGAAACGCAAGCTTTAAATGATACATTAAACACAATGGACTTAATTGATATTTATATAACATTCCATCCAAAAACAACAGAATACACTTTCTTCTCAAGTGCTCATGGAACATTATCTAAGATAGATAATATCTTGGGTGACAAATCAAGCCTTGGTAAATTTTAGAAAATTGAAATCGTATCAAGTATCTTTTCTGACCCCAACACAATGAGACTAGACATCAGTTACAGGAAGAAATCTGTAAAAAATAGTAACACATGGAGGCTAAGCAATACACTAGTAAATAACCAAGAGATCACTGAAGAAATCAAAGAGGAAATCAAAAAATACCAAGAAACAAATGACAATGAAAACACACCAATCAAAACCTATGGGATGCAGAAAAGCAGTTCTAAGAGGGAAGGTTAGAGCAAAACAATCCTACATCAAGAAACAAGAAACATCTCAAATAAACAATCTAACCTTCCACCTAAAGCAATTAGAGAAAGAAGAACAAAAATCTCCCAAAGTTAGATGAAGGAAAGAAATCATAAAGATCAGATCAGAAATAAATGAAAAAGAAATGAAGAAACAATAGCAAAGATCAATAAAACTAACAGCTGGTTCTCTGAGAAGTTAAACAAAATTGAGAAACCGTTAGTCAGACTCATCAAGAAAAAAATGGAGAAGACACAAATCAATAAAATTAGAAATAAAAACTGAGAAATAAAAACCGACACTGTAGAAATGCAAAGGATCATGAGAGAGTACTACAAGCAAGTATATGCTAATAAAATGGACAACCTGGAAGAAATGGACAAATTCTTAGAAAAGCACAACCTTATGAGACTGAACTAGGAAGAAATAGAAAATATGAACAGACAAATTACAAGCACTGAAATTGAGACTGTGATTAAAGACCTTCCAACAAACAAAAGCCAAGGACAAGATGGCTTCACAGGCGAATTCTATCAAATATTTAGAGAAGAGCTAACACCTATTCTTTTCAAACTCTTCCAAAATATAGTAGAGGGAGGAACACTCCCAAACTCATTCTACAAGGCCACCATCACCCTGACACCAAAACCAGACAAAGATGTCACAAAGAAAGAAACCCAGAGGCCAATATCACTGGTGAACAAAGATGCAAAAACCCTCAACAAAATACTAGCAAACAGAATCCAACAACACCTTAAAAGGATTATACACCATGATCAAGTGGGGTTTATCCCAGGAATGCAAGGATTCTTCAATATATGCAAATCAATCAATGTGATACACCATATTAACATATTGAAGGATAAAAACCATATGATCATCTCAATAGACAGACAAAGCTTTTGACAAAATTCAACACCAATTTATGATAAAACACCCCCAGACAGTAGGCATAGAGAGAATATACCACTATGTAAATATAATACAGGCCATATATGACAAACATATAATACATAATACAGGCCATATGTGAGAAACACACAGCCAACATTGTTCTCAATGGTGAAAAACTGAAACCACTTCCACTAAGATCAGGAACAAGACAAGTTTGCCCACTCTCACCACTATTATTCAACATAGTTTTGGAAGTTTTAGCCACAGCTATCAGAGAAGAAAAAAAAATAAAAGGAATCCAAATTGGAAAGAAGAAGTAAAGCTGTCACTGTTTGCAGATAACATGATACTATACATAGAGAATCCTAAAGACACTACCAGAAAACTACTAGAGCTAATCAATGAATTTGGTAAAGTAGCAGGATACAAAATTAATGCACAGAAATCTCTTGCATTCCTATACACTAATGATGAAAAATCTGAAAGAGGAATTAAGGAAACACTCCCATTTACCACTGCAACAAAAAGCATCAAATACCTGGGAATAAACCTACCTAAGTAGACAAAAGACCTGTATGCAGAAAACTATAAGACACTGATGAAAGAAATTAAAGATGATACAAACAGATGGAGAGATATACCATGTTCTTGGATTGGAAGAATCAACATTGTACAAATAAGTATACTACCCAAAGCAACCTACAAATTCAACACAATCCCTATCAAACTACCAATGGCATTTTTCACAGAACTAGAACAAAAAATCAACAATTTGTATGGAAACACAAAAGACCCTGAATAGCCAAAGCAACCTTGAGAAAGAAAAGCAGGGCAGGAGGAAGAAGGCTCTGTGACTTCAGACTATATCACAAAGCTACAGTAATCAAGGTAGTATGGTACTGGCACAAAAACAGAAATGGAGATCAATGGAAGAGGATAGAAAGCCCAGAGATAAACCCACACACATATGGTCACCTTATTTTTGATAAAGGAGGCAAGAACATACAATGGAGAAAAGACAGTCTCTTCAATAAGTGGTGCTGGGAAAACTGGACAGCTACATGTAAAAGAATGAAATTAGAACACTCCCTAACACCATACACAAAAATAAACTCAAAAGGGATTAAAGACCTAAATGTAAGGCCAGACACTATAAAACTCTTAGAGGAAACATAGGCAGAACACTCTATGACATAAATCACAGCAAGATCCTTTTTGACCCACCTCCTAGAGAAATGGAAATAAAACCAAAAATAAACAAATGGGACCTAATGAAACTTAACAGCTTTTGCATAGTAAAGGAAACCAGAAACAAGACAAAAAGACAACCCTCAGAATTGGAGAAAATATTTCCAAATCAAGCAACTGACAAAGGTTTAATCTCCAAAATTTACAAGCAGCTCATGCAGCTCAATATCAAAAAAACAAACAACCCAATCTAAAAATTGTCAGAAGACCTAAATAGACATTTCTACAAAGAATACATACGGATTGCCAACAAACACATGAAAGAATGCTCAACATCATTAATCATTAGAGAAATGCCAGTCAAAACTGCAATGAGGTATCACCTCACCCCATTCAGAATGGCCATCATCAAAAAATCTACAAACAGTAAATGCTGGAGAGGGTGTGGAGGAAAGGGAACCCTCTTGCACTGTTGGTGGGGATGTAAATTGATACAACCACTATGGAGAACAGTATGGAGGTTCCTTAAAAACTAAAAATAGAACTACCATACGACCCAGCAATCCCACTACTGGGCATATACCCTGAGAAAACCGTAATTCAAAAAGTGTTATGTACCACAATGTTCATTGCAGCTTTATTCACAATAACCAGGACATGGAAGCAACCTAAGTGTCCATTGACAGATGAATGGATAAAGAAGATGTGGTACATATATACAATGGAACATTACTCAGCCATGAAAAGAAATGAAATTGAGTTACTTGTAGTGAGGTGGATGGACCTAGGTTCTCTCATACAGAGTGAAGTAAGTCAGAAAGAGAAAAACAAATACCATATGCTATCACATGTATGTGGAATCTAAAAAAGAAAAAAAATTGTTCTGAAAAACCTAGGGGCAAGACATGAATAAAGATACAGACTTAGAGAATGGTCTTGAGGACACAGGTAGGGGGAAGGATAAGCTGCGACGAAGTGAGAGAGTGGCATGGACTTATATATACTACCAAATGTAAAAGAGATAGCTAGTGGGAAGAAGCTGCATAGCGCAGGGAGATCAGCTCAGTGCTTTATGACTGCTTAGAGGGATGGCATAGTGAAGGTGGGAGGGAGATGCAAGAGGGAGGAGATATGCGGATATATGTATATGCATAGTCGATTCACTTTGTTACAAAGCAGAAACTAACACACCATTGTAAAACAATTATACTTCAATAAAGATGTTTAAAAAATTATATGAGAGCAAGAGTGATAATATGATTTATCATATTAAGGCACTGGATAATAAGAATTCTTCTATAAATTAACATCCATAGTTGACATTATTTGTGCATTTGTGGAAGTGCCAACACAGTCTGACATCTGTCCTGTCAGACAAAAAGACACAACTCATTTGATACAGTTAGTGTTCCCTCATTCCTGGAAAGGTCATTTGCTCTTTAACCTGCTCTGCATAATTAGCAAACAGCAGATAATACTAGAAATTAACACCTACTGTTCAGATTGTACTGGCAAGGAAGACACTGTTTGTCTCATATCTAAATAAGTTGTTTCAGAATGTGAAAGCCCCAAATGTTTACTACTACTCTGCAACAAATAATATTATCAGTACTCCATACATATACACATAAATCAAGAATTTTACAACGTAACATTTTAATGCTATTTTTCTCTGTTTCCAGAATGTGTTCACTTTCACTTGAAAATATTTCACAACTTTAAATAATCCCCATGAATTTCTTTTTGTAAATCTTTTTTTATTCTCTTCAGGAGCAGGATGCTATGTGAATCTGATGGCTCTGAAATTTGGATCTTGCAACAGCAGATAAAACACTTTTTGTCTAATTTCTAATAAATTGGATTATCTTTATATCATGCAAAAGTGTATGTATCCTTCTCAGAATAAAAGGGAAGAAAATTATATTCTTCCTTCTATCCAACCTGCCAACTTAAATTTGTCCTCCAGCAAACAAAACTGTGATGGTAGCTCTACAGACAGAAATGAGATTTGAAACCGCATATTCATCAAATCTTGATCATCTTCTCTGTGCAAGCCTTTAGGCAAGCAATCTCAAAGATACAAAGATCTATCAGACCCAAATCCTGCCCTTAATTCATAATTTAGCTAAAGAGCTCAGATAAACATATTAAGTAACTTAGATGCAAGATAGAACGTGATTTTTACAAAGCTGTAGTGTTATCAAAAAATAAGTTATCACATTGATCAATGAAACAGAATATTTAGTCCAGAAGCAGAACCACACATATATAGTCAATTGACTTTCAATCAAGTTACAAAGACATTTCAATGAAGAAAGTTCAATCTTTCCAACCAAAGGAAACTTGACTTGTGCACAAAATTAACTCAAAATGTATCATGGACCACAATGTAAAATAAAACTCCTAGAAGAAAACAAAGGAGAAAATATTTATGGCTTTGGGGTCAACAAAGATTTCTTAGATATGATACCAAAAGCACAGTCCATTAAAAAAATGAATAAATTTAACTTCACAGAAATTGAAAAACTTCTGTTCTTTGAAAGAAACTGTTGACAAAAAGAAAATACAAACCACAGACTTGGAAAAATATTTGTAAAACCTGTATCTAATAAAGGACATGTATCCAAGATATCTAAGGTACTCTCAAAACTCCATAACAAGAAAATAAACCACTTAATATATGTATACACAAAGGTTTAAGCAAACACTAGACCAAAGAATATATATGGATGACAAATAGGCACATGAAAATATATTCAGCATCATTGCTCATTAAGGAAATGAAAATTAAAACCACAATGAGGTACAAATACACAACTATCAGAAAGAGGTACAGCAATTGGACCTCTCAAACATTGCTAGTAAGAATGCACAACGATTTGAAAAAATACTCTGGCCGTTTTTTGTAAAGTTAAAATGTACAGTTACCATGCAACTCATAAATTCCCTCCTAGATATTTACTCAAGAGAAATAAAAAATTTATACTTACATAGAAACCCGTATCCCATATGCAAATGTTTATAGTAGCTATATGCATAATATCTAAAAAGTGGAAATAATCCAAATGCCCTTCAACTGGTGAATGTATTAAGGAAGTGTACACTCACAAAATGAAATAATATTCAGCAAGCAAAAGTAATAAATAAGTGATTTACAATATAATATGAATGAATATCAAATGTATTGTATTAAGTGTATGAAGCCAGGCTCAGGAGACTATATGTTGTATGATTCATTCCACTTATATGACAATAGGAATAGGCAAAACTATAGGGATGGGAAACTGATGAGCCAGAGTCAGGGGCTGGGGAGGAGGCACTTCCTACAAAGGGGTCTAGGGGAATTTCTGAAGGATGAAACTTCTATTTCTTTTTTTTTTTTTTGCGGTACGCGGGCCTCTCACTGTTGTGGCCTCTCCCGTTGCGGAGCACAGGCTCCAGACGCGCAGGCTCAGTGGCCATGGCTCACGAGCCCAGCCGCTCTGCGGCATGTGGGATCTTCCCGGACTGGGGTACAAACCCGTGTCCCCTGCATTGGCAGGCGGACTCTCAACCACTGTGCCACCAGGGAAGCCCGAAACTTCTATTTATTGATTGTAGTGGCTGTATGACTCTATGCAATTGTCAAAAGTCATAGAACTAACACTAAAAAGGGTGCTGTGAGTTCAGAGGAAGGAGAACATCTCAACTGATCAAGAAAAATTAGGCAATGAAAGGAATGGCAACTCATGGTTGGAAAAGCCCTAAGGGAGAAAACTGAAGAATATGCACAGGAATCAATGTGAAAAGTAGGTGTAAGGAACTAACTGGGGAATACTGGCTAGGGAAAAACTTGAAAGCTTTGAGTTAGCCTGTCTATGAGATTATCGTAAATACTGGAGAATTTTATGATGGAAATGACATATATTTGTATTCAAGAAGAGGAAATAATTTATAGTTTCTCAAAATGTGCATGAGAGATTGTATTTCTGATTCAGTAAATAGGAGTAATGGCTCAGAAATATGCATTTTTAACAGAAAGCCCAACACCAACCCCAGGTATTTCTCATGCAGTTTATTCATGAAACTTGGAAGAAAATTACTGAGACATTCTGTCAGCCAGTAAACTGGTTTCATCCATTGTTTGACAAAAGTCCTAAAAGCTCTCTCTACTCTACGTGTCCTTACAGGTGAGAGGTCCAGAATGTCATCTGCAGCTTCATTCCTTGAATGTTACTGGCCCTATGAGTAGATGGAGCCACTGGGCACTTGCATGTTGTGAGTTACAAATACACAGATTACACCTACTTTTTTAAAAAATTAATTAATTTTATTTATTTATTTATTTATTTATTTTTGGTTAAGTTGGATCTTCGTTGTTGTGAGCGGGCTTTCTCTAATTGTGGCACGCAGGGGCTACTCTTTGTTGCGATGCGTGAGCTTCTCATTACAGTGGCTTCTCTTGTTGCAGAGCACAGGCTCTAGGTGGGTAGGCTTCAGTAGTTGTGGCTTGCGGGCTTAGCTGCTCTGCGGCACGTGGGATACTTCCCAGACCAGAGCTCGAACCCATGTCCCCTGCATTGGCAGGTGGATTCTTAATCACTGCACCACCAGGGAAGCCCTACATCTACTTTTTGAGGTGTCAGATGTTGAATAAATAATGCTGAATCAGAAGTCACCAGACCTCTGTCGATATCTTAATACTTACTGTATGGCTCTGAGGCAGCTACTAAACTTCTCAAGTTATCAACGGTGTGCATGTAAATTAAAATGCCTACTCTCTCTGCCTCAGGGTGACTTGGAGGTTCGTAAGAAATCTTGTTTGTGAAAAGCTCCTTGAAATAATCTACCAAGTGCTATACAAATGTGAGACATTTTAATCCCTTTGGGTTAAATCATTAAATCTCCAGACAATTCTATTTAGATGCAAATATGTTGTATATAAAGGTATAGCATTAGCACATATATTAGAATTTCAGCTATGCATTAAGGTTCATGGTCTTTTCACAAACATCTGACACTGAAGAAATGGGTAGTAAGACCATTACATTTTGATGGGAGAGGAAGAAACTGTAGAGGAGGGCAAACTTTACCTCTCTTCTCTTAGGGTCTCCAGCTGGGCCAGAGAATGAAGTTGACATAAGACAGATTAACAGGAGAAAAACATAGAGATTTTATTTAACATACGTTTTATATAATGTGGAAGTCCACATGAGGAAATGAAGATCTAAAGAAGGGGCAAAACCTAAAGGATTTTATACTAAGTTGAACAAACACAAGCAATTGAGGAAAAGTAACTAAAATATTGGGGGAGGCTAAAGGAATTTAAGAGTTATTTTAACAAACTGTTGTTTTTGTACAGAGTTCTCTTCAGCCTTGTGTCTCCTTCTCTGGTGTTAAGACTCTTTCTTTCCTTAAGATATAGGGAGGACATCTTTCACATGGAAGTTTTATCTCCTGCTTTTAGGAGGAAAAGGGGAGGTCAGAGCACTCTTCTTATTTAGCTCAAAATAATTTTTATACCAAAGTGGCATATTTGGGGATGGCATACACTGGTACCCTTCAGAGGCATAAAGAAAGGAAAAGAATGAGAGTTGGGAAAAATTCAGTGCGTGGATCTGAAGATCAGGCCTAGGAAAGTTACATTGTTTGAGGTCCAGAAATAGACATGAAAGGGTCTGAAAGCCAACAGGCTTACTTTAAGCTATTCCCGAGACCAGGTCCAGATGCTCAGAAAGAAAATCTGTCAAAAGACATAACTTTTTCTTTTCCTAGAGGCAAACAATGAAAGGAATAGTAGATATAGCTGAGCAACATGTTGTAACCACTTTGTTTGTATATGTGTGTGTGTGTTCGTGTGTGTGTGTATGTGTGTGTATATATATATATATGTATATATATATATATATATATAAACATATGTACATATGTTTGGCCCAAGGCTGCTCTGTGGATGTACTATACTGTGTGGAACACAAAGCAGTATCCCTACTGTGTTGAAGGGGCCATTGTATGTATGAATGCCCTACTGCTGTACCTTGTCCAGGGTTTTAAATTTAGATGTCCAATATATTGAGGGGAGAATTGGGACCTGCTCTTATTCTGTTTCCATTTTAGACCCTCCCAATATTAGACCCTCCCAATAAAGTGAACTGGGCTATGGCATCACCAGAAAGAACCTGTAGGGACCAGCTTTCACAGATACTCAAAGGCACTAAGCCTCCAGAAAACAGGGAAATGACAAAAATCAAACCAGGCCCTGTAGCTTATTTGTACATATTCAGTTTCATCCTCTCCTTTTTGTGCAACTCAAGTTGAAGGCTTTTATGTGATATTAGTATCGATAAAATCAGAGTTCTGGAGACCCCACATATAAACAGAGAGGGCAATGCTACAGTCTAAGGAAGAAGGTTCCTCTGATGAAGATGCATTTGAATCACTTAGATGGCTTGGTAGTTGCTTGGGTTAAAGGCAGACAAGTGTGTTGACCCTTGGGATTTACATGTGCTTCTCAATTACAAAGATACAGTTTCACCTTTGGAATTAGCCTTGAAAACTGCTGCAGGCTCTCAAATCTCCCATGCAGAATAACTTGCCCCAACAGAGCCAACTTCAGCTGGGGTGCATTAGAACTTCCCCTGGGCATTCCACCTGCCGTCTAAAAAGGCTGCTAAACAAACAAGAGCTGTGAAAGGAATACAAGAAAATCATAGAAAAAAGAATGTTTCAAGAACAAGTACCTATCTGAACTCTTATTCAATCACTTTTTCTCAAAGGAAAAATGAGTTCCAAATGTAGATTTAATTTTGCACAAAGCCTCTGTACTTGTCTTCATATTCATATCTGACATTTGGCAGTAAGACACAAATTCAGCTCCTTAGAATTCATTTTTTTACTTTTAAATATTTATTAATTAATGAAACGTTTCTGAAAAACAGAGCATTCCCATGACAGCAAATGCAAAATGTGCAAAAGGATATAGAAAGGGAAAAGAGTCTTCTCTTTCATCTTTGCCCCCAACCACCTATTCCTTTTCTAGAAGCTACCACTGTCACCAATTTCAGAGGTAGTCTCCATATATTAATATAAATGTGTATGTGTGTGTGTCTATTTCCTTTCTTCTTTACCCAAATAGTTGTATATTATAGCAAGGAAGCAAGATGCAAAAGAGTATCTCTATCTATCTGTCTATTTATCTATCTATCTCTATATGATAACCATGTTTGTCTTCCTTGTGAGTTAGATATAAATTTCCCTTGTTATTTTTAATAGTGACATCGTGTTTCTTTGTGTGGATACAGCATAATTTATTTAACTCACCCCTGCCCATAGCCACTTAAATTATGAACCTCATAACACTGAATATTTGTGACAGTATCATTTCACACAAGTGCAAGAATACACTAGATAAATGCCTAGAAGTGAAATTTCTAGGAAAAAGAACATGTGCTTTCAACTTTGTTATGTTACAGAATTTCTCTACCTAAAGATTTGTATCAACTCACAAACAAATAACATCTAAGATTTCCTATTCCCTTATGTTATTGAACTTTTTGATCTTTGACAATTAGATAAGTAAACATTAGAATTTAAATGTAGCTTGAATTTGCCTTCCTCCCAAAATAAGTGAGATTAAACACCTTTTAATATACTTAAAAACCCTTTTATTTCTATTCTGTGAACTGTTCCTGTTTCTGTTTTTCTGCTGGGTTTTTGGTTTTGTTGATTTGTAGGAATTCCTTGCATATTAACTGTTAAATGTGTTATAAGTATTTTTTCCCAAGATTTCGTCTTTTGTTCTTTTGTTTTTTTAATTGTGGTCATTGCTGTTTTTTGATGTTGTTGTCTTTTGCCAAATAGATTTCTTCTTAAATTTTATTTTATTGCCATATTAAATTTTTATGAGTTGTAGTTTTTGTGTTATATTTGAAAGTACTTCCCAATGCCAAATTTATTTTTTTATTTTTTATTTTTTTTAATTAATTAATTTATTTATTTATTTTTGCTGTGTTGGGTCTTCGTTTCTGTGCTAGGGCTTTCTCTAGTTGTGGCAAGCGGGGGCCACTCTTCATCGCAGTGTGCGGGCCTCTTACCATCGCGGCCTCTCTTGTTGCGGAGCACAGGCTCCAGACGCGCAGGCTCAGTCGTTGTGGCTCACGGGCCTAGTTGCTCCGCGGCATGTGGGATCCTCCCAGCCCAGGGCTCGAACGCGTGTCCCCTGCATTAGCAGGCAGACTCTCAACCACTGCGCCACCAGGGAAACCCCCCAAATTTATTTTTTAAATTATCTCATGTTATCCATACTGCTTTTATGGTTTTATGTTCTTTACTTATAAGCTTCATCTGGAATTTATTATTTTTTATAAGAAATTTGGGCGGTATCTACAAAAACTTTTACTGTAGAGGTATATCCTGTGGTCAACAACAAATATTAACACTATTTGTTGAATAATCTATTTTTCCATGATATGAAAAGCCTCTTCTGTCATGATCATATTCTTATATATTTGGCTTTATTGTTAGACTAAAATAATCTGTTCCATTAATTCATCTGTTTTTTTGTCCAGTAGCATTCTCTTTCGAGTATTTTAACTTTATAATAAGCATTCGTATTTGGTACATCAAATTCCTTCTTTTTTTTCTCCTCTCTTTCTCTTCTCTCTCTCATGTGTACTCATACCTTTGCCAAAATATCCTTTGTAATCTTGCATGTTTTGTTTTCCAAACGAACTTTAGAACCAGTTTCTCATATACAAAACATTCCATTGGCATTTTACTGGTACAATATTAAATTCTAGATAATAATTCATTTTCTCTGGATTTTCAACAACTCAAAGAATAGTCTGGAGTATTAAGATATGTACCTACCACAATGCACACATGACACAGATTCACACAGACATTTGTAGAATTCTCCCTAGATTTCTCTGTTCCCTAATTTCCTGATTGGACACGGAGTTCATGTGTCCTTGTAATGTTCTAGAGAAATGTAGAGAGGAGTGCATTTTCTCTATGAGGTGTAGAGAGAAACACATGTCCTTTGTGAGGCTCCATGGCACTTCCAATATAAGAACCACCGGGAGAACCAGAACTAATGAGCCATCTTTAGAAAAGACTCAGCAGTATTCCTGCATATAGAAGCCAGACCATTTGTATGTATTGAGATATGTCCATTCAGGTTCTTTGCCCATTTTCAATCGGGTTAATTGTTTTCTTGCTACTGAGTTGTTTGAGTTTCTTATATATTTTAGATATTAAACCCTTACTAGATAAATGGTTTGCAAGTATTTTCTCCTATCCCATATGTTATCTCTTAACTCTGTTGATTGCTTCCTCTGCTGTGCAGGAGATTTTTACTTTGATGTAATCTCATTTCTTAATTTTTGCTTTTATTTCCTGTGTTTTGGGGCTTATTCCAAAAATTCATTGCCCGGATAAAGGTTAAGAAATTTTTACCTTGTGTTTCCTTCCAGTAGTTTTAAGGTTTCAGGTCTTACATTTAAATCTTCATCCATTTTGAGTTGATTTTTGTATATGGTGTGAGATACATGGGTCCAATTTCATTTTTCTGCATGTGGATATCCAATTTTCTCAACACCATTTGTTAAAGAGACTATACTTTCCCCACTGTAAGTTCTTGGCATCTTTTGCAAAGATCAGTTGACCATA
This sequence comes from Mesoplodon bidens, assembly GCF_964165515.1. Taxonomy (NCBI): domain Eukaryota; kingdom Metazoa; phylum Chordata; class Mammalia; order Artiodactyla; family Ziphiidae; genus Mesoplodon; species Mesoplodon bidens. The sequence goes on from NC_138160.1 coordinate 70,401,417, forward strand.
AACATTTGGATTTATTTCTAGGTTCTCTATTCTGTTCCATAGATTTATGGGTCTGTTTTTACACAAGTACCATACTGTTTTCATTACTATAGCTTTGTAGTATACTTTGAAATCAAGTAGTGTGATGCCTCCAGCTTTGTTCTTTTTGCTCAACTTTGCTTTGGCTATCCAGAGTCTTCTGTGGTTCCATATGATAGGATTTTTTTCTATTTCTGTGAAAAATGTCATTGGAATTCTAATAGGGATTCAATGATTGCTTTGGGTAGTATGAACATTTTAACAATATTAATTCTACTAATCCATGAACACAGGATTTCTTTCCATTTATTTGTGTCTTCTTTAATTTCTTTCATCAATGTTTTATAGTTTTCAGTGTACAGATCTTTTACTTCCTTGATTAAATTTATTCCTAAGTATTTTATCTTTTTCTTGAAGCTATTGTAAATGGAATTGTTTGCTTAATTTCTTTTTCAGATAGTTCATTGTTAGTGTATAGAAACACTACTGATTTTTGAATATTGCATTTGTATACTGAAACTTTACTGAATTCATTTATTAGTTCTAACAGGGTTTTGTTTTGTTTTGTTTTGTTTTTTTGGTGGAGTGTTTAGGGTTTCTACATATAAGATCATGTCATCTGCAAACAGAGATAATTTTACTTCATCATTTTTGATTTATGTGCCTTTTATTTCTTTTTCTTTCTATAGCTCTGGTTAGAAATTCCAGTGGTACTTTCAGTAGAAGTGGCAAGAATGGGCATCCTTTTCTTGTCTTGAAAAGCTTTCAGCTTGTCATATATGGCCTTTCTTATGTCCAGGAACATTCCCTCTATACCCACATTGTTGAAAGTGTTTATCATGAAATGATGTTGAATTCTGTCAAATGCTTTTTTTGTACTTATTGAGATGATCATATCATTTTTTTATCCCTAATTCTGTTAATGTGGTGTATCATATTGATTGATTTGTGAATGTTAAGTAACCATGTCATCCCAGGGATAAATATCACTTGATTATGGTATATGATCCTCTTAATGTATTGTTGAACTCAGTTTGCTAATATTTTGCTGGGGATTTCATCAGGAATATTGGTCTGTAGTTTTTTTGTACTCTCTTTGTCTCACTTTGGTATCAGAGTAATGCTGGCCTTTTGAAGTGTTTCTTCTTCTTCAATTTTTTGGAAGTTTGAGAAGGATTGGTGTTAATTTTTCTTTAAATATTTGGTAGAATTCACCCATGGAGACATCAGATCCTGGGCGTTTCTTTGTTGGGAGTCTTTTTATCATTGATTCAATCTTCTTATTATATTTCTTTATGTTTCAGACATGTAACTGGTACATGAAAAAAAAAAACAACATTATTAATCAACAGGGAAATGCAAATCAAAACCACAATGAGATCACATCACACCTGTTAGAAAAGTTATTGTTAAAAAGATAAAAGATAACAATTATTGACAAGATTATGAAGAAAATGGAACCCTTGTACACCATTGATGGGAATATAAAATGGTGAAGTTGCTATGGAAAACTGTATGGAGAGTCCTCAAAAAAAAAAAAAAAAAAAGATAGAACTACCATATTTTCCAGCAATCCCACTTCTGGGTATATATACAAAGGAAATGAAATCAGTGTCTCAAAGAGATAACCATACTCCCATATTCATTGCATCATTATTCACATTACCCAAGATAAGGAATCAACCTAAGTGTTCATTGGAGATAATGAAAATGTGATATAGATATAGATATAGATGAACATTTCAGCTTTAAGAAAGAAGGAGATCCTGTTATTTGCAACAACACAGATGAACCTGCAGGACGTTATGCTAAGTGAAATAAGCCAGACACAGCAAGACAAAAACTACATGATCTCACTTATATGTAGAATCTAAAAAAAGTCAAACACCTAGAAGCAGAGAGTAAAATGGTAGTTGCCAAGAGCTGATAGGGATGTGGTGGGGTGGGGGGTAGGGTTGGGAAGATGTTGGTCAGAGGGCACAAGGTTTCAGTTACACAGGATGAATAATTTCTGGAGCTCTAATACACAGCACGGTGACTACAGTTAATTTTGTATTATATACTTAAAATTTTCTGAGAGAGTAAGTATTTAATGTTCTCACTAAACACACAAAAAAATTAACTATGTGAGGTGATTAATCTATTAACTAACTCAATTACGGTAATCATTTCACAATGTATATGTATATCAAAACATTACATTGTATACCGTAAATACATAAAATTTTTATTTGTCAATTATACTTCAATAAAGCTGGGGTAAATTTTTTTACAAATGCAAAAAAAAATAAATATGCAATTTATTTAGAAAACATCCTAGGAAGATTTTAAATGATGCTTTAAATTATTTTTTCCAAGGTTATGAGTTATTTTAAAGTTTTCTGTACTTTCTTAAAGTTCTATAATGCACATATATTAGCCTTATAATTACTACACTGCACAAAATATTACCTACATCAAAAAAAAATCCCTGTTATTGTTGATTTTTTTGAACACACTCTCATCAGTTAAAAAGCATTAAGGGAAAAAATTATCCCAGAAAAAAAAAGAAAGAAAGAAAGCAGGCCAGAACAGGGATGAGGCTAAGGAAGGAGATGGAGAAGGTGGGAAAGGTAAGAGTGGGCCTGAAAGGGCAGGAAGGTATTGGACCCATATCTCAAATTCCCAAAGAGCTTCAAGTTTATATTTTTTATGTTATCTCCAAATGGAGTTTTAATACAGACATTGCATATTTAAAATATTATTTTGATAAATGAAAGTATTTAAAATATGCCACAATTTTTAATGCAATTTTGATATTTCTCTGCCTCTTCCTCCTCTTTCTTTTTCTTCTCCTTTTCCTCCTTTTTCTAAATGACAGGAGCCTCAAAACATGCAAGTGCCCAGAGCTTGTTTTGAACTTTAACAGACTCCATCTGTATTTGTAGTGTAATACACTAAGCACTTGAGTGATTTTTCCACATCAGGTATTTGGCAAAAGAAAAATAAAATCAGAGCTATTAAGAAATCTCCTATTTTTCTTAAGGTCCTTTCCAAAAGCCCTGGGAAAAAACTGTATTACAGAGTGGGACTAGAGGTAGAGAAAATTAAATAAATAGCAACTAAAAACAAGGAACCACACACAGTAATGGATGGTGTGGAGTTGAAATTGAGTGGGAGAAAATAGCTGATTTTGTATGTTTTTCTTAAATTCAAAAAAGGAAGGCCGAAGTATAAACAAGGACATTTTGATATGCATCTCACCTTTTTAAAATATAATTTGTGCTTATTTAATACGATTTGTCTTTGTTTTTCATCATGGTCAGATGCTGAAAAGAAAAGCTGGGTCTGCAATTGCTAGAAGAAAATGTTAGCAGCTGGTTTACTTATAAACCATATGTTAATACCTGATTGGAATCTTGAGAGGGTAGGGAAAATCCAAAAATAATTTTTTATACAATAAATATATACTGATCCAAAAATTTCAACCATAAAATTTCTAATTTATCTTTCTAGAATTCATCTATGCATTTCAAAATAAATGTATGCATATAAACATTTTTATAACATAAATGGAATCATTCCACACCTATTGAGCTGAAAATTGTTTTTGCATTTACAGGCATCTTTCAAATTTAATATCTAGACTCCTACATCACTTCTAAGACAGTTACTTAATCTTTTGTTGTGTGTATACTATAGTGTATTTAAGATATTCTCATTCATAGATTATAGGGTTTTATTTTTCAAATAATGCAGTAGCGAGTTTCCATGTACAAAACTTGCTCTTCCAATTCTACATTTAAAATTCTATATTGAAATTTGGTTTATAGTGAGATTCTGTATTAATAGCATGAAATAAAATAAAAGAAGGCTTTAACCTAGAAAAAATGAACGGTAAACTTAAAAGAGAAAAAAAAACTCAGTTTTTTTCTCTTTTAATCTGTATATTTAATATCAACAATGATCTCAAACTAGAAAAAGGTAAAATAAAGAAAATAACATTTTAAAAAGGAGTGAAATAAAACTTTCTTCACTATTTATTGGTTCTGATTTTACTTAATGAGTCAGTGACATTTTTAGCAAGTGTCAGAAAGTGGATATGAAGTGCAGGGTTGAAAGCTGTGGTCAGGATTTGGGTTTTATAGATTATTGACCCTTTTTCTTCAGACTATTAAGACTGAAATTGCTTGTCACCTTTTAGCTTGACAATAAATATAGGTCAATCTTGATTTCAAGTTTCTCTATAGAGTTAATAAGTATGATAAGTTTGAAAAACAGAATGTAATCCTTCCAATAATAATTTAGTTAAGCCTTCCTAAGTGATTGGCAGGAAGTTATATTACTAAACAGTTCTCCTAAATTAATCCCTAAGAACTCCAGGGGTGCCTGCTCAAACCAAAAAAGATGACTTAAAGCCCTAAGGATTCTATCAGTATTGTGCTGGTGTCCTTCAACTGGGGTCCTCAGCAAGGGCTCACAGGCATGTGAATCAATTGTCTGACCCCCAATATAGTCTTTCCTAAAACTGATCTACCTAGAATGAACTTCTCAGGTGCAGTTACTCACCAAATCCTTCCCTATCTCTCCTTTCTCAATCACCCAGTTTGTACTTTACTAAAGAAAGATGTTTATCTCTCATTCACCCTAAATGCTACTATAGTGCCCTGCCCCAAATTGTAAAAAAAAAAAAAAAAAAAAAAAAAAATCCTGAAATGGAAAAAAAACCCTCCAAAAGGAAATACAAGATTTTGGTATTTTTTGCTGGCCAAGTGATTGCCAATTGTTTGAATAAAACTGAAGGTGGCCTAGAAGAATTTTCAACTTTCAACTTAGACATAATTTCTGATGAGAGTTCACTATGTGATAAATACATACATACACAATGGTTAAAATTATTCAAACAATAAAACAGGAATAGAATTGGATAGTAATACTCATCAAAGAGAACAATGTAAAATTTCTGACTGTTAAAAGTTTGCATGTGTTATGAACCCTCATCTGTAAAATGAAGGAGCAGAATTAGATGTAAGATTCCATGTTCTGCATCCTAAAAACACAGTGCTTATTTCCTCCAATCCATAGAGCAGAGACAATTTGACTACATCATACTTCAAATAACCAGTTGAGTAACTGTTCTGAACATGGAAATATAGCCAATTAGACATGATTTGACAGTTATAATAGAAACTGTCATTTATTGAAAGCCTACTCTGTCAGGTATTGTATTTGATTCTACTTATATTTTCATTTAATCACCAAATTAAAGACATTACCTTGAAATATTATTAAAGATGAATGTTGTATCCTTAACTTGTATTTTGCTCCCAATCTATTTTTTCCTCCTAACAAGGATTCAGCCAGGCTTTTGTTATCTTGCTTCAGGGATATTGATGTTGCAAGGTTTAAAGCAGATGTTTTAAACCACAACCTCCTCTCTCCACCACTTGTTTCTAAAAACAGAAATCCATTTAAAGGATTAAGCCAGTTCATTCTAGAGTGGGATAGAACAGAGACCCCATGTGGTGGGAGGTATGGAGGAAGTAGACAGCACTGGACAGAGCTGTAACACTAAAATATTCCTTAAGACTCTGGTAGAAGGTGTATGTCCATGATGGTGGAAATTATGTTCCTGTGTAGTAACCAAAGGAGGGAACAGGGCTTCCAAAGGGGTGGCTGCAAGGTGCAGTCATGGAGGCTAGATAATCGGCTAGAGTTTTGGGCCTCACAATGATCCCACACTACCTCCAAATGAACTGTGCCCAACCTAAGCACGGAAACAGCAAGAAAAGCCCATTTTCTAATGGATTGCATAGGATTGGATAATTTATTTCTTAGCTGTGACCATGATATAATGAAGAGTAGAGAATCTTTCCTTATTTTCAAGGCAGGATGAAAGCATTTTGGATACTTGTGCAACTTTTTTAAAGGACTGATTTTATTTATTTATCTATCTATTTATTTATTTATTTGCCGCACCTCGTGGCTTGCGGTATCTTAATTCTCTGACCAGGGATTGAACCCGTGCCCCCTGCAGTGGAAACGCAGAGCCCTAATCACTGGACCACTAGGGAATTCCTGATACTTGTGCAATCTTAAGGAGATAAATGCTGTTCTTTTGCCAACCCCACCAAAAACAGAATTAGTACTAAATTACTCACCAGCTTGGGCACTGGAGGCTGAGCATTAGATTTGAATTGATTTAGAAAAGCAAAGTGCTATTACATTTTCTTGTAAAAAAAAAAGCAAGATAATTATTATAACAGACAACTATATTGTAATTATATTATAACCCATATAACAGATGGCTATTATAATTTCCATTTTACAGATAAGATAACTGTGGTAGCCACTGGTGATTTGAACTAGATTTTTCTGGTCCTCCTCCTGGATACAAGGTAAGTTCACATTTCTTTTCTCACTCTTTGAAGGTGGGCGTAGCCTTGAGGCTTGTTAGAACAATGGAATGTACTGGAGGCGTGCATCCCCTCCAGGTGGTAGCTGTTAAGAGTGGGTTTGCCAATCCCACACAGGTTTCTCTCTTTCTCTCTTGCCTCTACAATAGGCAGTGCTTCAGATGGTGGCTTGAGTTCTGGAGTGAGGATGCCACGGAGCAGCAGCCCCAGCCCTCCACAAGGACATGACGTGTGAGCAAAGAGTAAGTCATTTTGTTGTTGTTGTTGCGGTATGCGGGCCTCTCACTGTTGTGGCCTCTCCCGTTGCGGAGCACAGGCTCCGGACGCGCAGGCTCAGCGGCCATGGCTCACGGGCCCAGCCGCTCCGCGGCATGTGGGATCCTCCCGGACTGGGGCACAAACCCGTGTCCCCTGCATCGGCAGTCAGACTCTCAACCACTGCGCCACCAGGGAAGCCCAAGAGTAAGTCATTTTGATTTAAGACTGAGAGTTTGGGGTCGTCTCTACAGCATAACCTGGTCTGGCCTGCCTTGGACACTAATGAGTCTCAGAGGGTTAAGCAGCTTGCTTACGTGTACTTCTCAGTGAATCCATGCTGATTTCAAGCACAACCTTCCTTTCTAAATAGTCAGCTAAAATTCAATAAATATTTATTAAGTACCTACTAATGACACAGTCTGTGAAGGACCCTGAGGATTCGGTGTTAAACAGTACAGACAGTTCTCTGCATTCAAGGGAGCTACTCACAGACTGCTTAACCACTGTTCAAAAATTTAACCAGAAGCTTACCTTGAGTTTTTAATTTTTAGAATCTGTTTCTTCTGACTCTCACCCACACACCCACTTTAAGAAACAGGGATAGCATTTGCCAATCTCTAGAGTTCTGGGCCCTCCTTTTTTCTCTGTGATTTCTTTGCGTTTAACAACAATAGTTCCTTGATCACACCTGCAAGTTATTTAAATATCCTGGGATACAATTTATCTAGGCCTGAAGGCTTGAATTAATTTAAAGCTGTAAAGCACTCCCTTATTATCTCTGCACCTATCTTGCACTTCAATTCCCTCCTAAAGATGTTTGTTCTAGATTTGCCAGCTTAAAAATGATTTTCCTTGATAGAGAAAAAGAAGCAAAACAGAATACAAATAAATCTACTCTGCTTTGTTCCTTGACATTATATGTTTTGTCATAAATTGCAAACTTTTCCCCAGGGGTGTGGATTGTTTTGAGCAAGTGAGTCTTTCTGCAACTTAGCTAAGAAAGGTTACTTATCAGGGATCCAGACCAGTTAATAACCAGTGAAACTGAAACTAAAAATGTATAGACAGGTGTTCAAACAAATTGCCAAGGTGAGCTTGATGAGATTAATCAGTATTTGCGAAAACTCAGTGGAGAAGGCCCTGGGATTTTTGGTACTATGGAACACTCCAGTAGAACGCAGTTTTATCTGGAACGGCCTAAGGTAGCCCTTCCATATATTAACCAGCATAGAGTTACAGGTTTAGTTAACATCTATAAAGCACCTCCTCTGTATTCGGCATGGTGTCTGTATTGTTGCTATTACCCTAGCATAGTGACAGTGGTCTAAATTAAATGTTCCCAATATTTGTGCTAGAATTCAGTGCTCCCTCTTATGGGAAGATTGTGGGTTCACTTTGGGCCAGGAAAAGCTTCATCCCTCAGAGTTGACAGATTGATTAATTACCTCATCAGATTCTTGGACAGTGTTCTCATTGTTGGATTTTTATTCCATTTGAATCCGTTTCCTATTTTATTTAATCTATCCAAAAGCCTTTGTTATTTTGCCCTGGGAACTTTCAAATGTTCCAGGTCTCTGTAGACCTCCTTCAGATTCTCTCAGTCTTTGATATTCTTATGTCTTGTCAACCTTAAATGTCTGAGCTCAGGGCACTACCTGTTCAGTCATGAAGATTTTATCTTTGATTTTTGATTAATACATTTGGTCAGGGCTCACATTAAGTTCATAATACCTTAGAACCTCTGACTTTTTTTCTGACCAAATGTACAACCTGTCTCAGAACTTTGGAAATGTTCTTTAATAAGAGTATAGTGTTTGGCTTTTCTGAGTCTCGCTCCTTGGCTTTTATAAACACTAGGATGACATGGTTACTGTTGCCTCTATTCTCATAGTCCCTTCTTCCTAGATGATAAGAAGTATGTCCAGAGTAACATTTCTTTTCCTTACTTTTTTACCTTCAAAGTCACCCATTTTCAATCTTCAGTGTGTATCACAGTGCGGTCTGCAGACACCTGAATTGAAATCACATGCAGTGCATATTTAAAATGCAGATTTCTGAGTGTTCCTTCCCAGGAACAGCTACATCATCACCAGGGCACACTGTAAAATGAAAGTGTGAAGCCCCTTGCTCAAAAGTCATTGAGAATTTCAAGATGATGATAGCAGAGCATTAAACCAAGCGTGGGGCCCTTCTATTCTAGTCCATGAAGCCAGCCTGAGAGATTCTGATTTAGAGATTTTGATTTGGGGCTAGAAAGCTGGATCTTTAGCAAGCTCACTGGGTTTACAGATAAATGCTGATCTGTGGACTCCTGTTTGAAAGCTCTGTTCTACAATATTCTAGGTTGCATGCTTTCAGAAGGTAAACATTTTACTAATAGATTTTGCTTTGTTGCCTGTTTTCCAAGATATTTTAGGAAATCATTATCCACATACTGAGTTGTTTATAATACTATTCCACAGGGATATCATATCTAGTCTTCTACCATTTTAATCAAACGAATGCTTCTTTTCAGGTGGTTCAATCTTCATATTCTTAGCTATATACTTTTTTTTTGCATGATGTAGATGTATTAATGTAGAAACATGGTTATAGATATAAAAATCTGTATTCAAATACTCAAAATAGTATATACTTCTAGACTTTTGAAAAAAGCAAAAGCAAAACAATATGTAACAAACAGGGAAAATTCTTTACTTATTTATTTTTAATTAATTAATGTTTGGCTGCGTTGGGTCTTTGCTGCACGCGAGCTTTCTCTAGTTGTGGCGAGCGGGGGCTACTCTTTGTTGCGGTGCACGGGCTTCTCATTGTAGTGTCTTCTCTTGTTGTGGAGCACAGGCTCTAGGCACATGGGCTTCAGTAGTTGTGGCATGCAGACTCAGTAGTTGTGGCTCATGGGCTCTAGAGCACGGGCTCAGTAGTTGTGGCGCATGGGCTTAGTTGCTCTGAGGCATGTGGGATCTTTCTGGACCAGGGCTTGAATCTGTGTCCTCTGCATTGGAAGGTGGATTCTTAACCACTGCGCCACCAGGGAAGCCCTGGAAAATTCTTTTAGTAGAACAAATATTCAAATGCTAAACTGGCTTCTACTGGATATAGAAATCCTAGAATTTTTTTCCTCTACATGAGCATAAGATATTTGTATACTTTTAAAGAATAAAACTTTTAAATTTAAAAACTATGTTCTAGATATATGAAGATACCTTGGCCCAGCATGTAATATATATACTAATATGGTCACCTATGAAATCATACTTGCCAGTAAATGTTAATAGTTTAAATTTCCTTAATTTCTACATACTGTGTGTTGGTATATAAACATTTAAGTTTACCCATTTTTCATTAACTTCTTCATTACTGGTAGGTACTTTCTCTACTATTATTATATGATATAAAATGCTGTCTTCATTTTCATTTTACCTATGCGTTTCAACATTTCCACTGAGATTTCAGTTCAAATCCACAGTCATATGTATTCATTGAGCACATGCCATATTCCATGCTAAACACAGAGGTTATAAAGACAAAAACTACTGGGACCTAATCTCTTCTTTAATAAGTTCAGAAGGACATTCAAATTATCAGATGGAAATTTATAGTAGTATATGCTGAACCCCAAATTTATGTTAGTCAAGAAGCTATTAGAGCTCCATAAAAGGATGCCTACCAAACCCAGTTAAACTGGGGAAAATAATTTAGGAAAGGCTCATTGAATTAGGTGTAAACTGAGATGAGGCTAGAAGGATGAGGAATTAACAAGGAAAAAGACTACTCTTAGCATAGGCAAGTGCCCAGAGACAAAATAAAACCACATCACACTGTGGAGACCATAGAAGTTTAGTTTAGGTGGCCAAAGCCCATGTGTGTGTGTTTTTGTTTGCTTTACAGTGAGCTGGGTATAGAAGACTGAGGGGTAGATTGAAAGATGCTGTACATTTGGGACTAGGGTAAAGAAAGTTCTGTATATTTACCTAAGTAATTAATTTTTAACTTTGTCCTAAAGGAATGGGAATGTTGGTAAAGAATTTTAACTAAGTAATGGGATCAGATTTTTGTACATGGTCAACAAGCCTCATGAATTACCCAGTCTTCTCACTTCTAAATATTTTACCCTTTGCCTGTAGCTCACCAAAATGGTGGGCACTTTCCAGGGTTTCTTTAGAAGGTGTCATTCAGTGCATCCAATTTGGCTATAACTAGGAAAAATTGCTTGAGATTGATCCCATCTCGTTTGCTGTCATCAACCCTGGATCTAAATTCCTTCACACACCTTCCCATCTGCCACATCATGTTTTCATATGGCTGCTCAATTTTTCACTACTTAACACATCTACTTTTATCTGGGGGAGAAAAAAAGTAAGCCAAATCTTACGTAAGAGTGTCCTGTTTTTAAGTAGAAATAATACAAATGTAAGTGGCAGAGTTGGTTGCAGTTTGTCATGCAGTTTTGACATTTGATCCTTTTGTCTAAATATAGTGAAAAGTGTCTCCTAAAACTTCATTATTTCATATAAGATTTAGGAAAAAAGGAATTGGAAGGTCACGTCATTGGCTCATATCTACTTGCTTTATAGCATTATAAAAATCAATGTATCGCCAACAACCAGTAACTAGGTGATATAACCTATTCAAAGTTAAGGAAGAGATATCTGAACTCTGGGAGTCTCACTGCTTATGAAGATGTTATTGTTAATTTTCAGTAATGTGTATTCTCAATAATTACTATTATTATGTCATTATATTTCTGTAAAATCTATACTATTATGAATCTAAAATATCGTAGAGACAATGTTGCTATCTGAATGTCAGTCTCTGCAAGCATTAGGGTTCATATCAGAAGTTATTTTTAAAAGTTTAAATTTTTCTTGCAGTTCTAATATTTTGAGTTAATTACTAGTATTTCCTGGATCTGCTTCATAAATATAACTTTGTATTATTTTAAAATTTACTTTTCACATAAAATAATAGGCTCACTATTTCCCAGAGGCATGAAGTTTTTCTTTGTAAATGTAAAAATGAGGTCGCCAATAAAACATTCTTTAAATCGTGTTTCCTTCATTACTTCCACATTTAAGATGATACCGTGGAAGGAGCAATTACTGCTTTGTTCATTTTGATTCGTTTGGCCCCGCCCCTCCTCACCTTGCTAATGAAGAACAAACAGTTCTACATGGGTCATTTATGACATGATATAATAGGACACTTTTTTGTATTTCCAGCCTGCAGCATAATATACCAGCTCAAAGCCACCTAATAGGAAATAATTTTTTTTTCTGTTTTTCCTGTCTATCTGATGGGTAACTTTAAGCAAAGATGTATTTATGATCATTATAAGGACTTAAAGATTCAAAGGACAAACGATGACTATTGTCAAAATAAGAACCTTTGCTAAGCTATCTTCTCCTACCTCCTAATTTCCTGTGAGTTCTGCTACTTAAATAGAATCTTACTCTTGCTCACTGTGTCAACAGGGCAGACTACTCATCAACAGGTCAGACAACTACATTTTATTTCAACAGAAATGTGTGAATGTGACCACTTTCCCACCAGAGGAGCTGATGTCTTAGGGCACAGTTTTAAGTCACCATGGAATTTTACAAAGGCAACTTAAGTTGCTTCATTGACAGGGAAGGAGATAGCATCATATAAAAATACAAATTCAGACCTAATATCCTCCAAGAAAAGTAAAATGGCATGTTAACATGTTCAGAGGCTCACTTTGCACCATGGTTTGCTATCAGCATGGTTGAGGCCAGAAAATGTTTTGCTCTTAATATAAAGCTTGACTTTCTGTTAAATGGACAAGGATACATCATTAGTGGCACGACTTTATAGTCCTCACGAAGCTAGTTTTCATATGAGTACCTCAGTCTTCATCCTTAGCTAAGAGTTGATTTTAGTCCCATAATGGATGGCTGGTTAGCATTCTTTTTATTCATATGTGAACCACTATAACTAGATGGAAAGACTGTAAGAGTAGAAACCAGGACATGAAGCCACACATGCCTTGGGAATTAGTTGTTTCTGGCCCAGCTTGGGACTGAGGACTGCTTATGGAATGCAGATGTCAGGGTCTGCTGTCTTTCAGAGGATTGCTGAGAAGGGTAGTCTACAAACTCACCCAGAACTTTGAGTCCATATGAAAGTCTGGACTGATTTGGTTCATGTTGGTTTTAGATTGCTGCATCAGATCTGACATAATTCAAAGAGTCAAATTTTTATGTATATGTATACTGTATATAACTTAAGAGATGGCATTAATACAGTATGTATTCTTATACCAATTCACAGGAACTAACTACAGCTATTTTAACTTATAGTGCTTAATTTTGTGCTTTTTTTCTTTATGTACACAGTCAAGGTCATAAATAACCAAGACCTTATATATTTTGACTAAGGACTACTATGTTTGCTTCCACTCTTTCTTACTAGGCACATTGGTAGAAAATCTTTTTCAGCATTAATAATTCAAAACTTAGTTTCAAACAGTCAACCCATTGTGGTCAGATTTTAGTAAATACAAATTCTCTTCTTCCTTTCTTCCAAAGACCTACCAGTATGAACTTAATTTAAAATTCATTGGTCCCTTTTTCCTGATCATCCTCTCTCCTACGTTTTCATAATTGCTCTAAACTTTAAAGTTGTTGCACACAGGAGAGAGATACAGGAAAGATGAATGCAAAGAGTTCTGTGAAAAAGATAAAGATATGCTCTCATTACTCATGAACTTTATAATTTTGTTGAGGGAGTGATTGCATGAAATAACCAACCTGAATACATGTACTACAGTCCTAATAATCTGCAATAATTCAACACTCTTTTGTAGCCAGAGCAAAGTGCTCTTCTGCCTGCGTTATTGGGTTGCTATGTATTTGTAGATGCTATGAATCCAAAGGCTCACAGATGGTCATTATAACCTGACATGCTCTGCTGTAGAAGAGCTTCTTAAATTCATTAACCTCATTTAAAAAGACACAAACCGCTAAATCAAGAGAATTCCTTCTGATCATTTTAGAAATCAATAACAACCTCATAACAGTAATATCTCTTTTGGGTATCAGACAGAAACAGTATGTTCTCTGGAAAGGAGTAGTTATAGGGAATTTATTACTTATGGTACTGAATGGGGGAAAACTAAAAATCTGCTTATTATAATTATTGTAGCAGCATTAGAGATGGCTGAACAACCAGAGCAGTGGAAAGAGCAGTCTTGACAACAGATACTGTATACAGAAGGAAAACTACTTTTGTAAAGGAGTCTCATAGTTAGAGTTGTAAAACCCAAAGGAAGAAGTAAACTGAAGAACTAATTCCATTAATGCATAGCTTGGAAAGGCCTCTAACCATACATGAATGCAAACAGTAGCATCATTTTTGGAGCAGGACATAAACTCTTTGAAACACATGTGCATTCTCCTAGAGGAGTCTTCATTTTTTGCATTATATTAAAAAAAAAAAAAAAAAAAGTCCCCAAGCCCAAAGCAGCATATATCCCTAGTTTAGAATTGAGTCTGGGATTGATACTTTACCATTGTCTTTAAAATCAACATGGTTGATGACTGAGTACATAGAAGTAATCCTAGGAAGTCTTGTTGCCTTGATCTTTGCTAATATTCAATCAATTTGATTTCTCTTACTATGTTAAGTAGAGTAACTGAAGAACATTGAGTTGATTTAAAGAAACCCAGGGGCAGAATAAGATCATCATGACAAGCTGTTTTTTAGAAAAAGGTGCTGGAAAGAGAGGACATGTCTCAGATTTGGGGCCCCTTAGATGGTACACAGATAGTTTATATGACTGTGATGATTGTGTCATTTTATAAATACTTGAATAAAAATATCTCAGATGTTATGCAAACATCTAGATTGATAGGTGTAGGAAGCCCTTAATTTTAATGTAAATTCTTTTGCAATAAAATACAATTTATTTTTTCACTTCAGACTCAACTCTGGACTATGCCAATTCTTAAAATGTTTAAGAAATAAATTAAAGTGAAATTAGTATAGATATATTTTTAACATTTAGTAATTAAACAAAAACAAGTAATAAAAATGAACAGATGTTGGGCAGAAAGGTAGATCAGGCATATGAAGAGGGAGAGAAAGAGGAGAAAGAAAATCAAGGATTATCAAAAGACCCTACCAAATGAAGGGAGGTGGAAGTAAAGTGAATTGTTGGCTACCTGCAGAAAACTTGTCTGCTTGTTTTGATTTCAACAAACACAACAGGGATCCAGTTACTTGTCCCAGTATATACCCCGTCCTCTCACATCTTTGTCTTTTCCTTGTCCTTCATGAAGGCTTCTTCCCTCCATGCTTCTTTCCTTCATCCCCTTCTTTGCTTTTTCTTCATTCCTCTCTGATGGGTAGAGGACATTTCATTACATGTGTATGGGGAAAGTTTGGCATCTTTAGTCTGGTTCAGTAGACACCTGCCTTTGTACATGCCTTGTCGTTAACGACACAGTGGAGCATATGGGGCTGACCGATAGACAGCATTCATTCTAGGAGCAATGGTAGCAAAAGCATGGAGCAGGCTTCTACAGACCTGGGTTCTAGTCTAGACTCTGACTCTCTGTCTTTAGTTCTTGGCTGTGGACAATTGAGTCTTCATTCCTGGTCTCTGAAGTGATTGTATTGGATTAGGAAGTAAGCTCTTCCTGTGGTAATTTATTCCAAACTTCTCATTTTAGGAGTAGGGAAATCACACTATGGACATAGTTGTGTACAGTCAGACATCTCTTTTATTTCGTAGTAGTGATAGTTTATGCATATATTATTGCATCTATATAGAATTGATTATGTAGACTTTTATATGTGTATAACATAAAGCTATTGAGTATACTACCCGCCCCCCAAAAAAAGCCAAAATGAAACACAAAAAAATTAACCTTCCTAAACTCGGTCTTTCAAATAGTATTTCATCTATGCTATGCTACTAACTCAGATCCTCCAGAGGCTTTTTAGGCTGGAGAACAAAATGAATATTTCAGTAGAAGTGGGAAACTAGGGATTTTTGCTGCAGATCGAGTTGAAGAATCAAAACTTTCCGGGACAGGTCAACTAGGGTGGTATGGCTACCCATAAAAATGAGCTCATAAAATATATACTTCCATAATGTTTTTGTTTTTATGCTTTTGTATTTGCTTTTGGCAGGGTAACCAAAAACCCCACCTGTGCAGATGTTAATCATTCCATCTTATTGGATACTATGTTACGTAAATGAAGTTATATGCATGCACACTCTTACCTTCAGTTATTCACAGTTATTTTCAACTAATAAACTATGTTTGATATATTTGTTATCAAATAACATTTAGACATAAACTGGTGTCTACTTTTGTAGCAAAGTTTAAGATTTTACTGCAAGAATTTCCCTACTAAGGACTAGAAGTAACCTGAAATAGAAGAAGAGCTCTTGGAAGGAGAGGCACTACAAAGCCTAATTTATTTACACTACGGATTATCCACATTAACCTAATTGAAAGGGGAAATCATTTTTGGTGTGAGGGACTTTCCATGAACTGCATTTGACAGGAAAACAAATGACTTTCTGAATTTCAGCCAGACATGGTAGATGGTACTTTGGTTTGGACAAAGACAAACTTGATATTATAATTTATAATGCAATCCATGCTGTTTGAAACTTTTGCCCTTTAGTAGCTTTGCAGGGTGTGTGTGTGTGTGTGTGTGTGTGTGTATATATATGTATGTAATGGTACTAACAGCTGGCAAATAAGAATAACTTGTTTCTTAAATAATGTTACAATATTCCCATGTTTGTTTCCAAAGTACTGCCCTACTGAATTTTCTTGGTAAACATTGCCCTCTTCAGTTAATTCTGAGGGTGTGCATGGTAAACGGAGATGTTAGTCTTTCCCTGGGCTGTGTTAAACTTGGCACTAGGAAGACTCCCAGATGATGCAGCCAAACATGCTTTAGGCTGTTATGGCCTCATTGGACCATCTAGTTCTTTCCCAGGCATCATTTCCACATGAGAAAAGACATTTCTGTGTTTCAGGAAACCAGGAACCAAAACCAATATCTACATCAAGGAAATCATTGATAGATTACCATTAGTGACAATGAATGATTTTGAAATGTGTGTACATTTTCCCTAAAACTATTTTAAAGAAATCATACGGGCCCATTTAAGTTAATTTATATATATATATAAATTGAATATATATGAGAAATATATTAAAATGTATAAATTTTCCTCCCTAAAGTAGAGGCTGATATTGTGAGAATCCTATTGCTTTAAGGGCAGAGAGAGAAATAAAGGCTGGAGAGCATTAAATTCAGCCAACCCTTCATTATTGGTTTAATATCTTTAGTAACATTCAGTTATTTCCAAGTGTTCTGTATATCAGGAAAGCCAGAATATTTCAGAAAAGACTCCTTGCTTGTAGGAGGGCTTAGGAGAACTTCTGAGAAATTTTTGAAAAAACAACATTTTGTTTTTAAAAAACTATTAATCATTGTTAACAACCACAAAAATATAATTGTAGACACTTTGACATACTCATTATAGGTCTAGGAGACTATTTAGTGATTTCATAAAACATTCCAGATGTATACCAACCTTGAAAATAGTTTCCAGAAGGCAGAAGGCTCACAAACACAGTTTGTCACTAGGCAACACTGAATTGCTTAAGTATTAATTCCATCATTTATTCTGGTCGTCTCTTCTACAGTATTCATTTTTCAACAGACTAATAAAACTTAAACCTAACTCTACATTTAATTCTAGAATTTTCCCAACAAGTACAGATTTTCAAAGAAATTAAGCTAACACTATAGACAGGATTTTTATATGATAGAAGATAAAAAATATAGTTTTAATTTTTCACAAAAGATGAAAGTAGAAAGGTAGAAACATGGTAAATTACTTTGGCCTCTAATGCCAATTTTGATAACTTAATTATCTTTGAACATAGAGCTAAAGATTAATATTTTATCCAGTATTGCTGAATTTCTGTTATGTACCAATGGCAGTGTTTGTGAGGTTTTTATAAATAATTAAAAGCTACAAAAATATTTGTATCTACACTTTCATTTGGGATATCCCATGAAACAAATATGACTTACATTTAATATCAATGGCAATCAATTACTTGAAAAGTCTAGTAGAGCAGGCTTCACACTTTATTTTGGAAGGTTTTTTTTCCCTTCACGTTGATGTGTGTATGTGTGTGTGTGTACATATCTTTTTCTATCAAAACTAAAATATCCTAACTCTAAATGTTTGGAGAATATAGGGAAATAGTGGCAGGATAAGACAGAGTATCTGATTGTCTTTTGCTATTCCAAATTTTGTTCTATGCATGGCTTTTTGTTTCATGATACTTGATAAAAACTGTATCATCTCATCTTTCTTATGAACAGTTATTCATAGTCACCCAAGACACTCTTGTCCCTAAATTTATTCTCTACTCAGAAGCTGAAGTGATCATTTTAAGTAAATGCTAAATCTCTACTGATGTCTATAAGACCCTGCATGATCTTGGCCCACCTCACTGTCCATTTTAATCCTCAAATGCCTTTTCCTGCTTCAGGATATTTGAACTCCTTACACAGCAAACCCCACATTCTGCACGTTCTGGTTTAATGCCTTCTCAGCCCATTCACTTAATTGGATCATCCAAGTTATTCTCTTTCACTATACTGTTTCTTCCCTTCAAAGCACTTATCATCTTATAGAATATGTTCATTTATTTATATGTGTACATGTCTGTCATCTGTGTGTCCCTAGAGTAGTTGAATGAATAGTTATGTACCTAGTCAAGCTTTAAAGAACATTGATTCATGTACTGAGCCAAACGTAGATCCCACTATAAACATAGAATGTCGGTAATTTATTCATTGATTTTATTATCTAATAAATATTTATTGACTATTATGTGTGAAGAACCATCCTAAATTTAGAGAATACATCAATTAAAAACAAACCTGTTCTCACTGAGTTTATATTCTGGGAACGATTGGGGGGTATGCGTGTAGGGGGGAGGGTAAATAGGCAAATTATGGGGTAAATTTAAAGGTCAAAATGGCTACAGAACTGAAAGAGGAAAGAAAGACGAGGAGCATGTGGTAAGGGGGAGCAATTTTAAATAAAATGACTGGGGAACTCCTCAAATGGGAGGAAAATCATTCCAAGCATTAAGTCAAAGAAAGCAAAACAATCATAAGAGGTGCAAATACCACAAGGTTGGGCACGTGCCAAGGAAGAACTGGGGGAGTAGAAGGAGAAGCCAGAGACGTACAAGGTCTCTTGGGCCATTTAAAGGACTTCGGATTTTACTCTGCATGAAAATAAAGCCTTTGTAGTTTTTAAAATTTTAAGCTGAGAAGCGAAATATGTTTTAACAGGATCCTCTGGCTGTCTTGTTAGGAGTAGTCAGTAGGGGATCAAGAGTGGAATCTGGGAGACCACTTAAGGAATAATCCATGTGGGAAATGGTGGTGACTGGGACCAGAATGGTCACAGTGGAAGAGGTAAAAAGTAGTCAGATTCTGGGTATGTTATAAATGTTGAATGTTTTATCACCATAGTTTATCCCTGGTGAATGACACAGCAGAGAAGGTAGCGTTAGCAATGAAAAGGGCAATTGATTATAATAGCATGTAGGAATTTTTACTTACAGATCTCCCCTTATGGAGTTTTCTGTATTTGGAAGAAGATCCTTAAGAAGCTTAACTGAGGGAGAAAGGCCAGGGTTGGGGCCTGAATTTAGGGGGGAAAAATATATTGTGCCTAAGAAAATGGAAGAATGTGTGAGTTATTCTGGAGAAGTAAAGTACTGAGAGAAAATGCAAGGACAGGGGTTTGGAGACTGAAATAATGGAAGACAGTGGGCTCCATGATGTGGCCATTTCCTCAATGGTCAAATTTTTCAGCAAAACTACTAAAATCATGAAATGCTTAATGTGAGTAAGCATATGTGGAAATAGTCCTTATTGGAATGGATGGGTTGAGGAATCAGGCACAGAGATAGAAACAGGAAGTTAGTCATGCAAACTCAACAAAAGGAAGAGCTTTTGTCCTTTCATAAGACCATGAAATTGGGCACTAAAGACAAGCCATCTAGATCTTGGAGAGTTAGGCTGCAATTGGTTGCAGCAATGTCCTAACAAGTTTTAAATCTAAAGCTTCTGATTTGGGGAGCTGACTCAGGTATAGGAACAAACCAGTTGAGATGAGTAAGGAAGGTATCAAGTTATGGGTGAGATCAAGTTTGCCTACTGTCATTTAAAACAAGATAAAGCATCCCGAGATGAATGGGCCACCAGAACTAGAACACCTGACAGCAAATGCAATGGCCATATTGGTAACAATTACCATATTTCAAAAAAGCCAAATGTGTCAAGTAATTATTTGACAAAATAATGGTGTCAAAAAACTATGTTATAAAACTGTGTGGAGATTAGGGGAAAAATTCTTTGGAATATTTTCCCCTAAGACTCAGACTCCAAAGATAATTAATGATTATCTTAACAAAATTAAAAACTTTTAAAATGAATAATACCAGAGTGTGATTATCACTATTTTCAATGATCATAATAATTGCTAGCAGTTTGTAGACTATGAACATGTTTCTGTACTGTGACTACATAATTTGTGGTTTCCATCCTTAAAAAAAAGAATAAGTCATGTAACAACCCTTAAAGATGACATAAACACACAGATACTGGACTCAATGGACTGACTGACAGCCTGAATCAACTCCTGTCTCATTCCTATATGCCTCAGATGTCATGTTGCCCTTATATATCATCACTTTCCTTTTTTTCTGTTTCATATCAGACTTGTTCATATTAAACTTTATTCATATTAAAATGGGCATAGGAACAAAGGACCTCAACATGGAATCTATAATGTGGTATTCTCCAAGTTCTACCTTCCCATCAAAAGGGCTTTCTAGAAATGTACTTGCAAAAATAATTTCCCAGACTGAAGCAAGGAAACAGATTGAGTGGTGGTAATTCTGAGTTTTTCATCATAAAACTGGCATTAGATTACATATATACACACAAATACACATGTACAAATGTGTTCATATACATTCAGATATATATCTTAATATAGCTACACATGTATACATATATGGACATGTATCTGTATGTATACACATATGTACATATATACATAATACACACAAGTCATGTATACATATATATACATTATACATGTTTACATATATGTATATATTTATATACACACACATATACACGTCAACGCTAGTGGTTGTGTTTTAACCTTAAGCCTCAAGAGATCAACTGCAGCACCAGAATGAAGACTCCAGATGACTACTCAACTAATGATCCTCCCCAGGACATTACTGAAGAACTGACCTATTCTACATCCCAAGTGCTGGAGCACCTTAGGGGAAGGCAAAGCCTTTGACGTTAGGTACATTTGGATGCAAATTCCACCTCTGTCATGCATTAGCTAAGTAAATTTGAATGGGTCACCTGAGCCTTTTGAACTTAAGTTTCTTTACTACATATTGAAGATCATAATATCTACTTTATTGCATTTTCCAGAGCACTATACTAACATGAAATAATTTATGTATAGAGAATGGCACATAGTAATGCTTCTGGATATTAATGCTGGGAATGAAAGAATGTTGTGGGAGATCATGGAGCCTGGTGGTTGAAAGCATGGGCTTCAGAGCCAGACAGACCTGGATTTGAACCCCAGTTTGACAACTTTCTGACTGCATGAACTTAGGCAATTTAACTACCTGGTTTAAACATCAGTTTTTTTTGTTAATTTATAAGATAGAGATACTATTACTTTATAATATTTTATTATACTTTATAATATTTTTATTATATAAATAATTATACTCATAAATAAACCCCTGGTTGGCATAAAGTAAGCATTCTATAAATGGTAATTACTGTAACTTTAATTTTTTCCCCACCAGTGACCAGGTTGCCACATTAGTAAAATAACTATTTGATTGAAGGATATGTTGGAAAATTAAACTTATTTTTGACAGGCTGGAACACTAGACATAACTGAAAAGATGAAATTAAATGGGGATAAATGTAGAGTCCTTCATTTAGTTTTACAAAAAAATGTTTAAAAATAAAAAGAGCGAGGATGAACCTTACAAACATTATGCTAAGGGAGCTAGTCACAAAAGACTACATATTGTAGGATTGCATTTGTATGAAATTTTCAGAATAGGCAAGTTAATACAGTCAGTAAGTAGATTAGTGAATGTTTAGGGCTTATTGGGAGGACAGGTAGAAGAAATAGTAATTGACTGCTAATGGGTACACAGGTTCTTTCAGGGAGTACAAAAATGCTCTAAAACTACATGGTAGTCATAGTTGCATAACGCTGTGACTTTGCTAAAAACAAAACATTGAACTGTACATTTAAGTGATAAATTGGTATGTGAATTATATCTCAATAAAGTTGTTTAAGAAATGAGATTTAGATAAAGACAGTCCATCTTAAAAATGAAAAGATATTTAATTTTACAGCATATCCAACAAGAAGAAGTGTTTGAGCCCTAAATTTAGAGTTGTTTAAAGATGTAATGGGTTTCACAAGACATAATGAGCTTCCTGTCACAGGAAGCATTCAACCATAGGCTAACTGCTTAGCAGAGTATCAACTGGGGATTTGAGCATAGGATGACTGTTTAGTTTAGATGACCTTCCAGGTTACATTCAATCCCAAGATTCTGATTTAGCAATTCTTTGATCAGTGTTGCAAGACTGCTAGAAAAACTAATGGAATCCAACTTGTGTCAGTAAAAGCAGAGTGTTAGATCAAAGGAGGTGAAAGTCCCATTGTAATATTTCTGTTCAGACTTCACTGAGTGGAAAGAGCAGGGTGGATCAGGAATTCAGGTTTTGTAGAGCTCAAAGCTTATACGATTTTGGGGCCTCTTTTAAAATTAAAAAATACAAAACTAAGAATAAAAACTAATGGTTAATTAGAATGAAAAAGATCACAAACGATAAAGTTGATAAATACCACAAATTTCACAAAATTCATAATATTTTCATTAATTGACATACTTCTTAACAATGTGGCTGCAGAGCCTTAGATCACATCTTTACAAAATGACAATTTTGTGATTTCTTTTTTGTTTTGTTTTTGTTTTTGTTTTTGCGGTACATGGGCCTCTCACTGTTGTGGCCTCTCCCGTTGCGGAGCACAGGCTCCGGATGCACAGGCTCAGCAGCCATGGCTCACAGGCCCATCCGCTCTGCAGCATGTGGGATCCTCCCGGACCGGGGCAAGAACCCATGTCCCCTGCATCGGCAGGCGGACTCTCAACCACTGCGCCACCAGGGAAGCCCTATGATTACTTTTTGTAGAGGGAAGAGAGAATTCAATCTTCTTAGTATGGTTGGTTGAAATGTGTTTTTATTAGATCACTTAGAAACATTATTTTCAGCTTCACAATTCACTGTCAACTTCAGGAAAACTGTTCTCTAGTTTCTTTCTTGTATAAGCTGTTAAGATTTCAGATCACTTCACATTTTCTTATGCACTAATTTTAAATACCCTTTAAACTTTAATGATCTCACTAGCCGGCTTGTCTGCAGTTTCTTCAAGTTAGGATGCCAGGAATTTGCACAGCAGATAAAGACTCCTGCAAGCCATTCTTACTCCAGAACAGCTAGTGGAAGCTTAAAAGTCACAGAAGTGACTGCAGACACACAGGTATATCCCACTAAACCACTGAAAGATATACCCAATTACCCAAATCCAGAAATGCCTACGGCCAATCCAAAGCCACCTGGCATTTCCACCTAAAGTTTGAAAAGTCAGAGCATTCTTAATCCATTGAGGTTTAAATATCTTACTTTTGCAAGTTTTGCTACATAAACATATGGCTCAGTTCCCTCTCCAGGCTGTGAAAGAGGCCTATGCAAATGGAGCCCTGAAGCTCTTAACTTCATGGTAAATCCACCTCTGTCAGAGGGTGATTTTTAAAGACAAACTGGCTACTAGGATGCTAAAACCATGCAGCATGAGAAACATTTGAGGGAACTAGGGATTTTTAGCCTGGAGCATGAAAGACCTAAAGGGACACGATTACTGCCTTCAAATATTTGAAGGACTGTCATGTAGACATCTGTCCAGGCAGTCGCTCTGAGTAGCTCTAGAGGACAAAAGTAAGAACAATGGGAAGAAGTTACAAGGGAGGAAATTTCAACCAACTATATGAAAGAACTTTCTAAATGATTAAAGTTGCTCAAAATGGAGTGAGTTGCCTTATGTTGAAATGAGCTCCCTGTCACTTGAAATGTTCTACAGAGGCTGAATGATTACCTGTCAAGAAGAGTGCTGTAGATGATCTTTCTTCAATGAATAGAAGTTCAGGCCAAGTTACAGTTCATTTAACTCTTCAATGTACTCAAGAGGTTAGATTATCAGGAAAAAAAATAAGCCTTCACTGTATCTATGGTCAGAGTAGTTTATTAAGCAAATTTTGAAAGAGAGTATTACAGAATATTCCATGTATATCAAATCATACCTTTCAGAATTTAAAAGCTAAACGCTGTAGAATTATCCAGTAATACTTGGGTCTATCCTCCAAAACCCCAATCTGTATCTGACGTCAGCATATAGCCCCATTAATATCATTCATTTGTTCATAAATAATTATTGATTACCTTCTATGTGGCAAACACCATGTTACACTGCTGGGCACTAGGAAAAAATGAGCAAAACAGGTCATGGTCTCTTACTTCATGTGGCTTACAGTCAAGTTTCATTTCTATGTATGAAAAGTTTATTCAGAAAAGCATATGCAGTTTATAGAATTTTATTAAGCAATATTGTCAAAAGCATGAGCTCTCAAGTCAGGCAGCAAGAGTTGAAACCCTAGCATGCAATTTGCATGGGCCATTTATTAGTCTCTCTGTATCTCAGTCTCCTTGTCTGTAAAATGAGGATAATACATACTTCACAGGATTGCCATGAATATAGATAATGTCTGAAAAAATGCCTGGTAGAGTATCTGGCACATATAAATGCTCTGTAAATAATAGCTTTTATTATTATAAATATATGGCATTCACAACAGTCTTTTCAGTGTTGTATAGTATAAGAGACTTTAAATGCACTACGCTGTAACACAGAAGAGTCTGAAAGAGAAGCTTATACATTCCTCAGGCTGTTGTATTTTTCCTTGAAACTACTGCATAGCTGAAATAATTTATCTAAATAAAAACACGCAGTTAAAAAGAATTCTTAACAATAATCTATGTAAAACCCTTGTCAGGCACTAGATGGAAAGCTTATTGTGAGAGAGGACCCTGTGTAACAATAAGCTCAGTGGTTACAGAATATGGTATTGCTGAGATGAGGTGAAATCTGCCCACTGAAATCTGGGATAATCCTGAAGAAACTGAAATATTGCTTCTTGGTGAGCATCACTGAAGCCACTATTTTTTCAGAACCTATTTCTTTCACTGACTACTGCCATTTAAGGAATTTTTTAAAGAAAGATTTGCCCCTGCATTTTCAGCAGCCACATAGTAACCACCTGCCACAGGCTGACTCATGTTTTGATCAAACAACTAAAGCCATAGGCTTCTGAATGCAGAGGCTCCCATGATTGTGTGCAATTGGATTGTAATTGCATTCATTGTACCAAAGATGTCAGCTATTTTCATTGATTATATTCAGTTTAAAGGTTCCCACAAGAAAGGGAGACCCAGAGATGACCACACAAAGAATTTATCATGTATATGGAATCTAAAAAAAAGAAAAAGTTCTGACGAACCTAGGGACGGGACAGGAATAAAGACGCTCATGTAGAGAATGGACTTGAGGACACGGGGTGGGGGAAGTGTAAGCTAGGACGAAGTGAGAGAGAGGCATGGAGTTACATATACTACCAAATGTAAAATAGATAGCTAGTGGGAAGCAGCTGCATAGCACAGGGAGATCAGCTCGGTGCTTTGTGACCATCTAGGGGGGTGGGTTAGGGATGGTGGGAGGGAGACACAAGAGGGAAGAGATATGGGAACATATGTATATGTATGACTGATTCACCTTGTTATACAGCAGAAACTAACACACCATTGTAAAGCAATTATACTCCAGTAAAGACGTTAATAAAAGAAAAAAGGCTGGTTGTATAAAATATCAGATGTTTACTATTTTTATCTGATGTTCCTATGCTTTGTGGCCTGCTCTGCTACCTCAGATGAGAGCTTGCATCTTTGCCCTTAATCCTGTAGAACTTTTCTTCACCCTTAAGCAGTGGCCTCTTGCTCAGTACCCTAGACAAACTCTTGAGATTGTTACTACCTATGGAATCATTTCCGAAAATTAGAACCATTTGACTCTATTTTCAATTTAACAAATCTGTACTGAGCCACTCTGACTCACAATAACTTTTTTTTTTTTGAGACTTAAAACAACAACTCATTTTATTATACTGCAGGATTTTGTGGGTCAGGAATTCTGGCAAGACTCCTCTGGGTGATTCCTCTGCTCAACATGACCATCTGGGGTCACCCATTGGTTTTTAGCTGGTGGCTGTTTTCACCTGGAGGGTCAAAGACAGCATCACCCTCATGCCTGGCAAATTGGAGAGGATGACTCAGCCAGGGTTTTCTCACTCTCCCTGTAGTTGTAGGCTCTCTCTATGTGGTCCAGAGCTCCCAGAGACCAAGGCTAGACCTGGAACTGGCCTAGCATCATTTCATTATTCAGAGCCACTATGGACCAATTTCAAGGGGAGGAGAAACAGACCCCACCTATTGATGGGAGAAATTTCAAAGAATTTGTGGCCATCTTTTATCCACTACATTGCAAATGCCAGAGTTCACCTCTCAGAAATTCTTATTTAGTAGGTGTGTGGTGGGGTTCAAGATTCTGCATTTTAGAAAACACCCAATGAGATTCTGGTGCATAGAATCCTCAAGCATACTTTGAAAAATACCACTTTATATGATGTGATGGAAAGTGTGCTTATAATGAATCTATCCATCAAGCAATTAACAAACATTGACTAATCATGTGATGTGTACCCAGAATCACGCTGGGTGCTGTGGAGAGTAGAAAAGGAAGGGATCCCTTCAAAAGTGTTGACTCAGTACTGTTTGCTAAGTACTGTAGAACATTCTTTCATACTGTGGTTATTAGATCTCCTGTATCAAAACAGCAGGGGGTGAAGTATAAAATACAGATAACTGGGTGATATTTGAGACCTATTTACCAAGAATTTTTGTGGTCGTGGCCTGAAAATCTAGATGTTTGGCAAGAAGCCTATTAGTTCTTTCCCATCATAACTTGAAAATTTAGAATATAGAATATATATGGAACCTTGCCTCAGGTCTCTAAACAACACTGGGCTTCTCAGCCTTGGCTGCAGAATAGATTCAACTGGGGAAATTAAAAAGGAAAATAACCTCTGTATCCTGCCACAAAAGTGATTGATTACCAATCTCTGGAAATGGAATAAGGGCATCTGTAATAAACCAACTTTTCTAAGTATAGCAGTTTCCATACAAGAAATTATTAAAGGATTTCATTTTGGGTTTTTCAATGAAAAAATTTACTAGTGGTTTAAAATTATAAAAAATGTACATGGTATGAACTTTCCAAAAATCCTGGAATCTGAGATTATGAGGTTTTGTGCTATGAAAAGCAAGTACTCCTTTACATAAACAATACTAAATAATATGACAGCTTTCTATAGGTGAAGTTTTTTTGTTTGTTTTTATTAAAGAACTTAAACTAATACATATAGGAAAAGTTAACAGTGATTTTTAGGTGATTTTTGTCCAACTTATCTGTTAAATGTCTATAGCATTCTATAAAATGTTATATATATATATATATATATATATATATATATATAAGTGTTATATATAACATTCAGTACATTATATGTGTGATGTTTAGATAAAGCTAAATATGAAATGGTGTTGGAATTCTAATTCAGAAACTTACATTCTTGAGGTATCTACTACAAGTATTTTTGTTTTCATAATCGTAATTAACAAGGTGTTGGCAATTAGCATACTGTCAGATATAGCTTTGTATTCGACAACATAGTGCCTTTAAATAGCACAAAATATTAAAGTGAGATTTTTTTGTTGAAATTAAAGGCATTTGAGGCATATGGCTAAGAACATCTTCAACACATGCATAGATAAGGTATAAGAATCCAAGGAAATTGGACTTTTTTGGGGGGTGGGGATACATTTTTTTAACGTTATTTGAAGGTGTAGGCCAAATCTCTAAATTGTCCTGCGTTCCAAGATGAATATTGGAGGACTTTGTCTGAGGCTGGCTTTAAGGCTGAGAGAATTCTGTATCTAGAGTCTTGGAATTTTCCTCAAGTCAACTTTTTAATGCAAGGTGATGCTTGAAACTTCTAAAAATCAAGAGCTAAGAGTTCCTAGAGAGTCAAAACAGGTTATATCTGAGCTCATTTGCTAATAAAATTAGTTAAGGAATGTATGGACATATAGCAGTTTTCTGTTTGAGAGCTAGTAAGGGGAATAGTTAATCCTCATTCAAAACTTCTTTGAGCAAAGCTACCAAACAGAACCTAAGAGCCATTGTGTTTGATGAAACTGGCTCATTTCTCAATCCTATCTCTAACACCTCAGCTCAGCCAGGCCTATCATGTGCCTTGCCATGGGTATCACAGGAGACCTGTGAGTAACAGTCTTGGTATTAACCCTGAACCACCTTTCCACTGACCAGCTCCCCTGCTTCTCTCTGGAACCCTGATACTTGGACCCCTCATTCTACACCCTTTTCTGTTCCCAGCAGAAGTCTTTTTCTTAGACTTCCCTTTGTACCTTACAACCTTAACCTTGATTTATGTTCCCTTCTATTGTGTACAAATTCTGGTTAACTGTTGCATATGGAACTTTTTGTATGAGTCACTTTCTTGGCCCTGATATGGTTACCAGATTGTTTTAACAAATTGGTGAACTTTTGTCAGCATTACATAGAAAATATATTGACAGTGTTGCATCTTACTAACTCTGTGGGCTTATATCCGTATCTTTCATTTAAAAAAATATTATTCTAGAACTCTTGCACAAAGTTCAAACACAAAGTTCAAATACCAGACAGCAGTTCAGTACTAGGCATTTGGCAAATCTGTGGCCTTAAACTAGGCTGGCAGCTCTGCAGTCCCTACTCCCTCCCAAACTTCTCTACCTGTTCTAGAGAAGCAGACAAAATAGCTTATGTTGACTTTCTCCAAATCATATACATGCAATGTATGTATGCAATGACCAGAATTGTACTCGTTGTCTCAGATAATGAGTACCTACCTGAAATGGTTACCATATTTGATTCAACTATAATAACATGCCCAAATTCCAACCTCTTTTTTTCTTTAAGTAATCTAGGGAGGTGGGAAATTAAAAATAGATGTGAGATCAAGAGTGCTAAGTGTACACACATACACACAAAACCCCAGGTGTTTCATCTTCATTATATATATGGTTCAAGAGCTTCCATAAAGATCGTGAAGTGTAAAGACAGTTGTTTGTCTTGGAGTCCTGTTGGGAGTTGAGGACAAGTGATTTTAGTGAAGAATAGACAGTATAGTTGAAAATTATTTACAAATGATTCAATGACAAAAGCAGCATGACAACTGCTGAAAATTTCCATGCACGTATAGATGCCATTCTGCTAGTTCTTCTTTTCACACATGGGACATCAATCAAAAGGCAATACCCTGAGGGCATGCCCACACAAAGTAAAAGGGACTTCAGGTAAGTACTACCACCTCTGTGAGCAGTTTATTAGAGCATAAAACTTTCCTGGACAATCAGTGCTACATTACAGACTAAACCAATGAATCTAAATGAAAAATTAAGGAAGGTCATTATGAATAGACAAGTGGAGTCAGGAGAAAAGAACAAATTTTGCAAATAAAACCCCCAGTTCATTATGGGTTTGTATCTTGCTGTATTTTTCCGTGTTCCTTAGTCTTAACCAGTTTAGTGTAAAATAAATTGTAAAAGCTTTGATTGGGGAATTAACATGACCAGACAGAAATTGGCTTTAATACATTCCTAGGCCTTCCAATTTCAGCTTAAATCAAGGCATCTTGTCCAGTCATGTTTCAGTCACTTAAGATGAATTATGCATATGCAATAGACTTTAGCAGTCTTCTATCCCTAAATCATGTTTCCAAACACTGTTGCAATCTTATTTAATTGTGTTAAATGCTTTCAATTATTTCTTTCCCCCCCCCCTTTTCCAGGGAGCTTTCTTGACCCTATTCTAACTCTTCTATGCTTTCTAAATTTCTATAACCATTCACAGCTTACCAGAGTAGACAGGCATGAAATTAATGCTGTGTAGTAGTAATTCACTAATTCCAGGAAAGTTTGTTGCTTGATTATTAGGTAACACTGCTAGCATTTCAGGTCCTAATTTTCTTCTGTAGAATGTGGTCAGGAGTTTGTAACTCTTTGAACCAAATAATTTGTTTCACAAACAAATAAATGGACTTTGTCTTTTTTTTTCTAATATTGGTGGGGGAGGATTACATGATAATTGCTTAAGCAAAAAGAACTTCATTTAGTTTTAGCTTCAGTTATAGCTTTAGGAAACATGGTTTCTAATTTTTTTGTTTTTTACCAAATCTCTCTCTGACTTTAGTCCAACTGTAGGTTCAAATGGCTTGCAGTCTTTGTGTGTATCAGCAATGAAATGATCATTTGGGGGATTTAGCCACAGCTTTATTCTTTTCTTGGGCGATTTTTTTTTTTTTTTTTTTTTTGCGGTACGCGGGCCTCTCACTGTTGTGGCCTCTCCCGTTGCGGAGCACAGGCTCCGGGCATGCAGGCTCAGCGGCCATGGCTCACGGGCCCAGCCGCTCCGCGGCATGTGGGATCCTCCCGGACCAGGGCACGAACCCGTGTCCCCTGCATCGGCAGGAGGACTCTCAACCACTGCGCCACCAGGGAAGCCCTTCTCTTGGGCGATTTTTGAAACACTTTCTGAACAATGATTCCAATCATTCAAGTGACTGTCGATAAGGTAAAACTATCAGGGCAAACATTTCTGAGTCTACTGTGGAAAAATCATACAGACTGTCTTTGTAAGGGCCTCTGATAATCCCCTTTGTGGTGCCTGAGATTCCCTAAATAAATGTCACTTTGTAATGAGACTTCCTTTGGTCTCCAGACTGTCCTTAAAGAATTGGTAGTCTGTAGTCCTTAGATATGAAGCTTGTTAATGCAACTTGATTATAATATAGCAATTTAAATTGTGGTGTAAATGCTACACTTGAAATATGAGTCTAACCGTCTTTGGTGCTGTCTGTTAAAAGGATTGGGTTACATGTATCTAGACTGCCTGACCACTGAATGCCAGGCCACTCACAAGAAGAATTAAGATTATACCTGGCAGGACCCCATAAACGGGGGCTAGATACCCACAAGTTATTGAAAACATTTCAATCTCCTAGTTTCAAACTTTCTTTGGAGTCAGAGAATCTATAACTCCTAGATGACCAGGGAGCCTCTCTTTTCTTCCTTTGTGTCTCAGGAAGAGTCAGTCAGCATTTGGTTTTTTACTTTCCCTGTTGTCAATGTATAAAGGACCATGTACTTAGAGAAAAAACAATGTAACTCCATCTACTTCTGTCTTTAAACTTTAAAAATTAATCTTCAGCCATACTAGTATACAGACACATGGCCTATTACCCCTATTATGGTAATTTTGTTAAATTTTGATCTTTTTGTTATGTTCACAATCTTGGAAAACTAGTATTGTTTTGTACATCATAGTATCGCAGAATTTGGCTTGTAGTCACTCATGTGTTAATTTTGTTTACCAAATCTCCCAGTTGTGAGACTGAGAAATGGGACTTGACACTGTGAAGCAAAATAAACACACATGAACAGAGAAATATTAAATTTTATGACTGTATAGAAATTACAGGATAAGGGAATGGATCAAGGCCCAAGATAATGCTACAGAAGTGAATGGACTTGTCATAGGAAAAATGGAATAGTTGGAAATAGGAGTATGTTTTAGAAGAAATGTATTACATTTGATAGACAAAATCAGAGTTTCAAAATTGTAAATAACTTTAAAAATTATGGAGTTAAATAGCATCCCTTTGTAGACAAAGAGGTTGAAATCCAGGGATTTTAACTGGCATTTTCAAAATCAGGTAGTTACTAACAAATCCAGAACAGCAGCCTAGAATCCCTGACTCTGGATCTAGCACTGTTTAGTGCAGCTTAATGTATCCCCCATTGTGTTTCATGTGACAAAGAAGCCTTTAAGATAATCAGGAGTCTCCTGGAAATATGGACCTGGAGTTAATGTGCTGCCTAAGACACACAAAGTAGAGAAAATAAAGCAAATCAGCAAACCATGAGGAACACTAATCAAGTGGTGAAAATATAAGACAAAACAGTAGCTGCAGGGAAGATTAAAAAATTCAAAGTTGCAATTCTATTAAGAGAAATTATAGAAAGAAGTAATCAAGAACTTGACCTCTAGAATCAGAAAGAATAACATCAAATTGTGTACCACTTAACTGTTGAATAATGTTACTCAGCTCTTAAACTGAATTACAATGTTCTGGTCTATTAAATAGCATAGAAATAGTATCTACCTCAACTACTGTTATGAAACACACATGGTTAAAAATGTACAGTTAGTACATTGGTCCATAAAAAGTGCTTTATAAATAGTGGTTATGACTATTATTGGCTAATAGGGAAGCCAGGATAGCAGTTTTCAATGAGTACAGTGATGTTAAATGTTAAAGTGAAGGTTTGAGAAATAATTCTACCAAAATATTTTTAGATATAGTAAGTTTGGGCCATTGTTAACCAGTAAGAGTCAATTTAAATAAAAATGCAGTTGTATGTTACTTTTAGAAAAGAGAAGAAAAATTGTATCTTTAACCTGGGGTACATTTTGAAAAGAATAAAATTACTGCTGTGTTGTGTAAAATAACACAGGTTTCTATATTTCACTTCTAGTGGCATATATTTTTCTAAAAATCTTAGTGGATATGTTTTTGCAAGTCATGAAACTAGTACTGCTTACGTGTTCAGATGTTTTAACAACAGACTTTTGAAGCAGTGGAAATGTTTTATGTAGCCAACGCTGATATCCAAAGTCATCAGAAGTTATGAGTGTTTTCACCTCATAAATTATTTTCAGTATATTCACATTTCACCCACAAATAGTTCATTGGGAAAATTAAGCATCTAG
This sequence comes from Mesoplodon bidens, assembly GCF_964165515.1. Lineage (NCBI taxonomy): Eukaryota > Metazoa > Chordata > Mammalia > Artiodactyla > Ziphiidae > Mesoplodon > Mesoplodon bidens. Next base: position 70,434,306 of record NC_138160.1, read on the forward strand.
AATCAGCTTAAGGATATCCACACCTTTATTTCCTCCCAAATATAGTTTATATAATTAGCATTTATGTGCCACTGTGTATGATTACTGATTCAAGGCAGTTAAGCAAGAGTTAATGGAGACAGAAAGCTAATAATTCTGTTCTATGCATAGCACAGAGTGACCTAATATTATCTTCTGTTATTTATTTTGACTCATGTGAGTCACTCAGGTCTCTCCTAAGAGGATTTTGAAATCCTCAGTATCAAAGGACAGAACAGAAAGTTTCCTTTTGCTTCTGTGACCTCAGTGTTGCCTAATTCAAAAGGGTTCTTCAAAAAGCATTTAACTCAAGATATATCTTATATGCATCTCTTAGAACACAGAGTTATGCCAGTTCTGGAAAGGCCAAAGGTATTGACTATAATATTTATGTTGTGTTTAAACCTGTTTGTGCCACTTAAATGTTATATTAAATATCCCTTTTCTATGTTTTCTCCCTTCTGTTTATATGATCACTGCATCACTTCAAGCACTCACCCTCAAGCTCTCTCCAATGCAAAACCTACCTTCTGGAAGGGATGTGCTTTAGCCATTTTCACCATAGTATGCATATAGGGCACCATGTTTCCTCTCCCAGAATTATCTGCTTTATATATCTTATGACAGAATTAAAGAATTGTATATTTTGCTAGATCCATCTTAATATTAAATAGCAAGAAGATATGGGTAAGGGAAAGGACAAATCCCTGGGTCCTTACGGTTATATCACGCTTCTTAAAGTTATATCACACTACAGACTGTTGGTGTCGCCCCCAAATTTGTTAAATCTTAACTCCCAATGTGATGGATTGGGAGTGGAGTGTGAAGGTGGGGCCTCTGGGAGCTGATCATGAGGGCAAAGCCCTCATTAATACAGTTATTGCCCTCATAAAATTAGTGCCCAGAGAGCTCATGTTTGTTTATAAGCCACCAGTCTAGGGTAATTTTCTTAAAGCAGCCCAGATGGACTAAGACATAACACGAGTAGACATGGACACATCTACAGTTAAAGTTTATCCTGGTGTTGTGCATTTGGTTCTTCTGCCTGAAATGTGCAAGGGAGATGTGATCAAAAGCATGGAGAACAGACTTTTGGAGACTTTTTTCTCCAGCTTTATAATAAAACACTTTAGTATTTAAAAAAATGTCATACCAATTTAGACATCAAAAGTAAGAGAGACACTTAGTTATTGAAAAGTAACCCTGGGGGAAATGAGCACTTACTGGCTCTGTCTTTGGAGGGTCAATACATATATACAAAGATTCCAAACTTCTATGAAAGTAGAACATTAGTCATTTTACTAAAGGTTACCAGCCCATATTTTCCTTATACCTCAACCTCATTAAATTGTCTTCTGAGGCGTCCTTGCCCCACACAAGCACACTGTGCATTCAGATGTTTATTGAACTCCATGGCTTTTCTCTCATCTCCCACTGAAAGGAAAATCAAATTTGCTTTCTATCTGGTGTTTAAGTATTAAATCAGATATTCTTGGTCACAAAGCTCAGAAGGATGTTCTATAAAGAAAAACATCTTGCCATGTATCTATGTTAGAAAAGTCTGTGATATGGGATTGATTTCTAGGGAAAACAGGCTGTTTATGAGGTCTTCAATGTATTTTAGTAACTGAGCCCCTTCTTGGGTATAATGTAATTTAGCAGTGCCTTCTATTGAATGTCACACATTATCAAAGAAGTTATACAGTGAGATACCACTGGAATGAATGTGGTCTAATTTTAAAATGACCCTCTGTTATACAAAGTACTGACCAATTATTTAGATATTAAAAGAATCTGAAAAAGAATGGGTATATGTACTACTGAATCACTTTACTGTACACCTGAAACTAACACAATATTGTAAATCAAGTATACTCCAATATAAAATGAAATTTAAAAATTTAGAATATTATGGAAAAAAATAAGACTAATTCAAAACGGCATAAATGGAAAAATCTGAAAAATTAACAGTGAAAGACTGTAAGTGACACATTGCATATGATACAAATACAGATAGTTAAAGATTCATTTAATCTTGGGTACTTCTCCCAAACACTTTTACTTAGCATCTTTACACATTTATATTAGTTTGGAAATAAATTGGATCACAATAAAATTTTTTTAGTTCTATAATACAGAAAATTGTTATATTAATAAATTTTTACTTTAGTGATCTGTTCTAGTGTTATAACATTTGGAAATTCAATAAAAATGTTCTCAGGAAGGATTTTATGAAGACAGTATATGGACTCATCTATCAATTGCTTTATGTGGACATATAAGTAATAAAGGTGTAAGGATTAGAATCTGTTTTTAACAACAGTCATATATTTAACTAAAGGAAAGATCCAAAGAGTAGACATGTTCATTTAGACCTTTAGAAAAGTACTATAAAAAGTTATTCTTGTACTTTAATTATGCCAAGGAAGAGAGAAAATTTACTCCTTCTTTATAAATGTCACTTAGAATTTAATTTTAGGTGTTCTGCTTGGTTCTGCTTAAAAATAAAGTTTGACAAAACTTATGGCTTCAAATTTAATCCAATCTTTCTGTGACCTATGTCTTGAAAATAAGAGTGAAAGATGTAAATTAGCCTCCTTTTTAAGCTGAGGAATGAGTGGCACATTTCCTAGTAATAGGAAAGGGAAATTTTAACCCACTCAGTGAATAGATTGGCTATGTTATCAATAATGAGTTCTTATTGATAAAAGTTATATTTTGCAAATTCTAGAACTGAATGTGTGATTTCCATTTTAAAATAGTCTTGGAAAAATCTTTGAAAACAATTCAGTATCTTGATATAAACAACTCTTTTATTCAGAACAATAACAAAAATCTTGTGTCTACAAGATACTCTACTCAAGTTTTAGGCTTCCCAATATTGCCAGGTAGTAAAAACCAATATCTATAATGTTCAGAACACAAGGAAGTATTTTCTCAAGGTAACATGGTGTTCCACTGCCAATTTAAAGAAGGTGGTTATTAGAAATTCACTAGGAAAAGAGCTGGAAGAGCAAGGTGGGTTACCAAAGGTGGTAGCTTCACCCTTCATGCATTCCTTCGAGTCTCTTTTGAATGAGACACATAAGGGTAATGGAGAAAATTAATCAAGAATCTTTAAATAAAGCTTGTAAATTTGAAAGTTCATTGATATATCATCTTTTCAGACTCCTTTGATTAAGACAAAGACACTTTGATCCTCTTCTTCCCATGCTGTCTCCTCACTGTGATATTCTCTGCAATTTTGCAAGCAAGTCAGATATAAGGTGCTGAGCCTGAATCAGACTGGAGTTGAGGTGACACTGTGTCATTGTTATAAGTTCTAAGTCAGTGATGTAAGCACATGAGAATATTGAAAGTCAGAAGGAAATTATAAAATTACCATTTTCATTTTAATGCAGACTTTTCTGAAGCCTTTGGTGCAATAACAACATGTTAAGGGAATTTTGGCAGTTTCTTTCTTTTTGTGGAACAGGGCAGGGGGTAAAACAACTCCTCTGATACAAAGAGAAATTGAAAAATAGCAGCTGGACAGTTCCAACTTGCTCTGATTACCCTCACTCACAAGCGTCAGGTAGTCTCCTGGTTACGACTTGCTGCAGGACACAGGAATCTGTTTATTTGAACATATCATATCAAAATGACATATAAGAATTGCTTCGATATTGTTTGTTATTTTAGGAAGTAGAAAGGTAAAGCCAGCCATAAAGAGGCTGGTATCCATACTCATCGAAACATTGTTATTTTATCTAATATCTCTTTAAAACTGAACAGCCACATTTTTTTTCTTTTGCATAGCAAATATCAGTATTAGATTTTTGTGGGAAAAAAAGAAAAATATCCACAGCTAACAGAATACAAGCCAGAAGAACTAACATAGTATTCCAAGTATTGTCTTGATGTTCTGCCTCAATACATCTTGGCAAGGATAACTTATTGCCAAATACATTTCCATTGAACCCTCATGACATAAATTGAGGAACTACAAGACTATTAACTTGATTCCTAATTGTAAAAGTGTTATTGTTGCTTTAACATATTTTAGACAAACTTATTAAATTGTATCTACTATACAGGTATGAACAAATATTGCAGCCCATAGAAACCTGGGTTTACAGACATATGTGAGATGGTTTTAGCAGCCATTTGAATTTTTCTGCCAAAGTTGGGTAAATACAAGATGTCCTCTCTTAAGTGATATCTTGAAGAGAAATTTTCTTCCAGAATACTAGGCATAATGTCAGCTTAATCAGCATGTGCCAAGTGCCTGTTGTGTGCTAGGCATTGTTAGAATCACTGAGAGAGAGCCAAAAGAATTGAAAATGAGTGTAGCCACTGCTTGTTAAGGACCTACACACTCTGCCAGTACCAGGCATTCTGCACGGTGGCATCTCCAACAGCCTTTGCAGGGTTAAGAAGCCACAAGTTCTACAGGGACTAAAGAGTTTGTATTGGCAAAAAGTTAAGGGAGAATTCAGTTCTAAAACCCAAAGGGATATATGCTTATTATTCTTGTGGTCTTTCTGGGAAATTTAGAGAATGTTAGAAGAGAAAGAAGGAGGAGATAGAGTTTGAGCCAACTCTCCTTCACCCTGGAGTGCCCACACAGTGCAGGGAGAGCGGTCCCAAGATATAGTGGCTGGGGTGAAAGAAAAAGAAGGGAAGGAAAAGTACTGGGCTTGAAGCTTCCAGCAGTCAGATTGTGTTTAACTGAAGTGAATTTAAAATGTAAAGAGAGTCTTGCCAATAGGTCAGAAATATCTTTCTCTATGAGTTTGTCCTCATTATATGAATCTGGGCTAGACTTAAAGTAGTGACTCATTGTAGCTCTTCAATTAGGCTCTCTCCTAAAGAATGATATTCAGCTACAGACTCTACTTGCTCTGCAAAGTTCCAGGCTGACATTAACAAGTTGCTCTTTGGAGTATCTTCTGAAATGATGTATTCACTAAGTATACACAGGAGCTCAGTAAAAAATCAACAAGGCTTCTCTCCACAGTAAATATTACATATATATTTTTTAAACTTCTTTCTTGATTTCAGGTTTCTAAACCTAAGAAATAGTAATGCATGATGTAGATTTAATCAATAAATTTGCAATTACTTCTAACAATAGCTGGGGGTAATACTATAAAAATTCAGCTGATTGCCCTCATAGTGAGAATAAATCCCAGAATTTCCTATACGTTTATCCCATGCAAACACCAGGTCCTATAACTTGGCTTGGGGCAACTCCAGAATTTAGAATGGATACCATAAGAGGTAGAAAGTATCATAGATCATTGAGCTGTAGAATAACACTATCTACTTATTTGCCTTCATGTGTTTTCATCCTCTACCTGAGCCCCAGGTAATGGATGGGAGGGGTGGACATTCAGTCGTGAGTTGGGGAAAGTTGGCTTGACCTAGCAGACAGAAGAAGTAGAAAGTTCTGAGGTGAAGTATAACAAAAAGGGAAGGAAGAACAATACAAGAGATGGGGTTTTACAGGAAGATAGACACTGATTCCTATTTTGACTTTAACATTTTCAAGATGTATAGTGGCCAAAGGGAGACTAAATTTTCCTATGTCTCAGTTCTCTTATTTTGAAAATGGAAATAAAATCTCTTAGATTTTAATGAGAATATTAAAAATTACACAAGACACCTAGTACCTGGAATCAAGCACCCATAAATGTCACTATTAGGATTGGTCTCTTTTCCAAACATCTCTTTCTTAACCTTGCTGGAGATCTTTCAAAATCTGTTAGAATGGTACTCTTGGGTAGACTAAGACTGTAGTAGTATTTAGAGTGACATATCACAAAGAACTAGACTTGGTAACATAAATAATCCCATAAGAAGAACTGAAGGAAAGGAAAGATGGAAGAGGGTCAGAGGAAATTGATTTATAAGTTGGCCTAGGATGGACCTTGAAAAGAGTTAGAATTGGGAAATGAGGTATTGCCAATGTCTTCTCCTTATCTTAAGGTCTTAGTTCATTCAAGTCAAGAATCCATCTTTGCAATTGAATTCTCTGCTAGAAGTTGTCATATTGATAGCCCTGAAAACTTTAATTTTCTCATCCAGTTTAAATACAGTCTCTCACTCTGTCTTGCCCTTGTACTGAAAAAGATTAGAATCTGTTCCTCAGCCTCCTGTAAGAATTTTGTCAAAAATATTCCTTTATGTCTGGGAAGACGCTGCAGGTAGTCGATAAACAATCATCTCTCAATCTCTCACCTGATTTTCCACAGTGAAGTTTTTCCCATAGGAATAAATAAAAATCTCTGTACTCTTGGGTTTTGGGGTTTTTTTTTTTGTCAGTGTGGTATCTAGACCAAGTCATTTCTTATTTGAAAATATCATATTCTTGAAATGAAGAGTTAATTTTGTTTAGATTCCACCGCCTCTTCCTTTGTTTCAAACATTGGAAGGCTGTGTTCAGGTGCTGGAGGATAGGAGGAGGCTTTGTATGTTCACAATGACCTAGTGTTGATCAACTTGAATTTTCTCAGGTGTTCATTTAAGTATTTCCTTGCTTCAAAATTTCGACTGGGTTGCAACAGAGGAATGCTGACAAATTGCTGTCAAGTATTATGCATGTGGTCTGAATATAATCACAACTAAATGTCCTTAAATAAGACACTTTTTTGTGGGCTGTGGAGCTGTTTGCACTTCAAGATTAATTGGCAGGTTACTTTAGTTTGGGGCCCATCTTTTTAGGAAATGGATTGACTTGTGGGCAATATCAAATTACACTGAGGAACAGTAAAGACTGGATTACTGAAGTTTCATTCTCAAAGTTCCTATTAATACTTTAATGGGCCCTCTAGCTTTTTTTCTTTAGAACCCAACTGACAAATTACAAATATATGTGTTTGAAATTCATGGATTCTGTGAAAGTATATACACTTTGATTTGTCTTCCTTTTGTAAAAGTAGCTTAATTCTCACTTATAGAAATTGCTTCCCTCCTAATATGTATTTTCTCTTCCATTCTCTTCTTTCACATTACAAATACCAGATAAACTCAGTTCTAACATATAGCATTATAGAATTATATATTTAATGCCAAACAACTCAATTTCCACATTGAGAAGTTGAGATAGAGGCAGTTTAAGTGATATACTAACATTGTCAAACTAGTTAGTTGCAAAACTGAGTATGGATCCCAGTCTTCTTGAATACCATGGGTCCAGATGATTTTCCCATCTCACTGTATTATCCTCCCTAGGCCAGGCAACTGAAAAAATATGTATAGTGCCAGTCTACAGAGGAATTACTTTTAACACATGGCATTAGAGGATATTATAGTATATGAGGATTCCTGTACTGCCAAATATCTGCTGTATAAGGCATCCCTTTGCCTGAGAACATCCGTAAAACATGGCACAGCTATATAAAAGCTGCTTTTAAAATACCAATATTCTTTTAAAATAGCTAAACCTCTAGCATGTTAGCAAGAATTAGTTCATTTCATTGTGTTGCTGACCTGAAAAATACTGTAAGGATGTGGTATTTTGTCTTAAAGGGAAGAGAGATCATTTCAGAGTAAAGGGACATATGTCCAATACAAAAGTAGGGTTGTGTGTGTGTGGTAACACTGGTGTAGTGCAATTATAGATGAATAGCTTTAGACAATTTAGTTGTTGCCATGTGAAACACTTTGAATTCTAACAATTCCCAGTTTTAAAAATATACATCAAAGCTTGAATTCTAGGGTATATGCAAAAACTCACAAATTTAAATAAGAACACAGATATAATAGAGGGCAGAAAACTTCTGGGAATATCCCCACATCAAGGCCAGTAACTGTATCTCCAATTAGATAACATGGGGCTGGCACCACAACATATAGGTGACAATAGAATAAGTCAGAACTGAAAGGGAAAAAATGGGAAAACATTATTCAAGAACTTTGAGGAATTCCACATGCCTATAAAACCTGGATGTGACAGCAGGTGGAGTCTCTTTTGCAAGAGAGGCATGGCAACCTAAACTAGCAAATACTGAGCATTTAGCTTGGGCTTCAAGCCCACAATGTTATTTACCCACAGTTGCTGTGTGAAACTCAGGTGTTACACTGTGGAGGGCTAGTGTTCCCTTCCCTGAGATGAGACATTTTCATTCCAGAGAACTGAATGATTCTGACTTAATACTGGGAAAAAAGGCCTTTGGATGGGGGTGTGGCACAGAAGGGATAAGAGAGAATAAAGCAAACTAAACATACTGGGGAAGGGGAAGAACATGGTGACAGTGAATTAGTGAACATATGGAAAGAAAAGGCATGGTGAGATTCCATTTAAATGTATTCAAACATTTTGGAAGGGCTCAGATGTGAGCACATTTCTATAGCCAGAATAACCTAAGAATGAAGCAATACAATGCATATTTAGTGCAGTTAATCTAGTTTTTTAATTCTTTCCTCAGACCTCCACCTCACTTACCACCCACAAAAATTTTGCATAAAGAGACTAATGACAATATATTTTCCATGAAAGTATAAGACTATTTAGCAAGAGCAAAACCATTTTAAGGTAATATATTCCTAAAGTCAAATAAACGTCCATTTTCTCAACTCACCCACATTCTTTGCAAGACTGACATTTAAAGGTTTCATCTTTAGGTACCATTAATTTCAAATATACCTTCTTAGACATTTCAAGTTCTTGAATATTTGGAACTATAGACAACACCTTTACTAAATTCTATCTTATTTACCTAATTTATTTTGTATGACTAAGTTGGAATTTGCCTTAGAGACCTCCATCTCAGAGAGAAAACAGTATTTTATTACTAACAGGTATATAAATGCTTTCTTAATGATTCAACCATTGTTTAACCACTACTGGGTCAGAGTAATTGAAATTCTCTGTGTTTATTTAGTGCTTTTAGCATTTGCAAGTAATTTTATCAGCTGCCTACTCATCCTAAATAAAGGCTATACTTTTGATAAGGTTATTGCTAGAATTTGAATAGTGACAAACTTTAGCTGGTCAGTGCAACTTTATTTTCTAGTGATTCTAATTTCAAAAACAATTGGATTGTGACATTCTAATGACCTACATATGTTATGTGGCAAAGTGTGTACACACTGCCTGCCTTCTTGATGTAATCCAGAAGCTCCGGCACTCGTACAATCTCCAGGTTCCGCAGTGATCACTGCAAAGGGATGGTGTTCAGTGGCTTTCAGTTTGGACTCTTTAGCCTCTGAGTAGCCTTGGGCAAAGTCCTTGAGCTCTCATGCCAGATCTAATTCATTAGTAAGCAGGTTTAATAATACCTAATTCATAGTGTTGCTGTGATGTTAGAATGTAAATCTTAAGAAAATGCCTGGCACATAGTTCAAATTCAATAAAAATATAGCAATTGTTATTTTAAGGCCATTAAGTCGGGTCTGTGGGTTTCACATAGAAATACTTTGGAATGACCTCTAGGATAGGAGTAGTGACCTGTATGGTGCTGATTAAGGGCTTAAGGAAGGATATTCTACAAGTTGCTAAAACTTGTTCATGTTTAAAGATCCTTTGGGAGAAGAACATTTTAGAAACAGTTAACCAAATCCTCAAGTAAAAAACAAATTTCAGTCTTTTTCCTTTGCTTGTTTCTTTCTTCCCTACTTATCCCTACCTACCCCACTCTCACTCTGGGTCTACAGAAAATATTTGTCCAATATCCTTTATCTAGTAGCTATGTACAGTTTACACTATTGAATCGCATCAGCTTTTTCATATCTAGAATTTACTCTAATTTAGTAATATTTTCTATTATATCTGATTTTTTAATTTAAAATTAATTTTTCTGCTATCTCATTTCCCCCCCAAATCTACATTCTCCTTAGTTTATGGAAGTAAGACCTGGACACAGTCTTTAAATAAGGTTCTAACTAATGCTAACTATAATAGGAGACTTCCTTCTGGTTCCTTTGTATTATGTCTTATTTATTCAAATACTATGTTTGTTCATTTTTTAAAAATCTCAATATTGCATCTATAATGAATAAAATGATCTTATGCCAGATGTTTACAGATAAGACAATCCCCAGTTAGTATTTGTGATAGGCTTTTCCCCTAAATATGCAAGTGAGCTTAGCCAGGGTCTATAAAATGTAATAAAACAACCAACTACTCAGCACAACTATATGATATCCTAAGTAAGTTCCCAGTGATTAACCTGAAGTTCTGCACCATGTATGCCCCTGTAGGAATCCATAGCAACAGAGTAGGCCTGTTCTGAATGACGCAAACAGATGGTTTTGTCATGTTGTACTGCTTTAGACTAATTAAGTATAAGACAGCTTGGTATTGACCAAGTTAGGTTTAGGAAGAACTACAATATATGCCCAGTAAATAGTTGTTCAACAAATAAGTGATTAAATGAACAAATGAATGCTTTGAATAAAGCATCCCTTGTCTTTCTCTTATAAATTAATAAGCAAGGAAGATATTGCTGTGAGAAACT